>NC_087126.1:10740996-11481992 GCF_030705265.1 Helicoverpa armigera | reverse complement strand
TCAATTATGATAATGAGAAGTTTTGATCTGATTATCAGATCCTGGATGTGAGAACCAGGTGGAAGTGTTTGCTACTTCGAATCTTATAAGCCATTCATATTTGAAAATTATGACTTTACAAAGTAAGAGGCATCCTAGTAGAAATAACAAAAAATGTGTGAGGTGAACTTATTTTAGAAACTTGGATGGTCATGATATCCCAAGAGGTCATATGGAACTAAAAGTGTAATTATATCAATGATGCCATTGTTATTATCTATATAAATAAAAATGAATTGTTGTTCGTTAGTCTGATTAAAACTCAAGAACGGCTGGGCCGATTCGAGCTGATTTTGGTTTTAAAATGTTTGTAGAGGTTCAGGGAAGGTTTGAACGATACGAAGTTCGCGGGATCAGCTAGTTTTGAATAGATATATTATTTTGATAGTGGCTTCAGCTTTTATCTGCATACTGGCCATTTACAAATATATAGGAAATCACAATTTTTCTTTTGAGAATTTCTCAGTTGTAGATCCTTACAGTTATAGAGTTCTCAGCAATAAAAATTGCGCCTGGCTAATGGCATTTAAGCCTAGCTTTCGTAGGTACCAAAATAATTCGTAATACGAGATGAAAGTACTACATTTTAATACACATATCCCTACATCAATAATAATGTAATATAGGCCGTGTCACGCGCATGCAGAATTATTACAAGACTGATTGATCTAACAATAGCGTGTCAATTGTTAATACATTAGTTACTATTCAAAACCAATTGTGTCTTCGATACCAATTGTGGTTTTCCTTAGGGTGATTGTATACTGATCTTATCTGTGTTACTTGAGAGTCTAGTGGAGATTTTTAGGGAAAAAATCGTGTGCGTCACAATGGCGGGTGTCCGCTTTTCCGGCGGTTTTTTGTGAACTTTTGAATATCTAACTCTTCTGAAAATCGGTGTATCTTAATATATAGTACCTACATAACATGCTATTATAATTCTTTGCGAATAAATCTCGTCTATGGAGGATCTCGAATATGGAGGGCTGAATTCGGAAATGACCGTAACTCTTGTTGGGTCCCATATTCGCCATAAGAAATGGTATAGGTAGTGCATTTATAGACATAGCGTGAATGAAAAACTCAACGATCTTTACTATAAAACACACTTCAATTTGCAAGGGATTTTCATTTAAACATTTTCTCATTGTGTTTCATTAGTTGTGTCTATCCATGTAACGCATTCAGATAATAATAATATTTTTCTAACAACATATTCATTCATACTTATGTATTAATTAAGTTTGCAAGGCTTGTATTTGCGGGAGTGTGAAATCAGCCTTTATATTTGTTAGTGTTGAAATTTTTTTGTTATAATCGATATCATAATGGGTTTATGCTGTGAATTCGTGTCATTATATTTTGTGAGTCATGAATTTGCCATTATTAATTTTAGATTTGAATGGGTTTAACTTGACTAAATAGAATAGTATAGATTGGCCTAGGAGTTAAAGGGTTTTCGCTAGTATTCCATACGAAGTACCTTCATTCTTTACTTTAGCTCTTTACTTTTGCTTTATTTTTTACTTTTCCGGTTTTTATGCATATAAGAGAGAGAGAGAGAGAGAAAGAACAGGGAGATTAAGGAATATATTATTGACTATTTATATTACCCGTAGGTAACTGAAGTCTTGAGAAATATTCCGTAGTTGTTAACAAGTTAAATAACTTTGACACACATGTGACAATAACCCTTGCCAAAAAGTATTCCTAGTATTTTCTGGGCTAAGTGCCAGTTAGCTTCCCATTTATGGTGATATATGATTACCTAGTTTTTAATCTAGATAAGAGTGTAGAGACGTGGAGGGTCCACGAAGTAATTTTCTTTGGGCCTAATTTGCCCAAGTATAGAGCTTATTTAGTCTTCAAAAGTTAGAGTTTGGAGTCTAAAGTTACAGAACGGGTTTGACAGAAATCTTTACGGTGTATTGTGATGTCATGCGTTGTTAATTTTCTTGGTGTACAATAAACCATAATCTATCTATCTGTCTTTCACTGTTGCACAGTTAGACTATCCGCGAGTATAGGCTATATTTTAACACAGTATGGGAAGCACTCTCGGTACGCGAATCACTGTCATTTATATATGAGTTGTGTTAGCACCCATAGCAGGAGCTCATCAATAGTTTATCATGTGGCTAATTGAACCGACCGTGTGTAAAGGTAATATTTATGAATATGTTTGTCGGCAGTTCCTATCCCCGGACGTGATAGCGACGTGCGCGGCGGACGGCACGGTGCGAGCACGCGGCATCCGCTCCAACACGCCGCTGCTGGAGTGCGTGTGCCACTGCGCCCGCGTCAAGCGCCTCGCGACTGCGCCCGACAACCCGCACCTGCTGTGGTCTGCGGGCGAGGATGGACTCATACTGTGAGTTGTTTGGTTCTAACCCCCAACTCAAAATGGGGGGTGTTACAAGACGTCCTATGAGTGTGTGCCTTGATGGCCCCGTAGTAGTAGCCTGCGACATGTAACAATGTATTTTAAATACATAATGTATTTAGTAACTTGGCAATGTTTTATAGTTCCTTACCCAAAAGGGTAGAACAGAACCCCATTGCTAAGACTTTGCCGTCCAGTGATATGGAATTGAAATATTCATATAATGTTCACAGATGATCCGACTGACTTTCTTCTTCTTCCCCAGCCAACACGACCTGCGAACTTCCCACAGCTGTAACCCCGACTCGGCCAATGTTCTGGTGAACCTACTGAACCACCTCGGTCGTTACGCCGAAGCGAAGTGTGTGGCCGTCAACCCTCGGCGTCCCTACCAACTGGCTGTGGGCGCCAACGACTTCTATGTGCGGCTTTATGATACCAGGATGATCAAACTCGCTAGGTTACAGGTAAGACCCCCACAGATGTAAGTCAGACTCGGTCAATGTGCTCTTGAACCTACTGAACCACCTCGGTCGGTACGCCGAAGCGAAGTGTGTGGCCGTCAACCCCCGGCGCCCCTACCAACTGGCTGTGGGCGCCAACGACTTCTATGTGAGGCTGTACGATACCAGGATGATCAAACTCGCTAGGTTACAGGTAAGACACCCACAGATGTAAGTCAGACTTGGTCAATGTGCTCTTGGACCTACTGAATCACCTCGGTCGGTACGCCGAAGCGAAGTGTGTGGCCGTCAACCCCCGGCGTCCCTACCAACTGGCTGTGGGCGCCAACGACTTCTATGTGAGGCTGTACGATACCAGGATGATCAAACTCGCTAGGTTACAGGTAAGACACCCACAGATGTAAGTCAGACTTGGTCAATGTGCTCTTGGACCTACTGAACCACCTCGGTCGGTACGCCGAAGCGAAGTGTGTGGCCGTCAACCCCCGGCGCCCTTACCAACTGGCTGTGGGCGCCAACGATTTCTATGTGAGGCTGTATGATACCCGGATGATCAAACTCGCTAGGTTACAGGTAAGACTTCCCGCAGATGTAGGTAACTCGGCCAATGTTCTCGTGAAGCCACTGAACCGTCTCGGTTGGTCGTCACAACATACAACTTTGGGAATGCTGCCCCAAAGGTGTCTTGATCCCTCCAAAAACTTTATGTACTCTATCGTGATGTAATGATGCTAAGCGTCGAGATGTCAAGAGTTGGGAGACTAAGCTTCATGATTGAAAGCGTTGAGTCACCAAAATATTTTCCGTCTTACCACAAAAACTTTTAAACGCCAGTTTAAGACTTGTCTAAAAAAATGACAGATTATGACGTTGACATATGGTTCAATTTGCTGCCACAATTTTTTTAGACAAGTGTAAAACAGATGTTTAAGTTTTTGTAGTAAGGTCATTTAACTTTAACTCAGCGTATTGACGCTTGATATACCGATGCTTGGTGTCTTAACGCTTGATATTCTGGCATTCGGCGTCTAGTTTAGTTTATTTCCCTTTTTAGTCTTTCCAATGAAAATCCCACATATCATATACAGACCTGTATGTTTGGTAATTTGTGTCTGTCCAGGTGAACGCGCCGGCGTCTCGTCAGATGTGGGAGCGTCAGAACATGCGCTGCTCGCGCGCGGGGCACGGCGACCCCGACAACAACATCCCCCGCGCCGCCGTGCACTACTTCGCGCCCGGTAACTTTGTACCTTCCGCTTTACATAACAAGGATTTTAATTTGCTTCTTCAATAAGATTTTTCTGGAAAAAAAATATTTACACATTGAAGGGTTTTGACAGGGTTAAGAAATGGTGATTCTAATTAGTCCACATTTTACCGGCCAAAATATTGACGTGACTTAACACAAAATTTAATCGTGTTATATCTTCGTTGTTTCTTTTTTGTGAGAGAAAATAAAAAATACGTGTCCATTATTTTAAGATTATCCAAAAGACTGACAAATATTTTTTTTTGTCATCATGCCTATTGTTTTCTGTTTTTTTTTGCCCCTATCAATAACTTAATGTTACCTTCTTCAGGTCATCTCTCCATGGAGCCAAATGAACACACTTTCCCCAAGAAGGCGACCACATATGTCGCCTTCAGTAATGATGGCAACGAGCTGCTTGTCAATCTAGGTTCCGAACAGGTAACGTGTTCTCTAACTTCTTCAGTCTGATTTATTGATACATAATGTTGGTCTTTTCGACAGTTAAAACATGTGGTATACCTATTTCTTTCGCTTCTCAAAAAGTCTTTTTTTTAATTCCAGTCCATAATTCAAATTCATTCTATTGCGTATACCTGTAATAAACGATATGATATGGTATATACCGTTTTATCCGGTCCCCAGCTTGACCTTACCTGACCTGACTATGTTTAAGAAAGCAGTTTTGTTCCAGGTCTACCTATTCGACATAAACTCAGCGCGGCGTCCCGTCTTAGTAGAGAGCTTCATCATCCAACACAACCACGGCAACAGAGCCGGAGACCCCAAGCTGTCCCCGAGGAACGGCACCAACGGCACCACCCTGCCGCCGCCACACCTGCCCGACAGGGTGCGGCAGCTCAAGGAGATGGTGAGGACTGTGCTATATACTGCATGATATCATATCTATAGCCAACGGCACAACGGCACCACCCTGCCGCCGCCACACCTGCCCGACAGGTGCGGCAGCTCAAGGAGATGGTGAGGACTGTGCTATATACTGCATGATATCATATCTATAGCCAACGGCACAACGGCACCACCCTGCCGCCGCCACACCTGCCCGACAGGGTGCGGCAGCTCAAGGAGATGGTGAGGACTGTGCTATATACTGCATGATATCATATCTATAGCCAACGGCACAACGGCACCACCCTGCCGCCGCCACACCTGCCCGACAGGTGCGGCAGCTCAAGGAGATGGTGAGGACTGTGCTATATACTGCATGATATCATATCTATAGCCAACGGCACAACGGCACCACCCTGCCGCCGCCACACCTGCCCGACAGGTGCGGCAGCTCAAGGAGATGGTGAGGACTGTGCTATATACTGCATGATATCATATCTATAGCCAACGGCACAACGGCACCACCCTGCCGCCGCCACACCTGCCCGACAGGTGCGGCAGCTCAAGGAGATGGTGAGGACTGTGCTATATACTGCATGATATCATATCTATAGCCAACGGCACAACGGCACCACCCTGCCGCCGCCACACCTGCCCGACAGGTGCGGCAGCTCAAGGAGATGGTGAGGACTGTGCTATATACTGCATGATATCATATCTATAGCCAACGGCACAACGGCACCACCTGCCGCCGCCACACCTGCCCGACAGGGTGCGGCAGCTCAAGGAGATGGTGAGGACTGTGCTATATACCGCATGATATCATATCTATAGCCAACGGCACAACGGCACCACCCTGCCGCCGCCACACCTGCCCGACAGGTGCGGCAGCTCAAGGAGATGGTGAGGACTGTGCTATATACCGCATGATATCATATCTATAGCCAACGGCACAACGGCACCACCCTGCCGCCGCCACACCTGCCCGACAGGGTGCGGCAGCTCAAGGAGATGGTGAGGACTGTGCTATATACTGCATGATATCATATCTATAGCCAACGGCACAACGGCACCACCCTGCCGCCGCCACACCTGCCCGACAGGGTGCGGCAGCTCAAGGAGATGGTGAGGACTGTGCTATATACTGCATGATATCATATCTATAGCCAACGGCACAACGGCACCACCCTGCCGCCGTCACAAGTTGTATTTCAGAACTGTGATTGAATAATGATGTCTGTTTTCAGGCGAACGACTTCGTGAACAAGGGCAACTACTCGACGGCGGTGGAGCTGTACAACGACGCCATCGCCGCCTGCCCCGACTGCGCCATCCTCTACTCCAACCGCGCCGCCGCGCTCATGCGACGCGGCTGGTACGTACCTACTGCTCAGCACACTAGTGTGCATATAGTGTACCACGACGCCATCGCCGCCTGCCCCGACTGCGCCATCCTCTACTCCAACCGCGCCGCCGCGCTCATGCGACGCGGCTGGTACGTACCTACTGCTCAGCACACTAGTGTGCATATAGTGTACCACGACGCCATCGCCGCCTGCCCCGACTGCGCCATCCTCTACTCCAACCGCGCCGCCGCGCTCATGCGACGCGGCTGGTACGTACCTACTGCTCAGCACACTAGTGTGCATATAGTGTACCACGACGCCATCGCCGCCTGCCCCGACTGCGCCATCCGCTATCTAAATTATAAGGCTGCCTGCCTACCCAGTCAAACTTTATTATAGGACATATTTTATGTAAGACTTCCACATACTATAAGTGGGTTCTGTGTTTCTCCTAAATCGGACACCGATTATATCGGACGTGGGAGTTCAACCTTAAAAACCACTGTATAATCCTTACAAATTGTATCCACAGGTCAGGCGACACATACGCCGCAATAAAAGACTGCTACAAAGCTATAAAGCTGGACTCGTCCCACGTCAAATCCCACTTCCGTCTCGCCAAAGGCCTGATGGACCTCAAGCGAGCCCGAGAGGCACACGAGTGTCTCCTGTACTTCAAGGACAAGTTCCCAAGACATGCGACCAGCCATGCGGTGTTTCTGCTGCAGAAGGATATCAATGTGGCTCTTGAGAGTATGGAGACTACGCCCGATGAAGGTAGGATGTGGTTTTAGATTCATTAAGTTTTTAAGATTTAGTTAAAGACACATAAATGGTTAAAAAGAATTGTGAAATAGACGCTCGTTCCACTCTAAATTCATTGAATTCATTTAATTTCATGAAAATCTGTTAAATAATTAAGTTTTTTATGATTATAAAAATACATAGTGGATTTATAACTGAAATATGACGACATAAGTTTTCGAAATGTCAGTAAATTAAAATCATGGTATGCCAAATGAACCCTTAAATATAGACGCTTTATTAAACAGATTTTTATTTGTATTTTCGACAGCTCCTTTACGCACCAAATGAAACATAACGCACACTTATTTTTTCCTTTTTATGTACTCCCCTCATAAACTCCTTTACATGCTACCCCTATGTTCTTCCTTATGCATACCCCCTTCATTCCTTTAACGGATCCCATATCGGATGTATGTGCCCACAACCTTTTTTGATACCTGGATCCGCCCCCGAAATCATTTACGTTTTACATAATTACCACTTACGACACAAATTGTCTAACAACCAGTTGAAACTCCAGCAGCCACGGAATCCGAGGACAGCCAGCCCACCAGCGTGCTGGAGCGGCAGCTACGTACCGCCGCGCTGGACTACGAGCAGAGGTTCCTGGGACATTGTAACACTACTACTGATATTAAAGAGGCCAACTTCTTGGGCCCTGATGCTAATTATATTGCTGCTGGGTGAGTTATATTAATTATGGTGTTTGTGTATAGCAGAAAACAGCAGTTTATTTTTTTGGTTTTTAGCTGTTTCAATCAGGGTCAACCAAAGTATTTGACAGACCTACCTACCTACCTGGAACCTAAATGCGTTTCGTAGTACACATTTTTTCACAATATCATAAGCATAAAGTTGTAATGCCTGTTTACTCTTATTTTGACCTAGACAGTCAAAATCAAAATGCATATGTTATTCAAAAATTAACTGCGTAAATCACGATCAATTCATTTTCGGTCCCGCCGAGAGAACGATGACTGGCATCGAATCGAAACAAAAATGTTTACTTTGTAACTTTCCTGGTCCAGTTCTGATGACGGCAGCATGTTCATCTGGTGCCGCAAGTCAGGCAACATCATCCGCTGCCTTCGAGGAGACGACTCCATCCTGAACTGCATACAGCTGCACCCCTCCATGTTCCTGCTGGCCACCAGCGGCATCGAGACCGTCGTGCGGCTGTGGAGCCCTAGGCCTGAGGTGTGTATACATCCTCCACTGCATACAGCTGCACCCTCCATGTTCCTGCTGGCCACCAGCGGCATCGAGACCGTCGTGCGGCTGTGGAGCCCTAGGCCTGAGGTGTGTATACATCCTCCACTGCATACAGCTGCACCCTCCATGTTCCTGCTGGCCACCAGCGGCATCGAGACCGTCGTGCGGCTGTGGAGCCCTAGGCCTGAGGTGTGTATACATCCTCCACTGCATACAGCTGCACCCCTCCATGTTCCTGCTGGCCACCAGCGGCATCGAGACCGTCGTGCGGCTGTGGAGCCCTAGGCCTGAGGTGTGTATACATCCTCCACTGCATACAGCTGCACCCCTCCATGTTCCTGCTGGCCACCAGCGGCATCGAGACCGTCGTGCGGCTGTGGAGCCCTAGGCCTGAGGTGTGTATACATCCTCCACTGCATACAGCTGCACCTCCATGTTCCTGCTGGCCACCAGCGGCATCGAGACCGTCGTGCGGCTGTGGAGCCCTAGGCCTGAGGTGTGTATACATCCTCCACTGCATACAGCTGCACCCCTCCATGTTCCTGCTGGCCACCAGCGGCATCGAGACCGTCGTGCGGCTGTGGAGCCCTAGGCCTGAGGTGTGTATACATCCTCCACTGCATATACTGAAATTTATGTATATACCCTATGTTCTCTCTTATGTACATCCCCTATGTTCTCTCTTATGTACATTCCCTATGTTCTCTCTAATGTACATCCCCTATGTTCTCTCTTATGTACATCCCCTATGTTCTCTCTTATGTACATCCCCTATGTTCTCTCTTATGTACACCCCCTATGTTCTCTCTTATGTACACCCCTATGTTCTCTCTTATGTACATCCCCTATGTTCTCTCTTATGTACATCCCCTATGTCCTCTCTTATGTACTTCCCCTATGTTCTCTCTTATGTACACCTCCTATGTTCTCTCTTATGTACACCTCCTATGTTCTCTCTTATGTACATCCCCTATGTTCTCTCTTATGTACACCCCTATGTTTTCTCTTATGTACTCCGCCTACTTACTCCCCTATTACTTATCTCCCCTTGTATACTCTCCTATGTCATTTTAAGTTGGTTTTTGTTGGTTGGTTTAAATAAACTACATTTTATACCAATTTTCCCTCACCCAGGATGGCAAAGAAGAGTCGCGTATAATCCGCGACGCGGGGTCGGCGGCGCAGGCCAACCAGCAGCGCATGCGCAGCGACCCGTTCGAGGCCATGCTGCTCAACATCAGCTTCGCCGGCGGCGCCGAGCGGGACCTGCACTCGCCCGCCTGCAGGCCTACTTAGGTAGGTAGCATAATTATAGTTTCATTTATGTAGGATTAATAGTTTTCGATATATGAATGTCCAAATGGTATGTACAACTGAACTGTCGTCATTTTTTTAGAACTTGTAATCGAAGTTCCTATAACAGATGTTCAATGATGATGCATGCCATACCAATCTAGCTTTGGGTGATGGGAAATGGATATGGTGTGGGTATATTTAGAGAATTCAAAATTCACATTTAATTTAACATCGAAAGAGAGTATGCATTATTGTGAAATGAAGGTAGACTAGGTAAAACTATAGTGCGAAAAACTGCAATAGTACTTAAAATCACAATGATAGATAATCATCGTCAAAAGACACTGAATTTATTTTGGTCTATTATAGGAAAGCCCACCCATCAATAATTTTAATTTGGGACAATTTTTCATTGCAGGTAACACCAGATAAATTATTAAACAATATTTATAGCGGTTAGGAGCGCGGGCGATAAGATACATTGTAATCATCAGTCGAGTCATTTGTAAATAGTTACTATTATATACATTATTACATATAATTATTAATACGGAGTTATCATTATTTTCCACCTTTTTAAGTTTTACTTTACGATTTTGTACTGCGTGTTAGAGATCCTACGTTTGTTAGGGTTTAGAAAAAGTAACAATGAAATACGCTCTCTTTCTGTCTAGTCGCTGGTTCGACTCCTGAACAAAGAAATGAATTTTATACAAGTTATTAAGATATACTTGTACGGGAAAATATGTATTTTCTAGCCTTGCTGTGTAGATTTATATTAATTACTGTATACAGCGTGTTGCAAAGATATAAATAATTGACAATCTAAATAGATTGAAAAATTACATACTGACTTTGTGTTAGAACATTATAGGCTAACTTTTTGTTATGTTTCGAGTCTTAACGTAGTTATTAAAAACACATGTTCGTGTTGACTAAAACAAAATATATTTGCTTCAAAAGGTTTGAGTGGTAAACATGTCTTGCTCAATTTGTCTCTAGTGCGTAGTACAATATCATTTTAGTTGTTTCCGTGTGCAAAGTATCGACAAGGTGCCAAGTTTGTTTTGTTTTTATTTCCACTTTTTGTATATTTTTTATGACGATGTCAATTCGGGGTTTTATAATAAAGCGTTTGTTTAAATTTATTTTTGGTTGTTATGTGTCAAAATAAAAATGGTGGCTAAGGAATCGATAGTTTACGGAGATATTTTGTATTTAATGTTAAAGAGACACTAGTGAAACTTATATTGGAAAATAATACATATTTATAATATATTTTGACATAGATATAGTTACAAGAACTGAAATATAATCATGAGTCATAGTCTATGGTAATCTGCTGTAAGGAGTTTGGTGAAGTGGGGCTGTGGCGGATGACGGCTGTCTATGGTAGTGAGACTAAATACAAGTATACTTTTAATAAAAGAACTCATTGAATATGTTTTGTTTAACTATTATTTTGTGTGGTCCTTCCGAACTACGTTACCTATATTTGGTTACCTTTTTCTTGTAGTACCTAATTCATCTTCTATTTAGCCTTTTACTTCCTACATATCTTAAGGGTGGTGTATATTAATTGCTACCGCTGAATAGCTTTCTGAATTACAACCTACACTCTGAATGACTGTCGGTCTGCAAATCCCAGTTGCCAAGTTGACTCTTGAAATTACTGACTGTTAGATCAAACTGCAAATCTACCTATTTAAGACGCAACGAATAGTTTCGTTCTATTTATCTTGACAAAGTCCTCTATGTTGTCACGGGAATAAAGCCCAAGATCATCGACAACATAAACGTCAGTTTTTTCTGATGAGAATAAGGAGTAAGTAGTAGGTGAAGCACAGGGATCAGGTATTCCAGATATGCGAAGTCTAGTGCGAAAAGGTTACTTTTATGCAAAGCTCCAAGCTTAGATAGTAGATGTCGTTACGTATTTCTTGAAATACTAATCAGACTTAGGTTTAAAATTCAATAAAACTAAGCGGTTTCATACTTCTAAACATAATTTATTTGGTGCTATTTAATTCAGGAAAATCAATTGCCAATCAATTATATCACATTAGTTAAGATTAATTTATGATATCAGCATAATGACAGAAACATACCCCACTCCAGTGCTAAGTGGGTGGTTATCACACAGAGAATTCTTCAGACAACTTAATCTTATAGTTTAATCATAGTACAAGTATGTAATCTAAAAGCTTTATATAGTAATCATAGTTAAACAGACTCGCCTTTTAGTGATAACAGTAAATTAATAAAGAGTACCTACATATATCGTGTCGTCTAGGTATAGGAACACTATAAATTAAATTATGTTTTGCATAATTGAATAATGTAGTTTACAATGACAATTTAACGTAGATAAACTAAGGGCCCATACACAATCTTACAACTAATTATCGCTCTATTAACGAACTTTTACTATACAAACATAAATGCACAAACTTATTATTTTTGGATAAATGTAAGTAATAGTACCTACTCTAAATAACACTTAAGTAAAGATACCAGTTTAGTCAAGGGTGCAATTTTAGCACTGTTAATAATTCATAGAACTATGATAATTACATAAGATTACAACAAATAGGGAATAGTCAGTTGCTGATCATAATCTATAATTTAATTCTTCTATCTTCTCATGAGGAACCTCGCAACTAGGAGTAGGAACTCTGCCCCCGTTGGCGTATGCGCACCGCCAACGGTGGTGGAGTTACCAGGCCCAGGTACGTCCGGAGAACTTTCTAGATCCTTCTAGAATACTCCAGAATAAACTGTAGGTCTTCTAGGAACATATTGCGTTGACGAAGGTTAGATTTTCTTCCGGTAGGTGGCAGTAGAGTTTGCTTCGCTGGAGTTGTGACTTGCTTGAATTTTGATGACAAGGTGAGGCCTGAAATGAGAAATTAATGGTGTTTGTTAATTTTTAATAATATTATAATGAGACACAGTTACCTACTAGAAACCTCTACGGGCTATTGCCTATCCGATATAGACGAAGTTGGGAACAGAACAGTTTGAAACGAAATGCGACGAATAGTTTAATACAGAGGGAAACAGTTATTTACGTAACTAGCGACCAGCCCGAGGCCTGCGACCGGATATGTATGGAGGCATATAGTAAGTTTAGGTAACTAAACCAAAAAATCGCTAGGTAGGTACGCTTAGATGAAAATAAGTGCAGAATTTTTGAGTTGGTTGCGGACGACAGAAATGGGGTAATGTCAGAAAGACTAATTTTCCAAATTAATCTCTACTCTACAAATGAATATTTAACATCTACTACACGCTGCTACAACCCGCATTACCCTCGCAATATTCCAGGAACGATTAGCTCTCTCCGTTGAGTAGACAAGACGACGCGGTCGGCTGACTTTACTATCACTTGATAACTACAAGATTATCGCTTACTGCAAGCGCACGATGTTAGCGTTTCAATGGTTAGATAGATGCTACGCTTTATCCAGAAACTGTCCGTTTGCCCGCGGTTCCACTACTACTGCCCGTACCGAGATGAAATAAAGCCTGTATGTTACTCAGGAAGAGTGCAACGGCGGATCCAGGGGGTAGGTCACAAGGTCATGACCCCCCCCTGGGCCAGGTTCAGGACCTAAGAGGACCAATAATTGAAATGGTTAAACACGATGTTTTATGTTTTTGTTATAAGATATTTTTTCTCCCGAGTGCATAGGTAGATACCTACATAGGTATAGGTAGCTCTAGCTCTATTCTTTATTTACTCTTTATCCGTACCCAAAAGGAGGAAACAGGACCCTGTTACTAAGAATCCGTTGTCCTTTACAATGTACTTAATCAGGTGCTTTTGTGTCGTAGGCTCAAAAAATTTCGCGCTCGCTGCGCTTGCGCAATATTATATATACCTTGTCTTGATAACTTCATAAGTCAAATATAGCAAAAAAAATATTAATGGAGTCCTCAAAAACAAAACAGTTTGCGCTTCCGACTGCTTGTTACTTTACAGAGCTTTTTAAAACTTATGAACATTTTGTGTCCCAAAAATTAAAAAATTTGCGCGCTCGCTTCGCTCGCGCAAATTTTTACAATTACGTTGTCTTGTCTCGACTTTCGTAACTTAAATCTGGCCAACAGTTTGAGCCTACAATGATTTGGAAACATTTTTTTAAGTCCTTTACCTACCAAAAAAGTGACTCTCGTTCGAACGTTCTTATTTATGTTCCTTGTAAAGTACTTCGATCAATATGTACTACTCAACATCTTTCAATAGATACATAGGTGGGTGATGATTGCACCCAGGCGCTACATGAGCTAGAGACAGCCCTGATCTCATGAACCCTTACCAATAGTAAGACAATTGAAGTTTTCACAGAAAATGTTATACTGTTGCTGCAATAAAAAACGTACGCGCCCTTTTCTGCGTACACAATACTTTTCAAACGTTTAGTCTTCAACCTGAAAAAAAACTCGCGTTTGCTATGATCGCGCTTTCTTGTATTTGTACTGTATATTTGTTATACAGCAAGAAAGCGTTTTCATCTACTTTTAGTCCTCGAACTGAATAAAAATTTTCGCGCTCGCTTCGCTCGCGCTTTTTTCAATTTCGCATCTTTGATTATATCCAAGAAATTGCGTTCGCTCAGCTCGGATCATTTTCTACATAAAAACACTTTTTTGACCTTAGTCCTCGACCTGAACAAAAATTTTAGCGCTCGCTTCGCTCGCGTTTTTTGTTTGGCACGTGTGTAGTATTTTCTACATGAAAACACTTTTCTTAACATTCGTTAAAATTTCGAGCTCGCTACGATCGCGCTTATTGTGTTTATACTACCACTTTTAATATTAAAAGAAGTATACGCTACAATATAAAATGTTTTGTGACTTGACCACGACTGTGTGACCCCCCCCTGGCGCCGAAGCTGGATCCGCCCTTGGAAGAGTGTAGCTTGCCAACAGTGAAAGTATTGTTCAAATCGGTTCGGTAGTTTCGGAGCCTATAGGGTACTTACAAACAAAAAAATATTAGCGCAGATCCCTAGAGTGCGCGATTTTCTATTGTTCTGGTTAGCGGCATACAAGCAATTAGGGATCGAAAACTTTGCAGATGTTAAATTGGTATATCCCGGCTGTCTTTGATATCTTTGTCAGTCGTTACGGGTGGTCAGAAGTCAGACAGTATGACAGCCAGTCTGTAACTAAGAGGTCTGGGATTGTATAAACGTGGGTTGGGTGGGTACAAATGTTTTGTACCCCAAGCGGTTAGAAAGAAGAATTTATGATCGTCTTTTATTAACAAAAGAAGGGCTAAACATTTTATGACAGGAAGCGATGTAATATTTATTATTTTGCGTAAATTGGGGAGGCGGTAAGTGAGCGTAACACTTTAATAAGGGGGTGTGCGGTCGCCTCGTCTGATAACAGGCCTTTTAACTTGTCTTTATAGTTTTAAAATACGTTATCAGGTTGCGAGTTAAAAGAATTTTGTTATGGATAAGGGATGTCAGTTTTAAGTTTACCTACAGGAAGAGTTATTCTGTTAGGATGTTATGATGATGATAGAATGAAGTAAACTTAGATAGGTATCCTCAAGGAAAATAAACCACATAAGGAGTGCAAATTAAATAAGAATAAAAGCATATTCTCTCACTCACACCAATGGAAGATAGGATCAATTAGGATTGTTCTAATTTTGCCAAGGTGACGCCAGAATATAGCCAACAAGCAGATCGCGAAGTAGCGCTTATAAATCGAATTTATACTGGAACATTCGATTCGTCATTTCAAGCAAGTTAAATAAGAGTAGCGAGTAGGTACTATAATAATTTAATTAACTTACTCTGAACACAAAGAATTTCGTTATTTCCCAAGCAAAAGAAACCTACGTCCCAATAAGACACTGTTGTAATTCTAACTAACTGGAATACGATCCGCTCTCTCCCTCACCCCTTCACAACGACCGCCTATTCGAAATTCAAAAAAGGAACGAAAAAGCTGCGTTCCGACCGCCATCTTGGAACGCGTTCGTTTGTTTAATTCATGGGCCTATTCGGTTTCTATAGGGCTTAAAATAATGGCCTAATAATCATTGCATGCAGCCATTGTGAAATTATATTAGCTAATTCAACGTAAAACGCCTGAGCTATAAAGATGGCAGGTTAATAAAATTGCTGAGCGCTAAACTAAATTGATTATGTGAAGTATTTTATTATGAGGGTGTTTAATTGTGGTTTATTGCTATGCTGGTTTGAAAGGGTGGTTCTAAGGGCAATTTAATTTAGTTGAGTACCGAAAGTAGGTTAGTGGCACATGTTTTGACTGGCTTTTGTATTATGTTTGGAACTAATTTACCTCGCCAAAGATGTGACTAGGATTCTCTTGGTTGGTAACGACCATCGTTTATGAGATTCGCCAAAAACAAAGAAGAAAAAAGTGAGGTAGTGACGTTATAAGTAATGAAAAAAAAGGTTTATATCACCAGTTTTATTTGCGTAGTCCTCAAGTCTTCAATTCAGCTCAATGTTTTGGAAGCTCTCGGGTTCTGAAATGTAAAAAATGCAACTGTTTAATTGAAGACCAAACACAAAGCATTAGACTTTTTTTTGCAAAAAAATATTTATTAGTCTATGAGTAAAATTGAGACCTTAAGTTGTTTCTAGTTCGAAACCCCTAATCACAACGACAGTTCAAGCAACAAATTGCTTATTTAGGTAGATACTCAGAACTTGTGTGCACTATTAACCAGCGCAATCAGGTAAGGCAAACAAACTAGCCTTAACAGCAAAGATGAAGAAGTCATTCTGCAATCACTATAATTAGAATACCAAGACAACTGTTGAGGCCTAACTCTTCTAAGAACTATGTACCCATGTTCCCACAGAGTGAGGTAAATTGTAAATTCTAACGAGCACTTAAATAATATGAGGCGTATTATCTTTCGCGTGCTAGTGTCTGTAAATCCAAGAGAATTAGGTACTCATTCATACATTCTTTTCCCATAAGATTCTCATGTGATATTCTATTATAATAATGTAGGAACATTCAGGCCGTCAGTGTTTAAGATAGAAAAATAAAATTTTAACCTACTGTTCACTGTCTATTTTTCTGTTAACGCCAGAATGATACAAAACTTGCAAAATTATTTTCGCTAGGATACTTTTCCAATAGGATAACTTCCTAGGGCGTGTATGCAATGTTACAGAGGGCCCAAAATTGTTCCTTGAGATTCACCTGTCCAACTTTGGACATCAATTAATCATAGGTAATATGAACTGATCTTAAATACTGCTATGTTAAAAGAAACAAAAGTGTTTTGATGTTTTTGGATGATTTTCGAGAATTTGTATCAAATGTCCCATACATGTTTTGTTCCCATACAAACTTAGTTATTTTAACTGCTAGGTTTGTACTATCGAATAGCAAGTTAATGACGTAATTAACCTTCTCATGTACTTGAATGCTAACAGTAAATAATATTAAATGACAATATGATAAAATTGTAGTGCTTGTGCGACGAAATTCATTTCACATTGTGACTCAACAGTTTTTTAGCGTGGGCGGTGCAACGGCTATGGCAGTTCTATTTACGGTTATTGATTTTATATCTTCATTCGATAGTAATAGGGTTTAAAATCGTTAAGCAAGTACTAGTGGCTTTGTGTCTTGTAAAAGAATTTTGTTTTGAATCTATGTTTGAATGAAGAGTAATAGGTATTATCGGAAAAAAAAACTGGCCTTAAATTGCAGTTAATTGCAAAGAATAATTAAAAATAATACCTAAGTATTTTCTCGAAGAACTAAATTCAAATGAGTTCCAGTTTAATTAACCCCATTCCTGAACGAGCTTATAACAGCGTGAACTTTATAAAAAGTCCCCCCTCGCTGCGGTACAGCGAACAATGAAATAATAAAGGTTACTGTAGCAATAAGCGTAATATCAACTTATAAAACAGATATTAGTAATTACTTGATTGTAGTAGGTACATTTCTTTCTGCCCATACCTGTAATAACTCTTCTCCGATGAAACGCAAAGATGAAATGGTCTATCAGATATAAGCATGGCTTAAGAATGTCTGACTATCAACCTTTAAGAACTGATGAAACTCCAAGATGAGATGCTCTATCAAATTAACTAATATAAGCACAGCTTAAGAATGTCCGACTATCAGAAACGACCACGTGTGACTTGAGAAATTCCTATAATAATCAATTTCCATACAATTAGACATCATACGAACAGTTTGTTTAATCAACAAGGACCGATTCAAAGGATAATAGATCTAAATTCTTTCGTAATGACGGAAGCAACATGCCTGGTGCCTACATTTGTGTTCAATGGCGGAAACAAAGGAATTTCTATGAAACTCAGAAAGTTATTGTAAACTATAAACATGAGACAGGTGGTTTTTGTATAACTTGTTTGAAATAGATGAGGTGGGATTCTGTCTTTGTTATTACGAAATAGTTAAACAACGGTTTGACACGTGTTTTAAAAGTCCAGTTACGTAACATTTTTAATTTCAAATTTTTAACTTCATGGTCAATTTTTTACCGAAAATACTTTTACCTACCCTACGCATATTTCTAGGTACAGAAATTGTTAACTGTGTTACCTTGAGGATTGTAAAGATGAATGGAAATGTAATAACATCAGCTGTTTTGCCTAAATCCAATGTATCAACTTAAGTAATATGCCTTTTATATCAAAACAGGTCGCCATTTAGGCAAAATTCAAGTCTCTTATGTAAATTCACTCATATTTCATATCCTCTTTAAAAATATATATTCCGGAGACCATTTGAAACTACCGCTCTATGATATAATATTTGGTTCAGTGGTTTTAGATGAAATGTACAGAAACCTGCCTAATTTGATTATAGAAATTGAGCTTCGTCCTCAGCCTGTCGTTAGATGTCGAAGTTGAGTTATTAGCTTTCATGCCAAAACTACAGACTTAAGCTTGGGTTTCCTAGGAAAGCGGTGCCGTCATATAGCGGCCGTCATATTACGAACGCAAATAGACGGTCGTCTTTACGGTGATGATATGTGGAAAGTTCCACGGCCGTTTTAACACACCGTCATAAACTTTTTGTTAGTTGTATCATACTTACTAACCTTTTATTTAAATAAAACTTAATTTTTCTCAAATTTCACGACACCAATTTCTGTTTTAGTTGACTTTTTCTATAATCTTTACTTTTTATATTATATATTGCTTCGTGGTTACGAACGAAATCTATTAAAATTTCGTCGTCCTTGCTGCTCCAAGAGTTGTAACTAATTTTTGACGTTGTTCCGTGAAAAAAAAACACAAATACGTATTAAAAAAGCTTCACCGCTTTCAATAAAACGTTCACCAAACTATCTGACACCGTCAAGACGGCCGTCATGCAAATGGCGGCACCGCTTTTTGAAGTTACGGTGTCAGTTACCGCTCTCTAGGAAACCGCCCCATTTTCTTTACATAGACTACGTTCTGGTGACGTCATTCACCGCTGTATTACGGCCGCTATATGACGGCAGCGCTTTCCTAGGAAACCAAAGCTTTATAGCTTAGATCCCGAGAAAGGTGATACTTTTAGGCTACCTTTTATCCAGGAGCAGAAAGTTCCACGGGTAATAGCTAAAAGTTAATAATGAATAGATCTTCTCCCCAAAACACACACAGATAAAGATCCATTGACCTCATACAACCACCACTATCTGAACCTACCCCTGTTTACGTAACTTATCTATTTTTATGTAGAACCGGAATTAGGATAGCCTGTTACTACCGATGTGTTAAACGAAAGTTTCGGTTAGGAAAGGTCGCTTCTAATCTTTGGTTTGGTTCGTTTTGGTGCATAGCAACCGATTTCATGTTTATCATGCTTGATTCTTTTGGGTGGAATCGTAATAAGAAGGTAAGATTATTTTAGTTGATGCTCAGTTCCTGAAAGATGTAGTTATTAGTTGCGCAGTACTTTTTACTTAGGAGACTATAAGCAAAGAAGACATGGCAAGAGACGACGTGAATATGTGCAAAATTAATGCTGTTCAGATACAGATCAAATGGATTGTTAGTTTGTAAGGAGGCAAAGTGTGTCTGAGATACAGAATCAAACAAAATTAGGAATTAACAATAAAACTCAATCACAATACTTAACATTGCATTCAAAACAATCTTTAAACTCACATCAAACAGCGAATCAATTCAAAACACTTATCATTCGACAGCGATACGTTTATTAATATCAAGCTTTAATATAAACGCGTCCGTCCCCAAAACGACCTCAAAAGAAAGTTCTGAAGGTCACTTTAGTTCAGTATTACAGGCGTTACGATGACATACAACAAAAAAGTTACTTGCAGTGGCCTTGAAAGGAGTCAATGATCGGAAACCCTCGCATCCGTCGACTGCAGTCCTTTGTCTCACTCTCACTGCAGCTAAAACGTACCGCCATCGCACGGCCGCCGCAGCGAGTTGCATCGACCAATCAGAGGCCGGCGCGGGCGCAACGGCGCGCGTCGTTTGTTCAACTGGATAGTTAGGGGTGTCAGCCTTTTCAAAGCTCTCATGCAAGCTTTTTGTTAGTAATTGAACGAACTGCCTGCATTAATATCGAATGGTATTTTAATACTTCGTTGTTTCTAGTTTTCTATGCTTAATAAATATCGTTAGCCAAGTGTTATTTGAGTAGGGCTGTCAGTGGCTGCAATTCTGGCCGTTATTTGTCAATTTATAAATAATGGTTCAATAAGTAGATAATAATTGGAAGAATCAATATCAAAATAGGTAAATCCATCGCAAAAGTGAAGCGACTTACGGATGGCTAGGGAAATTAAATAATTAAATAATCTGAATAAACCTGTATTTTCCGAATCCAGTATAATTAATTTTTAGTCTTCTACTAAATGTGATTTTATCATTTCAACAGCAATGCCAACCTTTCACCACTAAAGAATTGTCAAATTCTTCAAGAAACAATTCATCGTCATCTTCATCAAACAAATGAGTTTCGATATCGGCAGCCCTGCGTCCACCCCGTCTTGCACTATTATTATTGCTAAGCGTTCGTGGCTCGAATACATAATGATTTATTTTATAAAACTCACTAACACACAGTATCCTATTCTCATTCCAGGCCGCACTCTCTTTTGTTTTTCTTTCTTCATCTTTTTTCCATTTTCCAGTCTTTGTGTAGTATTTGCTCTCGTCAAGTGGAATGGTGGAACAAATATGGAAGGTATGTGTCTGTGGTGGCCGCTACCCGTTTTTGGTAAAACTTGTTTGGAACTTCTTGTGTTTGACTGTTTTTAGAGGTCTGTAGGAGCAGTCACCTGTTTGTTGCTAGGTGACATCTCCGAAGATTTTAAAGATGATGCGATTCGGACAAAACGATTTGATACTGAGCTGTATGTGTGTACATATCGGTACGTATGCAGCGATCTTGTGTATAATGGCCCAATTGAGAAGCAATCTTTTATTGTTAAATAATTTATGAAGAGGCAAAGTCATCTTAGCGGACACAACGTGATCAAAATCGAGAAAGATTTGTTTGTAAACGAATATGAAATTACTATAAGACATACCTACGACCAAACACATAATAGAAACATCCAGACTAACAGACATCCTAATTCAAGTAGAGAGACCGAAACCCAATCCAAGTAACGAATCAATCAATCAGAATGTCCTAAAGATTTAACACAATGTTTCAACGAGGAAAGCTATGTTGGCACCTCGGCGGTCGTCTATTGACTACAAAATAGCTAAGTTCCCAGGAATCACGGAAAACACTAAGTTAGAACCTAAAGTTGAATGAACTGAAGACTAAATTACGTGTTAAAAGGTGTTGACGATTTGGCTGTACTGGGAAAAAGTGATTTTTTTTTTGCCAAGTCGAGAATATTATGTCGAGAACTGGGGTTCTACGATAACATCGATTAAAACTATGCTGAAAATCATGAAGCAGCGATTCTAAATTTCTTTTAGGAAGTTCCTCATTCAACATCACTATCAACTTTTGACGGTGCTTAAAAAAATACTATCGCTCGTTAAAAATAATTTCCCATTTTAAAAGTAGGTACAATCAACACAGAAAACGCAGACAGAGAGACGCGATGGGAAATTACAAAAAAATAAAAAAAACACAGAGAAGCACATGTCACGCCAAACATCACTAGTACTGTCACGTTGTCACGTTCGTCTGTCAAACGACTTGTATACGTTGACAGGAACGTCACGTGGCACGTGGAAAGGGTCGCTATGTCATTAGTGAAAAGTAATTTAAGGAGATGAAGATGTGGAAGTTGTTACTTTAGAGATGAAATTGGTGAAAGATTTCTGATAACTTAGATTTGGCTACTGTTTTTTGGAGATTAACGTGAACACTAATAATTCTTCATTCGCTGTAATAAAATATAAACTTCAAAAATGATATGGCCAAAGTCCATAACTTCGCTATAAAAATGAACTAGCTCAACAGATGTCAGCCAGTAGCAAGTTCAACTTCTCAGGCACACCCAAGACCTGCAAGGCTGTCATTCCACATGCACCAATAAGAATTATGTTTGTTGAACGTGACTGCACCACCCACGTACTTCCATAATGTTCTACTACTTGATTCGAGGTGGGAACAATACGCAAATATCATCCCACTGTAGACCAGAAGCCAAATTATAAAGTAAAAAAAAAAATTGAAAACGTTTTGGGAATATTTTTTTACAAATTCCCATTTCATATGCAACATGAATTACTACAAAATGCAGTCGTAAAAATGAAGCAATTAACATTGTTAACATAAAGTAGCAGAGCATATTCAGAAAATTTACAATCACTTTCAAAAAGATACTAAGATAACATTTTTATATTTTTTATTCAACCTTCGTGTACTTAAAAAGGAACTCTTGCACTTTACATGTAAGGTTGAAATTCGTATGTTAAACAGCTGTTACACTAGACTGGATTCTAATTACAATGTATATTAGCATAGGGACGGGACAGGTCCCACTATTGTTTTACTTTTCCCATTGGGAACGCGGAATTTGATTCACGTCAATTTAAGATGGCATCTCTTTATACGCTAGTAGATATAAAAGAACTATTAAAACTGATGTATGCAGAATAAATGAAGTGTTTGAGTTCGTAATAAAATGAGTATGAATGTTTTTTTAATAGTTTGGATAAGGTTTTATTTCTGTACCAGTTTAATTTTTAACATGTGTTAACAAGTTTGTATAATTTTATATTACTTTTTAAAGAGTTTCAAACTTTGCTTTTTTTGCTTTCAAACGTGATTTAATTGGAAGTCGAAACCGGTTCGAACTATATAAAAACTATGAAGCTTATTGGAGAAAATCCTTGTCCTTTGAAAGTAAATTAATATCAAATCATGAAGCACCCAATGAATATTAATATTGGTTTTGCGCAATACTTTACCAGAATACTAAAAATATTGTTTTTATGAAACTTAGTTTTATGAAGATAGCATGCAAATTCTGAAGGATTCATAAATCGGCAAAGATGATTTTATAAACATTTGTAGCAGCACCTTTCAAAAACACGCCTAATTAAAATCAGAATCATAAATCGCCAAATTCACACACAAACGAAAAAAAAAAACAACTGGGAATTGATTAAAAATTCCCATTTACTACGCGTTCGAATTTCAAACGTCTATCACTGGAAGGGTTAAAAGCGTGGTGAAACGGTAAACGCCGAAATAAAATTTAACACGCTGACGTTAATAGGGACCCGACTGCGTTTCGATTGGGGAATATTTTTATTATTAAAAAAAATTGGGGACTGGTTTTACTACGGTTTGTCCTGTAGAGAATAAAATATGTTTATGAGTTTAGATTTTGAGGATATGTTTGGATAGTTTCTGATGAATCCTTTTTTGGGGTTACGAGATTTTTGGTTGAAACATTGGTATTATGTTCGATAGTGAAGGAATTCATTATTCTTTTGAGGAATAGTCTAATTACGTATGGGTAAAGCTGCTTAGTACGTGACTATGTATGTATTACAAATTGGTTACCAATCTAATAAGTTTCGTACTCTTTGCCAAAAGTAAGTTGTTCGTGTCCTAGTTCCAAACTCAGATAAAATTTCATATTTCGGTTACTAATAATTGTGGTTTGAATATTCCGGGTATCTGGCAGTTTAACCAAAATGGGAATGTTATTACAACATAGGCTTCTAATGTAGTTTACATAGAAACATAACACAAATATATTGCACTGATTTTATTTAAGGTGCAGGGGTACATTTCTGGTTTGTTCCCACTAGTTCTACTGCTTAGTTCTACCGTAGAACTAATGGGAACTTTTTTTCCCACTAGTTCTACTATTTGAGGTGTAACAAAATAGTAGAACTAGTGGGAATTATGGTTTTTATTGGTATTCCCACTAGTTCCACTGAACATTGACAGTAGAACTAATGGGACATAATTTTGTTCTACTAGACAGAAGAAGTACAGTCGACGGCCGATAGTTGTGATTTTTTTCAGAGCTCAATATCGATAGCAGTCAGAATAACTTAGATTTTTTTCATGAATTTCAACAAAAATTAAATGTTTTTCTTTAGAAAATTACTAGGACAGCAGAAATGAAGAGGAGCTAGTAAATCTTTTTTGTTCATCTAATTTTATAACACCTCTGTGGTGGTGTTTAAAAATCAGACATTGATAAAAAAAAACACGCTTTAAATGTTAGTTTAATGTGAATGTTGTGTTGGAAACTAACAGTCTTTTACAAAAAGTTAAACATCTGTTGAACACTTGTCTAAGTAAAGTGTGGCAACAAAAGGGACTTTAGTTCAACGTCATAATTTGTAAAAAAAATTGACAAGTGTTCAACAGATGTTTAATTTTTTTTTGTATTTTTTTAAAGCGTGTTTTTAAACTATTATTTTTATTTGTTTTTTTTTAATCATAGGGCTGCAATTCAAACAGTCAATCAGCAAGTATTTTTTAATAATTTCAATACTACATTAATTTTGTATAATTTAATGTAGTATTGAAAATGAATATCAATATTGATTTTAAACAACACCACAGAGGTGTTATAAAATTAGATGAAGAAAAGGATTAACTAGCTCGTCTTTATTTCTGCTGCCCTAGTACTTTTATAAAGAAAAACTTTTAATTTTTGCTGAAAGTTATGAAAAAAATCTAAGTTTTTCTGACTGCTATCGATTTTGAGCTCTGAAAAAAATCACAACTACAGATTACCGGACACGGCGAGATGTCACCCAGGCCGTCGACTGTACTTCTTCTGTCTAGTAGAACAAAATGTCCCATTAGTTCTACTGCCAATGTTCAGTGGAACTAGTGGGAATACCAATAAAAACCATAATTCCCACTAGTTCTACTATTTTGTTACATCTCATATAGTAGAACTAGTGGGAAAAAAAGTTCCCATTAGTTCTACGGTAGAACTAAGCAGTAGAACTAGTGGGAACAAACCACATTTCTTAGCTGTGCTTAAAGCTTGAAACTTTTTGCTAACTTAAACCTAGTGCTGAAAAAGTAGTTCAGTGTCTAAATCTGCTTCTGTTTTCGAATTGCTTGGATAACTTTGCTCGAAAAAATAATTCGATACCGTTTAGGTCTTATTTCATTATATAGGGCCATCTAAAATTAAAATAATGAGATGTACCTTCTACAAAAATAGCTCGCAATGATGTCCAAACGAGTATTATTTCTATCCTCCTATTTATATCGACAGTTAAGATAATACAGTGTCGTAAACACGGTATCTTAATATCGATACCAGTAGTGTGGTGCACTTGTATCGATAATTTCGCATTCAATATAAAGATTATGAAGTTTTAATAATTTTGTTTCATAACTTGATGATTTTATGTTTGTTTTACAAGCTCGATTTAATCCCCAATGCAATGATTTTTCATTATTTTTATGTTAATGGGAGATTTGAAAATATAAAAGTTTATTTTTATAAGTTTGACACGCGATATTACCACTCTTGTTAAGTAATTATTTTAACGAGTAAACATACTTAAGATTAAAAATGTGATGGCAAATTTTTCTGTTTATGTTTTCCAGGCAGGTTTTAAAACAGATGAACCGATATAGATACAATTAAGTATAGAGATTAGTTTAAACGTCATCATCATCTGCCTAGTCATTTTCCAACTAGATTGAACTAGTTAAAGATCGATTAAAACCACGAGAGAAAAACATTTTTCTTTACCTTTATGAGAGCTAGAATTAAAAACAACGTCCTTAAACAAAATCTAGTGACGTTCAGACAACCAAATAATGTGGATACCATATTCTCGATCACCACACTAAAGACAAGTTCTCATCAAAAGCCTTTATAAGTACAATAACAAACGACCATTTATTCTCAAGTATCCAACTTTTTTGACCCCTTAGACCCGTTTAAAGCTCTCTATTTTTTTGGTATCGAGTGATACCGGTTTGTGTAGTCCCATCCCTATCGAGTTGTATTATCAACACTGGCTGGCCCTTTGTGGGGTATTTAATAAAATGTTAATCTTTCTTTGCTATATGTACGTATAGGTTTATGGAACGCGTGTCATCTAAATTGTAACTAGGGAGACTTCTAAATCTAAGCGGATTTATTATAAAAACGGTTTTGCAATTTAGGGGTTGGCCTTTTTGTTATTTGCTGTTTTGAAATCAGCGATTTTATTAAAATGTTTAACTATAATTTTGGTTTTGATATGTTGAACAGTACTGTTTTCAGGCAATGGAGTGGGAGTTGGGTCTAGCTATCAAAATTCTTTGCGGACAAAGGTTGCAGTTTCGTAGACGTGTCTGAAATGTTCGCATGCAATTTGCTACTGTTTGCTAGAGCGTGTAGACCAGAAAAAACATTTGTGCAGTATGACAGTGACATCATACTACGGTGACATCTTGTCTTTAATCTAACATTGTTAACTTAACCGATTACTTAAATCACTTCAAATCTATGTCCGAGAGAAGGAGATTTGAGTATTTATGTTAATTTGTATTGAAAGAAATGACTATCGACCGACCGTCTTAACTACCCGTCTCAAGTTACCTCTGCTTACTCTCAAGTTTTTTGTATTTTTTTTCTATTTAACAACGTATGATCGAAATTAAGGCATATAATGCGTGTATCTACTAATAGATTAACATCTGTTTCCGCCACGTGTTCACACAAACAGACAAACACTGTTTATGAGCTGTGGGGTGTGGGGTGGGTTCTCTAGTCGTTACTATTTTCTACATTATTTTTTTTTCTGGGAACTTGAAGTTATTTTTTACCCGACTGTAATTCTGTGTTGTGATAAAATCAGCTGTTTTTGAAGTAACATATTTGGCCCAAAAGGGTCGTTATTTTCAACTGACTTCCCAAAATGGAGACTTTTGTATTCGGACTCTTTTCGAGTTTATTACTTTTTGGCTTTTTCAAGCATTGGTCAACACCTAGATATCTAAGTTATGCATCTATTGTTGTTCAGATTAAGGTGATCATTTCTTTATCCTTTGGAAAACTTAGAATCTCACTAAATTACATTATTCGATAACGATAACAGCTGCAAAGTCTAGCTTATAGACCAGATACAAAACCATCGAGCTCTTCAAAAAAACACATGCAAAATTATCCTAACAACCTAAAAACGTTACTAATAAAGCAATATTAAAATCTTTTTCAATTCTAAAACGTGTAACCATCAAAGCGTTAGCCGGCCTTCGTGTTTCAATGGGTTATGGCATCAAAAGCCGTAATAAAAGCCTGTAGGATAGTGTTTGTGTGCCACAGACCATGGGGTGGCGAGGCCTTGGCAGTGAAATGTCGGCGGCATGTGTGGCGTAGAGATGGGGCAGTGTCGATTGTCGATATGTTAGATGGTACTGATGTAAAATTGTTTCAAGTTTCAAGAGGTTTTTTTTGCATAGAGGGCATTATCAAAGGTTAGTGATATGTAGGTAACTTAAGGCTTTTGTATAAGTGTGAATTTTATAGAAGTGGTTAATAATTATTTACTATTCACACTGCATAAATTGGTAGCAGAATTTACTTAGAAATTAAGTAAATCAATTTACTTATACATAATTTATTTTATCACATGTAATTTGATACCCATGTATACCTAGCAAGCATACATAAATAAATAAATCATTTATTACATAAATGCCAGTTTGACATTTAACTACCAACTATCGATAACTTCAAACAAAACATCGATACCTACACAAACAGCTGACATCACACCCCATCCCTAGGATCGGAAACAAAAAACCTGTCTGCCGGTCACTCATGACCTCACCAGGTAGGGTCCCCCCCCTTCCCATCCTCACCTCACCCCCTCGCAGGGACAAATTTTTATAGTTTATGGCCACATGTAACCCTTGACTGGGCTTTGACTGCGTTTTTTTAAGTCAGTTAATTCCAATATGGCGGAAAGAAGTGGCGAATAGTAGCTTTTCAATTGGATCATTTTGTCTAATTAGGGTTCGCTTTTGTGTTTTTTGCAGGTGTGTTAAGTATTTTCTGTTAAGTGTTTTATTAAGAGAACAAAATTAAATGGGAATAACGTAATTTTTCATTTGAACTGTTAAGGTTATCAGTATCAAAAGTTTTTGTTTTTGGTTTTATATACTGCGACATAGATTTATTTTGTGAATTAATGGGGCAAGTAACTTTTTTGTCATGTTTTGCCTTCTTAATTCATCCGAATTACCTTATATAAATTTTCTTCTTTCCTTTTATCTAAGCTACTCCAGAGTTGTAAAAATAATATATAATATGCATCGTTGTAACAAACGGATCAGCCTAACTGTAGTTAGTGAAACAGGTGCTCATTTTCCCAGAAAACGTAAGAGCACTGAGAAACTGGTTGTACCCAGTTATGGCATATCGTCGCATGTCGGATGTATAGACGTTAGTTAAGCTTTGCTTTACTTGATAATGCTGTGTTTTGAGAAATTATTATAGGTATTATGGCAGTATGATTAGGCCACAATATGTATATGGATAAGTTTCACGAGTTCTATAGTAGGTACTTGCCAAACCTATTTCTGATTAAAAATTTATCAGTAACAAGGGACGTTTTTCTAGTGTCGATTATTCAAACGCTATTGTTCTGGGAAATGCTAAAAGTATGTAGGTACAATAGTAGGCAGGTATTTAGGATTTTTTTTTGTAAAATTTAAACTGTACCTAGACAAATTTGAATAAAATATGGTATCAGGATAAGAATATAATAGAACTAGAATAGCCTGTCGATAATTCGCTTTCTGGTTTGATGTACCCCATAGGTGAGTTTCGACTCTCAATAATTTTGACCTAGAAAAATAGAGAAAGACGAGAAACATGCATTGATAGCAAGTTTAAAACGAAGTGTATTTCCAGTTTTTTTCGTTGTAATCTAACAATGAATTCTAAAAACTTGTAGGCATGTCAATCTTTCGCTAAAATCAAGTCTGATGTAGGCAGTCGTTAAGAAAGATGACATCTTTAAGCATTATTACCACGTTCTACAACTTATGGAGAATAAGCAGAGAAAACTGCCTAAGCAATGTCTGAAGTAATTTTAAAAAAGTTCAATCACCTAATTTGTTACCTAATTAATACCCAAACAAACAATATAATCATACCTAATATCCTCAACTAAGTTATGAATGAATTACTCAGTTACTACGCACACTATCGGCCGTCTATCGTTTGACACTGGCCGTCGCGTTCGGGCAAAGTCGGCCGCCTTCGTCAATGATCGTGAAAGCTCGTGTTAGTGACCTAGGATAACATGCAACTATGACTGCGCCGGAGTCGACTTAGAAACCGTTTTTAACGTGCCTAGGGTTGCCAGTGCGCTGTTGTGGTTTTCGTTTTGTGGGAATGGAATGCTCGTTGCACTTTGCTAGGTTTCTTTTTTGTGTTAGTTTAGTGACCTGCAAAGTTATTACTTAGAAGAAATGCAGCTATTGAGGGAATTAATAATTTCTAAACGACGTTAATACGTCTGTCATCTGACGTTAATGTGGAAACTAGACAATTAAAAAATTCATAATTAAAAATCTTTGAACCAAAATAGGACACCATTTTTCTGGTGACTATATGTATTCTGTCTCATTTAACGAAGTTAGCTGGAATTATGAAGATGTTTTTTTTTACTTCAAGTAACAATAAGGTTACTTGATTGTTGATTGATCTACTATACTTAATTGATTGTTCCTATTAATGTGTTCATATTACAATTAGCAATTAGTTTTATCCCTACTCCCAGCGACAAATCAAAAAGACTACACTTTACTGTAAAATTATTCTAACATCATTTACTCCCAATCTAACAAAAAACTAAAATTCCAATAACACAGAAATTACATACCCGCAATAAATGGCAAGCCGCTCGTTCCGTCTGCCACGTTCGGCTTCTAATTAGAATTCCTACATGAGTGAGACTAAACAAGTATGATTCTATTCCCGGGAAAGTGACCGTGACCGGGTGTAATGACCCGAGCTTCCTATACACTATGTTGGCCTAGGTTAGGCCCCGCGTCACCGATGACGTGTCGACGCCATCTTCTAATGGTAAAATGCCGGGAAAATGCGCTTTTTTTTCGCCGGTGAAAGGGGTTAGAATTTGGAACGATTCTGTAGAAGGTTCTGTGTTTGGATTTGGGATTGGTTTTGGAACTTCTTTGTGCAATGTTTAGGAAAAAAAGAATGACTAGGCTTAGATGGTCAATGAGTTCAATGTTTTTTTTTTAGGCATAGACGGTCTAATAGTTATAATATTACATAGTTTTATGATATTTTGAAACTATCGATGTGAGGTTTTCTAATATCTCTGTTATACTAAAGTGTGTTAAAACATTATCATCATGCTCCAACATTATGAAGTAGACATGGAAAACTCTGGTGAAAGATAAGTACCTAAATGACCACGAAAATTATGTTCTAACATTTTTTTATATACAATTAGAAGTGTAATAAAAAAAAAGAAATTAGGGATACCACCTACAAACATATATTTTTTTAAATCTTACACATCAACATCAGGCTTACTAGGAACTTATTAGAAAGGGTGTTAATAAAATAAAAAAAAAGAAACTTACCTCGTTCCCTCCGGGTAGGCCGCTGCTGACGACATCACACGTGCACCGGCGATGTGCTACACTCCTGCGCAAAGAAAATATCGACACATCAAAACTAAAAAAAATCACAAAAAATATTAAAAAATTGAAACATGATCTGTTCAGTTATTGGTTATCAGACAATCAGGTGTTATTTGATGTGACGATATTTTTTTTCTAAGTGGTAAGGTTATGTAGTGCGCAAGTCGTCCGGGACGCGCGAGGGCTCGGCGGCCACTGCGCCGGCGCACTCCCGCCGTCAGTGAAATTACGTCAGCGCGCACACTGGCCGCACACACCCCTTTCTTTTTTTTCTGTAATTAATTTCTTGTAAGATTTTTGGCGATGCGATTTTTTTTTAATAAATGATCTGCGGTGCGATAATGGGGAGCCGTTTTCAAGTGCAGTCTGCTTCAAGTATTTTATAATGATTTAATTTTATGCTGCTATTTTATATTGCAATACTTGTGAAAGAGATGAAGTACAATAAATTATTATACAAGTATTATGTTGGCTAAAGTAAATAATGTGCATATCGATCCATCACGTGCATAGAACAGTTTGTACAGTTACATTCACTCGGCGCTACACAATGCATTCTTCGTTTAGAGTTCAATTAATTTAGCTCTTACCTTGGTTTATTTAAGTCTCAATATACTTTTTACTTTGATTTGAAATAGTAGGCATTCTAACACAAATTCTGAAAGTGTCTCTAAATAGTCAACCCACTAAGAATCTTCTAAGAGTAAAAAAATCTAAGATTTTAGTGGGGAGCAGTATGAACGCTGCCTATCCCGGCGCACCGCAGACGATCCCGGTTACCTGCGCAAGAGTCGCTCACACACACACGCGCGATCACGCACACATGCGCGCGGCGGGAGACGTGACACAGACGCCGGCTCCTAATGCCGATGTGAATGTCAAGGAAAAATGGCGTTAGTGAAATTTGAATTTTTTGTTCGATTCGTATATTTTTTTTCGAAAGGGAATGTTTTCTTGTTGGATTCTAGTGTTTGTAATCAGATATTATTGTAATAAAATATTTTTAATATGTTGTTTTGAATTTTAAGAAAAATGTCATATTTGATATGTCAAAAAGTTCATTTTAACAACATCTTCCTGTTCTATTAGCTATTTTTTATTTTCTGTCTTTACACCCCTCTGCAATAGTTTCTACCAAAGTCTGTTTTTTTTTTCTAAAATTGCAGCCTGCTTAGGTAGGTATATAAAAAATAAATAAAGGCATTCCAAATCCAAATCCAAATTGAATTTCCATCCAAATACTGGCCACTGTATCCAGCAAACCGCGTCCATTAAATGGACATTGGCACTAAGAAATTCTCAGTCACCGCCGCCTGCCCGTACCCCCTAAGTCAAGAAAGTATAAATAAAACATAACTATCACAGGCCGGGTAGGTACACATAGCGACTTAGGGACGTTGCCCGCGCGCGCTGGTGTGCGTGCGCCTTTATTATGTTCGCTCACGTAATGCTGTGTGTGTGTGCGTGGCCTAAGTACACAGCACACAGCTGCAAGGCTGCCTGTGACACCGGAGCGTGAAAGTTTTGCTTTTTTTTAAGTTTAGAGATAAATTAATAAACTTGGTTATTTGAGGGAGAGGACATAAACATATGTCATAATTTATTTATATTGATATGATAAGATCGCAACTTTCTACCCAAAGAATACAGCTGCAGTCAAAGAATACCACTCTAAAGTCGGTATTTTTTCAAAACATGTTTAGAAAATGCATTACAAAGTATTTCTTGCTTACACATATTCAAGACCATATCAGGATTGAGGAATCTGTCTGCTTTTAAATACATATTTTGCATTTGCCAAGTCAGCAATGGATTTCTCGACAAGAAACACAAAGCCAGCACTAATCCAGGCGCTTAAGTTTGCTGTAAATTAGTTGGATTTCTTAACTTTTCTTGATCAATCGAAGCCATAAGTAACATAGCCTTAAAATATGTATGTTAGGTAAGTAAGTAGCCTTTGCCTAACTATGTTAGGTCGGCTTCCAAACAAAACTGATGCAACTAGTATAAGTGGTTTTTTCGAAGCAACACCCTATCTGATCTCTTTTAATATAATCTGGGTAGCCTGGATCGGATTTGCAAGTTTGATTGTCAGACTATCGGCTTCTGACTGCCTGTGAACGCACAAAGTTACCGTGCCTTCCGATCTTGTAATAAACAGGATTATTTTACTAATTTTATTATACGTTGTGTGCTTAGTAGGAACATTTTTATTCTTAGTTTGTAGACGCATTTCGTCAAACATCACTGTCTACACAACAAGAACTTAACCAGCACATGACATATTTACGCAGCTTGTATTATACCGAACACAGCAACCATACCGAACATTCACCACCCTTACACGACGGTGTAACACACATCCCCATGGAGCGTTAGCGTTCGAACTCAGCTAGTTCCAGACTTATATGTAAATGACAAATCGTAATTACGTTCGTCTCTCAGCGTAAATCCTTTAGCTTATGAGCGAGCACTTGATTGATCTCAGCTTACAGCCAGGAAGTGGAAGGTGGTAAAAGGCATTTCATTTTGTTTCCACGCGCCTAAAACGTGGAGTTTTATAGTAGAAGTGCTCTCTGTGGTTTTGCTCGCGTCTTGAAGGGGGTTTTCATGATTAGCTTCTGCTAGTGGGTACAGTCTTGTGCCTTTCGAACTAATTTGTGGAGCTGGATGAAAAGTAGTCTATAGAGATTGTCGAGAAAATATGCTATGTTACATTGTAATAATTTAAAAGATCGATCCAGTAGTTCCTTAGATTATACAGTCAAACAATTAAACTTTTCAGACTTCGACTTATACTATAATCTGTAATCTGTAGATTAGAAGTTTCAATTTATAACTTCAATTGATTTGGTCACCCGTTTAATCTGTGAGTAACAGACAGACTATAGAATTACTTGTGTATCTAATAATATTAAATACATGCATTTATAGTTAGGATATGTACCCACATCTAGACAAGCCTTAGTTAAGAGTTATAACATAATTATGTAAGTTTATTAGGAAGTTAACCTGCGTTGTTTATATTGCTTGTCTGTGGTGCACTTGTCTCTGGTTTGTTCATTATTACGAAGAGGTTTGTGAGAAATTATTGCCAGGTACCCACAAAATTAATTTAAGAAAATCTTGTTAGTTACAAATGTGTAAGAATATAGCCAGAAATATTGAGTGCGCTGTTTTTAATCAAATCTATCAGGGATCAGCAATCCTCGGTAATTATTTTCAGTAAAAAGATTTTAAATTAAGTAAACCATTTTGTCCAGCACCAGCCACCAACTAGTTTCCAAGCACTCATCATCTGCCTAGCCTTTTTCCAAGCTATTTTGGATTCATATGCAGCTGACTGTAAATCTGACTTCCTCAGTTACCACAGTGACTGGTGTCAGACTTACTGGCTTCTGACTACCCGTAACGACTATTCCCCAAAATTCAACATATCTGGGAATTTGCTAACTAGCGATAGAATTTTGAAATTAGCCCCATACAAGTGACGTCAATTTTCTATCTCTAGTACTCAAAGAAACAACAGATAGGATATTGGGAAGTGCTGTAAGTTAATAAGCTATAATTATCGTGGGTATCGCAAGCTCGCGTTAGCGTTAGGTGGTCCTAGTCCTACCCCACGCCAGTCAGCCACTCAGCCAAGACTTACTTAACAGGTTAATCAACGGCGATAATCTGACTGTGGTGTTCAAAGTTTTGTCATTCATCTGTCACAAATTACAAGATGGCGGAAAATTTTACGGCATTATCACGTGACAAAAAAAGTGTTGACGTTTTCACTTTAAAGAATTGTTTAATTATTAACAAACATGATATTCCAAGTAATTTTTATTAAATAATTTATGATCCTTATGGTTCTTTTGAAATAGGGTTGAGGAGGTTAGATAGGCAGTCGCTTCTTGTAAAGCACTGGTACTCAGCTGAATCCGGTTAGACTGGAAGCCGACCCCAACATAGTTGGGAAAAAGGCTCAGGATGATGATGGTTCTTTTGAAATAACAAAAAACCGTTCCCACCTAAACAATTCCATTATAAAATGTTCATATTAAGACCTCATTAAACATTGTTTGGTACAATATTATAATTAATAACCTTCATATTCGTCGTAGTTCTGATTTTAATAGTTTTGATTAGATAACAGTTATTCTATATTGATTTCCGTAAACAATCAATACGTATATTTTTCAGTACGGTTGATAAAATTTGACAAATAGTAGGATTCATGCAAGTTATTAATACGACGGCAATCCTTTCAGAGTAATAAAGGATTTTTGAAAGTATTATATCAGTGAGGTACTTTACTGAAAAATAAATTCTGTGCCCGGTATACGAATGCAGTATGTATCAAATATACTACATAGAGTAGGTACATTTAATAAGTATTATCTTATTACCTAAGCTACTATAACTTTGAGCATTACTGATCCTGTCATTAATAACACGAGAAGCGGTGTTGCCATGTTTCTAACATTCAATCTTGAATATATAAAACATTATCGTCACGTCTTGTTTAACCCTTAGTTTATTTGCCTGTAAATCTTTTAATTTTATGTTTTATCTTATCAATAAATTGCAAAAAGCATATATTAATGGTTTACACTAGATATACTGAAAAGTGTGCTGTTTCCTTCGATTTCACCCGTGTCCTAAGGGAACCACTTCCTGCACCAAAATCAAACTCATTTATTCAAAGTGGGCTGAAAACCAGCACTTTTTGAAGGCTCACAAAAGACAGTCTCCAAAAAAGCCCGCTCTTCACCATTTCCTATGTGTTTTGCTGGCAAGATGGTAGAACAAACTCCCCAGCAACACAATTTGTATGGTTTACCTGGATTCCTTTGTACCTTTTCAGGCTGTAGACCGACTATGTAAATCAGTTATGTAATTAAGGTGTGAAAGACGCATTACATTGGTAAAGCAGACAAATCAAAGGCATTTTAAAAGAATTAGCTTTCAAAAGCAGGCATATCCCCGCGAGATATCTTAGTATAGCTTGCGTGAGCTTCCAACTAATGACATGAACAGGCGTCGATACCCACTGGTATCTACTGGTATCTACAAAACTAGATAGCAACTGGTACCAGCAGGGCGCTTTAGATGTCCTGTATCACATTACGTTTTTGTACTACAAACTCTTTAGGAATTATTATTTGTTTGTTTGGTCTGTGATGGTGATTGGATTAGCATAATTTATTCGCATAAATGAGATGTGTTGGTTTCATATAAATATTTTGTGAATTTGTTTTTTTTGTGCAGGCTTGCAAATGCAGCGTTTATTTAATTTCATGGATGATTTTCTATTCTGTTTTGAAGGCTGTTAAAGAGAGTTCCATTAATTTAATTGACAATCCTTTCCAATGGGGGCTATACCTAATTTTCGGGATACTAAATAGTGCCTCTGCGTTTCGACAAATAGATATTACTGACTCGGGAAAAATAGCATATAATATATTAGTTTGATGTGGATAAGCTGAATTACTGCCTAAGTTCGATCAAAATACATTTAGCAATTTTAGCGGGAATGAGGAACAAACATCCTTGGATATATATTTTCGCAGTTTAAGTATAATATTCTTAGGAGAGAATTTGTTCTTTTCTTGTTGTTTTAGGCTACCTAAGAGTTAGAATACATACTTATTTACTTTATATTTCCTATCATCTATGATGAAGTAACTCATGAAATATATTCATGTGGCTTAGCTCGTTATTCTCACGCACCATGCAATTAGAAGCGCAATCTGGAAGCGTCCTGCGACTGCGCGCAAAAACTGCGCTCTTTAATAACTTCTAATAACTGCCAGGGGACAGGTTCTAAGGCGGCTTGACCACGTTCCCGGGATGTTAGGGACACTATACACTTGGGGAAGGAATATGAACGTTATATTTTGTCGGTTTGTCGCGTTTCATTGTTATTTTTTATTTATTTTGAGAGAATATGGCTCGAATAATGGGATAGCGTTTGAAAATTTTTGGTTACTTGTTAATTATAGGACCATATGTTTTGGTTGACCTTTCATTTTGCTAACTTCACATAGGGGAACACCCAAAAACATTCTGAATCTCTTCATATATTATCTACCTAGCCTTTTCTCAACTATATTCGGGTCGGCTTCTAGTCTCACCAGGTGCGGCTTAGTAACTAAAAGTGTTCAATGGAGTGACTGCCTATCTGACCCCCCTCAACCCAGTTCATATTCTTATTCTTAGCTATTATGTCGTCTTGTGACGGGGTCCGCTTTCCGTATCTTTTTCTTCCAGTTACGTATGTATTTTTTATCATAATACATACCTTCAAAAACACCAAGAAAAACGCAGCGTTTTCATCCCAAGCCTGTAACATCCTTAACAGGAGGCTTATCCATAGATATATTTCAAGTTATAGCCACATGTTGGTAAGTACGCTAGATTAATGCATGCAAGCGACCACTGAGCTTAGGCCAGTCTACCCGCGAGCCTATCTCACCAGGCTGTATTTCTATCAACCTGTTGCTATACTCTTTTTTTCAGTTGGCTGGGAATAGAAAAAAGGTTAGATTGTTTATGATTTTGAAGAGGGTGATAATGAGGTTGTTAATAGCTGCATAGATCGATTAATATTAGGTTAAGTAATGCTTAGCACGGTTCATAGGTGGGTGGCAATCTGCTCATGAGAGTTCTTATGTGTTTTGGAAGGCACGAAAAATGGGTGGATCCCGGCTGTCATATAAACATATGCGTTTGGCAGTCGTTACAGTAGTCAGAAGTTAGAAAGTCTGATAACTTACCAACGCGTATCGCGTTGCCTGGGTGTAGGACGTTGGATAGGCAATTGCTCCTTGTAAAACACTGGTACTCAGCTGCATGCGCTTCAGATCGGAAGTCGATCCTAGATGATGATGGACGGAGAACGGCAATTTATAAAGCTATATCCAATTTTGTCATTCATTCATTTGTTTTATAAATATTTCTCTCATTCCAATTTGTTTTTCTTGTACATATATTTACACCCAGTTAGCAAAACTTACATAAGTAAACCATGTATCAAACTGTGCAAAGACAAGTATAATTTGTAGCTGCTTCAATAATTCATGTGGAACTGCGCGCGCAGTCGCGACATCTCACAAACGTATGTGGTTCATGCTCGGGGGTACACTTTCAGTATTTTGTTTGTAGAAGCTTTGCTTGTAAAATTGTAGTACCTAGGTACTTATGATTCTTCTTACATTTTCAATAAGGTAATAGTTGTAACGTTGTTTCTACGAGGGTCCTCGCACTATGCTGACTAAATTGTCGACTGATAAACTGTTGAAAACTGTTTTCCCGATGATTGGTTGACAGCAGAAACCAACTTACTCTTCACCTTGTTAATACATACTAGCGTTCTCATTATGCGTACTAAGTACATAATATTCCAAGCAACCGGATAAAAGCCTAAAACCTTTCTCAATAAAAACTGAAAGAATTCTGACATCACACGTGAAGACTAGAGATTAGCACGTTCAAGTAAAACCAACTCTTTAGTTTTATAATATTAGTATGGGTTATTATTACCTCCAGACGAGAAAATCCCATTTAATTTAACTGTCTTGAGAAATCGTACCTTTTACTGATGTTACGCAGATCCACTTGACCTTGCCATAACCCTTATTTAAGAACTGCAGTTAATGCTGATAGTTATATTATAATAGATCGTTAACGGGTAGTTAGAGTTCAAATAGTCTAGCTACTGGTTTCTAGTTTTGAAATGTGGTTTCGTATGTTGGTTGTGGATTTTATTCTGTGTAAACTAATGAGAGCTTTAGTAATCTGAAATGGAAAAATACGAACGTGTTTTTCAGGGCTTTTCAGAATGATAGCTAGAATATTATGGGTAAAAAATTGCTAGAAACTTCCGTACATCGTCGTCTTTTGCTGTTTCAAAGTTTGTTACAATGTGGTCTCTTCACGTTATAAAACGTTCATATAAAATACAAGTGCGTATGCGCAACTGACGAGAGCTTTACCTTCTTTTTTAAATTTCGGGAGGCAGCAATTTTTTACACTTCGAAACTGTAAAGACGTAGAAATGTGACTTGTGGCATCTGCACATAGTTTTCTGAATTTCTTGCTAGTGCAGAAACTAGATTTCAATAGAAAAGGCACACCGTATATAAATCAATGCTTAGAAGGCGATAAAGCCTTAAATAGAGAGGTGCTAGCTCTCATAAGTTGAACCTTTTTTACGATTTGGCCATTGCCCTCGGTTTTAACGATCCGCGTAGGAAGATAGGCAATTGACACTTTTGATTTCTCGCCTGCATTTTTACTATTTTGATCTTAGAACCCGTGCCGACGCAATTGGACCGGAGTTTTCCGTTTTTGCTAATTAACTTTTGCTCAAATTAACAGTCATTTTCCGATTTTTCTTTTCTGATTCAAGAGCTTTTCCGGTAATCAAATCTTTCAAGATCTTTTGAGAATCTTCTAATTTGCTCTACACTGGGATAAAGACATCTGCCATGTAAGTTAATAAATAGGCACGCTACCTACATAACGAAAATTATCCTAGACAGTCTTCTCACATAATCTTTTACATATTTCATCGATAACATTGTAAATAATTGCGTTAGCAACTATCAATTACCAACTAAACACCGCACGCATCTAATAATAAACAGAAATATATTAAAACATGATAAAAAGCGTAAAAAAGATGGCCGCCGTCGCCATGTTGAATCGAATGCGCGGGAACGAGCGATCGGGTGCGTTCAATAAATTGACATACGCCTTATAAGGTCCTGTAGCGTCCCATTCGTCTTGTTGCAGGTCTTAGACCTTAGCTCGGAGTTAGATGGCGTGTTAAATTGGGCCTGTGCGACTGGCTAGCTGAAACTAAGCGACTAACATTTATGGGGGTGTTATTATGCTTAGTTGGCGACGAGTTAAACGTTGCTAATGTGTTGAGTTCAGATTTTATTTGAATAGTTGTTTTATTTATTTCAAAAATATAAATATAGTTTCAAAGTACGTAATCAGCATCAAAAGTTTTCTGCAAATTGATTTCATACCGAAGTTAAGAATCTTCTAACAAAATAGATACAAACGTATCATTACATTAACTAGATTTAGTAAAGCTAATTTACATTGTTCAACGGAATCAATTGAAAGTTAATCATAGATAAACCATTAATTGTCCACAATATCAATTACAAGAATAGTAAACCACACCAATTACGGCGCCATTACGATCTCGTAAAAGGACAAAATGGCGGATCTAATTGAAAATGCAATTAGAACGTGAAAACATCTCACCTAACATGTGAAACTGTCGTCTAGAAGTCCAATTAAGTGCAATTGATATAAAATGATATAAAAATCTTCGTATATTATGGTGCACAAGCGAGAAGGCTGCGTCCTAACCATTTAGATGTCCCTAACATCTTACAGACTCTCCACAAGAATGTCGTCGTAGTCTGCAGACGTTTTTACATACATTTATTGACCAGCACAGTGGCCCAACTTCAAACACCTAACCACCATTACCCTATCACTCAATTTTACACCGTACCTCGAGGTAGGAAGGTCGTATTTTCAGTGGGAAGGTTGTTTCTTCTGGTGTTTGAAGGTACGCTGTGGTGGTTTGGTACTAAGAGCCGCAAGTTCTTGTGTTAGCAACGCTGGCTGTCAGGTAGTTTGTTGAACGTGATTACTGTCCGTCGTTTTGATTTGCAATGATTTTCGCATTGTTTTCGACTTGATGTTGCCAGAACTGACATTTTTATGCTGATTTGTGATTAATTAAGTTTTGTCGTTATGGTGTTTTTGGATCTGATAGGATGTAATAAAATAAAGTAATTAAGTGAATCTTTCTTGGTTATCAAAATTATTAAACCCTTACTAACATTGCGCAAAGGTAACTATGTCTGTCCAATCTTTCGATCTTTTTCTCCAACACTACTGAACCATTTTAAATGTTTGATACACAAAAAGTCCAGAGCCTGAAAAGGCCTACTTTTATTCAGTTACATAAGCTTTTCAAGTAGTTTTACAGTGCCTTTACAGACATCTGACGATCTTGAACGATTTCCTTCAATATCAGCTAAAATATTAACTTATCTGACTGGGTGATATAGCCATAAGTCCGATCTCTAAGTTCATTAATACTTGCCATACCAATTAAGATGGTGCCTAAGATAAATAAACGATAAGAAAGATGATTAGATGCCATTAATTTTCATATTCCTGTAATTGCAACTGCACTTAGTAGATTTAATTTAATTATCTACCTTATTTAAGTTTCCAGAATAACTGAATAATTTAAGTATGATTGAAGAAATTTCTACCCTTGCCTAATTGTCTAGAAAATTACTTTGCAGGGTTACTTAGTACAAGTAGCTGAAGAATTGCAAAAACTCTAGTTTGTTAAATTATAAGTAAAATTCCTAATGTTCTCAAGTAGTGAAGAAATTATGAATTACGAAGTAACTATTAAGTTTGTCTGTGTTACGAATGATTTGTCTCCCTATCAATTTGGAAAACGTTAAACCGTTCATCCTCTCTTGAAATTGGTATTTTGCATCCATTTCCCATCATTTTATCCATTTCTTTATAGGTGAAGTGTGATTTGTTAAAGTATTGTTTTGTATGTTATGTATGTTTGTATTGTTAACTCTGATTTCCGAGATTTTCGGTTTAAGTCGGATCTTCTTAATTCTTAACAGATTATTCTTATTAATCGTGTAAGTAAATTGCTACAGTTACCTACAGCAGTTCCCCTTACTACTTACGATTTCAATAAAATCTGCATACATTATGTTCGTCTGGTCGGCGTGAGTGTAACAAATCGTCTCTAATTGGATTTGATGGCTCCACACTATATTCAGGCACTATCTTTTAGCTTTAGACTAAGTTATGTGGTAGGATTTATTCTATGGTTTTTAGCTTTTTTGATTTTGTTAAGATCTCTGTGCAACAATTTAGCAAAATCCCTATTTAATACATACGAAAGTATATCTGTTCCTGCCTGTCTGTCAGGCTTTCAGGGCAAAGCACAAAACTGATTATTTAAATGGGTACACATATAGCTAGACCCTGAGAATAGGAGGGGATAAGCTATACTATTTATCCGGGTGCAGGAAGTAGGTCCCTTAGTACTACCATAAGTTTCACTCACTTTGGTGCCCGGTATACCTAGTTAGAACAACAAGTGTTTCACTGCAACTAAAGTTACAGACAATTCTGACGTTTCATATTCCTCGCTATATATCGGTATCTACCTCTACATAAATTGATAAGATCAATTTACCAAAACTCGGACAGTGGATTAAGCATAGAATTATGTGAACAATTTATAAAGAGTGGGTCTGGAGTACAGCTAGGCCCTGTAGGCTGGTTATACACCGTAAAATTGCAATAATAATCCGAATGATTACAAATGGCTAGTCAGTGACCGGACCAGTCATTTGATATTGAGTTTATTTCTTCCTTTATGCCTAGTTCCTTTTAGTGTTGGTTTTGTGATCGATAATGTGGTGAAGAGTATTAGAACCTAGAGGTCACTATGGTTACCTTAAAAAACAGTTTCGAAATTATTTTGCAATTTTTATCATTGTGTCTTCCAGTGTGTCTTAAAAGATCGCAACGAATTGAGAACCTCTTCCTTTTCGGGAAGTCGGTTAACAAATATCCGACTTTATGAATTTGGGGTTAGTTATATCATCTTTGATGCGACTTTAATTGACTTGCATAGCTATTTTTACGAGTATCAGAAGTGGATACTTAGAAAAGCACAAAACTATCTCCCTTTTTGGATAATAATAGCGTCTAGATCGATTGTTTCTTCAAAGATAGGTAACAATAGATGTCCAATGGTTGTTCATCTTCAATTGTCTATTTCGTTGCAAAAGAATTTCATGGTTTCACATAACGCTGCACTTTTCCACACCACGTGGCATTCTAGGTTATAACAAAGACTTTTGATAGTCAGTTTAATCTACTAGACGTTTATTTTATTATATGTAGGTATGTAGTTCGTTGCAGAAAAATCGAACCCACTTTTGCTCTTAATTTCTCAGCAACAAGACCAATATTTGAATCCAAATAAGCTCCTAATTTACGAGTCCCATATACCCTCGTACAATATAAACAATCTGATATCTCAGCAGGGACAGGTTTCTATGTCCTTGGAGAGAAATGTGCTTCGAAGGGCCACGGGCGAAAGTACCCGCTCACAGTTCTTCAACCACGATTAATTTATAATAACTAAATCATTAGAATTTTTATGATGTACGAGTATTTGGGTTGGTTTCGGTTTTGAGGAGATTTCGATTTTATTGCTTTGCGATGATATGTTTGGGAGCAATCGTGAGAGTTTTGTTAGAGGTTTTGTTCAAGAATGATTCAAATGATTGGACTAAGATGTAATGGGTAATGGGTAGTAGAAACTGTGAGATATAAAGTAAGAAAACTATTCTGTAAAAAAAATGAAATTTACATCCCGAAAGCATGTATTTTTTGCAAAATATTTTTATTCATTTTAAAGTTTTTTTAAAGTTTATTTAGCCTGGATTTGATGTACATAAGATTATCAGGATTAATTTCCCAAGCTGTGTAATTAAGGGAGCAATTGCTTTGAACAATTTTATATGCCTATCAGTTTATGTACGGGTATCTCCTATTAACAATCATCATATCACATAGGTAAACTTTGTATTCTTGCATTTTGTATGTCGTATGTGACTCCACCTTGTCACAAATTCTAATGTAATAATTTGAAATTTCACCGCAGTAAGCTTTCAATAGTGCAAGAGCTTGGTCTTAAAGTCAGGTGCATTCTTCCGCATAAGGAATGCTTTACAATGGCCTGTTGCTATGCACAGGTTACTTCCTAACTACGACTTATTGTGAATTTACAAAAACTGGTTACTCAGACCTCACATACGGTACACACATACCAAGCTCTCACCAAAAGATTCTTTAATTCAAACTACAAGAAATAAAAATGACACATAAAATAAAATAGCCATAAAATAAGCTATCATTGGAAATTTCTGGAATTTAGGTTTCCTTAGAAATGACTTGAAACATTTTCATTGAAGTTATTTTAACTTTTTCTTCGAGACACACAAAGCCCGATCGGCGGCGGCGAAATACAACGATTAGAAACCGGTTAGGGAACTGCATGAGCGGCGCATTGCACTCGCTAACTCCTAAACTCGGCTCCAGAACGCGTTCCCGGCTCAACCCTACCGACGAACCCCTTGAGCAATAACGTAAACGCGCGCGTTACGGCAAACTTCATTTAAAGACTCGAGATTTCTATAGAAGTCTGCAACTCAGCGAAACGTGGTTCCCTTAGGTTTTGCAATAGTTTCTAATATAGTTCCGAGTAGGTAACGCGTGGTTTTGCTGGAATGTTCGTTGCAGACTCGAGGGTTAGCGATAAAATAAGTGGGAATCATTGACATCGGTCATGAGGTTCAGATATGCTGCTTAGACTGGATTAGGTGAAGCTAGATGCCTTTTTAAAAGTCTAGGTTTTACACTGAAAAACATGGCTGTGGAGCTTTTTAGAGTAAAAGCTAGTATGGTAATTAAAGGCTTTGAGAATAAGTATTAGGTTTTTGTTAGATGGCAAGGTAAAGCTAATGATGGAGTGGACGGCCATTTTTTTTTAAGATTGTGTTTTATGCTTGCTTTCTGCAATGGCTCCTTACAAGATTTTGATTTTCTGCATCAAGTAAAAATTATATTTAAGTGATATTGGATGTGCCATGCTTCCTTCTATCTTAATATCGACTTGTTAATTGCTTTAATTAACTTAAGTATAAAACTTTTATGAAACAAGTACTTTTTCATAGATTTATTGTCGCCTATTGTAAATGGTGTATGTATGTGGGTTTCCTAAATATATCTACTGAATAAGTGACATAAAAATATCCTTTTCCTAATTCCCTGCGTACAGCAGGTTTCAAGAGCCCCCTTATTCCGGTAAAATGAAGTTTATGGTTATTTCTTGTACATTTAATGATAAGTTACTATTATATGACGCGATGTGAAGAAGCATTCGATAATTGGCGTTTATTGAAGAAGCTCGTTATTTTTGCAAAAAATACCCGCTATTGGACTTGGGTAAAATATGGGTAATTCACTTGGAGATGGTAGATAGGTGTAAACAAGAGTGCCTAGTGAATGCTATTGAATTTAACCAACTTCCCAAAAAGGAAGCTCTCAATTAGAATATCGATATATGTATGAGAGTTAAGTTCGGATACGAAAACATCTTGAGGAAACCTGGACTATAAAGTCTGAAATCACCAACCTGCATTGAGCAAGCGTGGTGATTAATAATCGATCCTTCTCCGTGTGAGAGGAGGCCTGTGCCCAGCAGTGGGACGATAAAAGGGTTGTAACAGTAACAGTAAGTTCGGAAGTTTTGAAAATTATAAGAATCGAAGGTCTATAAAACAAGCTTTCGCTACAGGTTTCACCCATGCCAAGTGGGTACTACGTCTACTTCACTTTTAGTGAAGAATTATTGTATTTTCAAAAACAACTTAAAAGCTTGTCGCCCACGCCATTTTTCCGTTACAATTCAAAAGTCTAATTAACTGGCTAAGCCGTGTAAAGTTCAGGCGTCTGACATTTAGATATCCTCTATGTTTAATTAACTATAACCTTTGTCAGAAGGGGTGATGGCAAAAACTGACGAATTAACTGACTTATAGCGTTAAATACCTGGTAATGTCACATAGGGATAGGAATGAAGTGTTTTTAATGAAAATGTGGTGTTTATTGGTTTGTTTGTCACGGGGGGTCTTATATTCTAAAGTTGCGGATATCCATTTTGAAATATGTTCTCCATCGTTGTATGGTCCAACTTTTGGTTAAAAATTCTACTTAAGCGTGTTAGGTTAGCGTGTAGATGGCCGGTTTCCCTAACGAAGAAATATCCCTTTATTTATCTAACGACATTTTGTTTAAAACATTTTAAGTAAATTACTACTTGAAGTATCTTTAAGGTTAATTTAATTAGCAATGAAAACATTAATAGCTTTTTCTAAAAAGGTGAAATATATGAAGCGCGGACATATGTCGAACTCATTACACTTATCTATTACCTACAATAATTAAAAAGGTATCTATAAAGTTATTATACTAATTAAATACAAAGTTTATTTAATTACCTAACGTTTCCTTTGAGTTTTTTAAATAATAACTCAGGGTGGTATGTTTAGAAAAACTATTGTGACCTTAATAATCGTGAACTTTAAATGTCATTAGGGGAGTATAATGGACGCCAACTACACATGTAGGTGGAAAGGATAAAATGCTCTTTTCAAGAATTAAACTGGAGAAGTGAGAACTATAATGCCCAGATATTTGCTTGATTAAATCATTGCACAGCTGTCATTTAACATCCTTGGCAGTCGTTACGGGTAGTCACAAGCCAGTAAGTCTAACACCAGTCTAACCAAGGGCTATTGGGTTGCCTGGGTAACTGGGTTTAGGGGGTCAGATGGGGTAGTCGCTCCTTGTAAAGCATTCGTACCTAGTCAGCTACATCCGGTCAGACTGGAAGCCGACCCCAACATAGTTAGGAAAAGGGCTAGGAGGATGATTAGCTTCATTTATTGCATTTGAAAATTACTAAGATGACCAAAGAAGTGACCTGTAGATTGTGTGAAAGTCGACATGGCTAGAAGGAATGTTACTTGTGAGATGACGGCAGACAGAAGAGCTAAAATTAGGATAAGAGCAGGAAGATGATCATGAATTGCATTAGAGAAAATGTTTAATTACGTAAGCAACGTTCTCGTTGCTCACCAGTTACGAACAATGATGATCAACTGTTGTTGACAATGATTACCTACGAGGCTTTTGACTACATGACATTGTTGCACAATAAACATTTTCGTACACAAATTAAGTTTTATGTAAATCTTGTCATTTCATAATTTAAGTGAAGCCGCTTGTAAATAATCTTGTTGTAAGTCAACTTTACAAATAAATAGCTTACATCTTTACATATGCAATAGCTATGTTATAATTATGCGTCTTTTGAAATTACTGTCATTATAATAATTCTTGTAATCCATCAGGAATGACTGCTTAATCGGCCAATTACGGTTGTTGTCTAACCTAGGGTAGGCTGATAACGAGTGCTACATGGTAATGTGGTATCAGGGGTTGTTGAACTCATCAGGTTATACATCTAAGGGAGATATTATTAGAACTAGTTTATTTGCAGTGTTATCTAAGTGTATTTTACTTGTATTTTATACGAAATAAATTAAAAAGTCAATGGCGGTCCGGTCCAAACTAATTTCGTCTGTGTATGTGGCCCCTGGCAAGTCCGGGGCAAGACGTAAATTGTTAGGTAAGATACCTAAAAAATCTATACTAAATATGAATACTGAAGCTTTTATTTAAATACAGTAATCTCAGGAACTACTAGTCCAATTCAAAAAGGCCTTAGCCCATTTATCGGGAAAGGCTACCGGACTCTGGAGAAGCCGCTGACCGAAGCTAGTAGAAAAATAGCCAATCTAAAGCTCAAAGTTACAACAAACTAGGAGGCCCATTTTATAAACTGCACAACCAATAAACACGATTAAAAAACAGTCAGAAAAAAACCTCAAACTCCTATTTTTTCTCTCGAAACGCCATTAGATACGTTATGTAAAGTACAGGTTTTTCTTGATATGTGTCCGCAGCCGTTTGTGCAGTCCTGCAGCTAGAGAAATAAGATATAAAACACTGAGTTGAACAAACGGCGTAGGAACGCTCCTTATTTGTAAACATTGGTAGCACCCGATATTTTAGTCCGGGTTTACAGCGAGTGTTGTGTGCTGTGCTATAGTTTTGTATTATTACACTTTATTAGCATGTGATTCCACAGGACGTCCACCAACAAGGTGGACAGCCGACCTTATAAAGGTCACCGGAATACGCTGGATGCAGGTCGCCTCCAACAGGTATCTGTGGAGATCTAAAGGGGAGGCCTATGTTCAGCAGTGGACATCCTATGGCTGAGATGATGATGATGATGAGCATGTGATTTAAAACCTCCTCCTACGAAGTATCTAAACTAATATTAAACAAAGTCGTGTTAGTTACACATTTTATAACTCAAGAATGGCAAAACTGTTTAAGCTTAAAATTAGACAGCTTGGACCCGGGAGAAGGACATAGGAAGTTTTTGTCACCATCCGGCTGCGGGAAGCAGTCATACCGGAACGCAGGTGAAACCGTGGGCAGAAGCTAGTAAAAGTAGCCGCAAAGTTGTGTCGAACGTAAGATCAAGCAAAGCTCTATATTTTAAAATATCTGTACCTAGATGTGTCCAATGAATTAAGTAATTTTTCACGATCGAATTAAATTAATTAATTAGTACCTACTAACAATACATAGACAATACTTGAAACTATTATTCCTTATTAATTTTATAATAATTATTATCTTTTATCTTTTTACATTTTATTTTTTAATGCGAAAGTTACTCAGTCTGCCTGTCTGACGCCCTTTCACGCCAAAACTGGGAACAGCTAGTGGTTAAATCCATCAATTTTATATAATAGGCACTCCTCTTTATTCTTTTCAAAAAATCCAGGCCTTTTGACATTCCAGCTTTCATGAACGTTCATTCTTCACAAATTCCTACGTTTAATTCTAAAATCTCACACAATTCAGGACTTTGTTCAGAATACAAAACTTTACAACCATTCTTCAGCCGATGACAAAAGACGTTTGATACAAAAAGTATAGATTTCTCACAGCCATAAAATGTAGCTTTCAGTGTGTGAAATGCCTTTTGGCGACTATTTGTGTTCATCTTTTTGCTAGCGAGCCTAGTCGCAGCGGGATCGGAGATCCGTAGGATGATTATTCTTCTAGTTCTTTATGTACTTACTCTGTACTGCAATGGTTTACTAAATATTTATCATCAACATCATTATCATCAGCTATGTTTATTGTCAAACTGCAGGACACAGGCCTCTTTTCATACAGAGAAGGGATGAACGTCAATCACCTCAAATAAATGCTCAATTTCACGATTGACGATTTCTGACTTTTAAGTCCAGGTTTCATAAAGATATTTTCCTTCACCTTTACTCAGTCACTGTCCAAAATATACTACGAAAGTATGTCTAATTTTGACTACGGAAACGTACATTTGTACTTTCCTGACCTGCAATAAAAACCAAACACTCAAACTCGAGACGCTGTTGCTTTAACAATATTGAAAGAGAAATAACCTCTTGCCACAATATCCTACAGAACCCAACCACGGATCTAGCGTCTATTCTATTGAATTTATTTTTCTAGATGTGTTATAACCGGTCGAAAGGAATCGTGTGAAAATAATACAGGCCCGTACGTTGCCGTGACAAACGCCGCGGTATAAACCTAGGCTATTGCTTCGCTACTGGTCAACTGGTCATCTACCTATGATAGCCATATTTTTCAATTAAAGGTGCGAACTGTAATTCATTGGTTTCGACTTCTGTTGGTCGTTTTAATGCAACTTGTTAGCAAGTTGTGTTCGGTTTTTTTATTTTGTAAGATTGATTTAAGGTTTTCTGGCGTAAGATGTCTTTTAAGGTGTTTTTCGTGCAGATAGATAGTCTAGTTGTTTTAAGTTATATCGAAGGATGCTCCGCTTTCTGTATGTAAATGAGTTTGGGGAAGCGAGCTTTTTCTGCAAGTGATATATTTTATACAACCTAGATAAAATTATGATTGCTTAGTTAGAGGTTGTAGTGACATATTTTCATAGTTACCTAGTATAAAGCTGTAGTAACTTAATTTATTTTTTAAATAACTCCGGAATACTAAGCATTTCTACAGTTTTTCCAACAGTCAGACCATTCTTTAAAAGTCGATTTATTCTTCGTCCTTAAAGAATTATAAATTAATTAGTAAGTAGAAACATTGTGTAGTTATCAGTAGCATTAAATTAGCGAAACCAATTAATTGACCGTATCAACTAGAATAAATTAAAACGTCTTTGCTTGTACTTGTTCCTCTTTTTTTCACTTGAGCAAGTTTTTATCTATGAAGTACAAAGTTAACTTGCTAATTGGTATAAGGATACTTGTATATACATTCCTGATTTTTAAGAACTCGATAAAATTATGTAAAAAGAAAATAAGTATTGTAGGATTACAATTAATTAGCAGGTCGATAAAAAAGTATTTTATGTCGCGGTTCTTAATTAAATTAAAGACTATCAATGTAAGTAATAATTATTTGGTCCTTTTGTACACGTAGGTAGGTATTTTATGTAGCTAAATAACTTAAATGCATAGCGTTTCGTATGTAAGTAGGAATCTTTGGAACGTAGAGTAAGACTTGGTACGTATCAATCAATATAGTTTTAAAAAGTCTTCAAGTGTCATGTTGGTATGTAAAAGCGTCGTTATTTATTTCCACTTAAATATAAGCTCATCATTTTATGAAAACACCTGTTTGCAGGATGTTTAAGCGACATTAACATCTTTCTATCGTTGTAAAATCGAAATGCGTTTTCGACGATGTTCTCATTCCTAGATAGATACTAACGTACTATTTCAAATCGCCTTCCACTCTTCTAACTATTTTGCTGTGCCCATCAGGGTCCATAATTGTAACCACCTCTATTATTTTATATTTACCACCAAATGTACATTATGGAATGCAATAAATGATATGATATTTTATTTCAGATTCACCCATTGAAATTGGCTTAAAATTGTCTCTGTCTTTATTTTGCAAATTACACACCCTTGTAATGATTATTTAGCTTGAAGCTTATGTGGAACACTAGTGCTATTTCGTGGTAGCTATAGAAGATATAAAAGACTAGCTGTGCCTTCCGGACTCGCGTCCAAAGGGAACGACTTCCCGAAACCGGATAAAAAGGAACCTAAGTTACTCCTCGTTATATCGACTATCTGCCAGTGCAAGTTCCGTCAAATTCCATCTATTCATTAGCTATTTCAGAGATTACGTAGCCGCAATAAACACCTAAAGAGCCATAATATGCACCTATTCATATTTATTCACACGCTCTATACAATATTATTTATTTGTATAATTTTATTAACTGTCTCATAACCTCAGTAACATAACAAAGTACCTAGGAAAGGAGATAGTGAAAACTAGAGCAACACAAACTCACAACAGACTGCCGTCGTGGCCTCATACTTATGTCGGCTTTTATCAGTATGACAAATTAAATAGATACCATCTGCATACTCTGTACAACATAAAGGCGACATTTGCAGTGACTTACTAGGGTCAACACAAATATTAGTAACTGGTTGTTTGCCCCGAATTCCCGGGTAACTGGGTTGAGGAGGTCAGACACTAGACAGGCAGTCGCTCCTTGTAAAACGCTGGTATTCAGCTGCATCTGGTTAGATTGGAAGCCGACCCTAACATATGTAGTTGGGAAAAAGGCTCGGAAGATGATGAAGTACCTATATTTGCCCCGAATTCAACCGCATCAGAAGTCTTTTCCCGTACACTGGTTAAATATACGCTATATTAACTGCTAGCTGTTCTTCTTCGGAACTACTTACCGAACCCGGATAAAATATACCTACTCGGGGATAGTGAAAGAATTTTACGAATTGGTTCAATAGTTTCAAAACTTATTTTTTCAAGGTCTTTGCATGGACATTTGTACTTCTGTGTGTTTATAAAACAAGTATTCAGGTACAGGAAAGGAAATCTAACCGTGTTGGTTGAGTCATCGTCTTTCATACTAAACGATTTTACAGAAATCAGCATGGTTGTCCTTACTGTGGATTTCAATAACCGATCTATCGGCTGTTTTGCTGCGATTAGAGATTTAATTTTGACATTAGCTTTAAACAAATGATTTCAAATTCTAATCTTGCAAAACAATGCATAGTTTAGGCTATTGAATTCCGCAGTAAAGTATAAGCCGTTTTAATAACGAACAGTTTAAGGAAACAATAAGACACAAACAAATATTTATATTGTTTATTACATCAAATGCATTGCATTGTTACTTGGGAACAATAAATAAACTGGTGAATTATTATCTTGTATAACGATAAACTATGTTTGCAAACTTTTTATACACGTAAACCGTTGTTTTGTTGATGCACATTCTGACGTTTCTGATCTTCCATTGTCTGAAACTCGGAAGTCAAAAATTGGTCGTTCGAACCGAATTTAGTTTAGTAAAAGGTCTGGACTAAAGAGCTAAGGTAATTTAATATTTTTCAGAATAGTTGTTGAAAGTTTCTGAAAGTAGAAACAGTAGTTTCCATAGATTTTCATAGTTTGTCACAAGTGCATCAATAAAACATAAAGAGAATCTATTCAACATCAGAACTATAGTCTGTTCAATACATGAAGAAATTCATTATAAGCCGAAGTGAATATTCATAAACAAAACCAAGAAACAACATAAAATATATGAAAACTCTCGTCTTTGGTTCCTATAAAAGCTTTGGGATACCAGCGGAGAAAAATAACACAAAATTGTACTAAACAGGCGGGAAATAGAAACAGATTATTATCAATACATCATGCGTTATGCCTTAGTTTAGTTTATTGCGTTGCAAAAACAACCCTACGTGATATTTACAAAAAATTCAAATCACTGGTGCATTACATAATTATCATTTATGTACTCGCAAATAATGATTACAGTTCAACCGATAACAATACCGAAAAACGTACACTTTCTTTTCAAAATAGCACCAATATTTTAATATCAGCACATCGCGTGTACCAAAAAACGATTGCTGGCAACATTGTTGAACAAATTAACAGCTAGCAACACCAAACTTTATGCAAATTCGCGCGATAATATCATTACAACCCTTAATGAAGTATTTCTTAAGTATTTTAGCACATTAAGGTGTAAATTATAGGAGAGAAAACATATGCACAGAACGACAGTATACGTATTAGTTTTATCTTTGATTACAGTTGCCTAAAGTATTAAGATATGGTAAGTTAGACACTGAAGGATTACAGACATTGCACCCTTTATCCATTCACACATCTCACAATAGAAAATATACATTTTATTCTTGTATAAATAGATATGTTTTAAGGTAAAATTAATTAAACTATGGTAACACTTTGTCTACGGAATCATAGATAATAGAAGCTGATAGACTGATATAATCTGTGGACTGGTTTTTCTGGCTGACAAGGTCTTGTAACATGCAGCATATTTTATTTTTTCAGGACTCCAATGTATTCTACGTGGGTGAAAACAGGAATAGTAGAAACTAAAGGTTTTATAATGCTTTTGAGTACCTTTTTTATATGATATGAATAATTTCTAGGATTATTTGTGTACCTAGAAGTGATATGATATTCTTTATTGATAACCATTGTAGATTTAACAGACAGATATATCCACCGCAAGTTCAAAACTATGCATCAAGTTAAAATTAAGCGTTAACTACAAGTTAAATTACTCACAAAAATTATATAAACAACAAATGTGAACATTAACATTAAAATTTACAATCTACAAACTAATGGCTCCTTTTTACAATGACAAAACGTCCAAAGTACAATAATTTCCTCCATTTTTAATTACCCCATCACAGTCGTAATTCATAGCAGTCATGGTAAACAGGAGCCATACAAACACAAATGTTGCCAACTACGAAAAAACTATCGAATTATTTAAAAAACGTACCTAAATTTATTTGGTCTCATTTTAGTAACGGTTATTTATTTATCAACAGAAATCAATTAACAAATTAATCTATACATAGAATGGATTTACAGTTAATATAATATTTATTATTCGTATTTATTTTAGCTGCTCTTTTGATGTCCTATATTGTTTAAGATAGAGAGCTATAATATATCGCTTGTACCAGATTATTCTCCAATTATTTTCAACTCGGAATATATCGAGATAAATGGTGTGATTACGTCTGGTATAAAATTAATCGATTTTTAGAAAACGAGTCGTGAGTCGAATCGACAAAATCGAAATAAAAATCGTATGACATCGCGTCAGCATTGTACGTCATGATTTGCGCTATACAAATATTAGTATCATTCCTATCTAATCCCACATCCATTTACATCACTTCATCATTTATAGTACCTTTCCTACCATTATTATGCTCATCATCATATCTTTATACAAAACAGAAAACTGGTCCTTTTATCCTTAAGGAGAAAATACCCTAAGGCTTCTCAGTAAGGTAGCGAGGACATTAGCCAAACATTCAGCTCTTAAAGCCAGTTGACCTTCCAGGGTCGAGTTGTTCTCCTGCCCTTGACCTTGGGATTTCTTGGCGTTGTGCTCGTGGATGATTTGTGCCATTTCTGCACCGGCTAATTCTTTGAAAGCAGCGGTCACGTCGTGGACTCGGAGGACCAGGTTTCGCGTTTGGAGTGGTGCTGATGTGTGTCTGCCGAGAGCCTGGAGTCGAGAATGAAAGTTGTGATGATAATGTAGATCGGTTATGAAGGGATGATGTTCAGGTCAAAATAGGTAATAGGGAATCCGATCGGAATATAAATAAAATGTTCGTCGTTGGTTATATGCATATTATATATGGCATATTATAGCATGGTTGGAACGATTTGGCAATCTCTATTTTTAACATTTCCAAGTTCTTAAGTATTATTATTTAAATCATACTAAAACAAATTGTAGCCTTTGGGTAGAAATCTTCTAGTTAATCCCATTTCACCGACAAACGTCAGTTTTCTGAAGCTGCGTTCTTGCGTCAGTTGTCGGTGAACTTGGGCCAAAGCATATCCATGTCTCAAGTTGTAACTCACCTGTGCCAAGTCAGACAGCCTCCTGAGCGGCGTGAGGCAGTCAGCGAGCGCGGCGGGCGCGGCCCCGGGCGCGGCGCCGCCCGTCCCGCCCAGCGCGCCCACCAGGGAACGCGACGCGCTCACCAGTGTTACTGCACATGCTGTCAGCTCGCTGCGAGCACGCTGAAGAATAGGTGAAATATAAATATATTGAAGCAAACTTGTAATATTTTAAAGCCTACACAACAATCCTAACTCGGTAGGTCTGCTAACCTGCCTCTGATGTGATTTTAAAATCATTACACTTCAATCCTACTTATTGTAGTTTTGCAGTAACTGGTGTGACCATTGGTTAAAGTTTTCAAAATTAAATAACTTTTGGTATAAAAGCATGACGACCTACACCCAATCGAAAGTAAATAGTCAATGGAACAAGTACACCATAAATAATTTAACCAGTTACTATCAAGACAAATATACTACAATGTAACTTGGTAGAACTCTACCAACATTTGTGAATAGAATCGTAATATCAATTTTTGCTTCGTTTACATGAATCGTCGTTATATAATTATAATCATAAATTATTCAGCTCACCTGAAACTTAGCCTCATCAATATCTTCGCCGCCTCCATGCGCGTGCTGATGCGAACACTTCTGCGCCACCTGGTGTAGCCTCTGCAGCAACCCATCCACCGCCACCTCTGTCTTACACAGCAGGTTCTCTATCGACACGTGCCCATTATTCCCGGGCTGGAACTCCGGGAACTTCACCGTCGGTGGAGAGGGAGGCGTCGGAATATCATCCACTACTTCATCCTTAAACCTCACGTGGTTCTGAACCTTTGGAGTCGGACTTGCACTGTTACGACGAAAAGACTGCCGCTCTGATAATGGAGGACTAAACACTCGCTCACCAGGTGCCCCATTCAGTAAATCAGGTCGATTACTAAACCGTCTGTTCATCTGTGGAGAACATAAAGAAAGTGCTGTATTGTTCTTCAAAATTGTATTCTTGGTCTCCGAGTTGGATCTCACGTGACGGCTCTGTAATGTCATAGAACTGTAGTTAGGCGATGATCGAATATTCTGAGCTTCTTCGTCAGTCAATCTGTTTTCGTTTTCTAAGTTTCTGTATGTGTTTAAGTTACGTTGGAAATGCGGTGAGCCGATGCTGGCTAATCTCTGTTCTGGGTTCCTAATCGGTGATTGCTTTTGTGAATTCTTTAGTCTGAGTACTTCAATGCTCGGTACAGGAGGTAATGGCGGCTTTTTAGGAGGTAGCAAAATCGGTGGTGGTGGTGACAGCACTTTGTTTTCTAATCGCGGCGGCAATTGTGGAGGGTTCGGCATACATTGCTCGTTTATGTCGCAGATTACTTTGTAGTTAAGCTTCCTGTTGTTCAATGTACTGAAGTGGTTGTTTGTAATCTCAACAGCGCTCAGCTCGTTATTGAGACACGTAAATGAATTCGATCGCGGTCTTGGAGCGGGTACGGGTGGTACCTTCGGAGGTCTTTCAGGAGGTTTCTTACAATCGGAGTTTTTTCTTCTCGGCGGTGGCCTAATTTCACATACGTCAGGAATGGAGTCTGAGTTCTGAATTTGTGTTTCCACTTTCTCATTGTCATCAGAATTCTCTTCGGATTTGTTCTTGTCTTTACTACAACAAGAGAACATTCCTTTTCTCTCGACTGTAGGGTATTCTATAACGTGGGCGTTTCCATTAGATTGTTTCTCACCAGCCTGACTTTTTCTTTTACCTTTAGGGGAATCGGATTTCGTTTGAGTAGCAACTTTGTTTTTGTCTTTGAGTAAAAGACTATTTCTGGCATCACTCAAACTTTTGGCTGCGAACATATTCCTTATTTCGCTAACGCTTAAAGTCCCCTTCACGACATCACCGTTCGCAGTTTTTGCTTCTGTGTTGGCTTGTTCGTTTTTTGCTTCAAGTATTTGACTATGATTAGCGTAACTTACTTGTTCTCTATCTAAAGTGGATGAGTTAGAAGCTGGTGGAGGTGGAATGATATACGACATTATTTCTTCTGGTGTCAACTCTATAGCTGGAGTGACTTTAACTGTAGGAGGCTGTATAGTAACATTAGCTATAAATTCTTCTAGAGCATTCTTCTTCGGTGCATTTGCTAAGTTTTCTTGTGAATTCACTTTGTCATCAGCAAACGATGGCGGAACTACGGGTAAAATTTGAGGCACTTGCGTAGCACAGTCTAATTCGTCGGGCGTTTGTGGGGGAGGTATCAAAGTTAAATCTATAAGCTCAGCATCATTATCAACTACGCTCTCTTGATAGAAGTACGGGTACTCAGCCGCTTTCGTTTCTTCTTTACTACTCTTTTCTCTAAGTTGTTTCAAATATTCCTTTAGATTTGGTTCCTTATTGTCTTGCGTTGCGTCAGGGCTGACTAGACCAAAACTAGTTCTGACTCCTTTACCCGTGGACTTATTTTGATGTTTACGTATAGGACTACTCGTGGGCGTATAAAGCGAATCATTGTCACTCTCTGAGTGACATATATCACTGTTCAAAGCTATCAAAGCATCAGTCAATCCACAGTTATTCAGTATAGCACTGAGGCCTTGAGACTGTCGCGTGGTTAAGCTATTATTGTCTTTACCATTCTCCGGTACAGTTAACCCGCTCAGTCCTTGGTTTATAGTTTCAGTCAGTAACAGCAACGAGTCACTATGTCTCAGTATGCCCGGCGCATCATCCGTCATTCTACTAGTATTAGACTCTGTATCACTCTCTACATTATCTACACAAGTTTCTTTACCAACTAGCTCATCTCGTAAATTCTCATGATAAGTATCGAAATCACAATTTTCAGTCAAATATTGTTCGGAGTTTTCAACTAATTTCTGCATTTCTGCTACTCTTCTTAGCACCTCTTCGTTTTTAGCTTCTACTAGCCTGGGGTTGTTCGACGCGTTCTCTAAGAGTTCCATGGACAGAACGCTTTGAAGGTCGAAGCCCATGCCGTCGTCGAGGTAGCAAGCGTCATTGGGATCGAAGAGTCTGAAGTCATCGTTCCTCTTACACTTCTCGAAGTGGACATCGTGGCCAAGTAGACCAGATTTAGAATCATAGCCTATTAGTGGGCTGGAGTTATTGCTATGGTTCCTGTTGTTGATGTTGGTGTTCATGTTGGTGTCGAGGGCCTTGTTCTGGTCGGGGGTGGAGTGGTAGGGGGGAGGCATGCTGAAGATCGCGTAGTGCTTCTTCGACATCGTGCTCATGTCGTCGTAGTGGAGGTAGCTCCATTTAGCTGGCACCACGTTGTGTTGCGACAAGTATGGTGGAGCTGGAACATAAAACAATGATTTAAATATTGTATCAACAGTACATCAACACTTATTAATAAATCAAACCAGTTACTTCTTAACTGTTGACTTACCTATATCTTCTGTCATGGGATAAATATGATTTAAATATTCTATTAACAGGCCACAAAAATTAATAATCAAACCAGTCACGTCCACACTGTTGACTTACCTATATCTTCTGTCATGGGTTCCCTTTCTTGTTCCACATTTAATTCTTGACCAGTCACCAGACGATAATACCTAAAAAAAATATTTATTTATTTATTATAAGATATACTTAATGTTTTACTGGAAGCACCCCGCTTACTACATAATTTAACGAAAATAAGAAAAACATAAGACATGAAATAAAAAATGAAGACCATCCCTCAGCATATTTGTACAAATAAAATTTTATGATTCCTTTCCACCAATTCTTCACCCAAAAACTCTAGCCTCTTTTAAGCTTCATTGGTACATACCCAGCAATAATAAGCGGCATCTCAGCGGCATCCCTCTCGTCCATGAGCAGCGCCAGCACCCTGTCTCTCTGCAGGAAGATGGCGACGTCAGCACCTCCACTCGACCAGTCGCGCTTCACTCTGATGCCTTCCACCTCTTCCAGAGAGGCTATCGGTTGAGGCTGTGGAGTATATTGTAGAGGATCAGTATAATACTGATGGTTTGATGATGTGCACTGATGTATACCTAGGACTTATGTAAGCTTTATAATTGCTTAAAAAAACCTGATGGGACGGAAATATATTTTGCTTTTGAAAAGAAAATAAGTTTTATCATCATTAGCTTAGCTAGTATTTAAAATAAAGCTAAACTGATCTTCCCAACCCTGGGCATTCCGATACTCCCTGGCAGCAAACAAATAAATATGTAAGCAAACAAGTGAATTCAGTCGTTTTTACAATGCTTTCTGTGGGGCTGTTAGTTAAGAAAACTGTAATAGAGTGGCCACTTCTGTACTCTCAGATTGTGTGTCCTCAGGTTTTACTATATATTAAGGCAATCTTTGTATTGTTATATTCTGCCCTCCCGTCCAAACCCACTCCTATTCCTCTCATCATCATGTCCTCACCACAGAGTTAGTTCTGCCGACGATCTGGCTGAGTCCGAAGCGTGGAGACACGAGCAGCACTCGCTCCGGCCGGCTGCTGCTGAAGCACTTCGCGCCGTAGCTGGGCAGCCCGGCCACGATGTCCAGGTAGTGGAGTTTGGCCTGTAAGTCATCACAATAGGGATGTAAAATAAAAGGAAATATTTTCCGAAAGATTTTAAAACCTACAATTTATTGTCTTTCAGCTTTTGCCCTAATGTAAATATGTGGTTGCGCTATCGCTTTCATAATATTATCTACGGATTTTTATGTAGGTACCTAAGCATTTTATTTTGTTAAGCTTAGCGTTTATTTATAGTCAATTATTTAAAAAAAAAATAATATAGCTGAAATTAAAAGACGCCAAAACAAGTTTTTTCACTAACAATTATTTATTTTTGTGAATGTATATATTTCAAATTTATTAATAGATGTATTTACTTAGTTTACCAAAACCAAAATTATTATGTTTCTTATTATATTTTTTTACCTGTAACTGCGTCAACTGCCTCTGGCTGCCAGTCATCTGCGAGTTCAGTTTGAGGAAGTGCGCGATCAGTCTGCGAAGCTCTTTGCGCTTCATGCTCTCGAGTAGACCGCTGGGCACGAATCGCTCTAAGCCGAACTCTCTCCTGAAAATATACAGTATAATTATTAGACAGAGTACCAAAAACTTTTAAATAGTGGGGTGCCAAGCTCATTCTATTCGTCAAAAGGGACTATAATATAGAAAAAATAAAATGTATTATGGAAGTACCAGAAGACACATTCTATATCGATTTATCTTCCTTGGAACTTTTTCTTTCTATGTCTCTTTATGGCAATTTTTCTATGTTATCTATATGGAATGCCTCGCTAATACCAAAGCCTTGTAAAATGTCTCTTCAGGGTTCCAATTTATTCATCTATCACGTGACGCATACGAATACTCAGCACGTTAATTTTGAGTTTCTCTACTAACCATAATCTTTGATAAGATTTTTATTATATTCGGCCTGCATATTAATTCGAATACTACAAAATACTCACTCAACAGCCTTAACAGTGAGCTTAGCCGGCGACAAATTATTCGCCAACGCGTGCTGATGCATATGCAGGGCCGCCAGCCGCAACGCCACTTCGGGCTGCAGCTCCGGAGCAAAGCGTTCTTGAGCCACATCGTTACAGCACTGCATGTACAAGTAGTCCAGTGCTGCTAGGTCCCGCTGAGCGAGCTCGGCGGCAGCTGTCGGCATGAACACGATGCGGAAGAGGCAACGCATCTTGTAGGACCCCGGGCGTGCTGCGATCTGGAATTTATTGAAGAAGTTTTTTAAAACGGTTCAAGATTTGACAGCATCAAAGTTAGGTGCATCTGGCAATTTTTTTATTGAATGTATACCGCATAATATATTGCCGGTTCACCTTAATATTTGTTCTGTATTGTTTGTTGAATGCTTGCGTGGTGTTCCCACAACCTGTTTTGAGTAGAATGTGAAATATAATTTGTGGTTGGTGTTTGTCAAAAAATTATGTGGATGACAACAGCCTGCTGCAACAGCCATACTTTGTTGTGCAATGCAATCACCACCTATTTTACTACTACTACTACTTCCCTACTATCCTATTACGCACTACACCTTGTGTCTATACCACCACAGATTTCTATTGGTCATGGCAAATCCGTCACCTCAGAAAACGAAATTCACTGTACCGTAATTTTACTTCGGAAACGGGAGATATTTTGAACCACGTTATATAGTATCATTTAATATTAATTCAATTTGAGCCACACGTGACGCACATATTTTGCATCCGACCGTAATAGTATGGAAAATTTGCTTCAACGTGAATCCTTGACGTATTTTTCGTAACAAAATATACGGCGGTCTAAATTGTCTATGAATTCTGAACTACTTGACTTACCCAGCTGATTACCTGAGGATAAGAGAATTATTAGCTGTAATAAATATTGGGTAGATACAAAATTCTTTGCTAAAAAAAATCTATCTTAAAGTCCCCCGAAATTACTTTTGAATTAGTATTCCTCACCCAAAATTCTGATGGATATATATAATTTCTTACAAAAAACTAAAATTTCGACTACGGCAGTCTTAAAGATTAAAGTAACGAAATAATCCTCAAGTAATTTAGTGCTTACCCTAGCTAAAGACTCCTTAGGATCCAGCAGCGTCAGCTTGTTTCTCTTCAAACTCTTGACATGTTCCACCACGAGACTGAAGTGCTCCTCCGCAGTGATGCACAGCTTATCCTTGAGGCTAGTCACCACGTCTGCCACCGTGGTGGTGGTGTCGTACTTGAAGGACTTCGTCTGACCATTCTCCAGGAACACCTTCAAGACATTGGCCATTGGAGGTAAGCAGAGATCGCCGAGGGAGAAGGCTGATGGCTGAAATTATGGGAGAAAAACAATTTAGTAAAGTTGGGCAAGAAACCACTATAGTTTGTAATCATTTGTAATAATTTCTATCTTGCTAAACAATCATGTCTTCAATAAAGTGAGAACTAATACATCACTTACAGGGTACATAGGAGCTCCATTCAACTGAACGGAATCAGCAAACCGGACCCTCGGTGGCCTTGCCCTCAACCTCGCCCTCTTGGCAGCTGACAGCAGAGCTGATCTCCTAGCAGGATTACCACTCCTGGCTGGCTGGCAGACACGCAAGGTGACCTTATCGGTGCAAGCTCGGACGGCGGTGATCACGTGCTCTCGGGCAGCTAAGCTCACGTCTTCACCGTTGACGCAGAGGATCTGGTCTCCGGGTTCCAACTGGAATTAAGTATAGAAAAGGTTGTAATTTTGTGTCATTATTCATTAATTTTGGGGATTATGAGTTGGAAGAACGGGTTTTTTTTTTAGGTAAGTCGTAGTTCTCGGATTAAATTGAATTCGTAAATACATACCTACTACATACAAACTTAAGTATCTCAAATTATTAATTCGTGCATTGAAACATTAGAAGATTTTTAGGATTATAAGGCTATTATTACGAGTCTTTTATTTTGACGCAACATCCTTAAACTGTCCACTCAATTGAATCACTGAAGTGAAGCCCATTTTATTAGCTTTCCAATTCCTTTCTTACCTTCCCCACACTAGGCGAGTTATCAGTCACGAACCGCACAAGCACTGGTCTCTCAGACCCCGCGACAAACCCGAAGCCGAGCTCGGGGTCTCTCTCCAGAACCACGTCGCGCGGGGCGGGGGGAGACTCGCAGGAACAGCCTTCTGGAGCCACGTATGTCGTCGTCTTGTTGACATGGCTGAGGAATAGGGAGAGAAAGAATGTAGGTACTTCAATGTTTAGGTGTCATGTCATAGGGATCCAAAGTTTTATCTATCTATCTTTCCATTATTTCAGCGAGGGCCTCGTCTGTTATTAGTTTATTACTAAAAACCGTGCAATTTGTTTGTCATCTGAGCTGTTTGATCTACGCAACAAGAAAGCGTTTCGAAAAACATAAGGGATGTATTTTAGTAGACTATTGTAATTTTTGATGTCAATACAATATCTCACAGAGCTAGATTTGTACCAGATTTTTCATATGTCCCAAAAGCTTCACAATTCTAATAATCGAAACAAACGAATGTCTTTTAGCAGCAACTAGAAGATCCTATACCTGGCCATGTATTTGTCATGCTGATATGTAAAGACCACTCACTTGATATAATAAGGTTTCCCATGACAGTCCAGCGCCTGCTCCCATCCATACGGCAGTTCCTCTTCATCCTGCTCGCTGCCACTCCCGCTGCCTTCCTTGCCAGTGGGCCAGCTCTCAGCTGGAGGGAGCCAACTCGCTGTCCTCGTGATGTGACTGGAATAGACAGAATAGGGCTTTATTATTAGGTGCTTAAGGTGTATTCTTGAATGGGGAGTTTTGGAGAGTAGAAGTTTGTTCTGGTCGTAGTTGTGAATAAAATTACTGTAAACTTGTTTTGAATTGAACATTACACCTTCTATTCTAATTATCATGAAGTAACGAAAAATTATGAAAAAGGGTATGCAACACAAAATTCATCAAATCAAATTCCAGCGTTTGTAGTCAATAATACAGTACCACTGACATTAGTAAATCCGAATATACGGTCTTTAATTCACACCGTTTTGCATTATAGACTTTGTGGCCTCCTCATTTACATACAAAACTACTGTTTAAGCCGACCACAGACCAACAAACAATAAAATTACCATGTATCATTAGTTCCCGACAAACCACTGGTAACAGTCACGTCACATAAATAAGGGGTATTTCAAATGTATGAGTATGGAAGCCGCGTGGCTATGTGCCAGGAACCCTGGATGCACTTCCTTAGTGAATTATATCTGACCTTCTTTTGTCTTTTGTGGAGATTTCAATGCAATGGAAACAATGTAACGTAAGACAAGACAGCAAAAAGATATCTGATACGCTTTAAAGATTTGAAGGTCGTCCATTGGATAACACATAAAAGTACCTACTAAATACTGAGAAATAGAGGTAAATGCAAAAAACTCCTATATCTCAATCTTTTAACTATAACAATAAAAATATCTTAAGATATCTATTTAATGGTTGTAAAGCTTTAAAACCTAAAATTCTCTTAAAACTCCTTACATAACATATATGTATGGAGGAGGTTCTTCAAAATAATAACGCAGTAGCTGAAAATTTTGTGAAACAATGTTAAAACCGTTTGCTCTTATCTGGAGTTCTTCAAATATAACGTAGCCATAACCTTTGTGGCTCATTACAATGAGAGATAAAGCAGTTACCGCGTTATGCTCGTGAACTGTACAGCAGTTATTTTGACACCCTTTGTGGCGATTGTGCTTTTGTAGTATACGTTCTTCAGAACGATTTTAATGTTGTATGATAATTATTTTGCACCCATTGAACTAATGTTTTTAATGGTTAATTGGTTTATTACGTTACCTATACATTTTATTGTATTCGATTTTAATCACTTTTTATAAAGGTGTGCGAAATAGTTCCCACAAAAAGTGAGCGAAACTGTTGTTGGAAGGTAGTCATTTAAAAAAATTGCCTAGTTGGTTTTTAGTAGAACAATTTTTGTTTTCGATTATGTACATACAAGTAGGTACTCTTGCATAGTTTACAATCAAACAAATAAATTTTTCAAAAACCAACTCATGCTATTATTTTTACCTACCATTTTTACTCAAAAAAATACTCTGTGAACTCCAACCCGCAGTAGCATCCATCTTACTTTTTAATTTAGCCAAGAAAAATGCTTAAGAGTTGCGCCACGATCGCTTTGTTGTGAAACAATACGAGCCCGGTTTAAATATACATAGCTGCTGTTTTTACAACCTAATGACAGAAAATGGAAGGTGCAGAAGGCTTATTCCTTAAATTGCGAGAAAACAATCGTATGAAAAAAAGCTTTCTTCTAGTTTTGACACTTAATAATGTCTAAAGCCATTAGAACATGTGACTATTTCATAAAAGTTATCTCAAAAAGGCTTCAGCGGGTTGGCTTCAGTCCCACGTTATAGTCCCGTAGTCCGGGAGAGAAATTTAAAATGAAAATGCGAAAGTAACTCTATCTGTGTTTCCGTGTTCAAGTTGTAACAGCTGAACTGTTAGAGATGAAATGAGCATAGAGAGCCTTTATTTTACTTGAAGTTATACATAATCACGCTGTCACAGCTTTTTCGCCAATACTTAGACTTTTCGCTGTTTTTTTGACACGCTTAACATTTAGAGTCAAACAAATCTGTTCAGCGGCTTCACAATATGTGAGTTCGTAAAAACCTTCTGCATATCCACATCTTTTGTGTATCTCTGGGGGGATTACTTCTCAATTATGTATACGTTTGTTTGATTCGTTTGTAATAAATGTAATCTCGTTAACTGCTCTGCTTCCCGTGCTGTGTACTTAATTAAAATCGGTGAGAAGGTGACAATTTTGTTAAGGAATTGAAACTGCTCGACCGAATATCGAAGATTAGGATGTTGGTCTACTGTTAAAATAAATGCAAAAGTAACCTGTGTCTGTTGAATTTCCACGACAATTCTATTGAACTGATTTAGGGTACATGGATAGTCTAAAGCCCGAAAAGGTCATAGGCCTCTATTTATCTGGTTGCAGGAAGGGCTTCTACTGGGACGTGGGTAAATCCATGGATTATAGATAACCTCAATTGTTGTGATCACAATACTTATTGCAAACGTGTTATTTACCGTTTTTCAATTGATCCAACTTCAGACACTGTTTAAAATTCCCTACCATAAACAGGCATTAAAAAAGGAAAAGAAAATAGATAACCAAAAAGGGTCTCCTTTCATCCAAAAATAAAATAGAAAATTACGTACCAAAAAATAAAGATAAAGTTTATTCGTAATAAAATTGATGTGGGTCCGGAATAAACGCCCTCGCGTCCGCCAACCTGTAGCGACTTGATGAGGTTCGGCTTCGGTCGTATTAACAGCGATAAACGGGAAAAAATTTAGTCAACAAAAATTGCATTGTTTGCATTGCATTGTCAGCTTGTATTATTGGATTTACGGCTTTTATCTAAAGAATATGTTTGACCTATTGACAACTTTTGTATACAAATATGTTAAACCGCCATATTTATTTCTCAGATAGAAGTCAAAATCGGTCCTGAGTAAAATTGCTGCTAATGCCAACTTAAAATGATATTAAATGTATACCTAAACTATGGCAAGCTTTTTGTGCAAAAGTTTTGTGTAGAAACTATTAATCCACATTTCACATTGTCGCTAAACTATGTAGATTACATTCTGCTCATTTCAATAATTTCTACTTCAAAATAAACACCGTACAGCACAGAAAACCTTTAAAATAACTTACAACTGATGAACAAATCGCTACGAATAAATCGCCCTACTTTTTCTTTACGCTCGCCTACACTGTGACCTCAGCTCTACCTCAATTACAGACATCGCCGAAACTTAACGAAACGCGACATAATTTAGCGTAACGCATTACGCTTTACGTCGCGTAACGCATTACGCTTTACGTCGCGTAACGCGTAATACGTTACACGTAATGCCGGCCAAATTATCGTGGCAACGGTTTACTTAAACTGTTCTCTTTTCTTATTCGCAAATGACAGTGAGTTTTGGTTTATTTTTGTCATTTTATTTATCACCTGAAGGTGTACCTAACATGTTTTTTTGTGGGCGAGTTTTGCTAATGTTTCGAAAAATTGGGCGAATGGTGTTTAAGTTTATATTTTGCGTAGTATGATTTACAATTATATTTTTGAAGATATGTTTTTTTTAACTCAGTACATACAGTGGTTGTCCTGCTTACTTTTTAAAGAATAGATTATGTAGCTTAAATCGGTACTATTTTAGTACCGATTAATCTTCAAGAAAATAAGTCCTTTTCAATTTACACAATGAATTTCAAAACAAAAAACTTCAAAAAATCTAATGCTAAAAATATGGTAGATGAATAAAACCCTAACTAATAAAAGTCCCTGAACTTAAAATTCACCCAGCCCTGAGGGGGTCAGCAAACTTGATTCTCATAATAGACACACGTTATCCACACGTGAGCAACATTAAGGTAGCAACTACATTAACGTGCCAACATTCATTATTCACGAAGGTTAACATTTTGTTGATGCGAACATTTCCTAACAAAATCATGACGAACGTAAATTGTTGAGTTTTTTTCTCCCGTGAAATATTGTGTGTTCGCGAAATCTAGACGTTTTCTTGAGAAATTTTCATGAAAAGTACATCCATTACTTACTTGGACTTTTAAAAAGATTTTCTATTTGTTGTTGGGAGAGTTTTGAACTGAAAAGGTGGTTGCAAATGGTACTGGAAATGGTTTCAGTTATATGTATTCTTGACGTTTTTCAAGGTTATAGTAGGTGTTTGTTCATGACATCTTATCATTGAAAAATCTACGAAAAAAGTTTGGAAAAAAGGCTATTCAATCTAGTGAATGGACAACTTTCAGGAATTTAGCCATCATAACATAGATGGAATAGCATTTATCATCAACCATTGATAAATGGTATTGGTACCGATTACCTATTCAGATTATTATAGTTGAGACCCTTTGAAAATAACCTCAGCTCATACAAGAGTAAAATTACATTTTTAATCCAACACCTTCACTCAAAAAACTCCCATTTTCCATTTCCAATTTGAAAAATAAACAAAAGCAAAGTAATCTAAAAAGCGGTTAACACCAACCCGCCGCCGCCGCCGCCGCCGCCGCCGTGGTAAACGGTTGATAATCGTCCCGCACCGGAACCGGCCCGGGGGACCGGACAAATTGCAGGTACGACCATAGAGAACAAAATGACTAGTAGAGGTGCCATAACGGAAAGCCTCAGAAAATCATAATCTCCTGAGCCTTTTCCCAACTACATATGTTGGAGTCGGCTTCCAGTCTAACCGGATTCAGCTGAGGACCAATGCTTTACAAGGAGCGACTGCCTATCTGACCTCCTCAACTCAGTTACCCGGGCGACCCGATACCCCTTGGTTAGACCGGTGTCTGACTCACTGGCTTCTGACTACCCGTAACGACTGCCAAGGGTAATCAAGGAGTTCTTCGGAACTTTTATAACGCAAAAATCGTTGATGTCTCGTTGGTTCTCTCGTAACTGATCGATTTGGTCATGATTTGACCTAGAAGAAGGTGCCTGGCCCACCTGCATTATGACATCTCCGCTCATTTTTACTCTGTGGGTACTCCCAAACGGCCGGCGGCCGGTAGGCGCACCAACTAAACTGTAGTTAGGAATATTGTCCTTTTTTTGTTTTTTTGCAAAAAGTTTTGCGTCGGAACAAGGTTTTAAAACGATTGAATTTTCCACGTGGCATTATAACGCGGATTTTTTGGGTCATTTTGTTTGGTCTCGTTTGCGGTTGAAGGACTATAGAGGTAAAATGGGATTTAGTAAAAACCTACTATGTGTATATAGATGACGTGTAGATTGAATAGCAGGTACCTAGTGTTATTTGATTTCAATTTTAACTTACAACGATTGCCTAAAATAGCATGTCAATGTTAAGGTTCAGTGTTATCCTCAAAAAATGTATTTTACAGTTAAATAAAATACTCAAGGTAATATCGTGGAAAATGATACAGGAGGACATTCAAGGTAACGTCTGATGTCGAGGAAAAGACATCGTCGACCCCAAACAATAAATTAGGACAAACAACACAGATGCCAACTAAATATATAAAAAGTTCCTTCCCAAAATCATGGTTCCCCTAGAAAACGTATTGACCGGACATGCAGGCCGAAGGAATTCGTAGTTACGATTGATTGTGCTCCGTACGTGACCGTTTATACCGAACTTCACGAGTGATGCGATAACGTTATTGAATTAGACCAATTAGGGGAAGGGTTGGGTAAATCTATTGACGAAAATTGTAATAGATTTAGTATGGGTTAGCTGTAGGTTTATTTGTGTGAGCTGTGCGTGCGTAGATACTTTTATTTGTACCTTTCATCACTGCCGGCTGTCTAGATTCTAAATAACGTGAAAATCCTCTGTATTTTTTACCTTTTGCTTCACTATACCTATGTAGGTAGTTCTGGAAAAACTCAATAGAGGTCCGAAGCTTTTAGCACAAGTGCGAGCATCCCACCCATAGATAGATATCCCTTGCTGCACCGCTGTCACCCGGTGATACTTAAAAATAGGACTCAAGCGATTTTCTGAAACGAAACCAAAAGTTTTTCGAGAGCTACGCATAATATAATAATTTTAACCGCAATAAACGAGATAAAATCGTGATATAGTATACTTCAGTCTTTTGTTAGTTTGTGTAGGTTCATCTACGACCGTTTGAGTAGAAACCTATACATTAGTGTAGCCTTTTACATTACATCGTTTAAATACTAAACCATCCATTAGGCTTAGTGGTGAACAATTTAACTGTATTACAGCAAAGCGGAAAAGCTGTCAGTAATCGTATGTGTCCCCTAGATGTTGAAATAAATAATCATATTGTGAAAAGGTTTCAGAGGAAAATTGATAATTTAAGTAATAGTTTGATTTCTTGCTTATTGAGAATAGCTTGGCAATATAATTTAGCAGAAAACTATTTAATTGGCCTGGCAAAAATTAAGTAGTTTTCAAATAATTTAAAAGCTCAGTTCTTATATCTCAAACCCCAAAATTACCTACCAAAATCCCACAACAATCAAAAACTAGTCACAATCCATATGAAAACTCGAAGATTTTCTCATAGTAAAACTTTATTTTATTTTACATCGTCTGGAACATTCCGCGACGTTGTCGCGTCCCCCGACGTATATGAAGGCTGAGAAAGTGCACTATACTGGGAAACTGACCTGAAAATTGTAGCTAAAGAAAATACTGTGAATTTTTGAGTGAGGGAAGACGGGTTATAAGCTTATAGCACTTGGACTATTTATTTACTATGGTGTTTTTGTGTTGGGAAAATGTTTCTGTATTGAATCTTTCCTATTTATTAGTGGCTGAAAATTACTTTATTAAAAAGAGGTCTCTATAACTCACAAAAATTAAAAAAATGGGGTACCAGTTTGTGCCAATAAATATCGTTATTTTTTATAGACAATAATGTAAACCTAATAATCAAAATATATACCGAAATATAAACTGATTTTTAATTTAATTTAATTTAAAAAAGTAGGTTCCCAATTCGATTGCACTTTTTTGTCAACTCAGCACTTTTTACAAAAACAACCAACACTTTTAACTTCAAAAATAAATCCACAACAATTTAAACCACAAAAATCCTACCTTAGAAAATACTATGCTGGCACTAACGAGAGGTGTTTACATTCCTTCTGGCTCACTTGCAGGGGGTCATAGCATTCAAAAGCTAGGGGGAGGGGATTAGAATATGAAAATAAACGTTTTATCGTCTAGGGGTCACATTGTGGCACACGAGAGCTTGAACAACAATGCCGGATTAGCTAGACCGTTCCCGGTTTTGTGCAACGCCGAGATTACTTCGTAGGGCTGCCATGAAAATATTTGGACAGGTCGAAATTGCTGAACTGATACTGAAAACTTAAGTAGAACGTGGTGAAAAAAAAGGTGGTGTCTATCTGTACATAAGAAATAAAACTATTTTTTAAAAACTATATAAAAGAACATCTAATTCGTAGAAGCATTACTGACCTGTGTGTCTATCTTCGATTTTGTTTGATTAAGGGCTGATTTTTCAATCATCAGTTAACTTCTATCTGAGGAATAAATATGGCGGTTTGACATATGTTCCATACAAATGCTGTCAAAACGTCAAGCATATTCCTCAGATAAAAGTTATCTGGCGATTGAAAAATCAGCCCTAAATAATTTGGTGTCCTATTCATATACATAAATGTAATAAATTACTAGATAACTGCTTCCAAGTATTATAAGCATTATTTGCATTTTAAGAACAAAATATGAACAGCTACAAAAAAAAAATACAAATATAGCTTACTTGGTCATCTGAATTACAACATACCAGTAAAAAATAACCACAAAACTTATGCTATATTTCCAAGAAACCCCTGTAACACCAATATGTGTAGAAGCCAAAGTTTCACCACACAAGCATGTAAAACATAACTGCCTAATTTAAACTTAGTTCGCACGACGCAGCCCTAACCAGTCCCTGTTATTACTTTAACACTTTTGCGCACATTTGCTTCAAAATATATAAATATGAATGGGATTTAGCTGGCTGTGGGTAATAACACCAACTTGAGGTCCTAAATACCTCCGCTCATTGTTATTTTGGCAGACCGAGGGTAGAGAGAACATTTTTTGAGGATTTAGCGTGCTGGCACACTGCAGACTAAACAGTTGACCGACCGATGACCCGGTGGTAGGCAATTTTTTTATTTATTAATCATCACTACCATTGCAAGAATTTCCCAATTCAATAGAGTGGATATAATTAAAGTTCTAATTACTGCAACATAGAATGTACATTTTCATGCATTTTAGGATAACTTGATTCCAATCAAAGTTTTCAGTCAGTCTGATACGGGCTAAATACCAGATCATTGTAATGTGCATACTACCATTCATCTTCATACTAATTTCTGAACCCAAAAAAATCGGCCGACTAAAAGTTTTTAGTGTGCGTTCACTCATAAGGATGAATAGTTTGGTCCTCAAAGAGAGGATTATGTGGCTGAAATGCTTACTGGGATGGCCTTTGTGCGATTGTTGCCGACTACATCTAGGATTTGAAGTTGCGATTTCAATGACAATTGGGTATGAAGACGAATGTCTGATATCTTTGTAGAAGCCAAATCTATGAGAAACTTAATAATGACCTGTTGACCTCAACAATGAGTAATTTTACATGCGCATAGCAATTCTGTTTTGGTTAGAGTATTAATTATTACGATTCTTTAAGAATAATAATTCACTAGCTTCTGCCAGCGGTTTCACTCGCGTCAAGTGGGATCTACCCCGTGCTTTCGGACGGAAGGTAGCTTAAAGTCTTTCTCGATAAATGGGTTATCTAACACGGAACTATATATTCAAATCAGTCTAGTGGTCCCAGGAATAGAAATTAGAAATAGTGCGTTTAAAAAACGAAACCCTTTACCGTTATACATCTATACTTATAATAAATCAAATGTCAAAGTAGGTTAGGTGCGCATAGATTTAGATAATTGGATAAGCTGGTGGATTTTTCCTCTCTTTACACAAAGTCCGAATCTAAGGCGGACGAAGTCGCTAGTAGAAGCTAGTTTGAAATATAAGAAGTTAAAATATAGAAATACTAAATCGTCAATTTTCTAACTTCCTATATGATTCAAGTCAATTTTCTAACTATATGATATTAAGCAACAGTTCGTTCCTTACGGTTTATCAGTCGTAAATTGTCCGGATGGCGGTTCGCACACGTTAAATGTAGCGGAACGGCAACGATACGGCGACGGCAAAGCAATAAAAGTTTAAACTATTTGTGTGAGCTCATGGGGTTTCATATGAAATGCTGTAGACATCAGTTTGATTGTAATGAGAAAAGTATAAAATAATGACAAATAGTGTTTTCAATGTTTGGTGCGGAAGACTGATTTATTTTGGCCTGTCTTGACAAACTAAGGAGTAGTAAAGAGTATGGTTAATTATGTAGGTACAGCTTTTTCATCATTTGCCTAGCCTTTTCCCAAAAATGTTGGTTGGTATGTTCAGAACTATAATCATATAACTTTTTATGGTTACAAAATGCAAAATCGGTGAAATTCTAAAACAATGTAATTACCTACCTATATTTACCCAAAGTTTCGAGAAGAATAATTATTTTCAAAAAAATAATTTAAAATATGCGAACAAAATAATTTTAAAGAATATTCATTCAACCTCAATTTTAAAAGGACCTTTTCCCAAGCAAGATTTCCCACAGAAAATTCAACCACAAGAATAAATGAAGCGGTATATCAAAGCAGATGAATCTTACAAAATAAGATTTCACCGACAAATGTAAAGTCTTTCCTTCCTTAACTAACTCGCAAATTAATTAGATACTAAACTCGAAATATGGCACGGTTTATTAATTAATTTATAAGGAAGAGCCATGTATAAGGTATTTAGATATTAATGAACATGTGTAGGATATTGTTGTTATATAAGTTTAATTATGGAAGATTAATTTTAATTAAGTTAGTTATTTTTAGTGTTACAAAATCATCGTTAGACTTCCTTGAATTGAGGCAAAATAAGAGAGATTATACTTAAAAATTCAACATGTTTTGGCCTATACAAAATACACAATATTTCTACCTCGAATCTCTTACTGGCCCTTACATGTGAAAACCGCCAAACAGCTTTATGTACAGATGAACACAGATTTATTATCCCATTTTGGAGTAAATACTACGCCAACGACGACATATTTTATTTACTACTTAAAACTCACATAAGCATAATCGCGATCTAGAACTAGTGTAGGCATATTGACATCCACATCAACGAACGAACAAATTCTTGTGAAATATTTAAACTTCACACGAGTAAAGGTATTAATATTTGGGATCCATTAATATCTGTCTGGCGATATCATTTGCGGAATTAATTTAAAGTATGTATGTTCATCAAAACGTCAGCCTGTCAGAATTCCCATGTGGACCCCACGGTTTTACATTATGGTATTAATATTAAATCTGATGATCAAAAAGCTGTGAAATACCATATACTTAGTATACGTATGATAGGAAAAGTAGTAGAAAAGTAGTTATCAGAACTGATCAGTTTTTTCAGATATGTACTACCTATTAAAGAGCCTTCACCACTTGTTAAGTATGCACACAAATCTGTCTGTTAGGATTTCATATAATAACAAAATAGCGGAAAATTCATATAAGAGGAATTTTACTAAAGTCCATTCTTGAATTTTTTCACCTCAGGATGTTTATTGGGTATATTACTACTTACTATAGTTAAGCAAATTGTTATAGCTCAATGGTCTTTTGATTACATTTTCAAATAAATTTTCAAGTCAATTAAGAATCTTTTCTATGTGATCTGAACCGACTCACAAAGGAACTTAAGCATGAGCAATTTTAATTACACTTCCAATGAAACGTAACTACAAACTCTAGAAAATGTACTTTAAAAATACAACTTGTTCTTTGTGTAGAACAAATAAGATAAAAGTGTACTGCGGACAGTACAAATAGAGTGTCCAAGAAAAAGCAAGATTAATCCTAGCGCGTAATAACACGAGTGCAATGTGTAGTAATGTACTTGTGTGAGTGAGTTTGAGTGAGTATGAGTGTGATAGAAACACAGAAGAAGGAAATGTAGCGGAGATTCCATGAAGAAGGTAGGTCAGGCATCTTCTTGTAGATCAAGCGACGTACGGTAGGTGTCATTAGTTTCTAGAACTAACTAGACGTTCGGTTTCTTTGTCAAATCAAAATCAATCTGCCAAAGATAGGTCTTGATTTTATTTTGAAAATAATAGCGAGTGCCATGAAAGGTGTGTAAGGGTGGAGCTAGTAACATTCCTCGTCCCCCGAACACTCGCATTTTGGCACTATATTCTTAGGAGATTTTGCGTTATGACATCTCCGCTATTCATTTTGTTCTCCATGGATAGAAAGTTATTAGGTTGCCTGCTCCACATTTTATGTTAGTCTGTTGTAAAGATATATGATGTTACACGGTTTCTTTCTTTGTCATTGAAAGATTACGTGAGTTCTTTTGTAAGATGTTGCGGGAAAGATACTATTATTTTTGAGAGGATTCATAATAAAATCTGTTATTTAGTATATATTTTATAGGTAGGTATACCGTTGATACAATATAAAAAAAAACATCATCTTAGTGACATATTTTGAGTAAAGAAACACAGAATCATTTGGAATCATAACGGATTTTCTCAAAAATCTACTTAATCCTTTCAACCACACTCCTTTTAGTACCCACATAAAACCTCAAAACTAAAAATATCTACTTCATAAAATCCTCAAAAAAGGCATAATTAAAAACAAAAGAACGTAACACGGTTACACGGAGCCCGTCCGGCCGTCGGACAGATGTCCCGGACGCGAATATCAAATTATCCGGACGCGGACGGCTCGGACAACGGCCCGTCCGGCTTGAAACTTTGTTATGTAACTCGACCAGTTATTCGTAGCCTTTTTTTGTTTTATTAAAGAATTTTAGTAAAGTGTGGTGGAGTGTATAACTATATTATTTAAATGTTGCTTGTAGGTCTTTTATGTATAAATGTAGAGAACTTTTAATACATTGAGTTTAACACAACAGATTGTCGTTCACTTTTGTCACACTGGTGAAAGGACATCATCTGTGCCTAGCCTTTTCTCAACTATGTTGGGGTCGGCTTCCAGTCTCACCGGATACAGCTGAGTACCAGTGTTAACCCGGGCCACCCAATGTAAGACTAGTGAAAGGACATAAGATACTTTTTATTCGGGTGTGGGCAGTAGTCTCCTCGAGGCGGGAGTAGAACATACAAATATAACTCTTAAGTTTCCTGCTTCTTTGATTATAATTTTCTCACAATATAAATAACAAACATAGCCGCATCTTCTAAAATGTTTATTAAGCGACAGCCACGTTATTAATTATCGCACTAATTACCAAGAACAGGCACTCCAATTCTGACGCAATTACGTCACGGTTGTGACGTCACAGTGTGTGAAATGACGTCATGAACACATTAAAATGTCGAAGTTTATTAAGTTTTGTAGAAAACCTGTGGTGGGTTGACACGCGGGTTGGTTCAAACACTTTACCCTTTTAAATGAGTCATGTTTGCGGGTTCAAATTAAGTTTGCAAAACGTTTTAGCGAGCAGTTTTGTGAAATGGTTTAAAACTTGTCAAAAATTAAGCCGCTGCTATTTTGGAATGTTCAGAAATATTTTTTGACGTTTTTTAGTTTTAGGCTTTTAGTAGGATACTTTTAGTTGTAAATAAATGTAGTTCTGTGAATACCTATCTATGTTATTAAATCAGGTACCTACTGGTAGTAAAAGAAAATATTGCTTACCTCCATATTCAGAAAAATATATTTATTGTATTTAACAGTTTATGTTAGTTTTTCAGTAAGTTGAAGAGTTAAGAGTACCTCACAAATTCTATCAAAAACGTATGTTATTTAACCTGTGACACACAAGTTTTCTTTTGTTGCCCTGTTTCAGTATTATTTTATACATTTTCGTCAGTATCGACTGGTATCCGATTTTCACGTGAAATTATAGGTTCATGGAATGCATACGTATTCTCTGTATGAAACTTTACTAAGTAACAGCTAAAAGCTTTCAGTTTCAGCGAATGCATTCCAGTTGTATTTTTTTTATGAGCAATTCTTAGTAATGGATGGCTAGCTTTTTACTTCGAAATACTTATTTCTAATGTCGCATGTAGTTTTATGTTAAGCTGTATAGATTTTTGTATTCTAATGCAAAGGCATCTTAAAACTTTTAAGACTTTTTATGGACGATGATTAAGTAAATCCAGAACAAACATTTTCCGTCTAGGAAAGCCATCCATGAAAGTTCAGAAAATAAGATAGGAGCTATGTTAAAAACGATCAATATTTTTGAAGATAGGTAAAAATCTTTTTTTATATAAAGAATCCATCGGTATTTTCTACACTCAATTATAACCCTAAAAATAAGCTCAGAACACGTCCAGTCTATAAAAGAACTTGTCTATAGAGTTCAGAACTTTATCTATGGCCTGAAGCAAAGTTTTCTGATAAAAAAACTTACCATAGACATATGTTAAAAGGCCCGAGGGTAGTTCTCAATGTAAGTTATTAGCTGTTCAGAAGTTTGTGAACTCGTTACTGTAATGCTCAAGAAAGGCATAAGTTCAGGCTTGGAGCGATTGTATCTATTTGGTGAAGTATGTGTAGTTAGTTAAGTTTAAAATGTTGAAGTAAGATGTGGACCTCATTTTGTAATTAATTTCGTTTATTTGTAGTGAAATAATATATCCTAAAAAGCTGGCTGATATCTCCTAACTGGCTAACGGTCGCCATGGCCACTAAAATTCAACTATTTTAGTGGCTAAACAGTCAGACGACAGTTGATCCCTAGTAGTTTTTTTTTTTTAAGAAAATCTAGCTTCCAATCAATGTTTTCAGTCGGCCTGATGCCGCGTAAATACCTGATCTTTGTAATGTGTATATTTTCATTCATCCTCATACTGATTTATGAGCCCTACTATTGGCCGACTAAAAGTTGCGGTGTGCCAATTTTTTTTCAATAAACCAGATTTTGAATTCCTATATACCCAGTATTACAAAACATGTAAACATCCAGTTATTTATGTATTGTTGATAAACCGCAGCACCGCACTACACAGATATGGAAGCGGCGGTCACGCGAAGCCTGCATGCCGGCCTAGTTTACAATATTAACTGGTCGCTATGCTGAACTGCCATTATTGGCATGTCACGGTGGATGCTCTTCATTTAGATCGACATCGGATTAGCTTTCATCCTGGTAATATTGCTGATGGATTCCAGGTAAGGTTTAGCCTGTTTTTGGTGATGAATTCCAGGTGGGATCCAGAATTTCCTAGTAAATGTAACTGGCGGATTGTCTTTTATATAGATCCAATGCCTACTTACTTATTTAAAACAGGATAACAGGTACACGATAACTTTTGGTAAGACTGTATGATATTAACGATACACACATTTCCCTACGTTCTATTTAAATACTAGCTGTTTCCCATATCACACACCTCGGGATAAATCAACGCTGTATTCTGGGCTACTTTGCGCTGTTAAGAATTTTTCTGATGGGGTCGTGATAGATATAAGCTATAATCGGAAAACTACGAAAACCTACACTGAGCGTGGTCAGACACGCTCTTGGCTTGTTTTTTCGACTTCATTTTATACACGAATTTCAGAAACAGTATGCATACAAGCTTTTAGTTACTGCAGAATTCATTAAAAAAAGATTCAATCATATTTATGTGCAAATATAATAATACTTTACAAAGGTATATAAAAATACGATATTCCATACGTTTGCCCGGTCAAAGGCCGTTCACAGTATATAAAGCTCTCGAGGCCTGGGGCATAAATACGGTGGCCGATCCAGAAATATTTTATATACGTATCGTTTATTTTTTATCTGGAACTGTTCAATGATAGGAATTTAATATCTCGTGTGGGAAGAATCGGGTTCCGATGATACAATAAGAGTAAGGTTTGGCTGTGCTTTGCTTGTATTCTGTTTTTTAGGATTTTTTATTATGTTAGGAAAATGTTTGAACCTAGAAAGTATTTTACTTTTGAGAAGAGTTTAATTGGTACTTCTTTGACATCCTTAGATACTCTTATTTCACCTATTTGACGTACACATAGATAGAGTGCGCAACCTAACCATCGCTAAGATTTGTCAAATCGGATAACGTACTTGTATAAATATAAATATTTAGGAGTCTATCTATGACAATAGAAGTCTAAAATTAACATCAAAACGGGTTTCTTAATAGGAAAATGTGTTACACTGTCAGTCGAAACAACCCTAAGTTGCTTAAGCGATTAAATAAACCACGTATCAAAAGGTGAATAACCTCAAAGAACATTACACACATTTTTATGCGAACAATCGATTTAATTACATTCCATTACAAGCTTTAATTACAGACCTTCTCAGGTTTATGTGGAAGCCATCGAGGTTTCCTCGTAAAACCTCCGCGGTTACGGTAAATTACAGAATCAATTTTATTGTTGGCGTTGTGATTTGACTGTCAATGAATGACTGCAAAAATAACTTAAGGGTAGATTATCGAGTTAATTAATATATGGAATTAACTTAGTACTAATTAACATAATGCATTTGCTTTTGAATCGTTACCCTGTAAGCGTTGCATGTTCAACATATAACATATCTAACAGTACTCAAAGTCACGTACCCATATAATGGGTAAAGTAGTTTTTTTTTATTAGAATTAAGGCATTTATTTAGCTACATATACAACTGAATATAATGTATATAAAAAAACAGTTAAGCAAGGGGTTCATTTCAGTAAATCCTATGTATTTACACAATTATAAGCGAGTTGGTCGACTATAAAGCATTTTTTTTTATTCACTCATTCAATATCCAACTAATAGACACTGCCCTACAAATAGCCAACCTATTAAAGCTAAAGGCAGCCGTACACGTGCGTGACTGCAAAGCACTTACAATCTAGTATTAATTAGTGAGCACGAGACCTAACGCATTGACCGGTCAACGGAGCCGCGGTTGCACTTGCTACTAATGTTCTGGAATGTTCGAAGCATTTAATTGTAGAATTATTGTGGTTAATCTTAAGTGGGTTTAGTTCCAAAAAGTCCAAGTATTCGTTGTTTGCCGGAGAGCAGATATGCGCGAGCTACAATTGATTTTCTATTGTTTTATAACTAGCGACATACAAGCAGTTAAATGTAGGATACTGGAGTTTTAATTTTAAGTTAAGTTTTAAGTTTAAGCTGCAATATAACTAAAGCGTTTGTGTTTTCTTTCCTAAAGAAAATTGCCTACAATAGGTACACTAGGAAAGCTTGTAACTGTGTTTAGGGAAAATTTTGACATACGAAAATACATAAAACGACTATTTTAATTGATGAATTTTATACTTAGTTTGATTGCTTGTAACTTTCTTTGAAAGTCTGATTTTACCTTGTAGAATGACAATAATAATCTAGCATTACACTTTTAATTATTCTTTTAATTTCTCCCTGAGGTCTACTTATTATTCCGAGACGACGGCATTACACTTAAAACTTTAGCAATCGCATCAAGCCCTGGTTTTACGAAAACATGACAGTCTCCATTTTAATGATAAAGATTATCTCTAGTTTTGTCCCGAGGTTTCACCTGTCCGTGAGTCCCACTGAGTGTGTCGCATTGTCCAGATATTTTTTATCTCCTTGTAACTGCAGAGATGCTAACAAAATATGCATTAACCATATTCTACCATAAAGTATGCAAAAACTCAAAATACAATTGGTAGGTTATGACTGAACGTACTGCGTAATACAAAATTATACACTTTCGACAATAACAATCCAAATTAATTAATTTTCATCTTAAATATGTAATTTTGTATAAAAAAGCAATAATTTAAGTCGACACTCAGGCTATATACCTATTTCAAAATCCAAGTACTGATTTCAGGAATAAGAGTCTCTAAACAAGAAATGAACAAATTCGTCAGCTCAGATTCATTTTTTATAATTTACATCAGTTCAGATTAGATAGGTACAAAACTTTCCACATTTACTTCAATAAAAGACCCGACTCGTCTGCGAATTAACTACTCAAATATTTGCATAGCTAACTGTATTCAGAATCTTACTGAATTTTGAACAAAATGCTTTTGGATTTATGATCTAGCGTTTAGTTTCGTAGTTTTGCGAAAAGTGAAAAGGGAATAAAATTAACATAATTTGTACGTTTGTGTGTAAGAATTCTCGCACACTGCAGAAGAAACAGTCGACTAACAGTTGGGAGATAGTTGATAAAAAAATATTATTTAAACAAATCGTGAATGTTGAAAACTAAAATACATTTCTTCTACAAATCGAAGTTTTCAGTCGGTCTGATACCGACTTAATACCTGATCTTTGTAATGTGCGTACTTCCATTCATCTTCATACTGATTTGAGAGCCCAAACAAACTATCGGCCGACTAAAAGTTTGCAGTGTCCGGGTATACTAAAGTTTTATTTCTACGAAATTCTTGGGAACAGTTTAATGGAATGTCGGCTGTAGTTTCGTATGGTAATTTTACGTTTATGAAAAGAACTGGCGAAAATGAATTATGAAAGGTGGATCATAATTATAGTTTACGAATGTGATTTATTTTGCTTGTTTTCTTTTGTTTGCTGTCTCGTGCAAGGTAATGGAAATGTAGATTCATGTTGTACTTTACATAAAATAATTTTCCTCCAAGTTTAAAGCAATTTTTCGTTTTAAATATTATTTTAGTAAAATAAGCACACTTTATAATTAAAAACTTTTATAAAAAAATCGGCGTCAAAAAACCTAAAACCTCCTAAGTCTAAAAAATAATATTTTATGCTGAAAACCACATGAAAAACGATTCAGGCAAACATGAGATATATATCATAAATACTGGTCAAATTACACCTCCTTTTTTGTAAAGTTAGTCGGTAAAAAATACAAAAAATACTTCCACGTATAAAAAGATAGTTAAAAATATACTCAAGTAGTAGCAAGTTCCACTTTGTACTAGTCTCCAGGGTTTAGAAGGCAATACAATTTCTCGTTGGCTACCCAATCACGTTTCAGAATCAATAAGTTTCAGCTGTAACTGGAAATCCATTACGGTTTCACAAACTAGTCATGTTATAGTGAATAGTGTGTTTCTGGTATTTCTTAATGAAGTTTATTTGGTAGAATTGTAATGAAATTAATATGTTTTGATATTATTAAATTATTAATATCTGATGTGATGCGTACTATTTATTTATTAGGTAAATGAATGGGCCCCGAGTTCGATTCCCAGTTCTGACAGTTTGCTTAGACTTAACTCAGAAAATATTGTAATTTGAGCTTTATATTATTTTATTTGTGTCTAAATATTGACGATTTTCTAAAAACAGATCACAAAATTATGATCAATACTGTATTTTTATAACTTATTAATTAACAATCACAATATTAGGAAAAAATAAGTATGTATTATTAAATAAGTTTTTGTTTGAGTAAGTCATAATTTTGGTTCATGTGCTTGGAAAATATACGTGACTATATAGATTTCTTCTCATACAAATTCAGTAACAATATCTCAGAAAACCAACCACGTATATAACAGAAAACCAACCACGTATGTAACAGAAAACATTATACGTAAACAATTCCATTACGGTAACACGGCCACTAACTCGCTACGAAGCGTGCTACGAATACGTAGCGCTACGCCGTAGCTCGTAGTCGATTAATGCGCCTGATTGGATTGTAATGATCTTTTGTGTTTGTGGTACTTTTGTTTTTGAGAAAATTTAAGAAGCAATCTGTTGAGTTACAAGCTACTTGTATTATTAGAAGGAACACATACCTTTTGTAAAACGCATAACAACAAACGTACAACCATTATTGCATGACTTGGTTTAACTGTAAAAGTACTGAAACTACACACATAATACACACAGGTTTTAATAAACAATACCTTGAAGTGGATTATTATGAGAAATACTAAGAGGAAAACTATTATTCTGACGTTTTACAGGCCTCGTATGTTGGATCACATCTACACTCATAGAAATAAAACATATGATTTTAAAAGAAACAATAATTATCTATCTAACCAATTATAACGTCATAATTTACACTTCTTCTATTCACATGTACATACGCTGTTTAACACCGCTATAACATTCGCAACATCAGACTACTTTATTAGATAAGTGCACCTCTAGTGTCCCTACATATGTATGTATGTACATACATTCATACATAGTTAGTCGCCGCACTTCGTCTGCTCTATTTGTGCTCACGTTTTTTAGCATACACAATTAGTAAAACAAACAAATGACAGTTAACTTAGTTTTTACATTATGTATGTATATGTCATACTTTGTGCTTCTAAACGTTAAAGGTATCATTTTTGTATTTTAATTATTTTGCAGCTGGCTGCTTTCCCGTGGTTTCGCTTCGAACCCGGATAAAATATATACCTACCTATGTTACGCGGGTGTAGTGTAGCTTTCCAACATTCAAATAATTTTTCAAACCGGTTCAGTAGTTTCGGAGTTAGGTACAAAATAAAAGAAAGAAAATGTTTCCTATTCGTCGTATTATACTTAGTATAGAAGATGGAATAGATAGATATTTTTTTCTTTTTTCCAAACACTACTGTTAGACGATGATTTTATAAACTGTACTTAAGGTATTTTCCCACATCAGAAAAGGATGTTTTTATTACAGTTTTTCTAGAGTGAGAAAATATATTATAGAATTTTCTCATAGGATATATTTACAAGCATTTTAACTGGGACGCACAAACAGAACTAAATACAATGGAAGCTGGTAATGAGCACGCGTCGCTTGCGTATCGCGTTGTATAGCTTCTGTATAGCATGTATGTGGGACAAAGATGTACTTTTTGCAGGCAAAGGCTCCTAATGATGTAAACTGTGTTCTTGTTTGCAGCGTGATTCATTCGTTATGCATATTGAAAATAATTATAACTTTTATGATAAGTGCAATAGTTTTAATATAAAAATTTGTTGCTGGTAATCAGAATCCAATTAATAGTGTAACCAAAAAGTTTTAATATATTTTAGTAAGTACAGATTGCTTGGATTCTGTTCCCGATATCGGTGGTCATCTATTTATTATCACTTTGATTTTTATTTTCACATATTTAAAAATGTTGTATATTATGTAGGTATACCAAGTTAATAAATAAATAAGTTAGTGGTACCCTATATTTTAGCACTAAGAATTTCGCAACACGCGCCATTCCGTACGTAAAATCTCTAAAAACAAAAACACATCAGCCCACCCAATTTCCCCGCAATTTCCCACAAACAATTAAGGTTAAAAAACAGCGGAACATCTAAAGCTCTCACTAAACTAACAAGTACCAATGTAAATAAAGCCTCCACTCTCAACTCATGCATGTGTGTGTGGGACACGGAGGAAGGAACATAGCGGAGATGCCATGAGGAAGGTAGGTCAGGCGACTTCTTGTAGGTCAAGCGACGCACGGTAGGCTTGTAAATTGTAAATTAAGATTTTCATAATTGTCTAATGATGCTGTGCACTAACCAACAGACACCAGTCTATCCAAGGGGTATCGGGTTGCCCGGGTAACTAGATTGAGGAGGTCAGATAGGCAGTCGCTTCTTGTAAAGCACTGGTACTCAGCTGAATCCGGTTAGACTGGAAGCCGACCTCAACATGATTGGGAAAAGGCTCGGAGGATGATGATAATGCTGTGCACTAACAGGTTTCACAATTGTTCTTAGCTTTAATCCGAATGTAAGATCTGTATAAACTTGTGGAAAGCAATTAAAGAACATGAATATGATCAGTTACTTACTTTACGAAGCGTTCGGGCTCCTTGTCAAATCAAATCAAAAAATTTCGGGTGGATTCCATGGAAAGCGTGTAAGGACGGAGCTAGTAACGTTCCTCGTCGCCCGAAAACCCGGATTTTGTCGCGCTACTTTCTTAGAGAATTTGCGTTATGACATCTCCGCTAGTCATTTTGTTCTCCATGTTGTGCACTCAACTCGGGAACTGGGTTACCCCTAGAAGTATGTGGGTATGAATGAATTTTTTTTCAGCACAGGTCTAGCTGTAATTTACTTTTCAGTTTTGTCGTTGTTCAGACTTTTTTTGGTCTGGATTTTTTGAGAGTTTTTTTGTTGGTTTGTGCGGGTGCGTGTTTAATTGTTGTGTGTGTCTTTGTCTTTGCTAAGTGTCAGACGAGAAATTAATTGTACCTACAGTTAAATTGCAGAATGCACAGGTACCTTGGTAAAAAATAATAAAATAAAAGTGAAATAAGACTTTAGATACGATTTAGACATTTGTTAGTCGATTTATCAAATATATAAAATATATATATTCTTGGAGATCAATCTTACTGAGGATTTAACAGCTTTACGGAGAAAAACAAATCGAATTTACATAGCCACAAAACTTTCAGAACTTATTAATCCTTTAGCAATAAATCACAACAATTTATCCCTACTTTAGTTTATAGCAACATTTCACAAAACCCTTTCATTTACGAAACAAGCTTCAAATTATTAATACAAGAGAAAATAGCAGAACCCTATTCATTGCGATGCGAGCGTGAATCGACTAATTAGTCGATTTTCAAATAATCGAGACGAATGCTTGCTATTCGATTGCTGAACATCGAACTCAATGAGGTGGGTAGCCTTTGATGCGTAATATTTGCACGTAACGTGTGGTATGCAATTACTGTATGATGTGTAGTTTGAAAATAGATTGTATGGGATTTGAAAAATATGTATTTTTTTGTTCTAGCTGTGTTATGGTGCTTTCATTATGTCAGATTTGAGTATAACGTAACATAGAATCGTTTTTATGGGTAGTGATTTATGTATTGAACTGTTTGTATATTGTAATGTATGTCCATTTTCATTGACCATTAATAACGGGTAATGGATCGATTAATCCACTTGATCAAGATCAAAGCAAGAACATAATAATTGAAATGCCGTTTTCAGGGTTAGATATACTATCTGCGGTTAGTTTTATAATCATCATCTTTACTTTCACCAGTTACATAGTTAAAAGGCCAGTTATATATTTTTTGAGAAAAATAACACAGATATCTGGAAAACTATACTACTTCTTGATTATAAATAACTAATGTATATCCAATGGGACTTTTTTATTTCAGAAAAACACAATACTACACAATATACACCATAAATTACTTAAAACTAAAATAATAAGTCTAATCTAATGATGAATATAAATCACGAATATGTACGAAGTTTACGTATATATAAAATTATATACCGCAAATAAATACCTAACATCTATGTTAAAAGAAACCCAGGTGACAAGTAAAACTTTTCTTTGCAAGCTAAGGCATCACTCAGTCAGCCAACTGTCAAGTGTGGCGAACTGCAATAAAAGATGGCGGCGCGCGGGAATTCCACGACATTTTGTAACACGTCGCCGAGACGCGGTTCTACAATATTTATGGTCACACTTGAGATTTCAACTACCATTTTTAACCGTATTTTCGTATAGATGTTTTGGTATAGTGCTAAAATCTTTGATTTATGGAAAAAAATATTTAAAGGAACTTACTATTGGCTGAGTTATTTTGTTTCTCTAAGTTAATACTCTCATATGTGTTGATACCAAAAATATTAAGGTGAAGGAACAAATGTTTGCAAAAAGATAAATGATAAATAAATTATTTATTTTATGAAAGACTGGCTAGCCTTTTACCAACGTAGATGATGCTTGGATCAAAGATATCGTAATGTGGTACGAGTACCTACGTTAAAAAAACTTGTGTGTTTCTTTGAATGTTTCAGCAGCTAATTATCCCTATAATCCTACATAAGAATCTGTCTGATCTTATCCTCTATTCTACTTGTATAAGTAGCTACCTACTCTACTTCTTTAAAAATTCCAACAGCCAACAATACCACGAACAAACAAACAGAACTATTCTCAAATGAAACTCGAAACAATTTTTCATCCAACAATTCTTCAAGAGTGCAATTCCATACTTTAGCATATTAACAATCTTGTATGACAAAGCGAACATTTGTGAAGCGGCGGCCATCTTGCAAAGAATTTTAATAAAATGTCGCTCGGAATAATGAGGGAAGACTCCGATAAGAGGTAGCACCGCATAACTTTTTATTCTGTGTGAAAATGTAAAATGTTTTTAGTAAAAATACTTACTTTAACCACTTTTTTGGCTTAATTTTTGCAATAAAAGAAATAATTTGACATCAAAGCCGGTGATATGATGACCAGACTTAATTTGTATTGATATACAAAAATACAATTTTACCAGTATTCCGTTGAAACAGGATACCTCTCACGAGTAATGTTTGTCGGACACTACAGACAGACACATCGTTGTCTCACAATATGACAGGCCAGTAACGTGACACGAGATATCGTGTACAATATTGTGTACAAATATAATAAGGTCCTGCTCGGTAACAGCTATTTTTGTTCGCTTTTAGTGGAGTGGATTGCTTTGTTAAGAATATCTTGTGTGTCTTGTGTTTTGATGTTGAAGTGTGGTGGTACATAAATGTGTATCTTATTTCTGGGATAGATAAGTATCATAGTTTTGGGATGGATACAGTTTTACTTAAAGCAACATTTTGCAGTAAAGAAATATATAAAACATCAACGTAGGCGACTCATGTTATTTATATAGCTACAGCTACTTCTAGGAACATATCCCCCAACATTATAAATGCGAAAGTTTGTGAGCGTATATGTTTGTTACTTCTTTTGGCGCAAGTGTTGTTTTTATTTAATTCATCAAACATCTGTATCCCAATTTCACACTGTATTTTTTTAAATTACGATTGCAGCGAAGTTTTTCATCGTCTCAAGATCATCACGCCTTCAAGCATAAATTGTAGATGAAAGTCAAGGTACGTACCTACAAGGCAGCTAACCCTTCAGCATTTCAGGCAATACGTCAAGTTAATGCTGTTGCCAGTTAATTGCCGATTGCCGCGCCGCGTTATTGCTCGCCCCTAATTTATTGCCTACCAAGAGAAATATTGCCTTTTTCGTAGATAAGTCAGTGCTTCAAATTACTGTTTTAGCTAATTTTAGAGAGTGAAATCATCAATGACTGTCCTTCAACAGAGAACATTGATTTGTTAGCCTTTAACTTGAGGCATATAACCCCTTTTTTCCATACACTTAGGTACACTTTACACTTCCATACACACACACACACACAGGAAGAAAAGAAGAAAAAAATACAAGGAGGCTGTATACGTTTTCTTCCATTAGTTTCAGTGTAAAAATATGGCAACTAATGTCCAAAATACTTATCAGTTCACATAAAACACCGAGTCATTTTAAGGCGAGGAAGTGGTCAACAATAATTCCATAACCGGCACGCGCATCTAAGGCGCCAAAAGGGGTCGGAGCGTCTGAGCGGGGCGAGGATAACAATACGCGCGCTAGCTTATAACTAAAAGTCGTAAGCGACAAAATGGTTTTGTAATTTTAATATTTAGAAATGATAATTTAATAAAAATTCCTACTACCATTTTAAAGAGTATGTATATACTCAACTACTAAAAAAGTTAAGAGGCTTAAATCGGTCCCGTTTGCCCATAATATGTGAATCTCTTTTTAAAAAGAGGTATGTTTGATATATTTTTCTCTGTTATAAAAGTTACCTAATCATGTTTCTACAACTAACAAAATAAGGCTTATATCATGAACTTTCAGGTAACCAAGTTGTATTTTGATCCGTTTTGTATTTACTGAGAAAAATTGACATCCTTGGCGCCAAAAATTCCAATTCGTCCTCTTAATTAGAAATGCGACGAATTAATTTAATATTGCAAAAAGCTTCAAATTACGAACTACTCCGAGTGATAATTGTGTGTTATTAATGTTGCTAATTAGTGCCATTTTCAGCTATCGAACGTTATTACTGAGCCCCTATAAATATTATTCATACATCAGTAATAAAGCACTTGAAACATCAATACTTGAATGATGTTTCTGCAAATAGTATCTGAAATATTCAGTGCACATTGCAAAAATATAACAGTAAACCCACTTTCAATCTTTTTTGTTAGCATTTCCTATCTTTATGATTGTAAGTCGCTAAATACATTATTTATATTTGCATTGTAAATAGGAGAGTCTTTCTTCGTGAGCATGAAGGATTTTAAACGTTCGAAAAGGATTCATGAATTTTAACACAGTTACTTCAGCAAATAATCTCTTCCCTCAATATTATTTACTAGCCGCTTTCCCAAGATTTCACCCGTGTCCCGTGGGAACTACTGCCCGTTCCGGGATAAAATAAATTAAAAAGCTTAGTTATTTGGGAAGAGTATAGTTTTCACATTTAATAGTTTTTCAAATCGGTGGTTCGGAGCCTTCAGGGTACAAACAAACAAGCATAAAATGTTTCCATTTTACCATATATTTAGTATTGCCATTTCTAAAAATCTAATTTCACATTAGACTTAACACTTTTTAACTCACAGCCTCACACTATCATTATATCAATTTAACTCAACATTTTAGACCACGTCACTATAATTGGAACTTCTGCCTACCCACAACAGCATGCATACGCGAGCTGAGCGGATATTAAACGTCAAGAGGTGAACAAACAGACGCCACTGTTTGTTTTGTATTATTTTGTGACTGCTAACAGTGCTACTGTGTATCTGTGCAACTGTGCAGCCGGTTCCTGTGCAATTGGCTGTTTCATTTGCGAGCGGCTCTCGTTACGGTAAATTTTGTAATAATGATTAGCGCAGTGGTGTTGATGTTCACACATCAAATCGTAGGTATATTATTATCGGGTCAAATGTTTTAATACTTTTTCACTGTAATTTTATGTCAATGCGACTGTACTCCCAAAGTCCTGTGGCCCAATGAATATTTCATGGTTTAATTGTCGTCATAACGTTTTGAATGCGCTGATTACGTTCTACAATCGTTTTAAGTGCGACTCATTTTAATATGTTCAATCAATAACTGACTAACAAGAATAACCCAAACTCAAAAACTAAAGTACATAATAGCCCAGTGAATATTTTCTTTAATACCTACATGCGCAGTCAGCATAACATATCTCAAATAAATAAACATACTCAGCAAAGATATTCCATTACCACGATTACCAGCACAGCATTCGAAAATCCAGAAATCTCCGCGTGCCAAACCGCCGCGAACCGGTTTACAGCCAGTTCACACCAGATATATTCAGTTTAACGTACGATAGAGGTTTTATACCGCCCTATAAAGTTGCCGCAACTTTCCTTGCACGGAGTTAAAAATGTACCTAGTTCATGAACAAGTAGAAATTTACTAAGTTTCAAGAGGAAACTTCAGGATTGAAAAGCTCAGTTTTATACTTCAAAAGGCTATAATTTATATTTGTTCGTCGTAAGCTGTACTTAAAGTTAAGCAAGGGGTAAATTAAAAGAAAAATCTATAAGCTGTGTTCTGATTAAAAAACTCTTTGGGAAGTTTTTTCGTTTTATTTCGCCGCGAAATTACGGCGGGTTGGTTGCGAAGTTTCTATTGAATACGCTTCGTTCGATTAAAAAGTTATTTATTTTCAGAAGAACGTTACGGGTAAAGGAAAACATAGTTAGGTAAAGTAAGTACTAAGTTGAATTAATACTCAGATGTGGCAGACTTCGAACAGCCTTAAAATCTGGTGACGAAAATTATGGTAAAACCATGTTAAACCTATTCATGGACCTTGAACATAACCATCTGTTTCAATTGATTTTGTTTGTAATCTCTGGAAGTACTGCGCTGATTTGAAAAATCCCATGTATCTAAAAAAGTTTTATCCCGGTCTATTAAGTAATTTTAACGGCACGACGGTGAAACCCCAAAAGCAAATACATAAATGACCTAATACACCAACTTCTATGTCCAAAATACGCAGCAATATTTTCCATACACAAATAAGCAAGCAAAAGTTACACACACATCATTTACTCAATCACGCGTGTTTCCTTTCGCATCGAATATGAAAGAAAAGCCTCGTTACTCCAGACTTTTATGTGACAACTCGAATTTGTATCTAAATAATATCGTTATTTATCAGAAGCCGAGAGGAAATTACTTTATTTTATGTTTATATACTGTGGTGCTTGTTGCTAAGTGGTAGAAGTACAGGTCGTTTGATTTTAAGGTTAAGCAATGCTTGGCAAGGTTCGTGGACTGGTGGTCATCTTATCATGAAGAGATCTTCCATGTTTGAGAAAGTATGTGGTATTGGTGGGTGGCGGCTGTCATTTTAATATTTGGTAGTCGTTACGGGTATTCTGAAGCCCGAAAGTCTGAGTCTTACCAAAGAGGATTTAATTTGCCAGTTATAAAAAGTAGTACCTACATATTCTTTAGGCTCGGGATTATTCGTGCAGGTACGCTGTATAGGTACCTACTTATGGCGACAGGCATAGTTATTTTGCGTTTATTATATTAGTAAAAATTTAGTCTAGTTGTTACAAAAAGTACAACTGTTTAATCAACCACTATATAATGATGGTCTTCATCTCAAAATACCTTAATCCCTTATAGCTATGTACGTGAGCAACGAAACCAACTTAAACGTCATTACACAAGACCATCTAACTATAAGCCTCCTACACTGCATCCTTGACCAGACCAAGATCCCCAAAATCTGAGCAATAGACTGAAATAATTCAGTATTCAGCTCCTACATCAAGAGTCTGTCCTGGTGACACGGGTAACGGTGCGTCTTACAAAAAGGGTTGCTTCATATACATATTGTTTTTATTCGCCTTGATTTACTGGTTTTAGGAAGGAGGTAAGATGTTTAAGGTTTTCTTGAAGAAGTTTTTTGTTCTTATTTTCTGGGATTGAAGGTTCAAGTCTCATGAGGAGATGGCCATTCGTCTAGTGTTAAAAAATTGGTAACTTAAGTGTTTGCCAAAACATTCTAAGTTTTTTGAACCTTGATAATCTAGTTAAATAATATACTACAATTAATACGCTCATTGTAGAAAATACATGGTTTTTCCTGACCAAAATATCGTGGACGTTTGAAATTATTTTGTGTCTTCTAAACTTCATTAAACAAAATTGGTCATTATAATAAAAAAAATGTTATTACAAATGACCTAATAAAATGACCCTAAGAAAAAATATCGATATACCTAAAAAAGCTCCCATTCCCCTTCCCTATTTCCCAGTTGTCGGGGCAACTGAGCCTTAACCCCGTAATTAAGTTGCCTTTCTAATTACTGAGGTGGTGGGCTTAATGAGGCCCGCCGTACACACACGACTAGAAAAACTACCGCTCAATGGAAAAACAAGAAAATTACATGTCATTTGAAGGAAATTGAGGGAAATAATGTGTTTGAAGTTTGAGATGATAAATAAAATGATTAATTATTAGTATATGGCAATTAGTTGCAAGTTTAGGAAATATCGAAAGCTAGTTTCATCGAGCTTTCATAGGACATCGTGAGCATGGTCATTACATTACTTCCCCGCAGTTTCACCCACGTCCTGAGAAAAGTACCTTTCGTAGCCAGATAAAAAATAGACTATGTCCTTTCGCAGGCTCTGGCAAACCTGGCTCTCGCTACCTATATATCAAAGTTAATTTAAATCTGATCAATAGTTTAGACGTAAAAGCACGACAGACAAAGTTTCTGTCACATTCATAACAGTTTAGTAAGAATTTGATTTAGAGATACCTCTTACTTATTAATTAAACTTAATGCACCTTCCACAAATCATAAAGCACATATCATTTATCAACACATATCTACCTACTACAATATCTCATAAAAGGTAGCTTGCAGTAACCACACACTCGCAGTTTTCCATTAAAGCCCCTGCATTACACAGATTAAATAAGTTTAATGCGTCGCAATGATACGTTGACTGCAAGCTTTTAGTTTCAGAGCATTATTTTACTCTGACTTGTATTTCTATCGGGTTTAAAAACCTGAACTTGTATAGCAAAATATCTATACTTATACTTAGCTATATTGACATATTATTATATACCTGAAGTTTTTATGTTTAGTTGCTTCCTTAAACTCAGGAAGTATTCGTTCGATTTGAAAAATTATTTCCGTGGTAGATACCGCATTAATTGAAGGAGGATTTTTATATTTATTGAAATCTGAAACCTGAATCTGATAGTTTATGATAACGCGTTTAAGCAAACAAATTCTTCATTTTTTTTTTACCGACAGGGTTAGTAAACAATAATAGATGACAGATCATTCTGAGAGCATTCTCGACAGGTCTGTCCACAAAAGCAGTCTTTGAAACAACGATTCTTTGTTTTCTGTAGAATTCTTAACGACAGGCAGAAAAAATAATGAGATAGATTCATTAAAACTACAATACACAGCACTTCTTCATTAAAACTAGACCTTTGTAGGTGTTTTGATAATTCTCTTTTTCTTATACATTTTACTACCTTCCACCCGCGACCCCTGGGTACTACTTCATCTATTATATTGTCATGAAATAATAAAGTTATGAAAGAGCCATGAATTTTGAACTAACATAGTAAACATTAAAACATATTAAAACACTAGACTTGACTATCTGTAACTTCAGACATAAATTACACAATTGATATAACATGTCAAATGCTAATTCAATGATATTCGATAATATTGTAATGTAATGTTAACACTAGTACATTACTGGTGTCTGTAATTTATGTCCATACTAAGTACATAATAATAAGGTGCGTATACTGCTTATTGACAAATGTTGTCAAATTATATGCTGAGACAGATCTAACTAAACTAATAAAAGAATAACATTTCCCTTTCTGGCTGTCGCTGTCTGATAGATTAAAATTAACGGCCTTGCTACAAAAACGTAAACATCTGTTGAACGCTTGTCTAAAAAAGTGTGGCTGCAAAACGGACCTCATGTCAACATCATAATCTGTCATATTTTTAGACAAATGTACAACAGATTTTTTTTTTTGTGGTACGACGGTAAGAATCTTAGATCAATATCTACATGATGAAAAGATGGACGAAAATATCAAACCTTAGCAATTTTTTCTAATTAAATAAAAGTTTGCTTGAAGTAGCAGTAATGACATACCTACCTAAATAAACACTATTAGGTATATATTTTTTTAACATCAGTCTATGTCCATATCTCAAGTTACTCTGATTAAGCTTTTCCTCGCAAAACCTTAACAAAAAATTCACACTCTTTCTTCTTCTTCTTCTTTTTTCTTTTTCTCATTTTTTCATTTGTAACACAAATCGGGATATACAAAGATACACTACACACCCTAATCCAAGCAAATTCAGTTCCCTAGTTATGAGAGAGCACATTTCAACGTAAACTAATTGTTTCATGCGACTTCGTTCGGGTTGGCTAAACTTAATTCTCAACTATTCGACGTGTTAAGGCGCTGACACCACCCAAAACAAAATACGTACGAAAGAGAAGCCTGGTGATGCGACGTTCGTAATTTTCGTAACATATGGATGTATGTAGCTTTAAAATGAATTGAGTAGTCAAAAATAAAAATTAACTAAGTTCTGTATTTCCACATGGACTCGTTAATGTTACTTTTATCAATGTACGTTGATAATTAATACACATTTTTTTGTAGGTTTCCTCAAGATGTTTTCCTTCACCTTTTTACCAGCCATTGATGTCTAAGATATACTTAGAAAGTACATACAAACTTAGAAAAGTTGCATTGGTACTTGCCTGACCTGGAATCGCACCTACACCCTCATATTCGAGAGGTTGGTTCTTTACCCAATAGGCCACCACGACTTTTTTTTTAGGAAGTAAGTTTTTTTTTTTTTTTTTGTATCGAGAAAACTTTTCGAGAATGTGTTTTGAAATTAACAGGGTTCTCAAAAATATGTTTAAGATTCATGTATATTTTTTTCGCTTTCAAAAACTGTATAGATTTGGCAAAAAAAAATGTTTAAGACAAGCCAATTTGGTGCTGTCAGCGCCTTAATTCAGCAACTATTCGACGTGTTAATCCGTGGTGTAACTTTTGTCGGAAACATTTTGGCACGTAGTAAGTTATTGCTTAAGTTTGTTAGTTATATATTTTGGATTACATGTAGTTATATGGTGTTTGTTTTGGGTATACAGCGTGGTGGTGAAACGGTCTTCTGGAGAGTTAAACAAAAATTGCCTTCTTTCTTACCCTTTCCTTTTTTTCAAAAATAAAAACAAAAGTGAAAAATGGCTTGTACAATGTACATACTTATAAGAAACTTTTTACTTGAAAACTGTGCAAGTTACGTATGTACCTCTATATACTTATATCTGAACGGTGTGAATGACTAAATTCAGTAAATGCTGGTATAACTTCCAATCCAAAAACTGTTTCATATGTAATGAGATCTTAAATACAAACGGCTTCTTTTACCTACGCACCTATACCTATTACGTCTTAGCGCAGTAAAATAAATTAAAATAGATAATAATTTCATTATAATCGTGAGCGACTTTACTACCAATTCTACATGTACAAGTTCCCATCTTCACCAAATTACATAATTTGCATATAACATCGATCTATAACAACAATAAGCATCATCACAGATAGTCGATAGATAAACCTGTCAGCCAGCATGAGTTAGTGTTGCGCCGCGACGTATCGACCCACTCGATTTAGCATCGACATTATTTATGCATTGGTACAACCATGGAGAATGAAATGACTAGCGGAGATATCATAATGTAAAATCTCCTAAGAAAGTAGCACGACAAAGCAGGTGTTCGGGGGACGAAGATCGTTACTAACTTACTTCATCACACTACTTTTTTGGAACCCGCCCATTGATTTCAAAATTAATCAAGACCACTCTTTTTCATATTGGTTTTGATTTGACAAGGAACTTATACACTGCGTTAGTACAGTATGTCTACTGCGTTAGTAGTGTACTTGACCTACAAGAAGGCGCCCGACCTACCTTCCTTATGGCATCTCCGCTATCATTCCTTCCTCCGTGGGTTCCACGTACAACACTAGTGGTTAGTGGTAACTGCTAATAACATTGGTGCATGCCGCAACATCGTAACAAGGGGTAGACAGTGTTTGTGTGCAAACTAAACTAGCTAGTAATCAGTGATGGACTGATGCTCGATAATTTGTGAGTGATTGAATGGTGCACTTTAGTGCGGGGCGTATGTTTATCGATAATTTTATGGTGGCTCTTGGAGTATTTTGTAATTTGATTTGATGTTTTGCATACATAATTATCATACCGTCTTATTATACCTACAAGGGATAAAGTTCGAAGAACTTAATTTACATGTGTTCAGGCTGTATCCTTACATAATATCGTTAAGTCTACTTTTGACTAAAGTTAACAATTAAACATGTTGTAATAAAAAAAAAACGCTACCTAAAAATCCAACCCGGATTTTCACAAAAATATTTCCCCAGTACCTAAAAAAATCTGTGTCTACATTGTGGCAACACTCATTGTAGACTCTACAATGAGTGTTGCCACAGTACGGAGATATTTACAAATATTGGTGTGCTCACAGTTAATAGGGTCCCAGGTGTCCCCAACAATAGCCGAGGTCAGCCACACTTACCTGAAAAGGAAAAAGAACAGTTAAATATTTGGGGTCTCAAATATTCTTACAAAAATTCGAGAAAATATTTTTTAGTGCGGGGCTAAGATTGTTGTTTCTTTGATGGTTACTGTAGATGATAAGACAAATTCTTTGTATTAAAACATATTTTTTTGTTTTTAAGGAAATCTTGGTTCTAAAGATTTAGTCGGTCTGACACTGGCTAAATACCTAATGTTTGTAATGTGCGTACTACCATTCCTCTTCATGCTAATTTATGAACCCAAGCAAACTGAAAAAGCTACTAAAGACTAAAGTTTGCAGTGTGCAAAAATATCTTACTTCTATCAAAATAGTTCAAACATTTTCAAAAGCAATTGCTTACTGAAAAATAAATCAGAGCCTCTTTTAACCCTTCGAATATTCCTTCAATTCCTCTCGAAATTGCAAAAGGATAGCAACATTTCACCGTACCCAAATTAGCGTCAAAATCTAGAATTCTTGGGAAACAAACTATGTAGACCCGAGACACGAACTCCAATGCTAAAATGTAAAGGGACTGTACAATTCTTGGAGCTATTGAACAACCGGAACCGCCAGCACAAATTTCTGTGAAAGTCTGCCAATATACGCGTGGATCTTCAATATTAATATTGCACAACACGCAATAATGAGCAATTTAATAGATTGTCTAGGGAGCTTCTTTTGACATGGTAGTCAAAAAGCAACACAAATAAGAAAGAGCTCTCTTTTAATTTTATGTCGGTCACTCGAATTACTTTCTTATTCTTGTGTTCTCTTGTTGTATCACTTTGATATATCCTGTAAAACTCGTTCGGAAACATATTCCTTTCTTTTTTGACACATACGGGTTTGTCGGGGGGGGTCTTAACTTTGATGAGAAGAATATACGTCAAAGGCGTCTCCAGCAGTTCAATGCTCTAGGATACAAACAACATTTGAAGACGGACTGGAAGTACGTAGCAGAGAGCTCTTGACATAATTGGACTGAATACTTTTACAACATCTGAATTTTATCTTTGAAACTAATGCTTTCTTCGTGGTTGCTTTGAATTTTTTAGTCCGTGTTTTGCATGAGTTTTTAGTTTTTGAATAAAGATCAAAATTAAAAATCTGTGAGTAAGAGTCAGACGTTATACCAGCTTCATTGATTTATCGGATAATTGAAGTTGTTAATTCTGTTTTTGTAGGTTCCTTGCTATCATTATAGGTATTAGGACATTAGCAGATTTGAGCAAATTAGCCAGTAAAATAAAAGTAAAAAATAAAGTTCTATATTTTACCTACATTTGTAATTTATGTAACTAAATACTTGTTAGCTCAAGATTTATGTAGGTTTAAATAACATGACATTTCTCCCATGTTTACCTAATATAACAAAATAAAAGCTTGTCACGTACCATGACTATGAACTATAAAGCTGATGTAAAACTTACACGGCGTGTTTTATGTCACGCGCGACCTCGTAAACTGGGGTGTATGTCATGATGCTCTGTGAGTCATCTTACTTGTGTATGTATTATTTGCTAATATGGGTTGTAGAAAGGAAGTTAATAAAAAAGATAAATCATGAAAATTAGAAAGAAAAAAAGACACCATATTTCATTTTCTTAATTGCTATCTCCCACCTACCACCTACTACACCATCTACCACAAAATAATATAAACAAATAATTATTAAATATGTTGGTATCAAAGAAGATCATGTTTTTTTCATAATTGGCGGGAAACGAAAGTAGAAAACCTTTGAATCAAAGATTTTAATTTAATGAGATGCCATGTAGGTAGTTTCTCAGAAAATTGATACCTACTATGTATTTATGTACTTACCTCCATAATATAGACTTACCCACACTTCTTCAACTTTATTTAAAAGGTTCCTAACCTTTGCCAAGCTATGGCTCTCTCTATAAATACATAAGTACCTACCTAATTATATTATTCAATAAACTTAGACATCACCAATCAAACTTTTCCTACCCAAAAGACATTCATCAAACTTAAATTAATAATTAACTCTAACTCAAACAGACAGCTTAACCGAATCTTATTTAAATCTTTACATAAACTTGTTAAGATAAACGTTATCAATCTAGGCGGCTAAACTCAAAGTAAATTATCTAACTAGGTACTAACTCTAGCATTCATTAGGTTCTGCAGACTACTGGTCAGTTCAACTAAGTTAGCGAAGATCGATTGGTGCCTCCTCGTAAGTCAAAACTGTCAGGACAAACTAGACTTAGGCGTTTAGAAGATGAATTGTACTAACAGTATAATTAATAAATAACATATTTTTGGATAACATTTTCATGTATTTGAGGATCAAAGTTGGGAAATGTGCCTAAGGCATACTTATTTTCAATTTATAATTGGGTCTTGTAAGTACATACAAAGAAATAAGAATAGAGAGATCAGATACCTAGATTATAGTCTTTAAGCCATCAGAAATTCTATGTTCTCACAGTATCTATCTACCTAAAAGTTACCTCGATAGCAAACCATAAAAAAGAAGCCTTAAATAAAAATCAGTAATAATTTAATTACTTTTTCCGCTTCAAACGTCGCTGCCTGATGGAAAACGAAGATACCAACAAAATACGGAGCCGTGAGGAAAGCGACGAGATAAAAAAATAAGGAAACATTTTTAAGAACTCTTTTTAATTAAACTGATAACTTCGTCAATGTGAGTTTTTTACCTGAGTGAAAAGAAAATGCCGAATACTTTTTACGGTGTCATTAATTTTATTAATTTTGACGTAGAATATATTTTTTGTTAAAGTAGGCAAGGGTTCTACCCAAGACGCATTGTGCTTAAAAACACAATACTTCAAGTTGGTTTATATACGAACCACATAAGTTATCTTTTAGCAATAGTCATAATCATCACTAGAAATTTTATCATCCCCCTACATACTTATTTTTACAGACACTAAACAGCCAGCTACCTATTTTACTTACCTACCTTGCCTATTTCCACCTCCATTTTTATGCAGTTCAGACAAATAAGAACCGAGGCGAATTCTCAGCCTATATGTTACTGTCGGCACTGGATTTGCATGAAGCTCTCGCACTATGTTCCCGCAATATGGTAATACTCGTATAGGCAGAGAGCTGGTGTAACAAATTGAGATATATAGCTGTGAACGTTGTTGCGGATTCGGAATTTGTGGGTGAAAGAATAAGTAGTGGATTGGGATGGTGAAATGTAGTTTATTGTTTAGGTTTCTTTTAATGTTCTAGGTGATGAAACTGAACTATTACAAGTTGAGCTAAGTTGCCTTACGATAAAAAGTTGACTATTTTGATGATGTCGTGTTATGAGTAAGTCTGTTTATGTAGTATGATAGTGGTCGTCGTTTCAGCCAAAAGGCGTTAATTGCTGGATAAAGGCCTCTTCTAAGGTGATAGTCACTCAAGAAACCCCATGCTTTTCTATACATATACCTATGTACCAAAAGCCATTTAAAATTTTAAAAGATTTCCTTCCATACAGGATCCACTCAAGGACCAACCAAACAAAATACATTCGTTTTTAACCCTTTCAGAACTGAAAAGTCTGAAAAGCAAAACCAAGTGAAGTACATTATTAGAGTGGTCTCTTTGAATGTTTTATTCATGAGAAGTACCGAGTTTGTGTGACCCAACCAGCTTGTACTGACCTCTGGGGACGGTCACATTGATAGTCTCACTAATGCTGGATTAAGTACCTAGGTACTAAAGATTTGAAATTCTAAAGATATTGGTGTAGTTAGATTGGGGAGTTTTTGATAGGTAAATGAGTTAAAATAATTTAGTTACACCTCCTGTATAATGAGCCGGCTCCGAAACTACTGAAACGATTTGATAAAGTCTTCCCAAGAAGCTAAAATATCCCCAGGTAACATAAGCTGTATTTTATCCGGGTACGCCAAGAAGTTCCCTCCAAACATGAATGAAATCGCGAGAATCACCTAGTCTTGATATAATTATTTCTTTCAACAAATTCATATCAAAAGCAACAAGTAGGCCAAGAATCGATATTAAACACCCCTTTGATTCACACAGAACGACCCACTTTGTATCTATGTCCACCATGTCAGTCAATCAATTTCCCACTTTACCTAATAAATAATAAATCACTCCTACTAATTATTGCAGTATGGTGTTGTATGCACCATAATGCGCATTGCGACGCTATATCGATCCCTTGAACAATAGCTGTAATATCCTTATTGCATTAAGACACGCAATACTGAAGTGTTTGCCACTAAATTGGGACGATGCAGATTTTTTTGTTGGCAACTCACAGGATTTTCGTACTGGCGGATTTTCAGTGCGGTTTTTCTACAGGATACTGCTTGTACTCGGATGTTGCTCGGTTTTTCCACTCGAAAAGTCCACCAGTATGAAAAAGCTCATTTTATTTTGTATGGTGGTTCTCGAATGTTCGAGTTTAAAGCTTTCTTTGTAATTAATGGCTATTCAATCTAACGAATTTACAAAAATTCAACCGACTGAATCATAGGTAACGCAGAAGATATTAAACTTTTGACTCATTCTCAATATAATTCTTATCATCCCGGTAGTCCACTGGATAATGTAACTGATGAAAACTGTACTTGTAGGCTAGCCCAACCAGTGAAACAAATGTTTACCAGAGCTTTCAAACTAACGGATTTTCAAAATATTTCGAGCGGCAAAAATCTATTGCTCGGTTTTCGCTAGTGTCAAATAGCATCAAACCTTAAACAATTTAACATCCTCTTTTAAAAAAAACGTTCACATAATTTAAAGTCGTTTTAAAGTCGGTAAAGTGTCCACCAGACGCGCTCCGTTATCTTTAGCGAAACTTTTAATTGCTGCAAAGCTGTGAACGTTAAGACGTCGACTATAATCCTTTTAAAAGAAAAAGATTGGGAACAGATTACCAAGGAATTTATAATATGACGTTTTTATTTGGGTTGATAATAATTTATGTTTTACATGTAAAATGCCTTAATTTTGCACTACTTTTATACATATTATTTACTGCTTATATTTATATTTTTAGGAATGAGCCAACAAGTCGAGTAAGCCTCCTGTGCTTAAAACGAATTAGGTACCGATGTCTTATGTTCCTTTTATTTCTAGTACAAATTTTCCTATTTTTCCCACACATGAATCAAAAGTAGCCTATATAATACTGCCAAGTTTTGTCAAATTATATTAAGTGTGAAAGTGTAACTAAATTATATAAGTACCCTGCACACATCCGTACAAATTTTTGTATTATAAAATGAGGATGATATTTTTTGTAGAGATGTACCTACATATTGTACCACGATATTATTGCACAATGCCGATTCACACGCTTCTGAAACCAACAATCAAGACACGTAAGAAGAAATCGTACCCTACCCTGGCCTATCTATTAACTAGCAACAACCCTTTCTATTCAGTACAATAATTAAACCATGGCGCGGCCTACATAGTTGATTACAATGGCTATATAATGAGCGCTTCTAATAACGTAGCGAGCGCCCCCGTGCGGCGCACTTGTTCATTAAATTAACATCTACGGCCCGGGTCTTGTTCATAGAAAAATACGAATATTATAGTGTAGTGAACACGAGATATGAGATTTTTACTGAAAGATTAAGATCTTAAAAGTGTTCCTCAAATGAAAATCTTTCGATAAATACATAATTCAAAGTTTTAATTATTATTTTTTTTGGATTTTACAGAATTAGTCTTGAACGTATTATTTCATACATAGGTAGTTTATTCTATTTTCACTCGGTCAAGTATAGAAAAAAACCATCTTCACAATTCTTTTCACCAGTTCAAGTAGTTAACTAGGAAAGAATGGACGAACCTAACACAAATTCAAAGGTTTAGGTATTCGGCCAATGATCCGACCACAAATCTGAGGGGCACTCCAGACCAACACTACGAACGTAAACAAACGCAAACCTCACTTAATTAAATAAATAGCACTTACACTACGATGCAAAAAAAATACCCTACTCCGAATAAATCAGTGGTACTACAATTAATTTAGCTGGCACTCCCTAAAATCCTACATCGCCACTAATACAGGACTGCGTGTAGATGTGCGTGATTCGCGGGAACTATTCATCACGCCGTGACGCGTCCGCCGACCCGCGTCAACGCGCGGCACGGATCGTGTGGCGAGGCCTTAATGAAAATGGTAGGTCGAGATGTAGAATTGGGACTGATGTTGAATATTATAATGATAAAGATTTTGGTTTTTTATTGGTTAAGTGCACGAATCTCAAAATCAAAAAAGGAGTAACAGGTGCGATTTGAAAATTTTATATATCAAAGTTAGGTGGCTCATTAATTAATTTTATTGGTGTCTTCTACAGCTTTAAGAACAATTAGCTATTTTATGAGTAGTTATTCTAAAGTGTAGGAACACGTTTGGCATTTATTTTTAATGGCCCACAAAACTGAAGATTTTATTTAGCTATCCAATTAAAAGTTCAAAGCAACTTATATCTGCAAAACTCTAAATGAGCAAGCGGGTCCCTAAATACAAACTGCTTAACTCTAAACCAGTTTGTGATTTCTTTATTCCTTCACAAAGGGTACAGCTTTTCAATTTGTAAAGTTAGTAGTTAGAGTAACTTGCAATCTGAACTGAAGCTGAACTTTTATCGATAAACGTTTGAAAGAGCGATGGAAATCTCAAACTTATTATCGAGTACAATCGATTGTTTGATACTTTTCCAATACTCATTTATACCAGTTTAAAAGTGAATTCCTGAAAACTAGTAGCAATATTCCAGAAATCCTAATCCATTTCTGTTATCGGTATTCGGTGGTAACTTACAAAAGGTCACCCTCTACATATAACAGTTCGGCATTGGTAGAAAGGTTGCCTGTTTTTTAACTTATTAAATAGTATCAATGCCAGAGTAACAAGTCTGTTTGCCTGTAAGTATATCGTGCCAAAACTACTGAACCAATTTAAATTAAATTTAGCACACATTCTAGAGCCTGCCAAAGGACATAAGCCATCCTTTACCCCTCTTTTTATTCTTGAAGTATTTAAGCACACAGCTAATTCTATTTAAAAGTTTCCTTTAACCAAAAAATCACAAACACTGATACTCACATTACCAAAGGCCTGCTTAACTAAAAAGATGCAGTAAAAACAACCTTCGTTGGGCTACAAAAGGACATATGACACCACTGCAGTTTCCTCCAACTTGTACGAAGTTTTTCCATCGGTAGTGACCCAAGTTTTTTTGTTTACGGACCTGACTGGATTACTCAGTTTTATTCTCGCTGCGACAAAGAAGATAGAGTAAAGTAAGATTATATTTTATGCTCTGGTTTTCTCGGTCGTATGAAGTTTTTCTATTAAGAATTTCTTGGATTAGTGCACTGTTTCTATGATGTTTAGTTTTTATGTTGTGGTATTGTCATAGGATATGTTTAATTTAGCAATATTACATGGCCGTTCCCTGCGGTTTCATTCGCATTCCGAGGAACTTTCGGAAACTTGATACAAGTAGTATTAGGTAAATTAGGTTCCGAGAGACTTTTGTATTTAGTTCCAATAGCACTGATACAATTGATTCTGAGAAAAGCAGCTATCTACACTCACCTACAACTGATATTTTATTATGAGATATGCTCGATAAACGCCCACCGAGCTCTCGTCTAACGATAGTCTAGACTATTTCCGTTCCGTTTACTTAGGCACCCTATCTATATAAAACTAGTTCGGGAATAGTCATGGATCAACTGCTCAGATTGAAATGGAATGTTATTTTTATCAATCACGTTTGCTTTTGCTAATATTGTTTTATAAAAAAACTAGCTGTTTTGCCGCGGTTTTACCCGCATCCCGTGGGAACTGCTGCCCGTACCAGGAGCTAGTTATAAAGCTAGCTACGTAGCTTTATAACTGTAAAATATTGTTTTAATCGATTCAGTAATTCCGGAAACTTTACGGTACAAACAAGCAAAAAAACATCTTTATTATATTAGTATAGATTTTTTTTTAAATGTGTTATATGACCTATTCATTGTCGAAGGCAACAGGATATTAACCGGATAACATATTATCCGGATGCGCGAAATGGTTACCCAAATGGAATGAGACCCAGGTGATCACTGTTACAAGCTATGTAACCTTATATTACACTACGTCTATTCAACCTCTTCAATTTCATACTTCTTTCACAACATCTATAAGCTACCACAATCAAGTCTAATTAACCTGGCTGTGCTCTGATCATCACGGAACTAAGAACATGGAAAAAAACTGGTGGAGATGCCATAACGGAAAATAGCGAAAATGCGAGAGACGAGAAACGCAACTGTTTTAGCCCCTATGCGCCTTTTTTAGACCTTACCATATTTTGTAGTAGCAAAAATAGTTTACAGATGTCTCAAAGAAAATGCTTCGTTAATTCAATCGTAACTGATCGTTTTGGTCATGCCCACCGTCCGAATTTGACCTAGAAGGCCTGACCTACCTGCATTATGGCTATGGCATCTCCGCTCATCTTTCCTACTAAGAACCATCCTTGATGAATGTACCAAAGGGCCTGTTGGGGCGGAAAGAGAACTCTTAATGAGGGGTATATTACACCCCCGGCAGACAGATTGCCACCGTGGTGCAACATGATCGCAAAGTGAATTAATTAAAAAGAAAAGGCTGGAAGTGTTTGTGTTGTTTCAGCACCCAAATAGGGGTAGAAGATGAAAAGTGGCTACACAGTGTGTGTAAAATGTTAAATGTGTATGATGATACGTTCTGTTTTGAATTGTTGAAATAAAGGTGGGTACTTACGTGAACCCCATCCAAATAAAATAAATATATTAAAGCTTATCTTAAAAGGCAATTATGTTTAGTAATATCATTCAATTTAGACACTTAATTGTGCCTATATAAAAAAATTGAGAAATAGATTTAGACCATACATTACCAAAGCAAGGCCTCCAAAAAAGAATCATATGTCAAGCTATTCACAACAAAACTGTACCACCCAGTTCTACCTCCTATGCAATCCTAAGGAGAAAATTTGGAAGTTTCCAAACCATGCTTGTTGTAACTACACACAACTTGACTGCTTTTCCCTCGGGAACGTAACTAACGAGCCACTTGGGACCCCAAATGCAGTGCTCTTTGATTTTTTACGAAGTAGTTCTGAGTTTTTGAAAATAATATCTTGTTTCTTTTTTTGGCTTGTAATGTAACTGTTGTTAAATCAAGAAAAAAATTCTGGTTGCTGTTGAGTGAGGTATCTCTCTACTTCTGGTTTTGTTTTTCGAGACTTGTACTAATATTAGCCGAGTTGTGTACTATGTGATTATACGTTTTTAATTAATTTACTCACCACCCTTCAGCCCTTATCCCAATTTAATTTATGATCGGCGCAGCATGTCTTCCTGATTTACTCTGCAACGCCGACGCATAATCTTTTTACTGTATGGGTATGACTGGGTACGACACTGTTTATTGGACCTACGTAAACTTAATGCAACTTGTGTTTCTTGTTCTAATAAAGAATATGCCTAAATATGATTATTTACCTCCATTTTTTCATACATATCTGCTCGATGTCATAGCACAACGTATGTAGGTATCTAGTTTACATACTAACACTAAAATAAATCATAGATTCTACGAACAAAATGTCAACAAAAAACCATCAATCGGATTCCTCGAAAAAAGCCCGATTTTTATCCTATTACGTCACCTGATCCGCGACATCATGGCGGATCCATTCGCTCCGACGAGGGTCGGTTCACACATCACGCAACTGACAGCTTGTATCTGCGACGATAATTTATGTTGTCGTAATTTACCCAGGAGGCGAGGCGACGCGAGTATTTTGTGTTCGTCTTTTTGAGAATCGCGGTGTGTGGATCGACTGTACAGCGGAGTGAGTTTTGGGAGATGGGAAATGTGGTTTCTGGTGTAACATTTTGAATTTAGAGATAAACAAGAATTTAGATAGGTAGTGATATTATTGCTTATCTTCAAAATACCACTAAGTTAATTTACTTTTCTTACAGCAATTATGTAACTAAAAACATTGCAAAAAAGCTGGGTTGCTTATCGATTTGTATAAATAATTGCACATCTAATTAGACAATGATACAGTACACTTTATATTTATCTGTAACATCTTTTATAGCCATCTGTATTCCTCTAATATTTTTTTTATTTGATTCTGATATACCTACCTATATAACGAAAAAAATCATCATCATCATTATCTCAGCCATAGAACGTCCACTGCTGAACATAGGCCTCCCCCTTAGATATCCACAGATACCTGTTGGAGGCGACCTGCATCCAGCGTCTTCCGGAAAAAATGATGATGACAAAATCATTAATCCGTTTCTATCAAAAGAAAACATTATCAAAAACTACAATCCGGTCAGACAAAGTGCTTACACTTTCACATACCTACATAATATATCCGCGCCACTATTAATCGTTAGGCAAGTCTGATGCGCCCGTTGACAGGGGAGCTTAATCCTCAAAGCAGGCTGTTGTGTGATCACCAGCTTATTAGGTCCTGATCTCACACAACGTGGAGTTAACTCACTCAACGCCAGTGGCGTAGCGTGGGGGGGGGCAGGGGGGGGCACATTCCCCGGGCGGCAGCTTTCAGGGGGCGGCAAAATTTACTCAATAAAAAAAAATTGTTTGCAACTAGTATCTGCGCCGCTACATAAAACTGTCTAACAATAACAAAACATTAAACAAGAAAGTTGAAACTTTTTAAACTTAAAATTAATTATTGTTAAAATTTGGTACTTAAAACACACGTGACACTACATTTTACGTAATTTTGGTTTTGAGTCTTAAATAAAAAATAATTAAAATTTCGCGCTCGCTTCGCTCGCGTATTCAGAAACTGTATGCGCTTGATTTTGCATTTGTCAACAAACAAAAAGTTAAGTACGTTTGGGCTAAATTTTACGTAATATTTGGTTTACGTCCCATAAAAATTTCGCGCTCGCTTCGCTCGCGTATTCAGAAACTACATTATGTCCCTCATTTTTGCATTTGTCAACAAACAAAACGTTAAGTATGTTTGGGGCTAAATTTTACGTAATTATTGTTTTAAGTCCCATACAAATTTCGCGCTCGCTTCGCTCGCGTATTCAAAAACGATGTGCCCTTGTTTTTGCATCTGTCAACAAACAAAAAGTTAAGTACGTTTGGGCTAAATTTTACGTAATATTTGGTTTACGTCCCATAAAAATAAAAGAAAAGTCTACTTGAGAACCTCCCCCTTCTGCCGGGGCTGCGGGTTGTTCGAAAGAGTTACCATAAAACATAAAAGGCCTTCGACAGAACACGACGGTTTTTAATCAGTAAGAGTCTGACTCACCGCTGCTAACCCACAGCGGGAAGGGTCATTTGATGATTTTTAACGGCGTCGATACAAAAAAAAACCTTTTTTTGAAGTCGGTTAAAAATGACAAACGGCCAGTAACACTTGTTAAAAAAAATACACGGGAAGGGGCGGCAAAATCGACAACTGCCCCGGGCGGCAGATACCCACGCTACGCCACTGCTCAACGCTACAGCCGCAACCCCGAGCAGGAATATGCAGAAGAAACAACTAATACAGGTTACCTACTAATAATTATAAACTGACACTGTAAATAATAAATAAACAGATATAGGTATATTGACATCTTTGGGGCTCCGTAATTCCCATCATATTTCTTCTAAAGGCATCCTACATGGCACAGAAAATATGTAAGCGTATGTATAATACAGTCATGGTCAACTAATTAAAGACACTGTTGGAGTCGTAACTTACCGGGGCATTTCATCTGTATTTCTTTTTTCAGATTGCCATTGGAACTTTCTTTTCTATTTTAAAATATTTAAGAGGGCATTGTGTAATGTTTAAACTAATGACTATATTCAATAATCCCCCGCAGCTAGTTTTTTTTCGCTTTATCCGAATCTCGGGCGGTATGATCCATAACGAGGCCTGGCCATCTAATTAAAGACACTCCATTTGCTCAGAGGAAGAATTACAAATTATTAATATTATTGGAGTTACCTTTCTACAACAACATTCCCTACATTAAAATTAAACATTCGAATAAGTATTAATATTTGGTTTATTTCCTTTACCTCAATAACAGTACCACATCCCTGAACGAGCAAGCGGTCAGTTTTGTAGAAGTCGCTAAGGGACTTTTCTTCCATGCTTAATTAAAATCTGTGTAAAATTGATCGATATTCCATGTACGACTTATTGCCATAGTATTTTTCGCCCATTACTAGTTTTTGTTTCATTGGATTTGCGATAGCCCAAACCAAAACCGTCATAAGTTGCCCGATCAAAGAGTTATTTTTACTACTCTTGCAGTGTTTTTCAGAACTTTTCTAATTTGGAAAGTCCTAATGACCGGTTATTTATGCTTAGCTTATAATAATATGCTTGTTTCTGAAATATTATAGTTCTTGAATTCGCCTATTTTTAATAATACCTTTCTGAAGGGTCTTACACTAAACAGTGGCGAGCAGCCCCACACTATAACATTTTCGCCTCCTACTTTTGAGAACTTTCTTGGTGTACTTTGGTTCCATCACATATTTTGGAGGTGAGTAAAATTAATTTATGTTTTTAGAATTCATCAAATTTCTTTGTTTCATGACATAAAAAAATCATTTTTCAATACTTGTTCAGAACAACTTTAATTTTTGATAGAAAACGCCAACTACAGTATGGACACGCGGTGCTTTCCCAAAAGTAACATCTTCAGATACCCATGCCCTACAGCTTTTCCCGACCCGGTTGAAGTCTAAAAGTTCTGCAGACTCATTTGTTGTCCTTTTAGCATCAGAAGACTCCCAAAAGAACTAGTACCGAATCATGTAAATGGTTCACTATCTTCTTATAACACAACTGTAAAGTCTGTTTGCGGACAAGTTTTCCTTGGCGTCGGTTTTCACTTGCTCTCAAACCTTGACTTTTTTAGTGCCATTAACAGGGCATCTTTAATAATAAACTTATTACCATGCTCTTATTACATTTCAAGTGGTATGAATGAATCCGCATGACAAAAATTTATTTAAAAAAGCCTAAAACATTTTACTTACCAGAATTTTTGTTTTAGTCGTATTGATTGGACTAAAATGAAACATTTGAATGAAGGAAACCTAAATTATTACCTAATTTGAGTTCTCATAAATATTTTACTCACTTTAAGAAAAAAGAATGGCGACTATTTTTATCTTTAGTTTTTTTTCCTTAACTTAGCTTTTACTGTCTTTAATTAGCTGACCAGCCAAGTATCGACTACAAAAGTTAGTGTTCAGTTCCCATAGAGCGTTATATCTAAAGTATTAAAGAAAGTAAATATTTTTTGTCCTTAATTTAAATAACATAATGTAATGTTTGTTTAAATAATAATTACATTACATTTTATACCGTTCTTAAGCTCATGTCAGTACCATAACTATTTGTTTCACTTCGAGTCGGGGGGGTGTCTTTAATTAGTTGACCATGACTGTATGTAAACATAAAAAAACAATGTCTGTTGTTGGTTTCCAGCAATATTTTTCAATCCCAATGCTATTGATTAATAACATGTAGGCTTACGTCCAAGAAAATAAAACACATCTATCAAGCAAAAAGAAGAACTTCATATTTTTATTACCATAGTTGTAAGTAATGTAGTTTTAAGATAGTGGCTATCGCAATAGGATAAGTCCTGTAAAGATGGCTTTAAGGTGTTTTCAATAAATAAATAAATATTTTAAACACCTAAAATTTTTTATCTCCTTATCCAGCATATGCAGTGTAAATTCCTTATTTTACCATGCACTAACCCTTCTGCTTACACCTGTAGTATCCTTAACCCTCTCGTCTGGCTGGCACAGAGAAGCTAATACCCGCGCCCGGGCCGTTTGCCGCCAAATATCCGCGGGAGCTCGTAAACAGATGATCAGTGGCGGCCATATTGTGCACTACTTGGTACTGCTTATTGCGAGATAAGTGAGGAACGTGGGTTTATTGGGCCAATGTAGGAATGAAGGCCTAACGCAGCTTAAGCCGAAGTGTATTTAAGCTTAAGTGAATACATACCAATCAATGACTGACCAAGAAGATTCCTAAAACTTAATATTGGGAAATAGCTTCGTTATAAAATCAGTCAACTGCGAATTGAAACCATCATCTTTTGGAAGTTGGTTAAAAAAAAAACCTAAATACAAACATTGATCATTAGCAATAAGTAATTTAAATCTTCAATGCAAGAAAACACGTTCCAGCTTTCCTTCCCAAATCTTTGACATTCTTATTTTGGCTTGTCTTCAAGAAGCCGATCTAATCGTCAAAAAAAACGAGGCAAAAGGAGCAGAAAACTTCACAAAATTCATACGACAAAGTGACTAGGTTATAACATTTATGTCGCTCCGTATAAAGGGCTGTGGGAACTCGGTAATTTCATTTTACACGGTAACGCAGCGAACAGAGGACTAAACGAATTCGTGTTCAACTCAATTATTTACACTCTTTTACAGGAAATTCTTACCTGCCACAGTTTTTTCTGTATTTTCGTGTTGAAAGAAAACATGTCAATAACGCGATGTGGATGTTTATTTATATATTTTTCTTCCTGGTTCATTAGAATATTACTTCAAAAAGACATCTATAGAAGTTCGTTCTCGTCTCTTTCTTCATTTTGATGTCGAGGTTGACCTTAAGCACTGTCTTACAAATCACCATGTCACTTTTAACAAAAAAATATTCTGATTCTCATATTTTAGCTTACCTGTCCAGGTACATCCACCATACCCATCTCTAACCTGGCTGTTATCCCCCACCCCATCAAACATCCATTAATTAACTTATGGGGCACAAGGGGATGTTTCTACAGTACATCTGATATAGCATGATTTATTTTGGTCCATCTATTTACGAAGGACCCTGAATCAATTTTGGGATATCGAAAGCATTGGAGCAAACGTTTGAGCCAATGTTTGCTTCAGTGATTCTTCACGCTTGTGTTGTCTTATAGGGTTCTATAATCTTAAGCTATGAATATTATATTATTGATGACTTTGTTACTATACGGTATTGTTCATACGATATTTTGCCGTCTACTGGCCTCAAATTGAGGCGATTAAGGATTCTGAAAAACTTAGTTAACTTTTCATAAATAAATGAACTACCAAAACTAAGCTAAACAGTCAATCAGCCATCACTCGAAAAATCTATTCGAAAACTGGCCCAACAAAAGACGGTGACCACACCATCTTTTACTTAACTACGTGAAAACCTTACCATACCGAGAGCCATACGCCTGATTATGTGCGATATAAATATGTATGAGGCAAGCGGGTAACCTCGAGAGCTCCTTACAACCCTAGACTTAACGGCGAGCCATTGAAACGTGGCCAAGTATACATTTTAATATTTTTTACTTCGACGTCTCGTTCTGAAAGAATATTAGAATTTTTCCATGCATACACAATTGAGGTTTGATAGATTTTTATTTGAACCCGGTTCAGTATCAGAGGTTATTCTTGTCGCCGTTGTTTGAGAAAATAACGTTCAATTTTAGTTTGGTGTGAAATTGCAGCTTGCTAGAAACACGCTTCAAAAATATTTCATGATATTCTCCTCTTTAAATTATGTAGTTTTACACATTTTCTCTATGCGTGTAAACGTTACCAAAATGCGTAAAAAAGCTCTTTTCAGCTACTAATATTATTCCCAGCACGTTATTTCTATTCGTCAGTGCACGACGTTAATATGTTTCATGTCAACTCTGCTTGGGATTCTGCTCAGTTTCATAAGGACGTAAGTAATCAACCATATAGGCATTGATATTCTGGAAGGATCGAGAAAGTTCTATAATGATATATTTTTGAGTTATCCTTTTATTCTGTCTGTGAATGGAAAAGTGTTATTTATTTACTTCATTGTTTACAGTTTTCTTCATATTAATTCCTTTTTATACATACCTATACAATATATATTTACGAAAAAGGAAAAATTTTAACTCTGTAGGTATCAAAAAAATATTTATTTACTACTTATAAACAATTAAACAATTAGGTTGTATGCGTAAATATAACCTGATATCAATGCAAGAGGAATAAAAAATAACATTTTTCTCTCTTTTTTACATATTTATTTCAGAAGTTACTCAAGTAGGGACATTTCCAACTAATTTGAAGTCGGCTGCTCTCACAAAATACAGCTAATGTTTTGAAGTGACTGTTTATGACTTCCTCAAGTTACTTCCCAGCTTATAGAGACTTCAAACTGCTCAATACACTACCAACAATTACCTACTAAGTTATTAGTTAATTACCAATAACCCTAAAGTGATCGTACGAAGTCGTCCTACACACATAACCCTAAAGTGATGAACAAACACACAAACAACAAGTAGTACTAATCTGTTGAACAGTTTAACACTCAACAACTCTTGTGTAGGTACTGACAATGTTAAGGTATGCCCATACAATTAGCGTATAGGTAGGTAGTATACTAGCCCTTTTTACTACTTTATACTTTAAAGTTAGTGCTTGAGTGATATCTAAATAATTTGAAATAAATAGGCTTGGAAATAAGGTTTCCAGGTGAGTCAACGCCGATATGATATAGCCACTTTTTTCGTTTATTTTAAGACACTTATTATGGCTTATTTATTAAAATACTATACTTACCTATATTCTTCAAATCCATATATTAGCTAGCATCAATCTCATATAATATCAGTTATGTTCCTGACGTCTACTCTATCTCAGATTTCTTCTTCCTCATATTTTTTGGAGATTCAGTAGTAAAACAGTGCAGTGTTAAATAAAAATTAGTACACCTATAGTCGAATTTTCCTTTGAAACTGCAAAATATATAATAGGTGTAGCTGTATCCTAGCACCTCTCCTACTGCAAACAACCATGTTTTTGTTAGTTTTCCACAATACATTTCCCTAAACTATGCGCTCAACAAGAATAACTTGCATTAATCTACCAGTTCGGCGCACGCTGTATAAGTGAGAACATTTGTTACACCCTGTATAGGGGTGCAGACGTACCACGGAGGAAGGAAATGTAGCGGAGATGCCATAAGGAAGGTAGGTCTGGCGCCTTCTTGTAGGTCAAGTAACATACGGTAGGCAAAACAGTTACTATAACTACACGCAGAGAAATTGGTGACAAACAGAAGTACTGAATCGAATAGTAAAATGAAGTTACAAAGTTTCTAGTTTGAAATACTTGACCCTTGTTATCTTTACGACTAATTACTCATTCCTACTAATCGTATGTTTCATTATATTATTTGATTAATGTAGCTTACAAAAAAATATAATTGAACAAAAACATCAATAATTTATGTATCATGAACAAGAATTCTGTTAATATTTATATAATGTATTGTAAGTAATAAGAAACAGAGATTCGCAATTACTAAATGATCCAATTACGGTTAATGATTTACAATGTTACTGGTAGACTACGAGTGTGTTTGTAATCAAAACAATAATATTTTATTACAACTACATTATTGTTTGCAGTACATATCGTTCGTAGCGTCACTTAAAATCGTTTAGTTTGGTTTACCCTTTATGTAGTGTTAGGCCTTAACAAGACTATTATAGTAAAAACCGCACCGGAAACAGTAAACGGTACAATGCATGTATTACTCCGTGCTATTTGTTAGTGTGTTTTAAAATATTATAAAATAATAATGTTACAATAACAATCGAGGTGGTATTCATAGCAAAGTATCTTGTACTGTTTATCGAAAACTGTGTTTTGTAAACAAACTCGCGCGCTCGCATCCCGCCCGCCACCGCCACCCGCACCCGAGCCGGCGTCCGGCTTGGCGGCCATTGTGTTTTGACCAGCGAGCGAGCGCAGTATTGCAGATTGAATTTGAAGTGTTTTTCGCCTTTTTGGGTTATTATTACAAAACCAGTGACGAGATGGATGATGACATTGACCAAGACGTCCCTCAGTTATTAAAGCAGTGGGGTTTACCCCAATATATTCATACTTTTCAAGGTAAGTTGTACCATTGTCTTAGTATCAGGATGCCATGTGTTCTATGAATTTTATTGTAACAACTGTACATTTACCATGGTTCGCTTGGTTCGCATTAAAGTATTCTATTTTATTTAAATAAGCGATTTGATCGATTGTTGTTCCGGCTGTTTTTGGCCACGCAGTAAGAGTGTTGGCGTTCTTGTATTCGCATAATGGCTGATGTAGGTCTTCTTATTGTTGTAGTATTCATATTCAATTTATACAAGTATATTCTATATAAGCTATTATTCAATTTAAACAAGTTGGTGTAACTATATAATGACTTTATAAGTTTACAACAAAAAGTCTTAAAGTTATTCATGGAATTTCATTATATACTTACGCGATAAAATTAGTTGATACACAGTCATCTCATCTTAAACTTAATGGGTTTGGCACACAGGACACCTAGAGTCAGCTCAGCTTCAAAACATGCGAAAAGGATAACTAGTCAATAGGCTTGTTTTATACAATCTAGGTTCCCAAGCCAAGTATTCGATTCCCTAGACCAGAAAATTATGCCTTAGGCGTTGGGACTTTCTTGTGTAAGTTATACAATTATGTTTAACTATCGCGCTAACCGAAGACAATATTATATCATAATAACCTACTCAATTATTTTAATAATTAATTTTATTTTTGTGTATTTCAGCAGTTGAAAAATCTACTCTTAAAATCGAATGAAGGACAAGGCCTGCTAAATTTATATTCAGAACAAGGCAAATTATCAAATAATGGGCGAAGAAAAGTTTGCAATATAATAATAAAAGACCTAATGCAATCAGACCCAAATAAAAGAATAGACAGTTCTCTACTTCTTACAAAAGCACAAGAAATAACTGAAGTATTCAAAAAGGAAAATATAAGTACTTACTTTATTCCATACATTAATGATACTAAACTTAAAATAAAAAGATGTGCAAAAGGCAAATTATATGACTGTCTACAAAACAGGCGCCGCGAATTAAGGGAGGCTAAGGTTATTAAAAAGAAAAATGGCAGCAACATCAACAATAACAGCAACGAGCCAGAAGTCGTCGAAGAAGGCAAGTTTTAAGTTATCTACCTGGGTTTTTATATTTTTTAATAGCCAAATGTGATCCCACTGTTGGATTAGAGCATCTCCCAAATAGGTTATTAATTGTATTCAAACCTCAAAGGAAAAAGGACAACTGTGTTGTTTGTCTGACTGCCTTTCCTTGGCCTCTTTCTAGCAACTTTAATAACTTGCAGTTTCATCATCCTCCTAACGTTTGGCCCACCTTTCTGACACGGTTCAATTGAACCTGGGGTCCGCTTGACAACCTAATCCCATGATTTGGCATGACACTAGTTAATTACATTAATAACTTGCAACTTATTTTACTAAATTAAATTATTTTGAAGTCTTTATTTCATGATTTTTTTATGAGTCCATGTATCTTTCCAGATGGTGGTGCAGATGAAGATATCCAGTGGCTCCAAAACTGTACAGAACCCTGGCATTTAGTGATAGAGAAGTGGCAAAAAACTTCCAAAAATAGATTGAAGGAAATAGAGACTTCAGAAATGACCATCGGAGCATACATTAATAAATATCCAGTGTTAAAAACGCCACGCGGGCATGAGCTTCTTATTGAAGATTTAAGAAGGGCCCTATTAGAGCCTGTTCACACTAGCATTAATATCGCCGCGAGCACGCGGCGAGCAAGCTATATCACACACATATAAAGTTTGCTCGCGGCGATATTATTGCGATAAAATAATCGCCGCGATACCGCGACGACCCGCGGCGAGCTCGTTGCGTGCACGCCGCGATCTCGCATCGCCGAAAAGAATCGCTAGTGTGAACAGGCTCTAATAGGGCCCCATACAAGTTGAATGTAGAAATGATAAGTATAAGGGACGTCGACGCTGAAAAGACGCCTGAACGGGTAGCATGATCGCGCGAAAAGTGATAAAACATCTCCCTATCGCACTATTAGTAAGTGCGATAGGGACGGATGTTTTATCGCGCGATCATGCTACCAATGCAGATGTGAGGGGCCGTAATGTGTAAGTGTAATTTCTACGGACCAATGATTGTGATGATTATATTAAAATAAATGTCATTTTTCTCTGTACGTAATATTTTTATTTTTGATTCCAGGGATCCTAAACATATAGAGCCGTAGCGTGGGACGTCGTAAAAATGCCGATAATCTCAAATTCTATGATTCTAATCTAACACTTGATGACACTTATGATACAAGATAGTCGGAGTCTTTAGATAATGTATTGAAAAAGGCATTGTTTTACTACGTCACACATACTGCTGGCTCTATATATGAACTGCGTTTTGATGGAGCGCCTGCAATCCAGTGGACTGACAGCACCAACAACGGATCCCTTTTAGGCTTTCAGTGGAGAAAATACAGTTTTATTTACTTATAGACAAATAAAATTGGATTTTCGTCTACTAAAAGCCTGTGAGGACCCGTTAGTAGGTACTATAAGTGCACTAGATTGCAGGTTTCATCTAAACCAGTAGGTACTACATACGAGATAATAGCTATAACAATACCTAGGATGCTAGCATTACAATATGTATTGTACTTGTTACAATAAACATAAAGCTAGCATTGCAATACGAATAGTTATCATTACAGTTCAGGTCGTTATGTTACATAAATTGATTAGTAGATACAGCAAAATATTTAGTAAACCCAAAAAAAAAAAGTGTTTATGTATACAAGATCGCATAGTAGTCCTTACGATCGATTTAGTAATGTAAATTAGTGACGTATGGTTCTAATTACATTGGTATTGTAACAGGCGCGTTATTTGCACTGTATTGAGTACTATGTTGGTTGGTCAGTTAAACTTAACGTCTAGTTGTCCTTAATAAAACGATAGGTAAAAATAATAACAAAACGGTTTTTGTAAAGTCAACAACGAGTCTTGCTGTCACGGTTGTTAACAGAAGTTCTAGTTACAGTAGCATTTTTTCTCGTATAGATAGCCAGATATTTCTCTGCGTGTAACAGAGTTCGGATTCTTTGTCAAATCAAAATCAATCTGGCAAAGAGGGCCTTTAGTCTTGATTGATTGGTGATTTTATTTTGCAAATAATTTGCGGGTTCCATAGAAGGCGTATTTAGAGCATAGGTGGCAACATTCCTCGTTCTTCAAATACCCGCATTTTGTCGCGCTACTTTCTTAGGAGATTTTGCGTTATGACATCTCCGCTTGTCATTTTGTTCTCCAGGAGACATACCTACATATCGTCTGTAGACGTTTGAACAATGTCACTTGCAGAAACAAGACCATTTCTTATTATTCATAGAGATTTTATTACATTTTTCTTCTGCTGCTGTGAATACAATGTTTTTAGTGTCGTTTATTTGAGCTTGTTATGTCTCTTATTCTATTATCTTCAAGATGGTGGACTGGTGGAGTAGTAAATTATATTAATTTGTCTGTTGAGTCTTTTAAGTTTGAAGCGAATTGAATGTATGTTTATATTACCTATAGGTACCTAAAAAGACGTATGCGGATGCGAAGAGTAGGCATTTAGCATGAGAGTGACAAATATGAGTTTAGTTAAATAGAATTGAACAAAAAAAAAAGGTAAGTTTATTAAATAAAAGTTGCACCTCAAACAAAGACCACAAACGACTAAGTGAATAGTAAGTAAATAGAGCATATCTTATGATGGTTCGCAAAGAAATTCACGGAGTAAACCAAAACCACAAATCTTTCAATACTTAGGCAAAAATAAATTAGGTGACACATCCAAAAATCGTAATAGTGACTCATTTACCAGCAGTCAATCACTCAGCCGTTACCCAAATATAGCGATAATTTAACCAAATAACACTAACTATAGTCCTTGGCAAATTACACCCATACCCAAAACGGCCAAGTCCGCCGCTGTCAAGTGAAGAGTTATTAGCGTTCCTAACTTGGACAAGCAACTTGGATTAAAATATTGCTGTGCCAAGTGCCCATTGATTATAATATATTACTTACTTTGAGTTGCATACGCTTGGCAGCTTACTAATAGCAATACTTGACTTCTACTAGAAGTAGGATTTTCGCGACAAATCGCTTAAAGTTTAATAACATCCTGAAGTATCACAGCTTAAAATGGTATTTTAATAAAAAGTGCTATGAACTAGTTTGTAAGTTTGAATTACTAAAATGACACTTTTATGTGTTGACGGTAATGTCCATTTACCAAAAAAGACTAATGGCATTTTGACAGCTGGAAGGAAGTTTTTAGGCCAGCCTGTAAAACGTACTAGTAAAAATTCTTTCAACATTAAATAGCCTATTTATTGAAAGAAGGCTATAGGCTTTTTATCCAGGTGCGCGAAGTAATTTCGATCCGGGTGATACCCCTGGCGGAAGGTATTCACATCATACCTAATATGCATTTAGACACCAAACGTTAATAAATACTTTAAGCTATTAAGCAATAGCTAATACATACTGTATAGGAAAACACTCACGCCATTATTACACTATGTTGTAGAGCCCGTCGCAGGATATTAAACTCATTAGATTAATTACTGGTTTAATTATCCGGCAAACTAAACTCAATATTGAATAACGACCATCTTATAGTTTACACGTATACATTACATACCATAGGATCTATGAAGATTTCCTCATTCTCAAAATACTTTCATTCCATGTCAGAATTTTGCTAAAAGAAAAGATATTGTTTATAAATAAAAAATTGCTTCGAAAGAAAAACAATATAACATTTTATAGAATCAGCAAGTCAAGAATGTATGCACTTTGAACAATTCACATTGTCTTAAAAGCGATCAATAATGTGAACTAACCTGACTCTTTATACGTAGTTCTGAAAACAAATAAACTATGTACATTTCTTATAAACGTATCATGGTCACCTTATAATAAGTACCTACAGACGAAACACGTCAAGTTATTCCAATCTGTATTATTTTTCCAATCAACATTGATTCTTGATATTTAACCATTTATGTACATAGTACACACATTACAGAAGAAGAATAATATAAAATAGTACACAGATACTACTTATTTCTAATGAAATCTCGTCCACCAGACAGTAGTAGGAGAATTAGAATTTAGAGATGTAGACAGACTGTGTAGGAGAAGTTATAAAACATATAAAAGCTCTGTACGTAATATAATGGCGTCCACGGCCCCGATTTCGGCCACGGCGGCTGTTCTCATTAAGGCTGCCTGTCCACCGGAGCGGAGCTATTCTGCGGAGTGGAGAAACTGAGAAATATTAACCAATAGGATTGAGGAGCGGAGATTTTGTGCAATCCTATTGGCTAATATTTCTCAGTTTCCCCACTCCGCAGGCTAGCTCCGCTCCGGTGGACAGGCAGCCTTAAGGACACCAGCCAGCTGCGCAGGACGTATTATAGTGCACGAGCATTTGCGCAGACACAGGTGCACTCGATATTCCTTCACTCTCATAACCCGATGGGACGGCAATCCGACACGACCGGAAAGAGATCAGAGTACTTAGGAGATAAAGTTGAAAATGGAGTTAAGAAATTACAGATTGTAGCAGGCGTCTATACGTACCAGAAAACTTGCCGAGAATCTGTTATAAATATCTGAAAACACAAACTAACTGAGCTCACACAACTAGTAGTAAGTATAGCTATGTTAGAGAGTGACATCATTGTTGACAGCAGACCAGTCAAGCTTTACTCATTGCCGAGAAGAATAAGAATAAATAAAATGCTATTGTCTTTCTCACTATACACAATACTAGTGGGAAAACACTGGAACTGTGGAGTTGGGCACATTTTTTTCCTATAAAAATAGATCAAAACGTCATGAATATTATATCACCAACATATTGTTATATGCTATCATAGGCAAGTGGTTTCACCCGCTCCTTAAGAAAACTGTTCCCTGCATACCTCATTAAAGAGAAGCCAATATGTTATTCTGATCTAAGTTTCATTAAAATCAATAAGTAGCAAACATACCTACACATATGTACACACATACACTCACAAACGCCTTTACAATTATATATTAAGTGTTAGTGTAATTTGTTCTGGAATTGAACTGGCCTAACTTTGATTCGTTACACAATTGTGCAATTTTGATACACAATAATTAAAAACCTAACCAAACTTCCCTACTCTTTAATACAACTATCAAGTGCCCAAAATCGTTAAGAAGCCGTCAGAATCTCAAATTCCCTTAAGTTTGTATCCCTTTCACATGCGGCCCAAGTCCCTTATAGCACACAATTACGTTAGGATCGCTATTTACATACATTATGGAAGGAATTTACACTGACATTATCTGAGGGCCCATCGCATCCCATCGCGGCTGCTTAGTCAGTTAATGGCCGCTTCCAGAATGCTCTAGAACTATTTCGATGGAGCTGTTTGGTGAGTAAGGATAAATAAATAAAGTTTTTAGCAATTATATGGTGGAGAATATATCTATCAAATAATTATGTCTAGTATTGCTTTACCCGGTTTTGCACTCAATCTACCTATAAAACACCTTCTTTAATTGTATTCCTAAAAGACCTACTGCCAATGAAACATCATCATCCTCCTGCCCTTATCTCAATTTTGCAGCATATTTTCTCCTTCCCTAGTCAGAAGAAGTCAGAAGCCAGTAAGTCTGACAACCAGTCTTACCAAGGGGTTTCCCCGTATAACTGGGTTGAGGAGGTCAGATTGGCAGTCCCTCTTTGTAAAACACTGGTTCTCAGCTGCATCCGGTTAGACAGGTAGCCGTCCCCAACATAGTTGCGAAAAGGCTCGGATGATGACGATGACTCTTTTATCCGCCATCTTGCATAGCTACTGCCAATCAAACGCTGCTGCAAAACAACTCATGTATCGATACATCGCATCAGTACGTCACTATATTTTCCCAAGTCCACAGTCCCAGCGATGACGTTATGAATTTGAGTGATATTTGTGTAAAGCTAGTCGCGAGCTGACGGCGATGCGCGCCAATGTAACGTACCTCGTAATTATATCATTACATGTAATTAATTAAACAATTAATCGGTCCAGCATGCGGGTGTGTTTGCTAGTCGTGTTGTCTGTGAGTTACTGTGCCAGTAAAGTTTATGTCGATAAAATTGGTGAGTACTTTTTAATTTTTCAAGTTTAATTTTTGGTAAAAAAATTGTGACAAAAAATTAAAATATTATAACAATTTATAGATTATATAAATATTTTCACGTTACTTCTAGATAATTTTAATATTTAAAAAAAAGTTTGGAAATAGTTTTTACTTGTGTGAAATAAAAGTGCAGTGCTGTTAAATATAGCTATTACTTTTTTTAATTTTAATGTTTAAAAAAATACAGTTTGGAAATACTTAGATTTTTGCGCGTGTGTTGAAGTGCAGTGCTATAAAAAAGTAATTAAAAAAAAACTTTAATTATTTCCAGTTGCATTTGTTGCAATATACAACAGTTTGTTATCGTTTGTTTGAAAAAAACCCTCATTTGTGTAGTCATACATGAGTTATCAGTTGCTTGCATCCGCTGGATTTATTTTAAGCTTTATCTTTTGCAAATTCCTGTGTGAATACCTAAATATATTTTATTTATATTTCATTAAAGTTCAGTGCCTGCATATTTTTAAAAATATTTTTTAATGAGATTCTTATATCTACAACAATTAAAGAAAAAACCGCAACGTTCGTGTATTTTCAAAATTCACATCATCATCATCCTCCGAGCCTTTTCCCAAACTATGTTGGGGTCGGCTTCCAGTCTAACCGGATTCAGCTGAGTACCAGTGCTTTACAAGAAGCGACTGCCTATCTGACCTCCTCAACCCAGTTACCCGGGCAACCTGATACCCCTTGGTTAGACTGGTGTCAGACTTACTGGCTTCTAACTACCCGTAACGACTGCCAAAGATGTTCAATGACAGCCGGGACCTACAGTTTAACGTGCCATCCGAAACACAGTCATTGGTGTCTAAGATATACTTAGAAAGTACATACAAACTTAGAAAAGTTGCATTGGTACTTGCCTGACCTGGAATCGAACCCGCGCCCTCATACTCGAGAGGTCGGTTCTTTGCCCACTAGGCCACCACGACTATTAGTATTTTCAAAATTCACCTTTTGCCAAAATCAAATGTGCACGTAACTTTATAGATTTTCTACTTCAAACGAAATACAAATAAAAGTCGATGTGACTATTATGCCAAAATTAGTAAAAGCCCAAGTTTAGAGAAAGATCGTACCCTGTGAAAACATATTAGTTTTATTTATTTATACACAACCTTACATCTACCCTTACAGGACTTGCCTAATGCGGCAGATGGGCAGTAGTTATATTATAAAAGCCCGCAAATTGTCATTTAGAGCCCAAGGTTTATAATTCCTCAAACTTCTAAACATGCACACTCCTGGTGGAACTTCATCATAACGTAGTCAAAGAAAGCCTGCCATTTATCTAAGTAAATCAGAAGAGCGCGTATGAGGCAAATCGAGTAAATCACATTTGACGGCGGCTCCGGCGCATAATTTGTACCTCCGTTGAAGCTGCCGATGCAATTTTCTAAGTAATTTAATGTTTTTCTCTAAGCTGACGTGTTTAGGTAGTAATTGTTTAAAAGAATAACAACTATTGTTATGCAGAACAAATACTTATAAGTGTATGTTTTATTTTATCTGGAAACATTTATTTTTTCTTGAATCGGTTGAACATTCGTAAATAAGTATTCAAAATAAATCATTTTCATTTTCCATATTGTTCTACTTCTGATACGGAATCATTGGACATTTCACTCATATTTTGACACTCTTTTAGAATATATGAATCTGAATATTTTATATTTTTGTCTCGGTACTATTTTCAGAACTGAACGCCAGTTACAGCGAAAATAATAAACCCTTTGCACAATTTGCACAGTCAACCATTAAACAATTCACAGCTGCACTTTCCTATATAGATATTTATACCGAAATTAACGTCCATGTACCTACCATTAATCCCAAAACTTTACACATAGCTGTACCGTGTATTATCCAGTAAATCCTGAAGGTATGCTGCTAATTAAATTCCAGATGAGTCAGGACGAAGCTAGACTAATTTATTGGACACTAGATACCCTTGTTGTAGACTATTAAGCCTTTATCCCTATATTGTTAAAGTTACCAGGTATGGATGCTCAAATCTTCCATTCTTTAAGACTAAGTTTTAATAAACTAAATAAAAAAGATAATTAAATATGTTCTTCGTATAATTTTAATTACTTATTTATTACCTAAATTTATTCTTTTTGCACAATGTACAACGGCGGACTTAACGCTATAGGCGTTCTGTGCCAATCTACCTTAGCGTGGTGGTAGAATAAAAAAATGGTAGGTGCAACAGTTTAAAATTCAAAGAATCGTTTAAAAATGATCTGAATCGTGAAGATTTTTATCTAACAATCGATATATAAACATCCGATTACACAAGATCAAATTACATACGTTACGTATACATGAGATAATCATAGAAATGTTATGTATTTGTGACGTTATTGTTTACACTTGTCACTGACAATGCGTGACGAAGCACTGGGCTGCTAAGATGTAAGGCTGATTGACATCGACTCGCCAAGAAGAAGTCACTGTTCGAAAACTATTCTAGTTTTGAAGAGAGATTACTCAAAATATTCAAACGGTTGAAGGAAAATTGACTGAGCAAAATTGATGTTGCTTAAGATGTAGTTTAATTCGAAAACACAGTATGGTCTGACCGTTTTTTGGTGCAGAGTGAGAGTCCTGTCAGTACAAAAAATGTTATTTTCTGACAAAAATTGGCAGCTAATAACTGCACAAAAGATTTAGTACCCCTACAATCATAATATACTATTATTTGAATTTATTCTCACTCTTAAATGCTGCAACATTTAAACCAAAGATATAAAAATTCCATAGGTATACCAATAATAAGAGACAACATTGAGGATTATTATCAAGCTATATTATTCAAAAAAGCAAATTACCCTACTTAAATATTCTTTAAGATCACTCAAAAAGGACATATCCCCAAAAATTACAACCCTTCTTCACTTTTGCGGACATAAACGCAAAAAAGAAAAGGGTTGCTAAAATGAAATTAATATCAGCTTAAGCAAAGGTAGACAGAATTTTACTGCAATATTAGGTACTAATCTACCCTTTTTGGGTCGATTTTTCAATCGTCATTTAACTTCTATTTGAGGAAGAAATAAACATGGAGATTTGACATAATATTTTTTATGCAAAAAGTGTCAAAACGTCAAACATATTTTTCAGATGAAAGTTACCTGGTATATCTTAGACACCAATGACTGTGTTTCGGATGACACGTTAAACTGTAGGTCCCGACTGTCATTGAACATCCTTGGCAGTCGTTACGGATAGTCAGAAGTCAGTAAGTCTGACACCAGTCTAACCAAGGGGTATCGGGTTGCCCGGGTAACTTAGTTGAGGAGGTCAGGTAGGCAGTCGCTTCTTTTAAAACAGTGGCACTCAGCTGAATCCTGGTAGACTAGAAGACACCAACATAGTTGGGAAAAAGGCTCGGGAGATGATAAGATAAAAGTTACCGGGCGATGAAAAACTCGGTACTTACAGAGTTAGAATTGGTGACCAAAATATAGGACCTTCTTCGGGAACAACAAATTTTCGAAGCAATAAATATGTATGAGCCAACACGGTTGCGTTGCTGGTTATTTTTTCAAAAATCCCCTTTTGTTGTGATCTATTGAATTCGCGAGGCAATTGTTTTTGCCTTTTAAATAGGACATTATCTGCGGGTGTCATTCTGACCCCGTTTTTACCTTTTTGTGGGGGCGATTAGGGTTCATGGTGTTTACGCTTAGGGTAGATGTGGTGGATAGATTTTGATGGTAATCTAGTGCAAAATAATATTATGAAAGCTACAAGGTTCACCAATTTTTAAATATTTTTCCAAAATAGAGGAGTTACTATGCTTATTATTTTTTAATATAACCTGTTTAATTAAGTGAGTTTACAATCAACATTAAATTATTTCACTTAAAACTTAGTTTAACATTTTATAGAGTAAAACATAAAACATTTTTTAATATATTTTTTTAGCCTAAAAAAATAGGTTTATTAATGTTTACTTTAAATACCTATCCCATAGTATCGTTTATCTAGCTCACAAGTATATTATTATCAAATGCTTTGATCAGTATACCTGAAGGTTTTATCTACCCTCAACAGGGGTGTCGAGTTTCCAAGACGAGGCTGTTTTAGTAAATTAATTAGGGAATAACTTTCATTATTTTAAGTTAAGGGTATTTTTAGGGGATCATTTGCGTGGGTTTGATTGATCAAAGTTAAGCTGTATTGGCAGTCTGTGACCACTATTTACATTGCGTTCAATAACTAGCTTCCACCGGCGGTTTCACCCGCTTCCTGATATAGTATTTCCCGGTTACGGGTGAAAAGTAGCCTGATGTGTAGCCAAATTTCATCAAAACGTATTCAGTGTTTTTGCGTGAAAAAGAAACAAACACAGACAGACAACCATACATTCAACTTTCCCATTTACAAATATTATGAACTAGCCGTTTTCCCGCGGTTTCACCCGCGCATATAAAAGCCCAGCATATAAAATATAGCCTATGTTACTCGCAGATAATATAGCTTTCTAATGGTGAAAGAATATTTAAAATCGGTCCAGTAGTTTTTGAGTTTATCCATTACAACCAAACAAACAAGCAAACAAAGTTTTCCTCTTTATAATATTAGTATAGATATGCTTAACAACTTTATTCATAACAGCAAAACATACTATCCAAAAATTCTCAAATTCGAACACAATTTCGAATACGAACACAGCAAAAAACCCGCCCGTTTTTTGGATCTCATCCGTTTTCTATTTCAAACGGCGCGGCGTTGGCAACTAGACACTGGCTTTGTAGCTACAAACACAAATATATACAGTCTCTGTAATCTGTAGCCTCTTCGGGGGTGACAATACGTAAATTACACTTGCGGACAAACATTTTGGGGTCAGTTTGAAATAGAATAGTCTGACGTCTAATTTGAAAAAAAATAGTGTCATGGAAGCCTGTCTGGTAAGTAGGTAAAAGTCATAGGTGGTTTATTTTTGATTCGTAAGTACACGTAGTCTCAAAATAAATGAATTTGGATTTTTCGCTAAACTGGTCAGGACATTGTCTATCATGTGTCGACTAGAAATATGCACAAAGAGTGACAACTCTGAATGATTTTGCATAATTATTTCAGCCTTTTTTATATGGCCCAAATTCACTGCCTCTCAATGTGAATCTAAGAAGAACGTTTCCGGCATCAGTTGGCATTTTTAATACATCCAGGCTATTACGAAGTTCCATTTGTAAATGATGCTTTTCTTTGTGTTAATATTTTGTTTTGTCAATGTTTTTCACAATGAACATTTTCGACGTCTTTTCGCAAAGATAATATGCTAATAGGTTATTAGAAAGAGAGAAGGAACAAGGATATTTTGCCTTTTTCTTTTTATTGGAGACACTGGTCTTGAAATTGCAACGAAATTCTTTTAATGTTTCTTACTATGAATTTTAAATATTATGATGTAGCATGGGTCCAAAAGATAAAATGGGAACAAATATTGTCCAACTTATTTAAAAGTTAGTCTAAGTTCCTTTTTTTTAACTCAATCCACGATATCACGTAATTAATGGTATGAATCACACATTTTTTCAAATACCACATCTTATGTCATAATAAAATCCTATCAAACAATGTATGTCCAGCAATAGACGGCAATAATAAGAGTGATACTATGAATGTTTTCATCACACACGATGGTTCACTCACAAATGTCCTAATACTGCTAATGACGGACATGAAAGGGGCAATAGCCGTTACATTCATTGAGCGTAATTACAGGGATAATCGTTCAACGCGATACGTATTGTTTTTACCACAAATACATGTTGTTCTCTGTGTGTGTTGTCAATGTATATGTTTAATTTGGCTTTAATATACGTAAATAAAGGTGATGTCAAACTATCTACAGTTAATCTATTAGGAAATAATATTATAAGGACCATCTTTTTATTGTTCGTTTGTTGAAAAAATATGTTGGAAAGCTACACTATCAGAGATGAACAATCAGCGGGATCGGCTTGTTAGAAATTAACATAACAAAAAGTTGTGTTTAGTTAAGTAAATCTATACTTAAATCAATTTATGAAGTTCTATCTGGTTCCTAGTTACGTACCTTAACCTTTTATGTAGTTGCCTTTGTGCAGTACTCAACTTCGGAACTCCAAGTCTAACTAGCTTTAACTTTAATTCTGATATAGGCAGTTCCTTAACTGTACGCACATACCTACATGAAATATTAATATGAACTTCTAAATAAGGTCAATAACCTTATAAGTTGCCTCCTACTTAAAACGCCCCCTTACAAAGTGGAGGTGTCTAATAAGAGTCTAGACAACTTAATTTCAGTCTAAATATAGGTATCTTCAAAATATCTCACTTTCTCAATAAGTGCGAGATTTGAGCACCTTTTGATAAACGACAAGGTTTTTGCTACCTTGAATTTGATAGCAATTCCGATTTAAACTGAGTGAGATCTTTGGTATTGTGATCAAAATGAATGACCTGGGTAAAAAAGTCGTGTAGTGTAAAAATTATATTTTATGTCTGACTTAACAGAAACTTAATAGGATTTCAACACATCGAAAGTATCTACATTAACATCAAAAAGTTTTTGGTGCATCCAATCACCAGCACACTTAAAATCTGTGTCGTCTGGGTATTATGTTCACCTAAAAACCATGTGATCCCCAGTCCCTTACTTCGGCGGATCCACTAATATTTTCTTCTCATGCCAGTAACCTCTTTCAATCCAAATAATTACCACTTCGTTTTCCTATTTCTATCAGATTGTGTTGCTATCTGGGGTAAGAAGGTCTGATAGGCATTCCCTCCAAGTAAAGTACTCAACGCATACGGTTAGATTGGAATCCAAATAGTTGGAGCTATATTCCAATATATCCGAATACATCTGTTGACCCCAAAAAAATTGTGGAAAGGCTAGAAAGATGAAATGAAATGAAATCATTTCTTTTGAATTTTTTCGTCATTTTAAGAACTTAACCTAACCTAACTGAATAATCTCTGAGAAGAAACGCCGAAACAAACTCAAGGGTCATAATGATGATGATGAATTAATCATCTTTTCTTAATTCCAGACCGCTACATAATATCCTGCCACACGACAGACTTCGAGTGCTTCAAGCGACAGTACAAAGCGTTGAGAGACAACGTGTTGCTAGGCAACGATCGGATAGGCATACCCACGTATGAACACTATGTGTTCGCGTATGGAGGAGGCACCTGTGTCAAGCTGACGGGCTTGGAGGAGAGTGAGCTGGCTGGTATCAAGTGAGTCAACCAATTTACAAGCTTTTTAGAAGTTCCACTTAGTTCTGTCCAGGATAAACTGTTTCACCTCTGTCCAGTAGAAACTATATTGTCTATAATCTAACCAAGTATTTTCCTAAGTTGGGGTCAGCTTCCAGACGATGCAGCTGCCATTCTTCATGTTTTACATAAAGCGACTGCCTATCTGACCTCCTCAACCCAGTTAGATACTAGTTGTAAGGATTTCTGACCCGTGACCACCAATTCAACGTGCCTTCTGAAACACGGGGGAATTCGTGATGACACCCATCCAAGGATCGACTACGCCAAGCCTTGCTTAACGCGATTGCGGTGAGGTTACTAATAACTTGTAAAAAAATATTTTTCAGATTGGAGAGCGAACCAAAGAAATTGACACTAGTATTAGAACTACCCCTGAGGATCCAACAAGTCAAAGACACGATAAAAGTTTGCGCCAGACCAGACAGAGGTAACATTTTCATGACCTTTCAGCTACACTACTAATACAAAGGCATTAGAGCTTTCACACTAGCAGATTTTAACACACACGGTTTCAGCTGTTGTTCTTTAAGCCCTGTAGTTGTCAATTGTTTGTGTGGATACCCGCGACACCGTGCGTAAAATCCGCGCGGAAAATCTACCAGTGTGAAAGCGCTGTTACGATATTATTCTTACCCATTTTGGTATTAATGAGAACAAAAGAAGCATATAGAAAGCATATAGAAGTTAAAATTAACTAACAAAATAATTATAATAATATGTGTATTTTTAAAAGCTTCGCATTTTTCGCAAACCAAAACAACTGAGGATTATAATGTAAATTAATGTTATAGATAGGTCTATTCAAATTATTCAGCCTGTTTACTCGACCGCTAGAATTTATTTATTCAAAATATGTTAAATAATTTAGTTAATTAACATCATTATTTAGAATAAATAAACAAAACAGCTTTGTTTGAACGAGAATGTAGATTTATTTATGTTACAATTAACAATTGATGTTTATTGTTTCAGAATTCAACTTCATTCAACCACAGAAAAGTAAGTATATTTTAGAAGTTTGTTATAATACTTTGATGAATTTAATAAATCATGATGAAAATTCAAAATCATTTATTCAAACTTTGCTGCAAAACAGCATTTCTGAACGTCAAAATTAACGAAAGACAGCCCCCAAAACGCCCACCATTCACCACATCCTATGTGTTTTGCTGGGAAGAAGTGGCCAACAAACTATAATTTATTTCTAAATACTTATGTATTGAATCACATTCTATGCATTCATAATTATGAGAATATCTGCATTGCCTAAATATGGGTTATATTACTAATTTTAGCAGAACAATTTATTCATACTGGTAGACTAAGTATCTAGGGATAATTTAAATTTATCTACAAACATTATAATTCTGGGAACATTTCCAACCCACTTGGGGTTTCAATACCAACGGATAATAGAGTAACAACTATTCCTGCTAAAATTTATTAATTATGCAAATACTATACTCCCACGGCTTTTGACATATCAAATTAAGTATTGGTACATTTCATTCGACCCATTTTCCAAATAAACATATGAGTACTATATATTTTGAAATACGCAGTACTGCAATGTTTTTAAAACCAAAATATCTAGTAAAGTTAATATATGCAGATTTACTTGTTTCGTATTACATGCATATTTATAACATATAAAAATATGCAAAGTAATATACAAACTTAAAGGAGCGTCAATTTCTTAACGAATACATTCAACGAACAATTTGTTCTATTAAAAGAAACCTTAAATATTACAAAGAACAAACAGCCTATTGTAATAAATAAGTTAATTAATCATTTTATCTATTTTCAGATCCCTTAATGAGGTTTACTGGCAACGGTAAGTAGTTTTCACTAATTTATTTAAAGCTAAAACACACCTTTTCCTTAAGAGTATAATGTAAAATTAGACTTGAACAAAGAATAAAGGTACTTCACATGGAGAAGAGAATGACTAGGGGAGATGTCATAACGCAAAATCTGCTAGGAAAATAGCGCTCCGCCCTTACACGCCAGTAATTTCAAAATAAAATCTCCAGTAAAGACCAATCTATGACAGATTGATTTTGATTTGTCAAAAAACCCGAACACCTTGTTTGTTAGTTCTAATAACTTATCACGCCTATCGTACGTTACTTTACCTACAAGAAGGCGTCGGACCTACCTTCCTTATGGTATCTCCGCTATCCTTCCTTCCTCCGTGGCACTCAAAGACTAAAATGTCAACTGAATTTAATCGAGAAAGACATTTTCAGCGAACTGAAGTAATTCAGTTATTTTATTCCGCTTTGTAGAATGACGACAATATTCATTTAGAGAGGATGAGAAATGTTGGAATTTAATATTATTTAGATATTTCGTACGGAACTTGTTTTGCGCCAAAATTGCAAAATATTTAACTCTTCTAGTTTGTTTCAACTTTTTTTCACCTTAGACGATATAACAACTCTAATTGGGAACATTCTGTATCGTAAGTGTGTTTTATTTTATGAGAATAACTTACAGTACCTATCTATTGAAAGAATTTTTAAAACTTTTATGTACAGCATACGAATCGACTGTCATAATTGGATTCTTAAAAACAAATAATGATTCATTTCGCTGCCAATTGGTATCAACTCCTTCATAGAATAATTGGCAAAACAAAACGTTTTATATTAATACCTACGAATGGCGCATAAAATGCATAAAGCGATCGTGCAGATAACAAAAACCTCTAATCCAAGGCATTGTTATTAGAACCAGAATAACAATGGCCACCAAACATACCACAGCTTAAACCATACAGCTTACACAAGTAAATCGTGTCTGCTCACCATAGGACGCACTAATTGCGCCCTCAATGGGGCCCAAGAATGTTCGCTCCAGGGCCCATTGTGCGGCCCCATTGTGAGCTGACCGGCCCCAGTTTGTATTAGCTCTCAAAACAATGACTGTAGATCATAGCTGTGGGGATACTTCGAGAGGGATGTGAGGATTTGTAGTGCTTTAAGGAACTGGGGTTTTGTAACGGTGTTGAATATTGTCTTATAAAATTCTGTTAACTTCATTCAGAAGTGTCACTCGTCATTTGTAGGTACTTATCTGCATCTACACTAATATGATAAAACTTAACTTGTTTGCGTGTCATTACTAGATCGATTCACAAAATTATTTCAGCTATTTATTTATCGATATCTCTTTATTCGGGTGCGCGGAGTAGGTACCGAACTCCTTACGCGAATAGAAAATAGTTTTTGTAGAAATATAATTATGAACAATGCATACATTATGTTTACGTTTCTGTTATGAATAAGAATCGAAAGATTAAAAATCATAACATTTTTCTCATTTCTAAAATTGTTGATGACTTTTGTTCTCTACGAGAATAATAGAAATTATTACCTACAACAAATAATAGAAATCCTCGATATTCACCTATTGCAAAACAAAACTATTATAAAAACATATATTGACAATTGCATACAAATATGACACACGCGTCGCTAAATAAGTTCGTTTACAAATAAACCAATTAATACCATCACAACATTGATTCCACTCGAAATACATTGATCAACATTTCATTTACGTCCAATTAGCAAAATCAACTACCACTAGCAGTGCCAATAATATCGTTTATATTGAATTTTGCAAAAGTTCACAACGAACTTTATTAATTGGAGCCAAAATGCTACACAGTGCCTGGTCTTTTGAGCTATCAAACTTTGAAATTAATGGACGCTTTGAAGACAAAATTCCGAATAGTAAATTGATAGACAAAGTCGCAAAAAGGTATGCAATTAAAATAGACTTTATTTCAAACTTGCTATTGCAAAAAAAAAAGACTTTCCTTCAGACCTGCTATTGCATTAAAATATGTTTCCTATACTATACATATAGTTTGTCTCTCATAAAGAAGACTACTTAGAGAATTGTAAGACGTAAAGAGCTAAAGCGAACTTATACTTATTTTTAACTACTTCGATGTCAAACGGACTGACTTGATAGGAACAAAGTTTCGTATTTTCTTAACATACTTAAACGTAGGAATGTAAAATACCCTGTAAAAGAGTTCCTTATAAACATGCTATCATCTAACTAAATTTTTCTGAACATTTCCAGCGACGATCGGTATAACATACCCGTACAAGTTGAAAAAGAAGAAGGGCTTGATCTACATGCAGTTGGAAGACGAGAACTTGGATGTCATCCTGGACATCCCGGATCTCAGCCATTTCCATTTGAACAGCGAAGTTGAAGGTACCACCATCTATTTTCAGTGCTAAGATTTGCTATAGTTAGGATAATATTATGGCGTTTACACATATTGTTATTTGATATGCAATTATTAGGTACTAGCACTCCTAAAAAGTACACATTGATTATACAAACATAGTGATTATGGACAAAAAATAATTAGTATGTGTAGGTGCCACAGGAACCTTAATGGAAAAATAGTTATTGTATTTTATTTACCTACAATGATGAAATAAACAGCACAAAAGCAATGTCACTCAATTGTTCCTAAAATTATTTTATTTATTCATTTAAGGTCTGACATCAGATGTAAAAAAGGAATATGGTAAATTATTTATATTCATATTTGTAGGTAAATAACCGTATTAGACCATTAGCACATCAGACCACTGCCCAGCTGGCCTAACATTCTTAACTTCCAAAGAAAAGGTTCACAATACCTACACGCTTAACTTCACTTAAATTATTTACTTCACTTATATGAAATCACATAAGCACTTTTAGACACATTTGTTATAGAACATGTTGATGATAATGAGTGCTTTTTTAGAATATTCATGTGTCTAAATCACAAACAAATTCCATATAAGCTGTTCTAATACGTAAGCTAGTCTAGTATTTCGCCTATACAGACAGTTGCAAAAACATAATTTGCCATATAGTAAGACCTACTCCAATTATTAGATAGATAAGTGATCCAAAAGTTTTTTTTTTCATTCAGTTCATAAGAACCGACTGTTAAAATCTACGTATTTTTAAAAATGTTCTCAAAATTCTTAACAAGACTAACTTAAGAAACCTGTTTCCAGCGAAGTTATACGAATGGTCGGAGTGGGCGTACGAGGTGGTGCAGCACGTGGACGCTGCTGAATACTTCGCGTTGCCCTACACCACACAGCTCAGGACATTGATGGAACACCTGCCGCTGTACAGGTATTTACCTGCACTGTTGATAATATCAGTCTCCAGCCTCATATTCAGCAGCTATTGCTATGGGAGATCAGCCATGTATTAAGTTATGGTAACCCATGGATGGGCCAGGATCTAGCCAAGCAGTTAGCAACCATAGTAGTTTTTCATTTTTATAAATAAATATTTGAAGTAGAGATATTTCCTATCAGAACAATCACTATGGCAAATCTCGTGCGTAAATAAGTTTTGACTTAGTAGATTTGACCTTAAAACTATATATTAAATTATTCGATCCCAATCGTATAACCCACGCTCAGAATTAACATAAAAAGCTTGAAATTCAAAATACCAAACCAAGTACAAAAAGGTCACAACTATAAAAGATATTTTGAAGAAGAATCGGCCGCTAAAAACAGATAACGCGAAAATAACAATAGCTGAAAGTTTAGAGGTGAACTCGGCTGAAAGTCAGCCATATTTCATTACAATAACCGTTAAACTGTTAGGCGGAGCTCACACTGCCACAAGCCATAGAGTATGGCACGAACCATAGTGCACAGCAAAAAATCTATGAACGAGGTGATGGATACCTTGATTTACAACTCTACGAGGAATATGGGTTTTTATGGCATCACATATTTTCTATAAACCCCATTGACATTCGCACACGTGGGCATGACATCTCTATTATTCCCAAAAATCCTGTCGTTGTCTTTTTATACTGCACACATACCTTGCGTGTTTTCTAAAGCTCTGTTTGCAGTTTACACTCATGGAATTTAATGTGTCTGCGATGATAATTGTAACTTTATGGAATGCAAATAAATGTATGCGCATGAAAATCAATTTCTAAAGCAACTCAGTGTCAACATGCCTCAAGCGTGGTAGTGTGAGCCCCGCCTAAGAAATTGCGAAAATTGTACCCAATGTTAGATAAGGTCAAATTGTATTTAATTTTCGCGTTGTAGTTGACTGTATAGGGTCTTAAAAGATGTTTCGCGAAAAATATTGGGTTATTTGTTTTTATCGTTGGCCCTTTTTGTGGCCTCTTTAATTTGTTTAACTTTGCGTAATAAATTAAATGAGGTTCTTGAGAATTTGATTTTTATATTTTATTTACTTGAATATTATTTTAATGTTGAGTGAGTGAGAGATTTAGCATATGTTTTTTACAAATTGAACACGTGTGTTTCATGTTATACTTAGGTACATAGTTATGTGTAGAACTACTTTACCTACCTATAAATATATTCTGGTTATACCTACATTTAGTATTTCTAAGTCTTAGTGACCTACTTGTCTTATTTCCCGTAAGGACTACCTCAGCTTACTATTAACTTACTGTGCACCTTTCATTTAAATCGGTACAGTATTTTGGCGTAAAAGCTAATCAGACTGAGAGACAGAGCTATGTACATTTATAATATTAATAAGTATTATATTTTGTAATAATATACATTAATTTTCTTTCAGATTCATCATGCTTTACCCAGATGAGGAATACCACGACTTACACTTCAGTTTTTCAGAAGCCACCGTGGTCACTAACCCGTAACGTAGCATAGGGATATAAGATTTATCTGGGGATACAAACAATAAAACAATTGACAAATAAACAGGTTAAGTAGGGATCAAAAGAATAAAAACTATACTCCATTTGAGTAGAAACACAACTAAGAGAATACTGCAGACTATTCGTTGGTTTTAACTACATTTTGTTTTTAAAATGAGTTTATAAAATATTAATTGCTCAAATGAAGTATAGCTATGTACTTAAAAGTATGTTATTCTTTTTGTACAAAGTCTTAAAATACAATAGGCTATGTGTATGTTTTAAATGGTCCACGTCAGTAATTTTAAACATAAAGTCTTGCTATGATTATTTATAAGTTTTGTAAAGCTATTTCTGTATGCAAACGCGAATTATAAATGAGGTAGCCGTCATAAACAAGTTTACAGGCTATAAATTATTTTCAATAAGCCAGCATTGAACGTTTTCAATAAACTTTTGCAAAAATGTGGTGAAATTGAAAAGTTTTATGCTTTTTGGTTTGTGAAAATATTGTTAAAAACGGACCAGTGGGTAGTAATTAACAAAATCGTAGAATAAAAATATTGATCCTATTTAAAAAGAACGTCAAAGAAACTGTCAATAGCAAAATTAAAAAGCCTCCTACATTGGTTCAGAATATAGAAGGCCTTTAATTACCCTCTAAACTCATATTTCACAAAAAAATATTGTAAAGACAAATTATAAAATCCCAGGCTAATTAATAAAGAAATATTGCTTATTTGTTGCCCACTTCCACTTAATTATGTTTCGCTAAACGCCTGAGAAAACGTTAAAATATTAGCTCGTTATAATAAAGGGAATTAGAATTTTTTGCTTCGGCTAATATAGGCTATTTCTCAGATTACGTAGCATATTCAATGGACCAATTGTTTTTAGAGTCCACGACACGATCACGAGACGCGAAAAATATGTACTTATTTTTTTATAGGAATTTTGTTACGACTGTTTATTTGATCAAATTAAATTATATTTTTAAGGTGTGAGGTTTTTTATTTACTATTTGTATTATAAATATAATTATTTAGCTATTGACACGGAGCGAATTGTCATCGTAAGAAATTAAAGTTTTTGATGGACTTTGATACTAAATGATTTGGTTTTAATTAAAAAGAAAATAACCTCTAAAGTAATAAACTGAATAATATTAATATTCCGAAGCCGACCCCAACATAGTTGGGAAGGCTAGGCAGATGATGATGATGATTTATATTCCGGACACTTTTTCGAATAAGTCGTGGTTATTTTATAAATCGTTAACATTAAAAGTCCTCAAAATTGGCCATTACGTCTCAACATTACAGGGCTCTCGAAAAAATAATTAAAAGTACCGTTTAGCAGCAAGGGCGATAACTTATCCGGGTCACTGATGCCGGTTTAAAAAACCGGATGGGGATAAAAATGAATGAGGCTTATTCCCCTCTGCGAAATTGAGAGTGTTGAGGAAAATCGACAAAGGGTCGACGGATAGATAGATTGTCAGTTTAATTGTTTTTGTTTTCAAGTTTTTTCAAAGAATTTTAGTAACACGTTTTGTGTGGGAAATATTTGTTTACACAATCGGTGAAAAATTACATCGTATAACTTGTAACTTGAAACATATTTTTTTTAATCATTCAAATAGTTTAATAGTGTTGTGACTCACATATAATACTTGAGAATCCATTATCGATTTGATAGCTGCTCGGTACTTACCTGTAAAAAAAAATACATTGTTAATGTAACCCGCAAATACCATTGTTAAAATCTACGATAAAATCACATTACTTAAAAAAAATTAAAACTTAACAATCTTCTCCTTAAATCTAACATTTCATCAAATAAAAATCAATTCATCTTTCACAACCCAAGTCCCCAACGCCTAATACACCGCTAAAAATAACCCCATCAGCATCGTAATAAAACAAACGAAACTCTCACGAAGTGTTTTCAATGAAAAACAGAAGTTTGTGAAGTTCCCGAATATTTCACGTTTCAAGTTTAAATGAACTGGCTGCGAAGGGTACGGTACTTCGCACTGAATCTGTTGACAGCTTGCGTCACACTGTTTTGGAGGCTAAAAAAAATATTTTTGGGATTTGTTGATTGAAATTAGGGATCAATTTTGGAGGAATTTGAAAGTCGGGATACTTTTTATTTTATTTGTATTTATGTATATCTACAGCTCATAGGACATACGTTTCACGCGTTTACGCTTTTGCAAGGCTAAGAGTGAGTTGGACTTTTTAACTATAACGATAACTAAACCATATCCTCCTCCGAGCCTTTTTCCCAAACTACGTTGGGGTCGGCTTCCAGTCTAACCGGATGTAGCTGAGTACCAGTGCTTTACAAGGAGCGACTGCCCTATCTGACCCCCTCAACCCAGTTACCCGGGCAACCCAATACCCCTTGGTTAGACTGGTGTCAGACTTACTGGCTTCTGACTACCCGTAACGACTGCCAAGGATGTTCAATGACAGCTGGGACCTACAGTTTAACGTGCCATCCGAAACACAGTCATTGGCGTCTAAGATATACTTAGAAAGTACATACAAACTTAGAAAAGTTGCATTGGTACTTGCCTGACCTGGAATCGAACCCGCGCCCTCATACTCGAGAGGTTGGTTCTTTGCCCACTAGGCCACCACGACTTTTTTTTTCCACCACGACTTTTTTTTTTTATAACTAAACCATAATTAGCCAGTATACTTGCCACCCATTGGTCAAAACAATTATGGTCATAAGGATAGCATTTAGCTATTCTTTTGCTTACAACAATAAAAATTGTCGCTGAGATACATTATTCATTACAATTTCAGAGCATAACGAGACAAACCAACCTACATTAATTAAAACCAGCGTCCCACTCAACTGAATACTTGTAACAAAACACCTAAGTAACTCTACAGAGGTTCCATAAGATAGGCGAAGATAAAGCTCTGTTCATAAGGCACATTAATTGCCCTCATCATTAAATGCTGGATTCTATTCATTAGGGTTACTGAAAGAAGCCTTTTGCAGAACGAAACATTTTCGCAAGGACAAGTGAGCATAATACACCTCTTTATGCTTTTTGTTGTAGTACAAGTTGTGAGCGAAGCCTTTATTCGGTACCAAATATAAAATTCAAGAGAAAGATTGAGGTTTAATGAGACGACTATAAATTTCAAGGCAATCAACCAGCTGCGCAGGACGGGACTATATTCTAGTGTAAATCATTTGCGCAGAAACACGTGCACTCTCTATTCCTTCACTCTCATAGCCCGATGGGACGGCAATCCGACACGACCGGAGAGAGGTCAGGCGCAGGACCGACATTGACGTGGCGTATCAATCACCAACTTCCAGACTTTCACTTATGCCTTGGACCATATCTATCTAGGGTTGTATTCACAACGGCATTGTGCGTTTTACTTGCCAGCAATAATGTTCGGGAACCTTCGATTAAAAGCCCCTTGGAGAACATAACATTTTATATTTACTGCCCACTTTATGATTGAGACTCGCTTTGAATTATTTTAACGTTAAAACGTAAATTCTGGATTCCCATTTAAATAACGTGGACTGGGCTGTTGACCTAATAAACTGAAGGTCTGTTATGTAAGCTCTTACGTTCTTTAGCGATCTTAAGACTGAATCGGTTACTAGGATTTTCATTCTATTTTAACTTCTGATGATTCCTCCGATGTTGAAGTTTTTGAGATATCGAGCAAAAAATAACGTTTGTACTATGGAGCCCCCCGAAATAGGTATTTATTTTATTCTAGTTTTCAGTATTTGTTGTTATAGCGGCAACAGAAATACATCATCCGTGAAAATTTCAACTCTCTAACTATCACGGTTCATGAGATACAGCCTGATGACAGACGGACGGACGGACGGATGGACGGACAGAGGAGCAAAAACAATAGGGTCCCGTTTTACCCTAAAAAGTGCAACAAAAAAGTTTTCGGAAAAACCTTTTCCTCCTCGCGGAGCTATCATCTCTATCTATACGTACAATCTTTATTATTTTACACCACCGCAAAAAGGAGAGAAGAAGCGAACAAAAAACAGCAATCTCTAATCTCAAAGATAAAATCGGAGCAATGTTTCGAAGGTACCTTTTTTATTATCTGTCACATAAAGCTTAAGTTTCGTCAGAGCAACAGGTGGACCATAAGTTTTCATGGGTATACCATGATAGTGTGTTTGATGCTTGAGGGAATTTAATGGTTTTTAACTGTGGTTGGGATTTTCATTGTTTGAGTTTATAGAAAGTGTGTAGTGATGTCGATTGTTATCGATAGATACTTTTTGTCGATATAAATAAATTGTCTCAATACTGACATACCTTCCGTAAAGTTGAAATCACCTCACATAAATGTTTTTTCTAAACGAAAAATATTGTCTACATACATGCCTTTTTCTAATGGAATACGACCTCTTACTACTGCATTTGCTACAAACATTCATTAAATAAAAAAAACCTTTGATGTTCTATCTTAATTCCTCAAGCTTCATGCTCAAAGTACGTATGACTTTAAAGCGGCTGACAGCGTTCTAGCCGTCTATGTGTGTAAAGGTATGAAGCAGCTTTGAAGCGCTTTAAATTCTAACGAGACGAGGCGCCGTACTTCACTCTGCTAAATACTTGACTGTCGACACCGATGTAGTGATGTGAAGTGTCGATATATCGATATATTTTTGAGGTTTGCTATTGAAAATCATAATTTGCTATTTAACTTTTCAGCTTTCGTCTAAAAAGTATGTAGAGATTTAAGGCAAATGATTTTAAAAAATCGATTATGACTTCGCGATTATTATGTAGATTTTAAATAAGTAATATCATTACATTCACGAACATGGTATGCTTAAAATCTTGGACAGAGTAAATAATATATGTAGGAATATAATGGAAAGTACCAGAACTTATCCAATACATTATGCAGAAGTGCAGTTTAAATGGCTGTGACATTCGACGCCAAAACTTTTGTCGTAAATCGGAGCCTGCATGCATTGATTCTCGATTAAATCGCTGCCTTAAAGTACCCTACAACCAATGAGTAGTATGGTTTAGGTGCACGAACACAAATGTTATCGTAACCTTTTGTATTTTGATAATGTAATCGTATAGATATATGTATAATTTTAAAATCACATTAAGCTTATTTCTTCCTGAAATTAGTAGTGCATAAATAGAAATAAAATACCTAAGAATGAACTACTACCATGATTGTATAACAAACCCAAGACATAAATTGGCAAGAACTATGGAACTGCATTATTGAAAAATAAAATCATTAAATATCGATACTCCACTGTGCTCATCACTACAACTTGCTGAAAGGCCGTATCGCATAAAGTTGTTTTAAAACAAAATTGGCTCGCAGTCAGTGTGCCAAACTACCAACTGGTAAGCCCCAGGGTGAGTTTTATTTTATTTATTTGTATTACAAATTAACACTACGATATCGTGTTTAATTACAACATTTCACAAGTGGTGTTCTGGGAGTTTGGAAACTCTGGTCTCGCCGTGGAAGTTCAATCGATGTTACATTTGCAGTTGCTATTCAGCAATAACTGTAAAAAACTGCCTCAGCTACTGACAGTTTTTTTAATAAAATAGATTTCCTTGATTTATAAACACTTCATATACAATTAGAGAAAAAAGGTAACGACAATGTTGGTAGAAAAACTAAAACACTGAATTGAGAATTCAAACAGGGTGGATTGAACCATGTTTCTATGTATTTAGTTAGATACAAGGTGAACTAATCTGTTTCTTTTAACATGCTTTTAGAACTCAGGATAAAACCGAAAATGTTTTAGTGATCCATTAGTGCTAAACAATGGACTTACACGAACTAAAGCCTAAGCCGACTTTACTTAGGTTAAAGAAAACAAATCGTTTTTGCTCTGGATCTTGTCATGACTTTTATGCAAGAAAAGATTTGTTATATTTTCATCATCTGAGGGCACGGCAGTGCCCCAGCCAAGACTCGAGCAAAGCGGGCACGGCCGTACTATCTTTTCTCGAAGCGTTTCGCGGCTATTTCAGCCCCCTGTAACTTCCATGTGAACAAAGCTATGAGTTTAGGTTTTCGATGACCAAGAGTAAGTATTAGAACAAGCTCAGTCTCAAAATTACAAGACATTTGAATAAATAGTTTACGAGTTATGAGCGATCAAAGTTACACCATTTTGTCACTGACTCACTCACTGACCGATCATCAAAAGTCTAAGGTACTTCTAGCAAACTTAGAACCTTCAAATTTGGCACCAAGATAGGTTACTAGCTACATATAAAGGGAAAATTATAAAAACCTTAAAACTTAATAAAAAATAGGAAACAAATTTATATTTGCGGTTTTCAAGAACATTGTGTATGAATTTTGACTGCATTGATAACTTTGTTATTTATTTATGTACAAAATGTTACTATTTGTTTTATTGTTACGTAGTGTGGTATATTGTTATTATGTATTAAATATACATACATATGAATAAAAAAGCTAGGTTAAAATGAAATGAACAATGATAAAATCTTTCATATTAATGCAGTGCGATACATACTGCATGCTCGCTCGATAGATGGCGTTGTCCTGGTCTAAATCGCGCTATGGTTTCATTACATAGCTTAGTATAAGTAGTACTTTAAAAAAAAATCAAATAATTACATGTGATAGCGCCATCTACCTCTGAAATAAATCTCTTTTGTTCTAAAAGATATTTGATTCAAAAATTCGTCAATTTCGAAAATTATTAGTTTATTAAAAAAAAATGTTGTTTACGTGCTACTTTGGGTGTACATATTTAGTTTGTTATATATTTAGTTAGTTGCATGTAAGTTAATTTAATTTGTTATATACTATAGAAGAAAGAGATACTTAGAGAAGAAAGAGACCTACAAAAAATAAATTAGATCCCATCAAAAACATTAAATGTAAAAAAAGCCAATCCTCTACGCAGTTCCTCCACCGTAAAAAGTTTTGAGATCGCATAGAAGCCAAGTCCTGTTCAACTTTAATTGTAATAATAAATCAACATTTTGTGACTATATCAATTAAATAGTTTTGTTCACATTACAATAATATTGTCTTGGCCATGAGCACAAGTTAAAAGTCGCTCCTTGTAATAATGTGTAAATACCATTGAATTGATAAATTCTATATGGACATGATTTTACGATTGGACTGATTATGCACTGAAGAACTTAGACAAGGACTTAAAAGACTTAGAATTTGAGATCACCATGGACTAAACATCCGCCATAGTACATGTGCAGTTCAGTGATGGATGATACTGACTGTCATTTAGTAACGATTGAATAAACTAAATGTATTTAATTCTGTGATATTAAACTCGATGTTTGACTTTCACCTCTCCAAGATATGCTGTATTATATTTGTAGTTTATTGTGCTCATGGCCAAGTCAATATTATTGTAATGTGAACAAAACTATTTAATTGATATAGTCACAAAATGTTGATTTATTATTACAATTAAAGTTGAACAGGACTTGGCTTCTATGCGATCTCAAAACCTCTTTACGGTGGAGGAACTGCGTAGAGGATTGGCTTTTTTTACATTTAATGTTTTTGATGGGATTAATTTTACGCTAGCCAAAACTTAAATGACTTCAATGTAGTTTGCTATATGGATAACTGTTGATCCGAAAGGTTGGCCAAAGAACCTCCACAGTTTTAAAATAATGTTCAAACCAACGAACCAACTTTATACCCTATGTCAAATGACGACGACGTCGAATAACGAAGGAGCTAGTTAAATAAAACGGAATCAAATAAGCTTACCAACATCAAAAACACATCATATAAAACAAACAAGACAGGTATCCACACTCTATAAACTCTTGCAAATAGATCCGATGGGATCATCCGACGAGCCAGCCAATTCGTCTCGACTCGCTATCGGCATCTCAGGTCAGATCTATAAAGATTCCCCGCGGTCCATTAGAGGGAGGTAGCTTTGAGTGATTGAGGCAGAAATACTGGTTGACGCTGAATGTGAAATATTGAACTTCTGTGTGACAGAGGAGGACCAATGAAAAACGAATGTGATGAATATCATAAGTGGTGTGAGTGCCTAAACACCTATTCAATTATTTTTTCTGAAGACTGTAATAAAAAACTGTCCGATTTTCTTTTTTTTAAATTAGCTATTTACTACCATTAAAAAAAACTACGTGTGCCTTTTTTGTTTCTAAATTGCCATATCATCAAACTGTGCCAAAACTGGTTAAATAAGTGCCAAAACCTAAAAATTGGAATTAAATGTGTTTCTATTTAATTGCTAGCAACTGTACTTTATTGGATTTTCATATAACATACCTTCTTCAGCTTAGAGTGAATTCAAACCTCTTTCCTTAGGTACTCTTATAGCCACTGCTTCTATTTTTATATCGGCGCTTCTGTCTTCACTTGCATCATGTACATTTGCTCCGGACGCATCCCGGACGGCGTCCGGACGTAACCCGGACACCGGACAGTCATCCGTCCACTTGTAATCGCAGTTATCTAGAATTGAGATCGGCTCAACTGCCAACTGGTTTCACTGGGATGTCTCGATTTCCACATGGATTCCGTTTATTTCCGAAATTTTCGCTTTTAATAGCATTGTATTTTTGTTCTCAGTTCCACGATAATATGGGCATCGGATTTACATACAATTTGCATGTTCAGACGTTTTAACCGTACAACTTATAATTTTAATAGGAATCTGAGTTTATAATTGAAATATGCTGGAGGGAACTATGTCCTCATTTCTCATACATATTTATTCTATTCTATGTCGTTTACTTATGTGTGTCTACGTCCGGCTGATGTAATTCTCACCTCTGTATATCTAAGATTAACTTGAATTCAATAATTTCAGCAATCTATCAAGCGTCCGGAGGAACTTATTATGTCTTCACCAGGTAAAATGTACTAATCAGCTACATTATTGACAGGTTCATCACAATCCGTTAAAGCGTAATCACCAATTCAAAGATCTAAAATTATAAACCATAAAACATTTAAATAGCATCAAGACTTACCATAACGATAAGATCACCTAAAAATTTAAATTCAAATCCACATTCGAATTCAATTCGAATCTGCCAATAGCAAAGCATACGGTCACGATAACACTTGGTCCAGCCATATCGGGTATTAGCCGATCTCGTACGAATTTCACCGATCACTGCCGATGTCACGGTATCAACGGTCTTAGGGGATTTGTACGGATCCCGCACGGGACGCGAAGGATTTTATTTTTACGTATTGGATTATTGAGAGGTGAAGTGGGGATTTTGGACATGCTATGGGTCTTGGACATGAGTACCTACCTAAGAACAATATGGATTCATTTGGTGTTGATTCCCAGTCCACCTAAAAAAATCTATACTATCTATACTAATATTATAAAGAGGAAAACTTTGTTTGTTTGGTTGTAATGGATAAACTCCAAAACTACTGGACCGATTTTAAATATTCTTTCACCATTAGAAAGCTATATTATCTGCGAGTAAAATAGGCTATATTTTATCCCGGTGCGGGCAGTAGCTCCCACGGGACGCGGGTGAAACAATGGGAAAACGGCTAGTACTTAATAAATGGACTTATGAGTCACTGATAAAATATGGTACCTATGTTATCAAAAGACCTTAACTGCATGTTTAAAGAAAATCGCGAGTAAAATATACTCAAAGAAAAATCTATTTTCTTGCTTTTAACACTTACAATCCAGGCACCAGGATCATATACGCTACATAACCCAGTTTCAAAATTATCCAACTCCGCTTTAAAAGTGTTCCTTTCACATAAAAAGCCGAGCAAAGCGCTTGAAACTTGACTGTTTGTCAGAACATTCCAGCATATCTGATTGAAATTGTTCTGAAACAGACCGCAGCGAGTTCTGACATAGTTCTGTTGTTATGTGGGCCAGGTATGGCGGTTATGAACAGGGCGTTGTTGTGTTGGGGTGCTGAACTCGATTTAGATGAGGATTATTATAATGCTTGAGGATTTATTTTTGAATAAAACTATTTCTTAAAGTATAAGCTCCAAACATGCTGTTTTTGTATTTTTCGCTTTTAGACGGGACGACTTTTCACTTTATCGAGATATACTAAATTTTTAATAGGTAGGTATATTTCCTTGCCAGAAATGTAAGTTTTAGGTACTGAATGGTTTATCATAAAAGAAAGCCTAACTTACATATGACAATATAGTTGGAATTTTCTTTATCAATCAAAATCATGTGATACTCAAAATCCTACAAGTCGTTTAAGTATTATCCCCAAACTGAGCACGCCTCTATGTTGGCTACTAAATTCCATATTTATCTATCCATGTTTTAATCTTCAAATCCATACTTTTTGCTAATATTCTTCTTAGCCAAACTTCTCAACATAAATTACCCTCACAGTATTACACAACAAGCAACCGGTAGCGACAGCGGTCACGTGACAATCCACGTGGAACCGCAACTTTACGGAACATTCGAGAAAGACACGTGGAGGAAAACTGGAACGAACATCCTTACAAACGTGACGAACTGAAAAACTGTAAAATAATCCCACAAATCTGGGGAAAATATAAAGATAAGTCGTAATAACTACAAGAATAAATGTACGCCTTTTCTTAATTCCTTCTGTTTCTTTCCTTATCTTAGCATACAAAGAAAGTTCCCAAAAACATGGACACTAGGTACTTTTCCTCAATGCAGATTAATTTCCTTCATAAGCAGGTTTTCTCGAGGTATTCTTGTAAACTACATTTTACATTATTTCCTTCAGACAAAAGCACATTTTTCCTTCCCTCTCTGCTAGAAAAAAAGGTTCACAAATCGAAACTTTATGCAGCACCAATACGTTTAAAGGTACAATAAACATTTCTTCCAACACTTTAACTAGCACCATTTATTTGTATTTCATTTCGATGAACACTAGATGGCGCTGACTCCAAGACAAGTGTGCTACAAGTATTGTGCACTCGAGTGTACCTGATACTCTCGAGCGCTTTATTCGATGCAATCCATTCGTGTTTTCACATTTATCGAGATAAGTTGGGAATATGTTGCGAAGTAGCTGAAATAGCTATTCACGTAGTTTTGCTCACATCTCTGGGGAATAGCTTCCCATATCTTAATTAAATATATATCCTATTTTATTTAGGGCTTAAATGCAACATAGGCAAAGAATTTTGAAAATAGGTCTAGTAGTTTTAGAGTTTGGTGTTCAAAAACTTATACAGGGCTTTCCTACTTACCATAATTATGGAGATATTTAAAATTGAAGATATTTTTGTAGATACATAACTTGTTTCATTATTGGATAAGGTAGACTCTGTTTAATAAAAATGTGATATTTAAATGAAAACGAGTGCCAGTTACTGAAAGCCGCTCTTGCCAGCTTTCAATTCCGTAATAAATATTTTCAGTTGCACATTTGTCCATATAAAATAACCTAATATTTGCACCATTTCAATATGCCTGCACCTGACAATAGGTACGGTCACGTACATACTCATAGAAGTACAGTCGCGCATAATATTTACCGACAGCCTCGAGTCGAACGCATCCGGAGTTCTGCGAGCTATCTGCTCAAACCGTGTTGTGTCGAAGTGTACCTGTGCTCCAATAAGTACTCTTGAATGCAACACGTTTATCTATAAAACAACATGGCTGCTTACTGTTCGCGAATGTACTAGGTATATTTGATGTCAGAATTCTCTCTAGAAGGTATTATCAAGGTGCGTACGGATTGCGCGTACCCTGGTACGCGTACTCAGTTTACGCGTATCCGGAACGCCTAGTCCATACCTGCAGCTACGCGTTCACTCTTGGGGTACGCGTACCGCGCGAGCCAACTCGCAGCGCGAGCCACCATCAGTCGGTTTTTGGTCGCGCGTCAAAGAGGACGCACGCGGCCGGCTACGCTATATTTGGACGGCAAAATGAATAAACACGCGTGTTCTTGTCGGAGTCATGGCGAATGACTGGGGCTCGCGGAGCGCTCTGGATCGATTGACCTCGCGTACAGGTTCGCGGCGGTCCGTACAGGAGCTGTACGCGTATCCAATGTACGCGTGGACAATGTTTCCCAACTACGCGTAACACAGGAACGCGCTATCCGTACGCACCTTTACGTTACCTAAGCTCACAAACGTATGTAATTTATCAAGTCACGTTACCAAGACAGAGCGATTTTTTATACGTTATAAAAAAGTACCTAAACTTCAGCTTAAATATTTTAGTCCAAAAGTTCAGAGAGTGAAAATATGAAATCTAGCGTTATGGATCTCTTTGACATAATAGGTCACTTTTCAAACATTATATTATACGGCAAATGTAAAGAACTTCAAGCAGTATAAAAATTATAAAATTAAGCGACAAAATTATATCTCAAATCACCATTTCACCTCAGGCAAGGAATGACCAAGACCTTTCTTTAAATGCCTGAATGGCAAGGAAAGAACGAATGAATGAATGAATGAACCCTTTAAAAGGTCACACTTATACAATCAAATTCTAAAGCTATTGTATCGTCTACTTGACGAATGTGATTCGGGTAACTTCGGCAAACGTCGGGTAACTTCGGTTTCGTTCGGAGCGGAAAATTAATTTCCTTAGACATTGAATTGACCACGGATTGGGAAACAGACTTCAAGGTCTCATTTAATTGTTGGTTTTGGGTCGTCCAATGTTGGTTACGTTTGATTTATGACAAACGGTTTAAATAGTTAGATATTTAAGTGATGACAATCTGTTCAAATACTTAGTGTTTATGGTCAAAAGGGTGTACTCCACAACTATCTTCACTTACTTTCTTGTTGATCACAATTTTTTTCACCTCCTAAGACTTTGTATAAATAGCCAGAAACAAAAATATAAATCTCTTCTTTATTTCTTTACATAGCTTTTGGAAACAAAAACAAACCACAAAATCAAACGTGATTCCCAAAGTATCTTACAACAAAGCTACCAAAACAACCGCGTATTAACCTACATAATAAGCTCATAAATCTCTCGTATGACTTAATCACACAAATAATAATGTGCTCTGCTTTATACTAAAGTTTCCTCAAAAGCTGGACAAACAAACGAGACGGGTGAACCCAAACATATACGTAAAATACACGATTTATTGAATACTCGTCATAACATACCAATTTGTGTTGTTAGTAACTAGCTTCCGCCCGTGGTTTCACCACGTACTCAGAGAAGTACTTCTTGTACGAGGATAACAAGTAGCCTTTACGTTATCAACAGTAATTATAATAAAGAGAAAACATTTTTTTTGGTTTGTACCCTAAAGGCTCCGAAACTACTGAACGAATTTGAAAACTGATTTTTATTTCATTGTTGGAAAGCTCTTCACTTATATACAGTCTTCCTGAGTAATATAGATAATATATAAGAAAAGTAATAAACATACCAACATACATCCTTACAGGCTTTCACATTTATAATACTAGTTTCTTCTATAACACTAATTTTTGTATGAGAACGTAAATATATAAACATAAAATAATCTTGTGTTCAAAGAAAATATTATTATTGTGCCCTATACAGTAAGCTTAGATTAGTGCGAATCTAAAGATACAAGAAAAATAAATCAGCAATAGTAGGAGGAAAATCAGAGAGCGCCTAATCATAAATCGAATAACAATATGTTTATTTTCATAGCCACTTATGTACAGGAAAAAGGTTGTTCGAATATACAAAATGTTTTTTTCATGTGATTAACTGGTATTGGCAAAATCTATGCTAATGTTATAAAGCTGAAGAGTGTTTGTTTGATCACACGAATCTCAAGAACTACTTGGTCAGATTTCCCGTTCAGTATTTTATGGCAAACGTTTTTATAGTCGTTTTCCCGCGGTTTTGCCCGCGTCCTTTCGCCCTTAACGGTATAAAATATAGCTTATTTTACTCAAAAATATGGTAGCTTTCCAACAGTGAAAGAATTTTTCAAATAGGTTCAGTAGTAAACAAAAAAATGTTTCGTCTTTATTATACTAGCACAGATTTGTCCAAAAAGGCATAAAAAACATCCAACACTAGTGCATCTAAAAACCTAAAAACCAAATCACCCTTAAATTAAACCAATCTTCCTCAAACAGAGGTTTTGCCTACAAGGGGTTGCCAAAATGAAAGCATAGTAAATGTTGATTTAGTTAGGGGGGACAAAGACGCGCCCTGGCCGCAAGCCAACGCCACGACACTTTATACAGGCCTGCCTTATTTAGCCAAGCCTAGGTTTTTATCTACATTTCCTAGACTTCTGTGAATGGCTAACAGGATAACCTTGTAACCTTTCTTTTATCTGGAATTAGCTGTAAATGCATTTGTGTTGGCCATTTATGATCCTGTATCTGTAACTTTTAGTTATAAATGCCTGCTGAATCAATTTTTGATGAAATTTTGTATGAAGAAGCCAACTCGACACTTTATACTAGCCTGCCTTATTTAGCCAAGCCTAGGTTTTTATCTACATTTTCCTAATTCTGTGAATGGTCAAGTTTGTAACAGGATAACCTAAATCTACATTGCTAGTGACCTTTTATCTGGAATTAACTGTGAATGCGTCTGTAGGTATCTGTGTTGTAGTGGCGATTGGTGTCTACATATAGGTTCTAGATCTAGGTATATTGAATTAAGTTGAATGTAGTGTAAATAGGCTGTTTAGTAAGGGTTAAAAATAGGCAATCCTTATTAATATTACAAATGTGAAAGCAAGATAGTAAAAACGATGTTATATCCCGTTGCGGGAGGTAATTCCCACTAGGACGCGAACCGAACCGCAGACCGCTAAGAACGAGCGAAGAACTCCAAATGTCAAGTATAAATCGTCATTTCTTTTCGAAAGTGCATTCAAACGTCATACTGAATTATTCTCTGAATGCGTACAGAAAAATTCACAGCGAGAAACCAACCAAAAAACGGAATATCCGCCCGCCATTTTTCCATACGTTAGAGGTATGTCCCGATCAAATATCGCTAATGCCATCTATCGTTGTGCTGCTACAAGCCACCGGTTGTGGATGTAGCTTAGATCATTCAGCCAACTGGACATGGCAGCTGTTCCTTCTGCTAAACGTAAAGGTAATAGAGGACCGCTCATACTCGTACGTTATACGATATTACCTATGCTTGTGTTTGTCAATTTTGTCATGTGTGTATGTAATGATGTGATCAAAAGTGCATGTGTGAGCTATCTACAATTGGTTGCATTGTCGCCCTACGAGTATAGGTATAGCATATTTTTCGAATACATATAAAATCAAAGATTTTTTATTCTATAATAGACCTACTACAGGTTCTTACGAAACATATAACAATAGCAAACTTTCAATTCCAAGGAATGGGTGTTATAGAAAACAACCGTCAAGAAACTCCCTAGACACTTGGTCTCATGGCTGTTCTAGTTGGTTTAATGCTCCAGGACATATAGTGATGTTATACTAGCTCGGCGCCAAACCCGCGCTAATTACATTACATACGATACCTTCTACTCTTTGCAGTTTTATCTTTTATGCTTCAGTCGTTTTGTGTATGTAAATCTGTTTGTATGGTTGCATAATGTGTATTTTATTTAAGAATCAAGGTTTGGCTCAGCATGGTTATTTCTGAATAGTTTATGTATTGTGTTTGTAAGTAGGCGAGTACTGACGGAACTACTTACTTTGTTTTTTTTTTAGCGTTTCTGATGCTTATATTTATCCATTTTCATGTTATAGTCAAGATGAAAATATTTACAAAGCTTGTAGTCTCCATTCCGAGCTTAACAGCCTTTTCACACTTCAGCCAGTTCGCGGAAATTTCTTACTAACAGCAGTGTGAAAACACTGTCAATATATATTTTTTTTTCTTAGCCGTATTGTTCCTACTAATATTTATACATCCATACTTCTTCCACCTTCAACAAAAAAAAACAAATGACAAAAAACAAAAGCCAACGAAATAAATAACGATTACAAAGAGAAAAACTCTGAAGTAATATCTGAAAAGTACTGTAAACACATCTTAATGAAACACAGCTTCCCTCATCTCCGCAAACAGCTCTTAAATATATTATTTTGTTTTGCGACCCTCGAGGGGTGCTTGATGTCCGTTTAGGGTCAGAGAACAAAAAATATGCAGATATTAATAAGGGAAAGCACTGTAGATTAGTAGTTGAGAGTTCTGGTAAATTGTGGACAAATATAGGTAAGTCTTCTGTTCTCGTTGCTCGTCATACAATTAGTAAAACGTGTCCAACGCAAAGTTGCAAAAGTGTCTCTGAATTTTAAATGATTATTCAGTTTCGATATTATACTTTATTTAATCAATATCTTTATTAATTATACTTAACTTTATCATCAATAGCAGTGCGAAGCAAAACCTTCGAAAAAATCAAGTTAAAGAATACTGTTAATAATGATTATATAACTTCAGCAAAGCATAGTCTCCAAAACCGTTATTATAGACGAAATTAACTTTGTATATCTAGGAGCCAATATAAACGTGAATCCGCAAACGATGTAACCAAAGCCGTCCAATAAAGGTATTTCATATTTTTATTTCAGCGTCTACTACAGTGGTCCTCAAAGTTTTGCTATGTATTAGATATTATTTCGGGACTGCAGAGCAGATTTAATTTATCACATTAAGATAGTTAATCTTTTTTTTTCACGAATTTGGTAAAAAGATTTTCATAACAGATTTAAAAACTACAAAAAAACATTTAACAACTTAATAAAGAGAGATTCACTAATTGCAGCTATTGCATGTTACTTTTTTTTCATCTTTACGTTACAAGTGTAGTAAGAAAACAGTCAATTCAATGTACTCGGTACTTTTAATCAATTTTAACACAAGTTTGGGAACCCCAGCCATGATTCCTGCGAGTCTGGTTCGTTTCCCCTGTTTGTCGAATCGCAACGATCTACGATTGCGTGAAGGATAATAAGCGAATGTACAGAATGGGGACTTTCCTTCATTTTACCAACGTTTATTTAAATAAATATGGTTTGGTAATCTTCAAGAGGATGTAGCTTGAGGGTGTTTAATTTAAAGATGACGGTTGGAGAAAAATTGGAGATTCCTAATGATGTGGATTTAGTTAATTCGATATATTTAAGATAATACATGGAGGTATTAATTTTCCCAGCAGTGCCAAGGGCCAAGGCCCAAGGCCTATTTTAAGTAGATCCTCTAAGGCTATTGATGGTAAAAAGCTAAATGTTTTTATGAAAGTTTCGTGGACAATGAAATTAACGTATGTAATAAGCAGGTCCAAATATTACCATTTCCAGACCGCTTGAATGTATAGCTAAACGCAAAAATAAGCAGCCATTCCAAACTGCTTAAAAAGCAAAAGAAAAAAAACCTATTACTTTAGAGACCCCTAAACTTACTTTAAATTATCATAATAGGCATATTAAATCTTGGAAAAAATACCATAAAATACCCATATTTATGGCGCTTTCAACATGTTTTGAAAACTCCCACATTTTGAGCTATCTTTTATCCTTATAAAAGGCCGAGGGAAGATGTCGACGTTTATTTAGTACATTCAAAAAGGCCAGGACCTCAAACGTCGGAAATTAAACTCGTCACTTTATACTTCTATTTTAGAGTTCCCTAGTGAAATGGGGTTATAGTAGACAGTATACTTACATGCTTGTCTGTTGGAAAGTTTCATCAAGTACGGAGCTGAAAAAAGTAATATTGATTAAGGCGAGGAATTGGTCAACAATAATTCCATAACCGGCACGCGCATCTAAGGCGCCAAAAGGGGTCGGAGCGTCTGAGCGGGGCGAGGATAACAATACGCGCGCTAGCTTATAACTAAAAGTCGTAAGCGACAAAATGGTTTTGTAATTTTATTATTTAGAAATGATAATTTGATAAAAATTCCTTCTACAGTTTTAAAGAGTATGTATATACTCAACTACTAAAAAAGTTAAGAGGCTTAAATCGGTCCCGTATGCCCATAATATGTGAATCTCTTTTTAAAAAGAGGTATGTTTGATATATTTTTCTCTGTTATAAAAGTTACCTAATCATGTTTCTACGTCTAACAAAATAAGGTTTATATCATGAACTTTCAGGTAACCAAGTTGTATTTTGATCCGTTTTGTATTTACTGAGAAAAATTGAAATCCTTGGGGCCAAAAATTCCAATTCGTCCTCTTAACTTGGAACAAGTAATCTTCATAGAGTTGATTAGTTTGAACATGTTTCCGTATCATTTAAAGTTTTATACAGACAGCTAAATTCTATGAGTTAAAATTCATCCGATGTCGAAATAAGTAGATAATGAATGCTGTTTTTTTTTCAAATCTACTTTTTTCCAGTTTCTATTTTAAAAATGTGCAAGGTATATAGCCAAAGTTTGCATCCAAATCATTGATAGGCTACTGTTGATTAATATTTATAGTACTACAGTTATACTGGCACCTTTCAGCTGAAATTTTGTAGTAAAAAAAAACCAAGCTACAGAACCACTCTCAACAAGAAACAAGAATTAAACTTAGCCGACATTTAGTTATTTTTCTTTTAAATTCCTTCTCAAATAAACATCGCAGCTGGGAGTATATAATATCATCAATCTGGCTCAAGGAGGCCTGAGCAGTGTTGCTGGATAATCCGCTATTAAAGTAAGTTGTGACGTAGATATCTTCCAGTCCGTTTTGAGTATTTCTTTATTGTTAATGAGATTTGAATGTTATTTTTATGACTGTTTTGTTGGGAGATGGTGTGTGGAAGTGGGTTATTTAAATTCAGTGCGCGTTCTATTTGTCTTTTATTATATAAAACTCTGTAAGAAGGTGATGGGCAGTAGATGGTATCGGGCTGCCCATGATTGCGGGATTTTAGGTGTTCCTTGGAGGAGGCCTACGATAAGCAGACGACGGCAATTGACTGACATGATGATTGTGATGATATAAAATTCTTTCAGTGTCAGATAATTTATCCATTTATCAAGGAAAGCCACAGGCAAATTTTTATTCGAGTAGTTACCCCGCGACGCACGTGAAACCCCAAGCGGATGCTGGTAATGAAATTCCTCCATAGAAACTGAGTTAGTTCAACAAACAAATTAATTAAGACCTCCATACTACGAAACTCAAAATTAATATTCAAAGCACTAATTAAATACTTGCTAATATTATAGAAATGTCTAGAATTCCAGTCTCTTCTGTAGATTTTCTCGAAATGTAATTAATATGGCGTCTGAATCGAGACCAGGCGGGATCAGGATGATCGATGATCGGAATAAAATAGAAAAATGTTATAGATTCTTCTCAATAAAGTTTGTAATGAGAGTTGATAGTAAGGGTATGTTTTATTCGTATTATTTGAGAGAGAAGTATGTTCCTTAAATATGTTTATTATATTAGAGTATTGTCACCGGTTACATGGTTAAATGAAAGTTGCATATTTAGAGTTGGTGAAGAAGAAAAACATAGTACAGTTATTCAACGTCGTTTTATATAAATTTTTCATTGACAGCCGGGTATAAATGAACATAAATACTTGGAAACATACGGTGCAGTATATAACAGCCAAAAAGAAAGGTCAAGGAACTGTTGTTTCAACTAAAAAACAGAAAACAAAAACAAAAAAACATCTGGCAGTCCAATTCTCTCCCAAGGCCTCAAAAAAATAAAAAATCACAAGGTCTTTTAATCCATTACGTCTAAGTGTCTTCCATTTTCAGGGAACCCTGTAACCGGCCGTAACTGTATTGCGGCTCGCCCTCAAATTCTATTAATCCTATCTCGTCAAGTCGCCACGTAAATTAGTTAGGGGGAACTTAAAACTTGGGGAATCAAGTTGTGAGTGAGAGCGGTTTTGAGCTGTGAGATTTAAGTGTTGTAAAAAGAAATGACAAAATCCACTTAATAGGCTGTGGTCTTGTTTATTTAAGCTTGTTTATTTATATAAATAAGCTTAGCGCTCAGAAAGAGCGTTATATTTAGCTTTTGATTTTTAACTTATTTACTATGATATAACATGCATAAACCTTACCAAATCTTGACTTGTCAGCTCAAAGTCGACTTACCTGTAAAAAGAAAGAAATATACGTTAGAATACATGTGATATTTATTACAGAGTATTGTTTCAAACCCCTGTCTCATAGCACTAAATAAACTTGTCTTACAGTAAACGCGCTGAAACCGCTACGCTCATGAAATACACTCAGCGGCACGGAATTTGGCCCAAACAAACACAAGTAGATATCAGCCCAGATAGCTGTTGTAAATTCTAATTTCATATGACATATTGTCAGTCCTTTCGTAATTGTTAATTAAAATACAGAAAAAAATAACACTAGAAACAGATTCCATTGTTGGAACACAAAGCGGAAAGTTAAGTTTCAATTCAGATAGAAATTGCCGAAGTGCTAAGCACGTTCCAAAAAAAAATAATGATTATGATCGTTTTTTGTTTCTCTTATTTTCACAATTTGATATGAAAATTACCCTTACTGCAGCTCAAGTTGCTCAAGTAGTGATGCTAAGACGTCAAGGGCGTACATAGCGGAAGATGGTTGAAACTTTAAGTGCAACGCGTACAAGTTAAAGATATGCATAGAAATTGTATGGCCAGACTGGCCTTTACACAAGAAGACCAAAAAATGGGGGTGCAAGGTGTTCGTCGGCGCACGACGACCGATTTATCGTACGTGCATAAATGAAAAATCGGTATCTCACTGCGTTAGAGATGCGCCAGCCTTTGCAAACAGCAAGAGAAGTCAACGTCCGTAAGCGCACAATAAGAAGAAGGATGGAGGAACAGGATGGGCGTGCTCGAAGACCAACTCGAGGCCTGGAACTTCTCCTGCACCATCGTATAGCCAGACTTAGGTTTGCAAGAGAACATTCAAATTGGACGCACGACCAATGGAGTCAAATTTTATGGACCGATGAATGCAGAGTCGCCTTAAGAGCTCCAGATGGCCGTGAACGTGAATGGAGAAAGCGCGGAGAATGGTTTCTTCCCACCACTACCAAGCAAACAGTCAGTTTTCATGGTGGGTCCATCTTGGTTTGGCGAGGCATAAGTTCAGAAGCCCGTACTGAATTATTGGTTGTCGAAAGTCGTCTGACAACAGTGCGGTATATTGAAGAGATCCTTCAAAATCATGTTTTACCCTGTCAGGGATTCATAGGAAGTGAAGAATTTCGTATAATGCAGGACAATGCTCGACCTCACACAGCTCTTTGCGTAACCGATTACTTGTTCGAGTTCGGTATTCAAAAATTGGACTGACCTGCAAGAAACCCAGCCATGAATCCTGTAGAACATGTCTGGAACAAGTTTAAAAGACAGGTCCGAGCAAGTCATAACCCACCACGCACTCTCAGTGAACTGAAAACCGTGCTGGTAGCTGCCTGGGAGGAGATCTCTCAGGTGGAGATAAAAACATCATCCAGAGCATGCTAGATCGTATGCAGGTAGTCATCAGATCAAGAGGAAGAAACAACCATTATTAAAATTCGATAACTTTCTCTTTTGTTAAAAATGTTTAATTTAAAAGTTTATGGTGATTATTGCGGTAAAGGACTCTGTTTTCTAACTCAATGAAACTTAATGAACATCCTCACAATTCTGTTGTTTGTTAGTCATTTGCTATTGGAAAATGAGTAAATTAAACAATTCTAAAATAAAAATTCAGATTTCTCATTTAAATAATGGTTATAAGGCCCAAATGTGCTTGGGCCAGATTCCGTGCCGCTGAGTGTAGCTGTCAGCTCATAACACATCCCAAACACAAAATATTAAATCCTTTCCGAGTCCATCAAGGCAGGTAATAGAAACTGATAAATTAATTTGTCAAAAACTTTTCTAAATTCCTTGAAAATATTTGTTTTTTGCCCTTGTTTCGTTGGTATTACTGTTATTATAATCAAGTTAGTAAAGTTGGCAGGACTGATAGCGTCCACAGATTATAATGGGTTTAATTTTGACTTTGTTTGTCTATGGTATAAAGGAGAATGGTTAGATATTTTATTAAGTTTCCTGCTTTCGGGTTCATGGAAATTGACCTCATTAGAAGTTTTAATAGCTGTTAATTTGGGTCCTGTAATTATTAAGCTTGAAGGAACATTGCTTTGGATAAATGGAGCTCGCTCGATAATTATATTACGGTGACTAAGAGCCTCATTATAATGATCGTTTTGAGTAATTCTAATAAAAATATACTTTATAGCGAGTTTTCTTCACTCTCGTTAAATTATAACAACTAGGCAGACTGAGGCGTACAGCTTATTATTTTGACTATCTTTGCCATATGCAAATACCTAAGATATGTATTTTGTATTATAATATTCAATTTTATTTCAAAACTTTGTCTAACCAGCACAAAATTTAATGCACAATTCAACCAAAAACAAACCAATATTTATGCTTTTCACTACAAAAGCCGACAAAATTCCATAACAATTCGGCCTAAATCAACCATAACAAATAACAAAAGTACCCCCATTTCTCCAATTTACACCTTTACAACCGGAACTAATATCCACGCCTTTTCCCGGTCCCCCATTACTTGGGTACCTGTGTTTCAGGTACCATAGCCTGCAGGCTCCATTAGCCACCCTCTTTGGATGTGAAGATACCCTGCTTGATGCGAGGGGAAAATTCGAATGTTGGGGCTCGAACGGAATTCCGGAATTACAGATTTGGGGCATACTTGTTATTACGGTTTTTTTGTTTTGATTGTTTCGGCTTGTATGTAAATATATAGAAATAGGTATGCTTTAAGTAGATATGTTACTTTTATTCAACATATGTTGAGGTGAAGTCCTTTGCTGAACATAGGTCTCCTCTACGTTTGGTAGAGGCCTATGTCTAGCGCCTTCAATTGTCTATGAAAAAATAATCTGAGCTCCGTATTAACTTGGAAAATATCCCTTATCCAGAAGCTATATACGTACATATTACGTATACTCTATGTCATTATAAAAAGGACAATTCTGAATACACATTAAAAGAGCAGAAATATAATGGTTCCGTTTTATTGAATATCGTCGCGTATCGTTCTCGACGCTTGAACGGTTGAGCGCCTGATTAAAAAACAACTTCGAGTGAATGTAGAATGCTTTGCTATTAAAATTATAGTTGAGTGCATTAAGCAATCGTTGCTAGGAATAAAGGGCAAAAGGTGCTTTTTTACATTTGACATCTGTTATTAAATCTAAATATTGTAGGATTCTAACTTTATCAAGTACTATCTTCAGATGCGGTTTCGTTCGCTTCCTACGAGAACTTTTTCGCGCGTCTTAACAAAAACTTAATTCTTCCTCAATAAATAAGCTATAGTATAAAGTACTCTGAAACTATTTTTCGTATCAGACTAGTGATTCATTAAATTATCACGCTCACACAACTTTTCAGCTATACAACGTATATACTTTTTTCGATAAAAATATCATCCAATATCTGGTATTACTGAAGGCTAACAAAATTTAAATAAAATCTCATTTCAGCGGTCACCTTGATTTTCTAATAACGAACCTTGTTTATTTTAAGTTAATTTTATTCGCTGCTTATATCCCCTGAACACAAACAGAATTTTGATAGTCTGCCTAAGATAACACGAAAATATCTGGCTTGTTGATATTATCTTTTGAAATGAAATACTTGTTTAATGTAGCACTTATTGATATTATGTAAACATATACAAATTAATTATTATATCTGGGAGCATGGCCATGCCTCAGCCAAGTCTGAAGCAAAGCGGGCATGGTCTTACCATCCTTTTCTCGACCTTTTCCTTCGTCGTGGCGTTTTCATCAGTCTGTTACTGTCGTTGTTATTTCTTAGTTACATAATATACAATATTTCATAACTGTTCATCACAAATATTTTTCCACGTGTGCTAGATAGTATTGTCAACGTCAAAAGATTGATCTCCAAGTCTCTAGAGAAAACCTAATACAAAAATACGATTACCAACAATAAAAAGAGGATTAATATAATGGAATAAACAGAAGATTTTGATAAAAAAGCTTCAATAACAGCCCACACGCTCATTGTCATTCAATACGTCTAGAGGACAAGCTATTGTCACTTCTAATATAAATTCTATCATGAAAAGTGTAAAAAGCTCGCCAAGTAGGAGTCGAACTCGAGCACCGAGGATTCCGTATCTACGAAACGAGGAAAAAATTAGGTTTGTTGTATGGGAGTCCCTCATTTATTTGTTGTATTCTAGTCTTTTGAAATGTTTATTAGAGCGGCAATAGAAAAAGGCACTTCCTCAGTAAAAATGTTGACTGTCTCTCACAATTGATAAAATACATATAGCCTAGTGACGGACAGCGAAGTCTTAGTCACAGGGTCCCGTTTTAACCTTTGGTAATGGAACCCTAAAAAGTAAAATAAAATATTCGGGCACATTTCAACCTCGCTAACACGAGAGTACTGGCAGCTCAAAGGAGGTATAACTGAAAAGGTTCTAACATAACTTTATCAAATCATTTAAATTTACTGTGAAAAATTCCTTTTCGAACGTGAAGCAGGTTGCAGGAGGTGGGGGTGAAAAGGGGTGGTGGATCGGACGGCGGCTGAGATATACGGGTGTAAAGGTTTGGTAGCAGAGAAATAACATTTACATTAATTTTGGTAATTATGTGATGTATGCAAAAAAAAACTTCTATTATGTGAAGAAATCCTGGTTCAATATATTGACAACACAAGCGTTGACTTATATTTGTGGTAAAATTAAAATAAGTCGAAAACCACAAAAAATCGCGTGCCCTTAACATGACGAATCTAGTTGTTGCGGTCTGTAGTCACCTTTTCGACCAAACTGCTCGTATATTAATTGACTGTGATAAGTAGAAAATAAACATTTATAATAACGTAAAAAAACGTTAATTTGTGCATCAGAATACAATGCAAAATTCTTGGAACAAGGGATTAGTATCCTCGATTAGCTACCATTAAAATCACCCAACAATTCAGCTCTCCATTCCTCCCGTATGTCCACCAGTATCGAGCACAACCACGGGCTAATGAATACAAACCACTCGATGTCCTACACTGCCCCCCTCGCCCCACCCCGCCCCACCTCGCATACCTGATTAAATGCATAGAGATTGTTTGCACTTGAAAGGGGCAAAGACGTAGTGACAATTTTCTAAGTAAAAGCACTCTGTTGTCCTGTGTTTTGTGAAGTGTGGTTAGTCATTTTGGTGCATAAAAATTGTGCACTTGAGAGGTTTGCTGCAGTAACAGATAAGGGTGGGGTGTAATCGTAACGTCGCGAGTGACTCAAAAGAATTTAAAAGATAGAGTTGTGAGTGCACCTATTTAGTATAATCCTCACAAAATACAGTAGAAAATAGACTGAGTATTGTGTTTTATGGTGCTGGATTGTTCGAAAGAGTTAGGGTTGATTTATATTAGGCCGGGACGTGGCCGGGGCGTGACGTGTACGTGGCTCGAACGGGGCACGGACGTGAAACGTTACATACATTTTGAATGAAGTGAAAGCCCGGACGCGGCCCGGCCGTGGCCCGTCCGGGCCACAAACGGCGCTCGTCATACAAAATGTATGTAACGTTTCACGTCCGTGCCCCGTTCGAGCCACGTACACGGCACGCCCCGGCCACGTCCCGGCCTAATATAAATCATCCCTTACCGCAGCTCCGATACACAAAGAGCTCCAGAAAGAACATCGTTCCTTGAGTCAGTAAGAGGGACACTCCCTCACACTGCACTCACAGCGGGAGTGGTCATTGACATGATGATTTCCCTCCAAAAAGAGGAGATAAGTTTAAGAGATATAATATTCTCGTGCTAGGTAAACTTGGCAATTGTAAAACAACATAAAATAATCATATCATCAAAGAACAAATTACCAACTTTGTAACACGTCTTCAGTGAAAAACATGAATTTTCCACGTGGGCTTAACTTGTAAGTAATTTCTGTCAATTATTAATGGCTTACTGGATTTGTAATGAGCTGATGAAACTGCTAGCTGATGAGATATATCAACGAATTGCCACGCCCCCTGGCGGCCATTTTAAAATTTAATCAAGTCAGTAGTCTACTATTGGATTATTTCAATATTGGTTCTGATATTAACAATTTGGACTGATTGTATGATTTTAGTTTAGTACCCATTATTTATTCCAAATCCAATTATTCATTGTTATAAATTGATTGATTGATGATATGCTACTATTGTATGAATTAATCATTTAAGCTAATAAGGATCCGAACCGCTGAATTTATTAAAATAATAATTATTAAAATAGACAGTTGGACAGACAAAAAACGACAGGTATCGAGCAGTGAAAAAAAGTCTCCAAGTTTTCGCACTAGTGAAATATGATCGACTTCCATTAGTAGTCATCCTTCAGGATGGTGATATGTACCGATCGTCGCTAACGTAAGTATTAAGAGTGTGAATTATAAAGTGCCTACTGGGAGGAACAACGTTGATTTGAACCTAGGTAATTTTAGAGTTTCATACGAATCATCATCATCCTCCGAGCCTTTTTCCCAACTATGTTGGGGTCGGCTTCCAGTCTAACCGGATTCAGCTGAGTACCAGTGCTTTACAAGAAGCGACTGCCTATCTGACCTCCTCAACCCAGTTACCCGGGCAACCCAGTACACTGTGGTTAGACTGGTGTCAGACTTACTGGCTTCTGACTACCCGTAACGACTGCCAAGGATGTTCAATGACAGCCGGGACCTACAGTTTAACGTGCCATCCGAAACACAGTCATCGGTGTCTAAGATATACTTAGAAAGTACTTACATACAAACTAAGAAAAGTTGCATTGGTACTTGCCTGACCTGGAATCGAACCCGCGCCCTCATATTTGAGAGGTTGGTTCTTTGCCCACTATGCCACCACGACTTTCATACGAATACATATTATTAAAACTCTTACATAAATTTTTAAACAGGCAATATAAATGAATAAGAGAACATTTAAAGATTAAGAATGTATTGTGTCAATTGGAAAATAAGAAAGTTGGTCACCAGTATCTTAAATCCCACAAGTTATCTGACATAAGTATTTACGAAAATCACTAGGTACCTATTAGGATCTAAATAAACATCTTCACATGTTTGGCTGAACGTTTTCTCGCCGCTCAAATTTGAGTTATTATTGTCCAAATAAAAGCAAACAAAAACCCACTAATTAAACAAAATAACCTCATCCACAAAAAAAAACTTTCCTTAATTTGATTAATCAAACTTTGATTAAAACCCTACAGTTAACTTTCGATCGAGCCAGTTAACCACATAACTTTCAATTTAGACGGAGTTTCGTAAACTCAAGACAAGTCGGTCGATCAGATAACGTCAATTACTAACTGTTACTGTTATCTTTAACTGGGCTACGGTTACGTCAAATTACGACGGTTATCTAAGTAATAGTTCACTTAACTGTTTATCAGTTTGACCTTAAGATGAGATACTATCTATTGTTTTAAATTGGGGTTTGATATTGTGTAATGCAGTTAGATTTTGACAGTGATATAGTCTTTTAGTGCAATCTATATATTTGATTAATAGCAATTTGAATTAAATAAAATATTTCTTTATCTGATAAACAATATCCCTGTAGTGATTAATGGTCTAGAAATGGTCTCAAATCAGTTAAGCATTTCACTTACGACTCCCAAAATTTGTCAATAAGATTGAAGCAATCCCCATTAAAATTACCTACGTATAATAAGTACTATAAAACCCAGAAAAACTCACTCCAAAGTTCCCCCACACATTCCTAAAACAGCACGCTATAAAACTATAACACGCTGATAGTGGTTGTGAAACATCTTGGATGACCAATCAATATGCCTGCAGACATCACAGAACTGCTGATGGCCAGATTAAGAGGCGAGTGGTGTTGGCTAAGAAGTAAGATGATAGAAGTTCCATTTTGTGAAACAGATAACTTAGGGTTTAGACTTTTACAACCTTCATACAGTTATTGTAAACTATTTTTAATGAAAGAACAATGTATAAGAGCGCTTTAACACTAGAAGATTTTCCACGCGGTGTACCTTGGTTCATACGCGTGAGAGAAACAATTGACAACTGCTAGAGCGAAAGATACGCAACATGGAACAAAACTTTTCGCCCCTCGGTTATCGAACGTAGAAAAATCTAGCGTTTACGTGCGTGAAAGAAAACTCGCTAGTGTAAAACTGATGTAAAGAATATCAATGCCTGCAATGGGCTCCGCTTAGAAGATAAAAATTATTAGTGTCATATTTTGGACCATGTTCCATCTAATCCTTCTGCACTTTTCCCCTGCATTGCATACTAGAAAAAAATATCTTTTAAGAGGCTAACAGGATATTGAACTTTCGGCCCTTTGATACGAAATGAGTTTCCGTTTCCGGGATTTTTTGCAAAATTTCGACGCTGAAACTATTTGAAAGTTTGTTTGTTAGTAGGAATAGTTAAATGGGTCGTTTATATTTGATTTAGTGGGAATAGAAAGTTTGAGCCTAGAATTTATAGTTGATAGCGATTTATGTGACTATTCTAGATCCTATAAGTTATTGGAAAGTCTGTTTGGATTGTACTATCATAGCTCACAGCTGAGGGTAGTTTGTTATTATTATGGTTATTAAATGTTCCGTGCGTTGATCTAGTGGTGATAAAGCGCGACTGATGTGCGCGGGGTCTCGGGTTTGATTCCCGAGTCCGGCCAACATCGGTTTGTGGTTTTTTTAGTGTTGTTATAGGGATGGAAAGAATTTCTTAAGATCTTGAGATTTTCAAGATTACAATATAACACCAACATTTTTACTCTCACTGATATACTTTTAACGATGATTGATCATTCACGTAGGTAATATTAATATCCGCATATTAAAACATTATTATAATCAGTATTTTAACCATAATAAGCTCTGTCAAAAATGTATGTTTAAAATACACATTTAATGTGACATCCAATTTTCCCGCGCAAATATTCCGGTAAAGCGGAAACGGATATACATACAAATGACTTCGTAACGATAGTTGATACATTTCAGGACCAAATAAATATTTACTTGTGGAAATTAAATAATATAGATGCAGAGTGTATTTAATGGTCTCATTATATTATTTACTTGACGGTGATCATTTATGCCATAACGATTTCCTCTGTATTTCGGAATACAAGTTAAACTTTGGGTCCCGGCTTATTTGTTGTTTTATAATAAGAAGCCAAGTCTATCAAACAGACTTACCTAAGATAAACTGGGTTGCGAAGTTCAGATAGGCAGTTGCTCTACATTGGACACTGGTACTCAGCTGCACCCAGTTAGTCTGACAGCCAGCTCCAGCATAGTTAAGAAAAGGCTAACCATATAATATTTCTTTGTAAGGAAACTGTCACTTATAAGACCTAAGCTTTAAGCCCTCTATTTCTCTTCATATAACAACTAAACAATACTCTCACTCTTGTCTCCTTACTCCCTAAGACAGACACTGGCCACTAAAGACCCAGGATTAGGACAAACACACAAGCAGTTGAACACGTCTATTCACATCTAGGCCGCGTACACACGAGATGACGAGTTGAGCCGTCATATGACATGAGGAAGGGACAGGACCCTTCTTGCCACAATAAGATGGCGGTCTTAATTGTCATGTCATGATGGTGACATTGTTTCCATTTAGAAATACGTATATAAATAGAATGATGAGATAGTAAGATAATTTATGTGCAAATAAGAAGAAAATAAATGGGTTTCAGTTGTAAAATTTATATAAAAAGGTTGTGACTAAATCAACAATGGAAAAAATTACTTGCTTTATGCTGTTGGCGGAGAAGGCAGAATTTTGTTTATTATTGAGTATCTTCAGATGTATGTAGGTACATAACTTTAATCAGTTTTGGACAGCTCTTAACAAAAAATCATCCTCTATTTTAAAACCACCCCTGCACCAGAGGGCAAAATAAGCCTTGCATTCCGAAAATCCCATAAAACTTCTATTTCCATCGGCATTATGGTGACAATGTGACCATTCCCCGTTTTACCATAACCTCGGTTGACATAAGCCGGAGCCAGCGTGCTCCCATAGATAACTGGGATTAAAGTATTGTCAGGAGACCCTCAAAGCGGCACCATGAATAATGCAGGACTAGCCCACAACACTGGCTGGAAAGCTGCTTACCAAACTTTTTTGTGGTTAAACCTTATTGCAGTAATGTGGTATGCGTTTGGTCAAAAAGTTTTGCGTGAATACTTTTTGGAACGCAGTTCGAAAAATGAATTAGAAAATTTAAATAGATAACATATTCTAACTGTTTTGTTTCTTTTGGAGTATGCAGATGCTACGTTATATTCGTAAATAGATCTAACTATGTATAGCCCGATTTCTTTTGAATAATATCGTTCTTTGATATTATGATACTTTCCATGTAGGGGAGATGTTCCTAAAACGGGTACCCTTCCTAAAACGGGTAGGCCTTGCCATTCGTATATTATAGGTCTTAGTGTGAACCTGTGAGTGTAGAGCGGTGCACTACCACCCCGCCGATCACGGTCAGTTGGCTCGCGCGCCTAGAACGATCGTTTTCGAGATTAGATGTAAAAAAAGTTTTTTGCAGAGTTTATTAAAAAAAATCGGATTATACTAGTGCTGACTACTCAAATATGGTGCAAGATACGGTTTTCGCAGTTTTGTATTATCATTTTGCATGTTATATGCTTATTAATTGTGAATACTTAGTGGTCTCCTTGTTTACTATTTTAAGGTTAAGGTAGTTGAAATTAAAAACGTGCTCTTGGGCAAAACGGGTAGGGGCATAACGGGTGACTACCCGATTTGAAATAAGGGGGCACTTCCTCAATTGATCCCACAGAAAGCTAATCGAAGACAAAGGAAGCCACAGAGAGCTGAAGAAGTACAGGAACAGCGTGAAAAAGAAATTAAAATATGTTTTCTCTGATTTTTAATAAAATTATCTGCTGGTAGGATTATAATTTCAAATATAACATTTAATAAAGTAAAAAAGTGATCTAGACTGATCAAAATAAGAAAACTGTTTAACATAATTAAGGAGACTAATTAACGATAAAGATTTCCTGGATAACAGGAGGCTAAGATACGTTTTCTAATTCATTTATCACATATATTCATTCACTAGCTTCTGCCCGCGACTTCGTACGCGGATCCTGTCCGTTATGCCAGCGACTACGGGGTCAGCAAAATCAAAGATCTGAATAGTCACAATAGACGTGACCATAGGGATAAAAGTAGTGATTCTAATTAGTCCGCATTTAAGTTGTGTGAGGCAAAAATATTACACGTATTATTACGTAAAAAAACATTAAATAGATGACAAAGTCGTGGTGACTTAGTGGAATTCGTGGTGGTTTAGTGGGTAGAGAACCAATCTCTCAAGTATGAGCGTGCGTCTTTGATTCCAGGTCTGGCAAGTGCCTGCCAATGCAACTTTTCTAAGTTCGTATGTACTTTCTACGTATATTTTGGATACCAATGACCGTTATTTGGAGGGGATGTTAAACTGTAGGTTCCGACTTTCATTGAACATTCTTGGCAGTCGTTATGGGTAGTCAGAAGCCAGTAAGTCTTACCAACGGGTGTTGGGTTGGGCGGGTAACCGGGTTGTGGAGGTCAGATAAGCAGTCGCTCCTTGTAAAACACTGGTACTCAGTTGCATCGTGACTGGATGTCGACCCTAACATAATTGGGACAAAGGCTCTTGAGATAATAACGACAATAATAATGAGATATAGGCACCGCAGGACATCTGAGGCTGATGACGGGGAGTAGCGACCCCGCGGGGCTATATATACTGAGTTCTCCAGGGAGTGTATACTGTCCCCCATCTCCGGCCGGTCGGAGTGAACCATGACGGGGGTAGGTCTCACGCCTCTGGCTTGGCTTGGCCGTCCAGAGTGGAGTCGCTAGAGCAGGATTAGTAGCCCTGCTCGGAGGGTAGGTGCCTCATGGTAAGCACAGGGAGCGCGTAATCTGCGTTTAAAGTCCGCCGAGGTATCCTCACCCTTCAGCCGGTCATGTCCCTGTTGCCCTCTTGTTGCTATTCAGTGACTGGTTTCCGGGGGCCCAGTAAGTGAGGTGGCGAGTCTCCACCTGCCGGTTTTACATGTACCTAATACATTGTCATCCACTAACATCCCATCACAATAGCCCAAGTAGTTTTCGTCCATAGCTAGCAATAGTTTAGCACAGAACCGGGGATTGTCTTTTTTTTAACGACCACCGGGGATTGTCCTTGGGTTCATTTCTATAGTGTTTAAAGGGATAATCGTCGGTTTTGTGTCACCATTTCATTAAAGTTGACTCAAAAGGGCTTCAGCGTGTTGGCTTCGGCCCCACGTTTGCTAAAACGTCATATGCTTCATATAGTCTAGCAGTGCTCCTGGAGTTCCACATCAGGTATTTTACATCTTCAATTTTTATAAGTCAGCAGAGAATGCTTATCAGATTGAACAACTTTTGCTAAAACGTCATACCTCTATATGCTATAGTCTAGCCGGGCCCCTGGCGTTCCACATCAGGTGTTTTAGATCTTCAATTTGTATAAGTCAATAGAAAGTGCTTATCAAATTGAACAACTTTTGCTAAAGCGTCATACCTGTATATGGTACAGAGAAGCTGGGCTCTTGGGGTTCCACATCAGGTGTTCCAGATCTTAAAATTTATTATTTCAGCTGAAAATGCTCATTGAATGTAACATATTTTGCCATGGCACCATATTTGTATCTCTTATAGTTTTATTGGTCTGTTGGAGTTCTGCACCAGGTCTTCAAGTTTCGAAGATAAATTATAGCCTATATGTTGACCAGGCTTAATACTGATACAACAAAGAAAAAATCATTGAAATCCGTCCAGTAGTTCCGAAGATTAGCGTGTACAAACAAACAGACATACAGACATACAGACATACAGACATACAGACAAACAGACAGAATTTTTTTTTTGGATTTGTGCTCCACTACTGATTCTAAACCCCACCCAATTATTATTTTTTTAATATATTCAATGTACAGACACAGTTTTTTTACAGATTTATTATATGTATAGATTACCTGCTTTGCCCAAAGGCGCTACCCGTTTTAGGACCCCCCCTAGGGCAAAGCGGGTATTTCGAAGGGGTTTATATTTTTTACTTTTTTTCTGAATTTTGAAGAAGATTACTAAGACTATCTTATGTTTTCCAAAGTTTATTATATAAACAACCCTATGAGTACAAATACAAGTCGCATGTAATGTTCTTGGTTATTTTATTTAACATCTTCCCTTAGCTTACCCGTTTTGGGAACATCTCCCCTAGGCGATCCAGAAGTACAGAACAAAAATGCTCTGCTTTTGAAAAAAAATTAAGCTAAAGAAAATATGCCATACTCGTACACACTAAACCTATTGTAAATACAATAGGTACATCGGTGTATTGTAGCGCTCAATATAACAAAGAAACTTCGTCTACTTCGTTTGACTGTAACACATTGAGCGCCTGAATTGAAAGGGTCCAAATTGGACTGCCCCAGGCTAGGCTTTGTGGGCTTAAGCCAAAATCCATCACTACAGTACCCAATGACAGACGAAAATAAAACAAAATAACAACGAAATACCGCCATAAAGTTTCTCGTTTAAAAATCGAATGCTGAACGGAAACAACCGAATGTAGCCGATGGTACACGATTCCATTGTTTGAGGTATAAATAGTTCCCATTCATAATACGTGATGCCCGTTTACGCAATGGTAGTAGCATAGATGAAACACATTGGTAGATGTCTGTGTGGGCATTTGAATTAAGAACGTTTGATACATTGAAAGCTTTTAACGTGCGAGTGCAGTGAATCGATTTTGAGATGCGCGTTTATCGATAAGACGAACTCAAACTCAGATTATACTTGCTTGCTAACTGTCACGTGGGTATTGATACTAAGCTTCGCAAAAAAGTTTCTTTAGACCAAGTTGAAAATATTTGAAATTTTTTTCGATACAATGCTTTATTTAAATCAAAGCCTATTTTTAGAATGTATTCTACTTCTATTCAAGATAAATAGAACAACAACGTCTTACAACGTATTGACATCGTAACCGCAGTCCGCACAGATTCCAAGAACAAGCAATAAATCATTAATTCATTCTGACATAACCTCAAAGCGGAACTGACAGATGACGTCACAGTCCACGTTGAGACATATGGGTCACAGATAGCGAGATGAAAAGAAACCGTAAATGCCGTAATACAGTAACCTTATTGTCGGTATCTAGAGACACCACGGAGGAAGAAAGATAGCGGAGATGACATAAGGAAGGTACGTCTGGCCGCCAGACTCTGGCGCCTTCCTGTAGAAGCAACGTACTAGAACTAACAAGACGTTCGGGTTCCTTGTCAAATCGAAACCAAATCAAAGATTGGTCTTGATTGATTTGACTTTTTGGAACCGTGCAATTAATTTGACGTTTCATAAGAGCCTGCAAAGGCCTATTTGAAATTAAAACCATTTGATTTTGATTTTGATTGGTAATTTTATTTTGAAAACATGTTGTACGGGTTACATAAGAGGCATGTTAAGGAGCTATTAACGTTCCTCTTCCCCCGAACACCCGCATTTTGGCGCGCTACTTTCTTAGGAGATTTAACGGTATGACATCTCCGCTAGTCATTTGTTCTCCGTGATATCTGGATCCAGAGATACAGGGAAAATATCACGTTTATTTCGCTATTCATATTGTTGTCCAATAGGTATCGAAGTATCGATCATATTGGTATTTGTGTGGCGTGAATTCATCCATGTTCGAATGTCGGTTCAATGGATTGGCCGCTGGATTTCGTAGATCTATCTATTGAGAGGTATATATGGAATTCTACAATATGTAGTTCCCATTTCATAGTATTGACGATTTTGCAATATGGCCGTCTATTGTTGACGTGTATTTGTTGCAATATTTGTGAATATAGAAATATTAAAATGTGAAAATATGCAAACCGGCTTTTAAATAATAATAAATGTATAACATATTGATGATGTAAAAACAAAACATTTATAAATATTCCGTGCTTCATTTTCACATGGCATATATTCTTTCAAACATCAAAATTTGTAATGTACCGAACCTTTGCTATTCTAACCACATAAATCAACAAATTAAAAATATTACCCATTTACCTCTATGTTATAATGTATTACACTATTAAAGAATTTACTATCTACCCTATTTATTCCTCTAATTACCCAATAAAACCGTCGTTACAAAAAGGCTTCGCAAATATTTTCCGTGGAAAACTTTTTAGATGTTTCTGCGCCCACGCTTACAGCCTACAAAGTCCTGAAAGCAACTATTTGCCTTGTAATAACGGCAATCAAAGATCTAATTAACTGTTTGTAAACAGGTAACCCTCGCTCAACCCTGGTATATACTCCCACGGGCAATGTCAAAATGTAAAATAGGGCCTATAATTGGGACGATAACCTAAACCGTTTTTAAAAAAAGAAAAGCTAAGTAATCGAAATGAAAAAAGTTAACTATGGGTAGGCTCATCCCCGTGTGAGAAGAGACCTGTGCCCAGCAGTGGGAAGATAAGAAGGCTGTAACAGTAACAACACAACAGTAACATGAGTAAGCTATCTGGATCGACTTACATCGAAATATATTTTTTATATATATATTTAATATTAGGTAATTACTTTGAGGATAAAGAGAAAATAAAAAAAAATACAAACTGCCTCTGTTGCATACCAAATCCAATGGTTTAACCGCGTGAAAACGACCCCAGATTTTCCAATTTGCATTTTTAATTATAAAAATGGAAAGGTTTTTATTTCTAAGTTCTTTTTTGTTTACAGTGATTATAAAATACTCGCCATTAAAAATATAACGTAGCAAAAGTAAGTAGAGAATTTAATAACTAACTTGCAATGGATCTTTAAAATATCTCTAACTGGCGTTTTTCCCACGGGAAATATGTACTTCCAGTACTGGGATAAAGTATAGACTCCTTTCCAACAGTGAAAAAAAAACATCAATTCGGTTCAGTACTTTCAGAGACTTTAAGGTACAAAAACACAAAAAAAATGTATCCTCTTTATTAAATTAGTATCTCAAACAATTTTCGGCAACATGATCAAAGCATGGCCACTTAATTAATACGCTAGGTCATTAACTCAGTTACCATTTGCAGCTAATATATCAGCCTAAGGCCAGAGATTTGGTCCCGACATCAACCGTCAACAAATCCTACTATATAAGCACATTGTTCGATTGTCTGTTGCAGGCGTAATTAACTGGCAACACTCCAACTGTGTTGCCACATGAAAGACTGGGCTAAATGTTGATAAAATACTTTTTGGTGTTTGTGAGTTTAATTAGTGTCTTTGATTTTATTATCTGTAGTGAAAACGTGGCTTCTAAGTTTGTAGTATTTATTTATTTATTTAAAAAAAAATACAACAATTAAAACAAATAGTCTATTGATAGACAAACCACACTGGAATAATTCAACCGCATATAAAATTCAGTAAAATAAAAATCTTTAGTCTATATAGATACGTAGCATTAGCACATTTCTGCAATATGTGAACGCATTTTATGGCTTATAAATAAAATTGCAAAACTGGTCAAATAAAAAATCAACGAGTTACTAAAAAATGTAATCGTGAAAACGTATTATCTAAATCCATTCGGCAGCCATTAAAATAGTAACAAATATGGCGTCGGCACGTTCCGAACACATCGTTTTTATGGTAAAATGAACAAGCCTGCATAATCGGGCGCGGTTTAGTGGTAAATCCGCCTAGATAACAGTTTCCGAGCGTTTTCCGATAGTCCACTACATTATGAATATTTTTTCATGTAAAATTCTATTTTTAACTCTGTTAGTGGTGAATAACTGCCTCGTGAGGTTAGTTTAACTGTAAAATTCTGCCTCGTTGAATTAGTTTTAGCTTTGTACGTACTTTTTACTTGGTCTTATTTCATTTATCATTACTTAAAATTAAAATTTAAAATACAGCATCTCAGTCATCGATTAAAAATAACATTCATATTCAAATAGAGCAACAGTCCTTAATCATCTTAAAAAGTTACTACCAACCAACAAGACCTAAAAAAACTCAAAGCTTTTGTTTCCGCATCCTTTCATTTCAATAAAAATAGTACTCGGAACGCGAATATAAACTGGATCTCAAAGCAGCGTTGATATTAAAATGTCTTCCATATTTTTCTTTGAGATTCGCATTAGTGATAGTATGATGGCATTCCTCTTACATTGCTTCCGATGCTTCACTTCAAAGTGAGAAAATAATAATAACCTCTAAGAAAGAGCAAGATAATCATTTTATTTGTTTCTTTTATCCTAAAAAAATATGAGTAAGTTTTACGCAAAATATCGTTGTAGTCAGTAGGTAACAAATTACAACTTAAAAATCTTCCCTTAACTAACTAACCTAACTAACTAACTAACTAAATAAAACGTACAAAAGACCTTTTAACTTTCAAAAAATGCTGTTAACGAGATGAAATCCTTTTATACAAAATATGAAACAGATATTTTTAATGAAAAACGTATTTTCGTCACAGTCAAAAAAATACAGCCGAAATGCCGCCAAAATGTTCCCGCGCAATCACTGTTCACAGAGGCGTGACAATGTGACATCTGTCAGCGTAACAACTTTTTCAACACATCAATTAACGAGAGTATACCACTCCTATTGTCTTTTAACAGGAAAACTATAATCAAAAGTGTATTATTTAGCTATAGGCGGATGTGTGCGTATAATTTACAAGCGGATATCGCGTACATTGTCTCAATTCAATCCGTCTAATGAAGGCGGGAACGAGTGACGCGCGTCCGCCATCATGGCTTAGCTTAGGGTTGGGACCTTCCAAACTTGAATAATGGTTTTAATCGAAAACAAATGACGTATTAATGTTCTGTAATCGAAATTCAAATACGTGAATTGAACGCTCTATTCTCACAAAGGTTCTACGTCGTTGCGAATGTTAATTTTGTTACTGTTAAGGCAAAATTCGTTAATCTATGTATGAGTTAGAGAAATATACCAAAGCTAGGGTCATATTGGAGTTATTTCTGTACATTAGATTGGCGCCTAGACGTCAAAGCAAATTGGCAGCATCATATCGGTAAACTCAATCAATGTCGTATAACATTCGTGTACCTTTCCTAAAAATGAATAAACTCTTCAGCAATAATCCCTCAACCCTCACAAATGTACTTTCTTCCTCTAATAACCACATGAGCATCTCAAACCTCTCTGGTGACAACTACGCGTGTTTATTTACCCAGGCACGCGTATTTGCATGCAAATTGAATGAAATAGCTGCCGAGGAGCGTTCCAGCGCAATCACATTCGGATCTTGTGCTAACACTCGGTGTTGTTCAACTAATACTGGCTGGATTGTGATGTTTATCGTCTGTAGGCTGTATCTATGGTTTTGGCGGTGATGCATATTGATAAGTGAGCTTGGGTTCAGTTTGAGATGGCGGAGATGTGTGTTTGATATTACGAAGAGTTGTGGACTGGTTTTAACGGCTTTTCATCTTCTTAGAACATATCTTTGATGGTAGGTAGATATTCTTTTCTAAAGGTAGAGATACTTAGTTAAGTATTGGGCCACGAAGTAATTATAAATGATGTTACAGCAAACTTTTTCATTGGGATATGGGTATAACATAAGTGATACTTCGGAACGTATGCTTTAAAAAATATGAAGACTGACAGGTATCAACTAATTTGTCTTACCTTGCGTGATATTTCGCAAATATAGAGCTATATAAAACAAAACACCTACGTATACCAACCTCATTTAATAAATATGCAAAATTTTCACTAGCAACCCTGTGATCTGACAATGGCGGGAAAATATTGACGTCACAAGCGCGTGTTCCGAGCCGTCGACGACGCAGCCTGTGTCATTGTAGGCGCTCCGCCTCCGTCCGACGCACTCGATTATAATAAACTGGGGAATCGATACTCATGACTCGCATCTCGTAATGTTGGGATGATTCGATACTATGTTGTTGTGACAAAATATTGGAATGTTATTTAAAATTGAGGAGTAAAGAAATCTATTTATGTAAGTACTAGCTTCTGCCAGCGGTTTCTCCCGCATTTTGTGGGAACATCCAGTAAATCATAGCCTTCCTCGAAAAATGAGCTATCTAAAACTGAAATAATTTTCAATTCGGACCAGTAGCAGTAGTTCCTGAGATAGCGCGTTGAAACGAACAAACAAATCAACAAAACACCATGAATAGCGGTCAGCAAGATCGACATTCTCATCTGTAGCTTAATTAAAATTAACCGTAATTAATTGTCAGCAAATCAAGCAATACTTTATAAAATACATCATACATTTTTCCTTTCCAAAATATCGCGAAAAACGAACTCACACATCGTATATAACCAATATGAAAGATGTATCAAAGTATCGAGATAGGTAAATCGATTTGATATCCGTCATAAGCAAGTATGGCCAGCGATATTGGTGACAGAACTTCTTATTGCGATCAAATCATCTCGGACTATCGATACATGGGCTGTAAACGAATAAATCGTGATCTTGGGACCTTTATTCGGGACACGAAATAAATATTGCAGTATATTTTCGGACTATGATATAAAACTATCATTTTGGGTCTTCTTGTCGATACACTCCATAGTTGTTTTGCTTTTGTATAATTGAATTGTCCACGTAATATAATCACATTTCATAGAAATTGAACATACATACTAAAGCAGAAACCAATCATTGAATTCTTGCTATTCCATTCTTCAATGAATGCAATCTGATATTCATACGTCTACCTTATTCCGAACTGCAATTTACAATTTCTACCTCTCTAAAGCTTGAAACTTAAAGCTCCTTCAAATAGCTCACGTCAAGTGAATTTTCCAAAAGATTTGAAAGTACTTCTCAAAGTACAATAGGCAGCCGTCAGTTTAAGTTAACAGTACGTTACGTCTTATGTTAAGTTCGTCAGAATTCTTAGACTAGCTCCCGAATGGGGAGCAAGTTAAATTGCTCACAGTTGCAGATATTAGTGCCGAGATTAAGGGACAGAAGGGCCAACAGACTTTAGAATATGAATGAAAATTAATGAAAAGAATATAGCTATGCTACAGTAAGTTATAGGCAATTAACCTGTTGTATGTCGGAGCCAGATATACGCTAGACACAATTGTTTTTCTATTGTTTTATAATTAGCGACATTCCGCATAAACGCTTGGTTAATGTAGTAATGTAGCCAATGGCTAACTCTAATGAAGGTATTTCGGTGCCAAAAATGATCAGTCAGTCAGAAAGATTTTTAAACGATTCGTAAGAACATAATTTGGCAATCAGTATTACCAAGCGGTATCGGGATGGTAAACTACTAGACAGCTGCATCCAGTTGGACTGGAAACCGACCTCAAACATAGTTGGAAAAAATGCTAGGCAAAAAACCAAAGCCGAGCCAAAATTACCCCTAATCAAAGAGAGAACCTTCTGGCTTTTATTCCAGTGTGGCAGATCTTTGAAAGTTGAGTGCGGTTGCATTCGCCTCGATAATTGCATCTCTTGTTCGGCTGCCACTGTCACTGTGCAAACTGAAATCTGTCCAGCTCTATGAATACCTGTTATTTTATCTTCAATGGAGGGAATGAATCTGACAGGAGTATGCAAATATACTCGAAGATAATAGTATGAAACCACCTTTATTTACGCTACTCGAAGGCAGGAGATGGAATTTTGAAATCGTTCTTTCAAAATTCCATCTAAAATTACAAGGAAACTTTGGCAGAACATGCAGCATAAAAAAAGGTATGTGAACCGAATTTTTAATTTATGTAAGTTCGGGTTTTTCACTCTAGCAATAATAGATTTTTTACCTTACCAGGAAAACCAATTAATTTTTGACTATGGTGACGCGTGCGAAAATGTTTAAATCTGAAGTGCCATCAAAATGGATTTTCGAAAAATGTGTGCAATCCGTGGTTTAAAAGCACTCGTATTAATCTTTTATGGACAACATAAAGTTTCGTCCTTAAAATTTTACGTAAAGACCCTTGCATGAGCTTAACCGACATTTTAAAATTAATGAAAGGCTTTTATTGTCTGCTATAAAATAACTTTGGACATAAACCGTTTCGTTAAACAAAATGTTTGCAAAAATTCTGCTTGTGAAACTGTTTTTTGTTTTCCTTTATTCATGAGGCTCGTTAGGTTATTTTATCGAGAGCCGCCTTCGATTTACATTCATAAATTAAAGCAAACATATTTGTTCTGTAGTGCTATGCAATTAACGGTTGTGTAATGGCTTATGTATTCTACATACTTGCAATAATACAGTCTGCCATCTCTCCCCGTGTGCACCGTCCAGCCTTCCTTCAGTTCCGCCTGCAGTCTCTCCAGCGCAGCCTCATCTTCCAGCGTCACCCGTCCCAGCTTTGGACTACCAGTCCCCAGCTTTGGACTCCCATACTTAGGACTGGCGCCCAACTTAGGACTATTGGCGCCCAACTTGGGACTGTTCGAACTCGAAGCCCCATCACTCAAACTCGGACTTCCAGTCGCTCTACTATTAAAACTTGGACTCGGGTTTGGTCTTGGACTGGAAGTCAACTTGGGGCTCGCCGTGCCGCTGGGACCAGGCGACGACGACGCCTGCTGCAGCAGCATTGCTTTCACGTCATCGTACCATATTAAAGGTTATGTTCATCTGAAAAGAACAAAAAAAACAGTATTAGCAAAAACATTAATTAAAAACTCCCAAGCAGGTAGGTATCCGAGACATTCAAACAACAACGCTTCAAAAAAGGACAGACAAATGAAACGCCCTCGTCGGCGAGCTCTCTAAAATGGCAACACCGATTAAAACTGGCCGCAAAAAGTCCACTGGAAATGCCGCCCAAATTGCCGCGAAAAAAGAACCCGACCGTTGCCTCGCAAACCGTAATCGCTGGAACGCGACGGACGAAATATGAATGAAAATGGACGCCATTTTCGCGATGGCATTTTGTTTACGCGCGCTTTTTGCCCACTCGATAAAGTGGGGATTAGGTTATTTTGGAAAGTAGGGTAAGATAACCTTTAGCGGGTGCGGTGTCGGTTTGAATAAATGGGTCGGATGTAACACCAGACTGTTCAACCAGAAACTTGCTAATTGAATATTGTTCTTGTGTGGTAAAGCCGCTTAGTGTTTTATTTGAAACATTGTTAATTAGGTTAAGGGTGAAGTAATTCTAAACTGAATAATTGTACTTGATGCAATATAATTACAACGAAAATCATTGAAACACCATTAAAATAATATCCCAAGCACTTAATTATTAATTTTGCACTGGCCATTTCAATAAACCAACATTTCATTGAGAAGGATTACGTATAAGCACTTTGCGTGGAATCCGTAAATTGTTTCAATATTAAAAACAGGCGCTATTGTCTCTGGTTCGACGTGGACGGATTAAATGACGCCATATTGGCGATTCGCGCCAATCTATATTATCCGACATATTTGTAATAATCCTGCCATATTTAGGTATGTCTATTTCGAATTTATTTGGATTTATTTGTAAAGCCGAAAAATCTAATTATTAATATTGCTTACGTTAACTGTTTTTTTGTATTGTTTTTATACTCCTTATTATAAAGAGAGTAAGGGTAAAAACAATATTTTATATTTTTAAGAAAATACTTTCTAATCCACAACATCGCCATCATTTTAGCCGATTGGGGCGCATTGCTGAACAGTGTTCAGTGAACACAGGTCTCCCTACTACATGGATCATTAAATTAATAAATAAAAGACAGGAAGCCTACAATAATATTAACTACTCAAAAACCTATACTACAACGGTAATATACGACAAACACCTAATCACATAATCTGGCTGAGATTAGCAGGACGCCGCTAAGCAAGTGTCAACCACTATGATTTACTTGTCACAATGTCAATTGATATAATGCTGTGCACTGCAGTAATTTATGCAACGCCGGCAGGTGGCAGCACCTGTCACGACACTGAATTACTTAGCTAAAGCTAGTTTACTAGGTATACGATTATAGTATTAAAAGTTCAGTTTAATCAATCGATTTATAAAGTTTACTTTACTATAAGTTCCTACTCAACAATTAATAACATTATACTTTTGTATTTATATCTGTCATATGTCGCTACTAATATAATAAATCTGTAGACGAATATTTTTTTTGTTATCATCAATATTTTTAACATCGTCAATATTTTATCTTATTAGTTCCCACGGGACGCGGGTGCAGCCGCAGGCAACAGCCAGTTATGTTTAAAAGGCTTATCTCAGAATGGCTTTATATATTAACTGAACCTACCATAACATTAAAATGAATGGGGGATTAAAACACTCCAACCCATTAACTGAAAACCTTCGTTTAAATTTAAAGGTATAGAAATACATATAAATTACCTTCGTACCTATATCAATTATTTGGACGGGACAACTATCTTCACTTCCGTGTATATAGGGGTCCCTAAACAAATAACATAATTATTGGATCGTTAGTTCGGACCCTAAACCCTTTGGGGACAATACATTCATATCTATACTTTATTTTAAACCAATTCCGTTATTTAGGTCAGATTCCTTCACAGAATTCTCTTTTGAGGAAAACAACACATTAATATGCATATAAAAATAGGTTATTATAAGAATAAATATTCCAATGTTTCTTATTTCCCTAAATACAATAATGAAAACAATTTCCGATCACAGAGAAGAGACATCCAATGACAGCTTTGACAGCTGTCAAATGTTCACGCAAACGTAATTTTATTTTTTCAAATTCTCTCTCGAAATAAATATTCGTGGAACAACGGGAAATGTTTTAAATATCTTCGTATGTATTTGGCTTATTTATTGTATTTTCCCAATAATAATTATCGTTGAAGTAAAATGGCTGCCTGAGCCAGTAGGTGGTTTTGATTCATTAACTTCAGACGTCGGCTGTCAGACGTCATTACAGACCTTATGTCGTTTACAACGTCAAGTAAATGTAGACTGATGATAGAATTATGTCGCTTTTGCCAATAATAGTTACTGTTATAACGTTAAAGCGAGATATTATGATATTTACCAAACAAGATAATGGATTCTGAATTGAGGAGGTGTATCGAGAAAATACTTAGATTTTCTGCAATCTTAAAAAAAACAGATCTCCATTGAATTGTCATTAATTAAAATCGAAGCGGTCTTTACAGAAAACGTTCAGATAGTGATTAATTTAAATGAAATTGGTAGTAGCCCACAGAGTTTGTCAATACAAACATTTAGCAACTTCAAGATGATGTCATAATACTCGTACTTATTACCTCTCGAAAACTGTACTGTCGGAATTTATATTATGCCAATTGGCATCAAACGTGAAGAAATGACAGTAAAAGTAACACAAATTCCGTTCTTCCTCTAAAACTTCATCACAACATTGTATGCAAAGCGACAAACGGTAAATCCACGTCACCACCATGATACCGCTACAAAAAACATACTAAATCAAAATAAACTGTCGTAAGCATGCTGTTAAGTTACACGACATCATAATCTATGCGTACAACTTACTACGGAACCCGTTATGAACTCGTTTGAAGGAAAAACAACGCGTAAAGACTCTCTTTCATATTCAGAAAGTTAAAGTTATAATTATTGTGTTGTAAATGAAGGATCGACGTAAGGCCATTCCCAATTTTCTATGTTCATTTGCTTTCTAGACTTAGATATTTGAGATTACTTGTATCGGGCTAACGTCAAAATTCTATCTACAGTAAGCAAATGAACAGATAGATCGAACATTAGGATCGTCAAAGGAAAACGATCAATCCTCAAGCTAGTACTGCATACGAACCTCACTGTGTCGGATATTAAATTGACACGGTGCCAATTCTCACACAAGCGCCGAATAAACCGCCAACTAAGCACGAAACTAAGTATCTTGTTGGAAAACAACGATTAAGAACTCCTAACAATGCCTGTCAGTTACACGTTCTCCGTGAAAGAAAGAACGAGATAGGGGATAGTGAAATGAATAGGCTAGAGTGGGATGAGCGTAGTTTTGTGTGACAGGTAGACGGTCGTTGACCTGCATTGTAAGTGTATGAACAGATTTTGTGAACGCAACCCAGTTGTAAAGTTTATTGTTTTAATAAAAATTGTAATAGTTGCTTTATAGACTAAACATGTTTAGTTAGGAAATAACCTAATTAATCAACTCTTTGATCTGTGGCAACGGATAGGATATGAAAGAGATTTGAGTTGTATTTTCAAATGTAAATATTGATTTGGTACCTTCAGCATATATTAGAATGTAAAGACAACGTTTTGACGTGATAGTAACAAATTAAACATTCAACAATTTTAAATCAAACTTAGGATCATACATGGCAGATTGGTTCTAATCAACCGAATAACTCTTGACCTTACAGCTTAAAGTTTGGTGCTAACCATTCAAAATAAACTATAAAACAGGACCCTATTTCAAACAAACAATATTTCACACGATATCAACTTGATCCCAGATATCATAAAATACCACATGTCCAAGTTAAAGTGGTCCAATCAGGGCTAACTTTACGCTGCCCTTTGCTGTCGAAAGTTGATACAATCTATACCACGATCCCAATATTCAAACTATCTTTTTTTATGGTTACTGGAGATAGGAGCTTGCCATTACTTGAACTGGGCTAATGTCACCCTATCTCTAGTAACCCAAACGACAGATGGATAAAGTATTGGGATCAGCGGCAAAGGGCAGCGAATGTCAACTGATTAAGGACTGAAAGAGATCTGGACTAGGCTTATTGTTGATATAATGTGGGAATGAACTTATGAACTTTAAGCGTTGTCTGTCTGTCTGGATATAGTGTTAAATGTTTTAGTGTAGACTTTGTTAGTGATATTTTAGATTTGTTTTACTGTCTTGGTAAGGTTTCATTAATTTAATATTGCTTTCATTGTTTGTTTAGAGCTAAAACACAGCGTAAATTGTATGAAATTATATGAAAGGGATTTTAAGCACTTTTTAAATCATCAAACGTCGGCGGCGTGATTTTGGAATCGTTAAAAAATAACCATAATGGTTGGTCTGTCCTTAATCATATCTAGCCCCTCAAAGCTTACATGCAGATATCCCTCCAACAGACCATAGATCCTATATAGATTAAAATTTCCTCCACATCCATCAGAACCCAGGACTTACCACACTACATGGAACATAGTAAGGACTTTACAAAAAACTCTGGCTTTGACGTGTGACGTCACAGCGTGCTTTACCCAAAGCCTTTGTAAAGCTTTGTACTCGTAAAAGCTGCTAACTTCGACATAGCCTGATATGAAGTAAAGGGAACTATTAGTTGTATGGATGGAGAGCATACTGATTAACTCAAAGTTTTAAAAAGAAATATACCTAATTAAATATTGGTAAGATGACTCTTTAGTCTAGTATACCTATCTTGCTCTCTTCCTGTCTTTCTTTCTATACCTAAGTTTTTAAGCATATCACAATATATCTGTTAATGGCAAAATCAGTTTTTTATTACTTCACAATAAAAAATTAGTTTGAGTTGAGTCACAGCTTAAACCAGGAACTTCATGCACTACTACATACTTTATAACCACCAAGATAAGAATAAGATGAATTCAGCTTCAAAGAAATGCCATAAAAACAGGCACAACACAAGAGCATGTCCAAGAATTACCTTCATTCAATTGACCATAAAATTATCTATTCCACCATCAAACCACACCAACTAGAACTACTCATAAACAGGTAACAATATGAGTTAAACTTTGATCCACAGGTTGGCGGTTAACCGTCCAAACTAGTTGCCTACAAGGTTTAACCTTTTCCAAGTTCCCTGCGTTCGGAAGCACCGACAAATTAATTTTGATGTATCGCGGTTTGAGGAAATTCTCCATTTGTACAGTAAATAGAATTTGTAATACATTTGACTTGTTGCGAAAACGTTTATGTATTGTATTGCTTGGGTTAAGTATATTTCATTGGGATGTCTGAATAGTTTTGGGATACAGATATTATTGTTCGGTTATATTCGTACCTATATTATGTTTTGAAAGGCATATTTAGTTTGTGGGTCTCGGCAGTCATTTAGACATTTATGGCAATCGTTTTCGGTAGTCAGAAGCCATAAAGTCTCACAACCACTAACACAACAAGGAGTATCGGGTTACCCAGGTAACTGGGTTGAGGAGGTCAAATAGGCAGTTCATTCACGCTCCATGTATGTAAAACGCATAGAAAAAGCTAGACAAATATCAGATAGGCGTGGTAATACACTTTTTACCTTTTAAAGGAACATTAGGTTTACTTAACATCAATACCAAACCAACCACAAACTTCTCAACACAACCGACCCCTTCAAAAAACAAATTCCCAAACATATCTCTGACCACAGATCAGGGATAAGTCTAAGATAAAATCCCCCATGGTCAACCTAACATGCCCCCTAATCCTGGCGACTCACTAACCTCCTGACCTGAACCACGCAGATCCCCCTCAAATCTTATCAGTACACAGATGACTGGTTCCCATCCAATGGGGAGCAACTTTCCCCCGATAGAATAATAAGGATTTCCTTAACAGAACTGTACCAATTGACATTGTGAATCCTTGAACAAGTTATTGTAAGATTCAATGTTGTATGAACTATGAACTCAATGACCTGATCTTCAATTGAATTAGTAGCGTGAACAGTGTGAAGTTTTCTGAGTTTCTTGAAGTGAAAAGAAAATAAATTACCAGAGTAGAAATGGTAATAGGTAGTCCTGTTCAGATTTCTTTTAAAAGAAACATATGGTTTCTAAAAGCAGCTATTAATGTAAGAAGATGATAATATGTTATTTTTATGAGGCCAATAAGTCACCGTTTCTAACGTGAAAGTCAGAATTAGCGAAAGACACTGTGTCCTATACGACCACAAGGCCGAACTAATAAATCCTTCATCTGATCACTGTCACTTAAAACAAATTTTTGTGAATGCGACGCGTCATAAGAATTCAGAAGAACTAATCAAGTCTATCAATGAAGATATAACAAAACTCCAAAAGGAAAAATTAAACCCAAAAGTACCAGATACCAGAAGCTTTAAAATCAACAAACATAATAAACAAAACAAAACAGACCTAACGAAAATACAGCAGCTACAAACTCATACATTGTTATGCCGTATGAGTCACACTGAGCGAAGGTCAACGAGTACTGACTGATGTGCCATCTTCGTAGTACGACTGCAGTTACGTCACCCGAGATGTGCTGGTAGTACTTTGTAGAGTGATATAATAATGTTTATTACTAAATGCTGTTTGGTTTTTAAGCTATTGAGTTATAGGAAGGGTTATAGATTTTGAAAAATTACTGTGTGTTAATAATTTTTCAGGGCCGTTATTTTCAAGACACGAGAAAATTGTTACATCTTTGTCATGCCGACTTCAATTCAAGCAGTTCAAGAGGTTCCCTGCATTCTCATGAAAAAGAAATTTACCTTTCATTAAGTAAACCTTCCAAAAAAGCTTCGTTAACAGATTTCAGTCTAACCCACGCAACTTCCAAAAATTCCGCTTACCCAATGCCGCGCTCACAAAACAACCGAGTCTACCCAAAAGTTGGGCAAACAATGCCATTATGCAGTAATTGTGTAGTCCCCTCGGCCGGCCGATTGTGTTCTGACGAGCCACCTAATTAAATGTAAGGGTTGTATGTATATGTACTACAGAATTTCCAAAGTAATTTGACTAGCCTGAAGTTTTCTATTTCATTTGGGGGCTTCCCAAAAACGTCCTCAATTCAAAAAACTGCATCGTCTGAAACAAATGTCTAGCTATCACGGTTCATGAGATACAGCCTGGTGTAAGGCCCTTGGTGTACGGGGCCCTATAAACACTGGAAGAGAAAATCAAACTTTTGTAACGCTCTAGAAGTCTGTGGCCTGTGGCAAAAGCCATTTGGCAACGAGACACCCCTACGTCTAGAGTCTAGAGCATACAGTCCCCTTTCAGTGTTTATATTTCCCTTTCAGTGTTTTTGTTAATCTTAAAAAAAATATCTAGGTACTCACAACCAACTTCAGATTGGTCGTTTAAAAATGTATCCTGAATTAAACAGTGCAATGTAAATGTATGGGATTTTAGAAGGGGGTGCTATAAATAGGTTGAATTATATATTTTATGTAAAACCGCGGGCGTGATCCTCTCGGTTAATAGGTTGTTTACAGCATGTTGTATGAAAGCGGTTAAAAATTGGCCGTAATAAATTATTTGGAAGGTCTACTCAGTGGTAGGTTGCTAATTTAAGAAATTAATGTTTAATTTTAATTATATTTTTATTTTTAGAAACTCAAATGGCAAAAGAGTAACCAATACAAAACACTGACTAATATTTATACTACTATAAGCATTGATAAAAGACAATCCTATATGGAAACAACTTCTAATCTTAAATGCTACGTAATACGTTTCTAAACGAACTCATTTAGATTCTTCAATTAACTCCAAAGTTAAAATTATGTATTTCATTAACACAACAACGTGAACGTGTCACAGTAATTACAAATATCTTTAAAGGAATTGTAATACAAGTTGACACGCTGAATTTTCGCGAGAACATAAGCGAAATGATATTATGTACAGGGTTGCGAGACGCGAATTTATCATTAAACTTTTTTTACACTCACAACACCAAATCTCGCAATTCTCCTTATTTTCAAGTGAGATTTCGAACTATTTTTTGGTAAAAGTTGAAATATTGGCAGCCCTAAAGTCATGTCGCAGGCATTACGAGCTCAATCTTACACATAAAAGTAAAACCATTTGAAATAAACATCATTAAGTGTCTAGAGGGCGCCACGGAGGTTAATGTGACATCTACACATGTAATGAAGACTTAATTACATAATAATTATACCTTCTTGTTTATGAACTGAAGACAGTTATTTTGCAGTAGGTAAATGAGTATAACTTAAGTAAAAATTGGGAAGTTAGATCCTTCACTACCGTTTATCGATATTTCTGGTAGCTCTGAATAAACGTTTTAAAAAACTTTACCTATGTGCTTAAATACATACAACCACCATACAAATACTAACATATTCTCAACGTATATAGGTATCTACGTTTTTGTTCTTGTAAACACAGCACTAAATTGTTTTATTGCAAAACAGTCTTGATCCGACCGCAAGTGACCCAAAATATGGACAAGTAAGAAGGTCAATTATAAAGTGCTTTTGAAGGGAAACTCAATCGCTGTTTAATACAGTATACTCAGTTTATAATAAATTCTCCTGCAATCCTTATTTCACTTCGATTTGTTAAACGAGTCGTTGTTTTACCCAATTATGGCAAAGAAGGGATTTAAAATAGAATTTCATTACGAAGGTATCTGTTGGAAAGATTATTTCCTCAAATGACTAATTCAGCACGGCCCCTTAGGTCTAAAGCCTATCCGTGCTGCGTGATGGTTCGAAAAAGTTACGGCAGCCCTGATATACAAAGCGGTCCAGAAAGACCATGGTGGGCTTAGACAGTCAGAGTCTGACACTCCCTTACGCTGCATTCATAGGCAGTCATCTGAAGATTTTACACCAAAAAGAGGTCTTATATACCTTCTGCAGTTACGCATAACATGATGCCGAAGCCAGGCAAGTGCCTCAAGTGGTCAGGTCAACCGCGCCAGTAATTAGGATGATCTCCTCAACACGCTTCGCTATGATTGGCGCCCGCTAAGCTGGACTTTATTCGCGTTTCGTCCTGTTTTAATCCAAAATGGGATCGAAATTTTAATTAAGTTTGGAACGAAAAATGTAAAAAGGGATATTTTTTGTAACCATGTTAATTAAGAAAATGATGCTTGCAATAGTACAAGTGTACAAAAAATATTGTCATTTATAAGGTCTTTTGAAACTCTTGTCCATAAACTGTAGTTCCTAAGGCGAATTCAACGACATTCTGATAATCGATTAAACCCGCTCATGCAATGAGAAGAAGAATGAAATTGGAAAAAACAGATTAGACAGTATAATAATTTCTCGTTCAATATGTATGACGTGTTTATTTCTTTGCATACATAAATCTACATAAAAGAAGTCCTAAAACAATTCTCCCTATGTTGATCCAATTAGCTTCCCGAATCCCCAAAACTCCATGATATACTGCAATCGATTTGTAACGGTCTCAAGACCTTCAAGCCGGACCTCTAATACGCAGTAAGTAAGCAAACCCTTGTACAATGTCTATCAAGAGTTTGGGGTCAATTAATCGCCTTCCTGTCACCCCTTCTTCGGAGATAAGGGACCGGAATTGGAGCGATTAGCCATGTGGACCCTACAAGATTGTTATACGCCTTTGTGTATGTTGAAACTGGCGGAAAGTAATTACTGGGACAATTTTACCCACTCCTCAACACAATTTAAAGTTATTATGACATACTTCAAAATTGTGTAGGATTTACTGTTCACTGTAATTTACAAGATTCAAAAAAGTCGTCATTTCTGAAAAAAGTGCAGTCCTTGTTAAAAAATAATTTCACTCCACGTGTAGAGGAATTATAATTAAAGGTTAAGTACGCTTGGTTATACAAGGCTTGCAATTTAAATTGATCACATTCACCTTGCATTAAAAAAGCGTGTCTATACCACATTATCAAAAACCGATTAACCTCAGACCGTTATTTTGTTAATCAATTGGTATGCAATCAACGCGCCATTCATTTACATTTGAATCGTATCCAATGACATTCGGTCACGATACAATAATATTTGCAAAACTTTGTCGTGGTTCAAAATAATTCATGATATCACAGAACTGTTTAATATTGGCGGTTATGATGACCTTAGAAAATTATCGAGCAAACTAAACTTTTTGAAGGGTACTGGTGAATGTGTCAACCAACCTGTCTATATATATAACCTAAATAACCCCTAAGAACTCCCGCGACAGTCTTAGCTCATCCAATTTACCTGCCTACGTTAATAATATGCAAATCTCAGACAAAGATCTCAGCTCTTTGACACCAAGATTTAACAATTCATACTCGAAAAAAAAGAATTCACGAAAACACTTTCGTAAGCTAGGCATTTTCCTTTCAGCAGCACGTTCACCGAATAAAAAAGGGATCAGCGAATTCTGATCCTCAGCAAAACTTTACTCACCTTCGAAATATAGAAAATCCGGCTAAATAAAGCGATCTCCGAAAAAAATGCCTTACGGTTTTACATTCCTGGAGATACAAGCGATGACTTCGGGGGCATTCGGGTAAGTTCGGAGGTATCCGAGAGGAACATTAAAAGTGTCTCGAAGTGCCACCTGTCACGTCGGGACAATAAAAACGGACAAAGGTGGATATTGCGGATGCCGAGCATTCAGTGCCGTGGCCCACATTCGCGTGTACTCCTTTCTTTGCCCCCCGACCTCATATTACTCTTTTTTATTCGCTCACGTCGAAATAAAACATTTGTCTTATTTATAGTAGACGGGAATCGGAGAGATTAAGTTATGGGAGCGTCGGTCGCCACTTATTGAGTGCTTGCCCGATGGTTTCATGAAATGTAATGGATATTTTATTGGTAGTTACAGATAACATATTGGCTGTCTGTCTATCAATCTTTATATCCTTCTGGGAGTAAAATGAATTGGTTTCTATTATTCCCGGCCTAACTTTCATGAAATCAATTGGTAATCCTCCTTGCCTTATCTTGCCAAAGCAAAAACAAAGTTTTCTTTATGAACTACAAAAACTTTGCTCATATACTTATTTTGTATTTCGTTCGGCTTTACTCTGGGATGAACTCTAATAAGTTTCTTAAAAAGAAAACTTGTAATAACTTGAGAAACTTAGAACATCAGCCACTGGTTCTTCGTAAGAAGAAACAAATAGTAATTGTCTGGAATTGAGTAGCTTTAGTTCTTCCAGTCTCAAATGAAGGTTTCTGTCAAAAAATAGCAGATGGTATATCTTGGTAATACCTGAGTAAACCTCATTCAACATATCGAGTTCCATCGATATATTTGATCGATAAGACATCATTTCGACTTCGCCAGAAGGTGACAGCGCTTTCCAATCGATTTAACTTGATGATCTACTGTAATCGATCATATTGATTTAACGTATCAGTTTATTTCTATAAGTTACGTAGTTACTATTTTAGATGTATAGTCATACAGACAATTGTGTTGCTGGGGAGTTTGTATCACCATTTCTTGTTCCCGCTAAATCACGTATTTTGGAGTCTATCTTTTGTAAAATTGACGTTCAAAAACTGATGGCTTTCAGTCTACTTTGAATGAATATTATTTTTTCTTATTTTTATCGTTCTATTTAAGTTATGTTTACTAACCACTATAGCTACCATAGTAAACGGAACAGCTAGTTCAACATTTTCAAGTTAGGCACTACTCGCCGCTACCATTTTAAGAAATGACACTCCTATAAAAGAATGTTCAACGCTTAGTCTAGTACAAATGTCAAATCGTGATACATTCGAAGTCGTGATAATTTATCTACGAGCTTTAGACTGGAACTTACCTTTTCAAGTTCCACGCCTTTTTCTACACATTCAAAATCATTTATTGAAATTATAGATTTTTTATTCCACTCAAAACCAATGGTAATAAGCATAAAACTTCTAACACCAATTCAATATACCCTTACATTACTAACTTACCCAAAATCACTTACGAAAACTTAGTGTCAAGTGCGAGTCGTGCCATAAAAAGGTCGAGCTCATAACTCGAATCCCGTAAAGTGTGACTTTATTACTGAAACGGAGTAAAATAACGTCATACATGCAAAATATGGCGGCGTTTTTTTATTTTTCTACTAAAATTGTTTATGGTGCTTTTATTGCGAAGAGATTCTAGTTTATGGGGTTTAGATGTTGGGGTTATCACCTGGTTTTCTGTGTTATGGTTTCTAAGCCTGATAAGCGATTATATTGGTGTCACTTGTAAGTTATTTAATACCTGATAAAGGCTTGCTATGCAGTTGTGAAAGCTTAATAAACAAAGTATAGATTTGCTTTATTATGCGATGACATGGTCTTGGTCAAAGGTGTGTGACTTATATTGCCGTTGCGTAACAAAGTCGATGTTTCTCTGATCTCAAATTCAAATCTACTCTTCACGAGAAATTATCCATGGGAATTGACAATTTAATTTTCAGATTTTAAGCCGCATTTCCAGCCACGACCCCGAGGTATGTACTACTTCCCGCTTCTAGATAAAAATAACGTTCTTTCTTAAACTTGAGAACCTCTTTCTTTTTTGAAATCGGTACACTGAGAACAAAATAAGTGCACATTGCAACAATAAAACCAAAACCAAACGTAACAGGTAAAACACAGCTGTGGTCAGGACAGTCTCCGGCGCAGCCAGCCTGACCACTTTCCACCAGCTGTCACTTTCTCCAGGAAGATATTGATTCTCACCTCCGATGTACGTGACTCCCATAGTGAGGCTGACTGTGACATTAGTCGCTTTGCGGTTAAAATAGCTTTAAAGTTAATGAGACGGAAAATTGACGCTTCTAGATTAACTGTACCTACACTTACAGAATTAGTTATGTTACGTTATTGATGAACCGATTTTTACTCAACTTCCCAAAAGGAAGAGGTTCACAATTTAACGGCGAATTTATTATGTTTTCTCTAAAAAATGTAATGATCTAAACCTAGTCATTAAGCCGGTACTTTTCAAGACCCTGTTATAAAATAAGTGTAATCTGGTCTGCAACCATTAGAAACTTTAATGAATACCTTCAAACTCATAGCTGGTGACCTGCAACGAAGGAACTCCTCGGCAATTAAAGAAGTATATCAATTACTTCATTTTTTTATGCAAAGAGTTCCCTCTTTTGTCTCTGCAGTCTACAAAATAGTTCATTCAAAATAATTGCTTCTACCGTTTCAATTGAGGCAAAAACAAATAGGTTTCCGAAACCCGTAAAATGTAAATAACTCAATCAGAGCAACATAAGCTGAACAAATATAACGAAATTCAAACAAAAGTATTGTTCTCACACAAAACGTGCGAATCTAACTGTTAATTACAAAATTCAATTATCAAAGCCCATTATATTCGGGAGCCGGTTACATTATACGTTTTTCAACCCTTTCTGTGAGCAATAAATGATAATCCGGATTTTGAGGAACGGACTTGTAACGGTTATGACCATATTTGTAACTGTTTTTGAGGAACTAAATGATGGTTACTACCACTGGTCTTTGGAAACAATGGGTCATGAACATTAGTGTAATTAGTCCTTTTGTAATCTCCAATTAGTTGACATCTCTCTCAGATTCCTATAGTTCTTTCCTCTAGATCCTCCATTCATCTTCATACAGATTTAGACTTTAGAGGTATGAGCTTGATCAAACTATCGGCCTACCTACTAAAAGAGCACAGTGTTCGAGAGCTCCATCGATGAAAGCAAAACTGGAACAGGAAACCTAATAGATATGTAAGTTAACAGTAATATTAACCTCTATATAAACTCTATATTGTCTGTCTAAATAACACACAAAGAACATGCACAAACCACGTTCACAGTCACGCACAATATTCCCATTACCAGTAATCCCTTAATCTCTTCATCCGAGTTCCTTCATTGACAGGTTTTCAAACGTCTTATATCCCGACAAACTTGAGAGGCTTGTGATGAGCTCCGATTGTTATCAAATTTTAATGAAAACATTTTAATTAAAGTTTGTTCAGAGTTCTGCTTTGACAATGCTTGTGTGTTTGAGTTGACGTGTGTTCTTGTCTGTTTGAGAGTTTGTAAGTCTGTGTGTTTGCTTTGTTTGTGTTTTGTGTGGTATTGACTTTTGGATGGTATGGTTTTATGATAATTATGGATGGGGGGATAAATGTGTGATGTTTTTGCGTGGCATAAAAGTGGCGACCAGATTCACAAAACTGACACTACTTTTGTGGTCGAGGGAACAATAAGGTTTCAGATTACAAAGTTCCCTTGTAGGGTAGCATTTTAGATTTTAATTAATTTACCAAAACAATGAAACGAAGAACTTCCTAAGTTCCTACATAACAATTTGGCCATCCAGTTTTAGCCATCCAAAGGCCAAACTATGACACGAATGTTAAGAACTTTCCCAAAATATAATACTACAGACGAAACTAGTCTAAATATTCGGCGTCAGGACTTCAGGCTGACATGTGGAATTTCATTATTGTCGGAGTTATTTCGTCCAGGGATAGCGACTGCTCAACTATTCAGCCAAACGTAGGAGGAATTAATACCTGGATTAGTGAGGGATAGTTGGGCGATACCTGGACAGTGCTGAGTATGATGTCGTGTCGTTATAAATGGTAGATATAATATTAATAGATTTAGTCCGTGGTTTTAACCGTGTCCGGTGGGAATTTCTTTGAATTGAATGTAGCATAGCCTTCCTCGATAAATGAGCTATCCGAAATGATTGTTTATTTTAAAAAGTTGTTCCGAGGTTAGCGTTTTTAAGGAAACAAAAAAAATTTTTATCTATGGCTTTATGTTACCGATCCAATAATTACAGAAGTAATAAATAACACGTCACCATCAAGTACACCTAAGTAAAATCTACTTACAACCAAGGTACTAAAATATTGTCACCGGTAATCTTACTTCCTTCCTTAGGATTAACATATTCATAAACACAGAATTACCAAAGACTGAACAAGATGTTATAATTGTCAACACATACATACACAGAAATGTTTAAAGTAACCCCAGTTACGTTTAGTTTCTGCTATTCAATATTTGCTTCAGTCGAAGTACGTTAGTTTAATGTGAATGGCTTGCATTCATTCCTTGGGGACGTTTTCTAGTAATAGAACTCTTGGAGAAACTGATTTTCTTTAGTAGGTATTCAATTATAGTGAACCTACCTAGTTTCTTTAAATATGACTGATAAAAGGGTGAACATTTGTGAAAAGTTTTAAATAAATACATACATATATTTTCCGTGTGTCTGTTTTCATAACGTACTACCACTGAAATATAGAACTTTAAATAGAGAATTCCATGACTATTCCCAACCTGCTGTATTTATTTATTTACACTTTATCTACAAGCAGGTATAATGGCACACTTAATGCCACAAGGCATTCTCTCAACCATCACTACATCACGCACTAGGGTGATAAAAAAAAATTTGCGTTTTTACTCATAACAGTCACAATACTTCCAAACAATTAAAACCACATGGGTAATACTCCCCTACAGAATACCACCCAAACCACAATCCCCCAATTAGAAGTCGAACATCGATGGAAAAAACAAATTAAATACACCACAGCGTGGATACGTCAACTTGTCGTCGGATTTATCTGCTGAAACTTTGTGCCGGATAGAATGTAACACTGAAGTATTAATAAGATATAGAGCGCCGACGTGTATCAGTGAGAAAGTCATCGTCATTGTGTTATTGACTTAGATTGGGCCTAAGTTCGCCGACAGCATATTTTATCTTAAAAAATGTTTACTGTAATTTCCACGTTGAATTTTGAAAGTAAACAGTGTTTTAAGAAAAAAATATGTTTATGTTCTTGGTAAAATTGGGTCTTATAAACCATAAGTCCTCTTATGGCAATATTATTTCACAGTTATCATTTGAATTTCAATTACAAAAACCGCATTTGAATTCCCGAATCTAAATTGTAAACAACAGATGTAGTATTAGATTTGCATACTTTTAATTACTTATGCATTTAATTTGCTGTCACATTTCAAATGCAAAAGTAGTATAGAAGAAGAAGACATGTTGCACCAACTTTAAATAATAAATTGCTAGACAAAAACAGTAGCTAGAATGATAATTTAAAATACAATTAAACCCCAAACTACAACTTACAATGCCGCCATATTTCAAGTCTATATTTTCTTCAGTATAAAGCTGGTCTCATTAATACTCCGTCGTACACTAGCTCAGTTAATCCGGGATTAAGCTGCTACTGGCTACAGGGCCGGTTTTTCTCCAGCATTGGGATTAAGGGATGTTTCCTCTCAAATTGTTGGCTGGACAGACTTCCCAGTAATGCGAAGGATAAACACTTAAACAGGGTTTTTCAATTTATCCAAGTTTATAATGATTTTTGATGGAAATAGTTGCTAGGGAGATGAGCCTTAGCTTTCGAATATTTTCAAGAGGAGATAACGTTTTGAAATGTATTCCTGGCTGTAGATTACTAACACATTTAACTATAAAATTCGTATTTTCTTGATTTCTTGTGTTATTCTATTACATTTTTGCATTCTATTATTATTGTATTTTTCTGTACAATGTAAAAAAAAACTGAAAAAAATAAATGATAAATGAACCTAAAGCAATAATGATATTACAAGCTTATTTTTTTCTAGAAGAGGCACCCAATTCAAAATATACATAAAGACCTTGACAAAAAACAAAACATTTTGGTAAAGAACTGAGGCGTCTGTTTTAAGCATAGACAATCGATTTGAGCAAGATAAACAGTTTAGTTATAAATAATGAGCGAGTCGTGCCTACACAACCGGCTACATTGACGCCTTATCTATGATCAAGCAAAAAATGGGGAACCACAACACTATAGGTAGGTACAATTTATTTTATAACGAAGATACAACAAGTTTTATAATACTGGATTATCTTTATTTTGCGTCATAAATAGGTAAGTCAAACTCAAAATCATTAAATCAAACTTGGCTGCAAAGCAGCACTTTTTGGACGTCAAAATTTACAAAAGAGAGCTTCCAAGCGCCCACCTTTTATCACTTACTTTATGAGTTTTTACTTTAACTTGCTTGTGCACTGTATATTAAAAAAAAACTTATTAATAAGTAAATTATATTGCAATTCTAGAGATCTAGAGCTACGTTCCTACTAACTTTTTTGGGCTAGAAACCAAAACTAAGCGAGTTAGTGTTTCATCATAATATTATTTCGAACCCTCCACATATTGGCGATAGTCAAGTTTCTAGCCAAAGATATTAGAGAATGTGGAAAGCGCATCATAGGTGAATCTGTTAGCAATTTTTTTTTATCATTACTGCAGTGAGAAAACTAGACGTATATTTTATAACTGGTTACTTTGCTACGCATATATCGAAACAATCCAATAAAAACGAAATACAGTTTTATCGATGTTCTATTTACTTTACATAAAAAAAATAATATTTTATTTACTAACAATAGCTACAGCTACAATACAACATTCAAACCCAAATCACACCAGTTCAATTCAATTAAAAGCGTAAAAACATAACCAATTATTAATACCCGACATTCTCACAGCCCAGGGACGCAGTAAAGGTATGTTTTGAAACTTAGCTGCACTACTCTATTTACAAGAAACCGTTTTGGATCGAAGCGGCCAGCAGCACTTGCAGTTGCCCTTAGATACTGCTGTGCAGTGCAGACCATGTCCCACCTCATCGCATGTCCTGTGCAATGAAACTTGCTCGTGGCAGGACCTAATGAGCGCATCCGGCCGTGCTCTCGCTGTGGCGGCATATTGGACTGAGTGTAGTCTCACTGTAAGACATGTCATCGACACGAAAGAAGAAGAAGAATTGACCGATTTCAAGCAGGCGTGACATGTGCGGTCGGCAGCTAGCATTCAAAGTGTACCTTTAGTCTTGCGCCATCCATATATCGTGTATCTGTGTATTACCGTAACACAATAGTTTGTGGCGTATAGTTTGCGGTTGTAAGGGCCGGTGCGAATGTCCAGACGTACTCCGTGCAATATGATGCTTGTAAAGGCTTTTACAGAGGTTTTCTGGCTTCAGTTGGTTTTTTTTTGTGCAGAAATGTAAACTGGTAAAGCTTTGTGTAAATAAAGTGTATTTTTACAAAAAAACATAATTTAACTAAATCTGTTGTTAAAATCTCCATTTTGGCCGCCAACACCTCGTAGTTTATTGCACATACTATAAAGTTCTGGGTAAAATATCATAAATATGATATAGGTACCTTAGTAGGTAGGATATTTCCATTCCCCTCTTACTGCTCCACTAATCATAAACTCCCAAACTACTGAGTCAGCAAACAGTTTGCATACCCTCCGCATAATGTCTATGGTCTAAATGAATGACGCGGTGCACAATCGCCGCTAATTGGGCCTGTGCTCATCCCTTCCGAAATAATGGCGCTACATGAATATGTATGGGTAAACCATGGTGGCCTTCACCATGGAAAATAAAACGACTAGAGGAGGTGCCATAACGGATAATCGCCTAAGAAAGTAGCGCGCCAAAATGCGGGTGAGCGGGGGATGAGAACGTTGTTTTCGCCCAACGTCGTCTTGGGACCCAATCATTTTTGTAATACCAAAAATCGTTAACAGATGTCTCCAAAACCGAAGGCGTCGTTTTGGTCGTGCCCACATGATTTGACCTAGAAGAAGGCGCCTGACCTACCTGCATTATGCCATCTCCTATCTTTCCTTCACTCACTCTGCACTCTCCGTGAGCTCTGTTAGCAGTAATTATTTTGTAAATCGCAGTGTTGAGGACGCGGGGAGACCAATTGAATAAGTGGTTGGGTATGTCGGCGGAAGGGAGTTTCTTGTTTGATTTTATAATCAGACTTGACAACATTGTTGTATCCATAGGTGCATCCTGGGTCAAGACCAATATCTATCGACAAACGTCATCTCCGCAATTCGTTTTTACAAGACATTGTCAAAGAAATTCTAAACAATTCTCCAATCTTCAATCAAATCAAAACGATCTTGGAATTCAAAAGATAAAGAACAAATATTAACAGCATATAAGCACCTGCAAAACTGTACATGTATTCCATAAACAAAAGAGCAACTCTCAAAATATTCACAAAGTTCAAAATGGCGAATGGCGGGAAGTTTTAAGCCGCCATCTTCTTCATTGGTGCGAAGTACTAAAGTCAACGGGCGGAGATCTCGGCGACAGTTTAACAGCCTCTATTTTACTGCTAGTTATTGAAATTCTTGAGTGTTGAGCTTACAAAGTTATTACTTAATATGCCTGTGCTTGGTAGTTTGCCTCCCTCGTAATATCATGGCAAGAACGTCTTCACTGAAGATGGGTTTAACTGCCCTTGCGTTAAATGTACGGTTTTAATGAGTCATAATAATAAACAGTGGGGAAAATATATTATTTTATAGGTTATTTTAATAAGTATTTAATATTGCGAGCAAGAATAGTGATGTTTTGTCATGGTTTATTTGTGATGATCGGTAATGACAATACAATCAGAGTCTGTAGGTATTATTGTAATGTAAAAACGCAATTAATATTCTATCATATAAATAACAATGAGTCTCAGCTGAATTACATATACGAGTATAAAGAGAATGCAACAAGCAACGTTGTGATATTATATTAATTAATTATTCAGTAACTACGTTAGCTAATTCTATTTGTTTACTCAATACCAAACATTATAAATTATGGATTGTTTATTTTAGAACAATTACTCAATAATGGACGAACTAAGATCGGTACTATAACTAATAAATTAAATTATTATTAATTAAACGCAGTCTGACATTCGCTCATAAAATGACATGTGACAATCATATTCTGTTGACAGCCGACCTGGTTCAAAAAAATAAAATGTCAATCGTCATTTGTACTTTCGTGAACGCAAAGGAATGCACACAAGGCCTATGTATGTCAATGCACCAGCCGTGTTTATATTCAAAACACATAATTACATTAAGTGAAAACAATTAGTTTGAGAAAGTAACTGTTGTGTTAATAAGTTGGTGAATCAGAGTTTTTACTTAAGAAAGTTTCACTAGATGTTATCAATCAATCAATGGTCAAATTAAGATTACTTAAGTGCTCAAAGTTTTAAGAAAATGTGTAGATACATAAAAAGTTTGGCAGCCATTACAACCTAACGATTCGTAGCAATAATATTAAGTCCAATTTATATTCCTTCGACAACTCGAATTAAAAATCCAAATAGAGCTCTCATTTACATTTAATCCTGTTCCGAATTGCTATTGCGAATATAATCCTTTCCAAAGTCATCGTCCCTTTATTCTTATTAAAATATTCAAGGCGCTTCTGAAACTATTCAAAATTATTTTCTTAACAGCCGTTCCCAGTGCTCATTTGAGTGGAAAAGACGAAAATTAGACAATTAAGGAACCTTCGCAGTCTCGACAGTCAGGGACTCTATTACACTCCGCGAAATTCCGCTCCACGTCCATAATCGTTCACAGCTTTTGTGTCACCGCGGATGAAGGCAGTGGCGCGGAAAATGGCGAACCCACTGAGAAGAGCATTTTATAAAAATCAGAATAAAAGACTAAAGGCCTCCACTTCCTTTCTCCTCACTATTACTCTAAATTAAATTGACTGACTCGGTTATTTCGCGTTAAGTGCTGGACCTACGTTCCATGAAAGTAACGCGCAAATCTTATTAGGGCACAATAAAATCTATTTTGGGCAAGTCCATACACGACGTACAAAGAGGCTCACACACGATAGAATTTCTCTACGCTGAACCGAACGCGACAACCGCGCGCATTTCAAAAAAAGGAACGTGACCTGATTACTGACGGAAACTGTCAGTTGTCTATGGAACGCCTTAAACGTCACAGGTGTTTTGCAGCGGCCGGTTTGACTCTCGACCCTATTTCAAATTAGGCAGGCTTAAAAATGGCTCGCGTTTATTTTCCCTCCGTCTCGCAATTTGCTCTATGAACTGTTTAGCTATTGTTCGAGCCGAGGACGCCATTCCTTCACTTCTTGGTAGCAAACGACTTAAACGGGTCGACTTTATTATTTCCAGTTCAATTGAATTGTTTCTTTCTCAATTGCAGTGTTCGTTAAAACAAATCTCTTGAAATTGGAGGGTGCCTGTCGCAGGAGGGCGACACGACTCCTCACAGGTAATGAGTTCTTATTAGAAATCACGCTCCTTCCGCAGTCGGAAATCAGATAACCTCTTTGTTTATCTGTTATTTATTAGTTGAATTTTGTACTTTTCCCCAACACGAGCTTTTTCAGGGGGCCGCTGTTTGAAAATACTGTTCCAAAAAGTAATCAACAGAAAGGCTGCAATAAAGTTATCCAAACTCGTTTTCTTTTGTTTCTTTTTACTCTATGGTTAATGCTACGTTTTATCGCTGTAAAGTAAGCGTTGGGGCTGAAAGAAATTCACATAACTTTCAACAAAATTGAAAAGAACTTGAGATAAAGTCGGCTTATCGGTTCAGTTTTAAGGCGGTAGAAGGATATTTTTGGCAAAGGTACCTATGTAGTATACTTATATTTACGAAAGGTTTCGTCTACCACAGTTACAACAGGTGTCCTTTAGTCTACAGGCTATTCATTTAATTAAGTATACGACCTCATACAGGAATTTGTCAAACTCTCTAACAATGAACAAAAACTTTGTTCTACCAAAATGCTCATGCGATTAGCCTAAGCCTGACAAAGTAATTATACGAACTAATATGCCAACCTTATGCACATCATTAAGGTACCATACCTGAACCGTAAATCTAACAAGAACCTTGAAAAATAGCTAAAATAAATTGCAAAATAAATTCCAGGAACAGTCGACATTACAATTTCAAATAATAAGTAGAATTAATTGTTCATAAGTTGCGTGTTTTAAATTCTGCGGCAATAAAACGTGAAGTATCCGAACAACGGTTAGCGTTACCGTTTCAGTTAAACTATCGATCAATGTTGCCAGTTACTGCGTAATGCTCTAAGAGTTCTTAACTAACTGGATACGCTACTCCCGTACTTTATCGTCTGCCAAAGTTCTTGCAGAATTTGCCGCTCATGCTAGTATGTAAAAGCGTACGGATTGCGTGTGGATTTTCCGCACGAATTTTCCAAACGACACCATTTGATGACAATGGTATAAATGATATCGGTGTCAGTAAACAATTGACAACTCCCGGTATAAAAATAACGTTAAAAACCTAGCTACAAATTAATTCTGTTGATAATGTGACCGTTGTTGCTGTATGTGTTCAATTTGGAAGCGCACGAATAATGTAGATATTTTATATCGAAAAAAGTGCACGAGAACATCACCATTGGTGCTTCAACTCACATGGCTTTTCCAGTTGGTTCAGTAATCTAAGCCTTAATGGAACAATGTGAACGACTGGAACGAACAGCTCTTACGAGAAAATTGTGTCATTTGGAAACGTTTTTTGTTTTATATGTGACGGGATGAGATTTTATTTCCTAAGATAGAAGATAGATAAATCGCAATATAGAAAAATGCTTCTTTAATTGTACCAACCCTGAATTCCTTCAACATTTTTCATAATCACCGGCTTAGGTACCTATGTTTCGGTTAGACTCACTAAATTAAGGTATGACACTTAAAAATCTTAGTCCAATAATCGCGATTATGAAAATAATTTTTCCAACTATGTTGGGGTCCGCTTCCAGTCTTACCGGATGCATTTAGGAACCAGTGTTTGTCATGGAGCGACTGCCTATCTGACCTCCACCACCCGGTTAACTAGGCAACCAGATACTTCTTGGTCAGACCAAACAATATATAGGTAATTTATACGTAATTTATATTTTATCCACAATTAATAACAATAACTGAAAATTTGTTGAACATTAAATAAATAACTTGATCCCGGGCTATGTAAATAATTGTAACAAGGCTATTCAGTCAACTAATGATGGTCTGTTAAACCGCAAATTAAATTATTCATATTTAAGCGAGAATTCCTCTAATAATTACTATTATAACATTACAGTTTCCATTGTAGGTATTAAAACCTCAATATATTAATTATGTCATATATTACAACACTATTTGAAAATCGTGCATCGGAGAGCACGTAAATGTCGGTCCTGCGCCCGATCTCTTTCCGGCCGCGTCGGATTGCCGTCCCATCGGGCTATGAGAGTGAAGGAATAATGAGTGCACCTGTGTCTGCGCAAATGCTCGTGCACTATAATATGTGCTGCGCAGCTGGCTGATCTCCTTAAGTGAGAACAGCCAGCTGCGCATACATATATATTGATAGTCAAACTCAACTCCTTATTTACCTTAAAAACATATAATTATAACATAATTCAGTTGGTTTATAATATGCAATCTAAATCCTATTAACCTTAGGCATAAACAATGAACTTGTATGCGTCTGCAATTCCTACCAGTTAGATAAGCAATATGATGCAATATTTTCCTCCACTCCCGCTCAACGTGAACTTAATAAAAACTAATTAAAATGTCCTCATCAATTGTGCTAATCTTTATCGTTTTATTTTAAGACACGTCTATCATACAACCTCTAACTATTTTAAGAAACAAAAATGGCGGTTAATCAAGCTCATAGACACGCAGTTCCATTTTAAACTTTTTAAATCTTGAAAATAGAATATGACATCATGGCGTCGATCAAAATGACAGTCATGCTGGATAAGGAATAGTGCAAATAGGTTAGCAGCCATTAGCAATGTAATGCGATTTTTGATTATGTATGTGCAAATATCTAAGTAATAAGTAAGACCGGAATAAAATCTTTAAAAAGTGATGTCATTTCTTTTATTGCATGAATGTTATTTAGATGCGTGAATCCTGAGGGAACCATCGCTCAAGATTTAGGTAAATAAAACTACTTAAAGCAGTAAGCTACATAATACACGTTAAAAAGTTTCATAAAAAGGTCTAAACAGTCCATAACACCACAAGCTCACGTCGCAACTTTTTCAATAGGAAGGAACATTATTGAAATATCGGTTTGTTTATACGGAACTTTCTCACAACGGGCCCATACACGGCATATTGTAATGCGTCACACGTCTTGTTAGAAAATAAACTTTTTGTGAATAAAGTCCCCAAAGTTTTCCGAACTTTGAATTTTATGTAAGTAGTTCAGGAACTAAGTGGGAACATTTTTGTTTAATCTTTTAGAAAGGGACGCTTACGTACACATAAGACTTCTGTGGACGCGTTTAATAAAAAAAAAAACAAAATTGTCATTGATTCGGAAGGCGCGTTAACTTGCTGGGTCCCGGTCATCATTTGAACATCCTTAGCTGTTCTTTCGCTTAGCCAGTAGCCAGAAAATTTGATGACCAGTCTTACCGAGGGGTATTTAGTCCGGAAAAAAAACGAAAATACATTATAAATGACAGTTGTGTTGGGCGCCAATAAGGCCGTACCAAGCTTGTCTACATAAAGTAACATAATAGATACGAATTATTTAAAACAATATTGCCACATAAAAACAATTTTCTCACAGTAACGATTGAAATGTTGAAACAACTAAGTATAATAATAGCTTGACTGACAATCGGATATAGTTACTGACCACCGATGTATGAAACAATGAAAATCAGTCAACCTTTATTATCATAAATTGCCTAAATTCATGACAATGTCTAATAGAATTTCATGTGATTCATATTAAGCAAAGAATTTTTTGCTATAATAAATAAAACAAATAGGAATCTAATAAAGACTTTATTAGGTAAGGTAACGCCACTAGGGAATGCTTGCATCTTAACTACTTAGCCAACGTTAAAAAAACATAGAAAAGGCCAGAGATAGGACCATAAACAAAAGAAAATACAGTGACCTTTTTTCAAACAGGCAACACTACAATATATCAACTACAAACTAGCAACAAACCTCTATATTGTCTATGCTTCCCCCAACAAATAACGGGAAGTTTCGCAACACGATAGCAATGTTAATGGACGCCGGTTCGATTACCGGGCACGGTAAAAATGCGCGAAAATCAATTATATAGTGTTGCGCAAACAATTACCTTTACTAATCATTAGGTCGGATAATGGCTACATTGTATAAGTTTTATGTGTATGAAGTTTGTGTAGGAGAATGTGCTTATGTATGTTTATCGTGAAACTATGAAAGATGAAAAAGTACGGAAGAAGACTACGGACTATAAAATTGGTATTAAGAAAGATGATGTTTAAACTAGAGATAAAGATAAATACATATTTTTCAGGTAGTAATATTTTCCTGCAATATTTTATATTTCATGATTCTCTTCAAGGCCATTTGCTATAGTAAAGACGAAATTCCACAGGGGCATGGAGTGGACACCAATTCCACTGTGACGCATGCTTCTGATCTACTCGCTCAGACATTAGATATCAAATAGTGTGCGAGCATTTCTAATTTCTTTTTCAAAAGTCCGCGAAACTACAACCTTTATGCGCGAACTGTTGCTAGCTGTGGAACCGCACCGACGGACGCGTACATATTTTTTGATACCTAGTGCACATTAGTCAGTAAGTCTAACACCAGTTTAACCCAATAGGGTTGCCAGGATAACTGGGTTGAGGAGGTCAGATAGGGCAGTTGTTCCTTGTAAAGCGCTGGTACTCAGGTACACCCGGTTAGACTGGAAGCCGACCCCAACAATAATTGGAAAAAAGGCTCGGAAGATGAGTGCACATTAGTTCGCTAATTCACTAACTTAGAAGTGGTGAAATTTCCCCACAAGAACTGAAAGAGGAACTGAGAACTTTTTTAGATTTTCTAAAAAAGTTCTCAGTTCTCAAAAAGAGAGGAAGTGAGAACTTTTTTAGAAAATCTAAAAAAGTTTCTCTTTCAGTACAATATTACAACACAAGAAACACAAATACAATTAAAAGGAAGAAAATAAATCAAAAGCTTTTTATGGGTACTTGTTCTAATTTCGACAGACTATAGCTATAAATAAATACATTTTCCGGATTGAGAATGAATGAGTTTAAGTGAAACCGATAATAGTTGGTAAATGTTTTTTTTTGTGATAAGATCTTACTATTATTGTAATAACTGTGTGTTTTCGTTTTGAACGAAGTTTCAAAAGTATTGAATTAGTTGTTACTGAATTATTATGACTGATCTATATCAGAGGGAATTAGTAAGAGATAGGGTTTAAGTTACCTTGAGTTGAATAAAACTCTTACGTACTCTTTCTAATCTATTTCTAAGCCGAATACAGTTTTCAGTGACCAGTGATTTTACTGTGGTACTTCGCATGCTTAAGACGTTCATCGCTAACTTCAGAGCGGTAACGTTATTTGACGACAACCGTACAATTCCAGAATTACCATATGATACTATAGTCCAAAATACACACATACCTAACTAAGGTCAATAATCAAATAAAACTTAGTTTCCCAAATCCTAGTGAGGCAGTGTGTCGATATCGATAGAGCGTTGTTTGAGCACGTGCCGATGGCGACACTGGTCGGATTAAATGTCGGTCAATTCCAGCAGTTTCCAACCTGACTGTGTGTCACTAAGTTTTGGTCAGGCTTTCTTGTTTGTTCAGGGAAATTGGGGCAACTATCGTCAATGGGTACTTGTCATAGATGCGTCGGTAAGTATTATAGAAAAAGTGAAATAAGATGGTGATTATGTAGGGCTGATATTGGTTTTGGGTGGTTGGCTGTACCTTTCAATTACCTACTTATGAAATAAAGTAACAATTAACTATTTAGGGTGAACAGAGAAAACGGACATGTAAACAATTCTAAATAATCTGCTTTGTTCAATACTGTGCTTCGCTAACCAAATCACTCATAACACCACTTTTCAGCAAAATTTTCAGCATTTTCAAGTTTTACCATCAATTGAAAACTTCTCCAACAAACCCTTCAGAAAATAATAAAATCACATCAAAAACACGGTAACATTGAAATTGAACGTGCAACTTCACAAAGTACGTTCCGTGTTCCGCCGTGAGACTCAACTTGAGCACAATTACGACTCGACTCAAAGACGTCCTCCCTCACTTTGTTATACTCAGACTTGCTTTTTAGGGTTGCTTACCGAAAGGGTGAAAACGGGACCTTATTTCTGTCGTACATACTATTAGACCCTATAACTACTATGGAATCGACGCAGTCCGTCCGTGTATCAGCAGGGTCCATTCTTACGAACTATGATAGCTAGACAGTTCTTCACTAACGATGTGTTTCTGATACCGATGTAACAATAAATTCATATAAAACGGAATCAAATGATTGAGGTAATTCCTCTTAAAAATATGTATCCATCCATCGAATGTGATTTTAATACCATTTTCTCTCGATATTCAATAACGGTACGGAACCCGTTGGTACGCAAATCCAACTCGTACTAACAGTTTCTTATTCCTTCCCTCTCCTGCGAGCCTGCAATTATATTTTCAAGGTAATTTCTTACGGGAACTCGCGTACAACTAGCTTGCTATTTGAAATGCAAATTGTGACTGGCGGTTCTATTCTTTGTGCCGCGAAATGGATCTAATTGGGATTTATCCTTTAGCTATGGATAAAGTATTGAATGGCAGTTCCGAAGGTGGTTTTTGTATGCATTCACTTAACATTGAGTTGCAAATCTATTGTTTACGGGGTCACCCACCGGTGACTGTGTGACATTCAATTATATCAATCGTTTTTAGGGTTTAAAATCCAAATAACAACGTGAGTTCGATTAAAAAATCAATGCATTCAAAATCATGCTTCAAAAGTTAATGAACATAATAGCCATTTTGGTTCAACAATATCAAACTTTTAATTAGAAAAAAGAACACTCGTATCGAACGAAAAAGTTTATACGTTCATACCTATGAAGTTTCCCGTGTTGAAACCGAGCGCGTTAAAAATTTAATCTGGTAATCATTCTGGTCTAAAATTAGAAGCGACGGCGCGGACCCCTCTAGTCTGTCGAAGCTAAGCACATCACTATCCCGATTTTCATTAAATCGAATCGTGGAATCTGACAGTTCCGTTTTGGCGCGTCATTTTAAAGTTTCATATAATCTGTGGAAGTTTGACAGTTGACATTTGAAACTTCGCTCTTTGCAGACTAAGGTCTTAGTGTTTATTCAGCCTGATGCAAAAAGTATTTAAATATTTGATGTTATGGATTGTAACGATGTTTGTTTAATGAGTATTGTCGTTAAATGTTGTTGTTATTCAACAGGAGGTTACGTTCAAGTGACTGGATGCGCGGATGCGGCTGAATGTCGACACGCAGGAAGGAGGGCATTAAGTTTTAATCAATTCACACTAGCTCGTCTTACTTAATAGATTGCTGCTGTTAAGTCATTACTTATTTATTAACATGTTAATGTTTTATTAGAAGATGTCGAGTTGATTTCATTGCATTAGAGATCAGAATCTTTGTACCCTTCTGGTAATTTATTGGCTTATAATGAAATAGTTTAAGTACGTCGACATTTGTTTCACGATTGTGTATCTACTAAGTATTTAACTTCCTTAATTCACTGCTCAATCAATGCCTTCTGAATCCACTTATGTTGTCTGAATACAATTAATAGTTTTACATATTGCAAGAACTATCTTGCAATGAAGTTTAATTGCAATTTTAATATCCTTTTTCCTACTAAAGTCTATTTCAGTGGATGTTGGCTAATCTTTTAGGCAAAAAACTACTGAACGGATTCAGTGTAATTAGGCACAAAACTGTCTGTCTTTTACAATCCAGTAATTTAACTTTTAATAAGAACTTTGAAACCATACTCTGACGAAGTCGCTTGCAGAGCTAGTCTTCAGTCAAATCTTACTTAACAACTTCGTGGTTCAATAACCACATATTTTACAAAGCGTATTTCTCCAAATACATTCACATTATCTACAACAACTATCACAACAACAAACCGTAAAAACGGAACATTACAAATGCAGAAAAAACGCGCTTCAGATGTTTTAATTAAAAAAGTTCTCGGCTCACATAAAACCGTTTTGCCGAGTTATCTCGCGATCCCACTGACAGACAAACTTACATACTCCTGTTTACATTACTCGGAACGTTTAGATCTGACCGCCCCGTTGAAAGATTACCAATACAACACTTACTTTGATTGCTTTTTGGGTGTTTATTTCAACTGGCAACTTTAATCTTATGTTACTTTCGGATAGGGGAATTAGTTGGGCTGTTTGTCTTAGTAATTCTCTATCTATTCTCGTGTGGGCCTGGGTTTCCGTGTGTTTGTGTTGCTTGAATAACAATGAAGTTCGTATTATTTACTGCGTAGTTTACTGCCCACGCTATGGTCTCTTAAGGATTGTCTATGCTGTGCATGACAATTAGCATCTCACAAATTGTATGTCCCTTGGCTATCTGAGTTTGTAATTAACTATCTTTCCTTACTTGAGTACAACCGGATATATACTTAAATCTTCTTCTTAACGTTTTGACTGAGTATTTTGTAAATATACATATATTATGAAACTTTCCCGTGGTATCAACCGCGTCCTTTGGGAACTACCTACTACCCGTACCGGGATTAAATATAGTCTGTAATACTCGGTTTACTAGGAACATAGTTAACAATATCCGAATAAATAGCCGTTCATCGGTTATGTAGCATTTCACGGAACAATAAAGCAAAGATTACATTGGAAACTAATTAATAGTTTGAACAAATTGCACCAAAGCAAGTTTGTAAAGTTTACATAATTTTAATCGATTATTATCTCAGACCATTCGTAAGACTATTACAGCATATTTCACAAATAATTCAGCGCTGAAACAATTATAATGGGACCTTTCACTCGCGGTAAAAACAAATAGTCTAAGCGCACACCGCAAACTTTTAGTCGGCCGATAATTCTCTCATAAACCAGTATGAAGATGAAGTAGTACACATTTTAGATAGATCAGGTACATACCTGCCATAGCCGGTATCAAACTGACTGAAAACTTTTTTTTTTAAGAAATTGGCACCTATTAGGTCAACTCTTGGCCGACTGTTCAGTCTCCGGCACCTCTTAGTAGTTTGTGGTCTCCGGTGTCTACTCTCAGCGGCTCAGACGCCACGACAGTTCTTTCCCGCGTTTCGTTTCTTATTTTCTGTGATGTTGTGATTTATTGCGTCTACGGCCACAGTATTGGATACAGATGGGGTGAATTTGTGTCGGTTATTCATTATTTTTATTTTTTTCTTGTTAGTTTTTTTTTCTATAAAATTACGTAACTCGGATTATTCGATATCCTGCATTTAGAAATGTTCATTTTAATGTCTTCCCAGATTTCAATCTACCATTCCTTTTTCCATTCTTAATTGATGACATAGCATTGGTATAACTCAAATTACTGAAAAAAATCTCTGTATTTCTTTTATTCGCTTACTTTACCGCTGTTTTCCTACACTAGATATTTAAATAACAGCTCTTACATAATCAGCGTGAACTAATAAATATTTACCTCTACAATCTAATCCATTAAAGAAGAGATAAATCCTTTCCATGTCAATGATAGTGAAAGTGCTTTTAAAATTCGTCGGATAATTGCAACGTTGTGCGCATACTGAACATTATTACATCTGTATGCAGTCATAAAACATGCAAATTCGGGAAAAGTAAGTACATTGAATTTGAAAGTAAAATTGACGAAATTACCTACATGTGCTAAGTGCTTTTTTGTTTCGCTTAAACACAGAAAGCATCCGTATATTATGCATTTAATACAAAAGAAGCGCAATCAAAACTACAGTTAAAATATAAGAGTAAATCTGAGACTGAAAATGTAAACCATGCAAATTCGATTTTTAAACAACAAAGCCATAGAGAAAAATTTCCTAAAAAGGGCAACACAATCCAATAACGTGAGTACCATAACAAGACTGCTAAGAAAGAAAAAAAACATAAAATACAAAGCAGACAGAATTTACTACCCAATCCTAATAAAAACGTATGTAACCATACATCAATCTTGAAAGACAATCGGAGGCGACATAACAGCCTCTATAAAATTATATTAGCAACATTGCTTCTAGACGCGCCCGTAAAATTTTGTGATGGCAACCCCAGAACCAGTGTTGTGAAAAATTGATAGAGCGAGCGCTAGTCGATCGATTGTAATGCTATTTTAGTCGAGCACGACGCGTACAATCGAGTTATGTTGAAATTGTGGATATCAAGTGAATGGTGATGAGGATTATGGAGGCTCCAGAATTGGGTGTTGATGACAAAGGGTCAATCTCTGAAGACCTAGCAACAAGTTTGTGACCCCCATGATTGGCCTATAAGAACACAGATCGTTCAACTACGTGCTGTTCTAATAATGTTGCGCAAAACGGTTCCACGTCATTTCCTAATTTTAAAAAAGAACTGTCAAGTCAGTGTTCGTTATTTGAAATGCCCTCCTCACACACCGACACACATACGAGAGCATTCCTCGTCAAGTTTACCCCATAACACAAAAAGGCCATAAACTCCAAGCAATTAAAACACACGGAAACGGTCCAACATAACACGGGCCACGACAAAATCTCCGCTTCACACGAAACTTTAAAAATAAACAGTCCGTATTCAAATAATGAGACATGCATAAAAACTCCTTATTACCGTCGACACTTCCTGCCTAAACATGGGGTAACCCCTCTATTTCTTACATCTATCATTCTAAAAAGAACCGTATATGACGTAAAAATAAGGTGCAAAGTTCTGTGGAGTCGTTAATCACGCCTGTTAGTCTCCGTGAGTTAGTTCGTTTCTTGGTATAGTCGACTAAGAAAAATGTTCGAGATTTAGTTGCGAGTTCGCGATATCTTAGCGTACGTCAGTCTGGTTTCTTTGAAGTTGGTAACAATGTCTTTTATTCATGAGGTTAGGTCAAAGAGTTTGAAATTAATAGAAAGGTCACGGTTTTCAACAATTTGTTAAACCACTAATGATCCTGAAAATTCACTTATACCTCTATACTTCGTAGGTTATTCAAGGATCATTCAAATTATTCGATTTCTCCGCTCTATGATCGTAATTGGCAATTTAAAAAAAAACTCTCAAAATACAGTCTCTTTGAAGTTTCTAAGGCTTTAGTGCTGAGCAACGAAAATGTACAAAGTTTTTATTATTGTATCAATTTCCAGTTGAATGAGCTTTTGGGAGTATAATTACTTTTCATTTAATTGGTTTTTCGTCTAGGCACGTTTAAAGAGTATTTACTTATAAATGAAAGCTTTGAATAATCCACAAAAACGTACCCATATTTACCTTTGAATCCCCAAATCCTCATTAAATGTTATTAATTCTATATTCTCACTCAAGTGGCACACGAGGGGCTTTTTGTAGTTTATTTGACTAATTTGCGTAGGTCTGCTTAATTATTGTTTCTAGAGTTAAAATAATATTTGTACTAGATTTTCTGTTTATTAACAAGCTTTCAGTAAATTATCCAATTCTGTAAACTACATATTTATACAAATACAAACAGGTAATTTTTATTTCGAATTACTGAAAATATTACTAAAAAACGTGTATTTACATATTTAAATAAACCAGAACTCCATATTTATTAATAAACAACTAATATTACATAGTACTTAACCGCAATACGCATAAATAAAAAATCTCATATACATTGTATGAAAAAGTGGGTCACGCTCACGCAACCAATAATTTTGTTCGTCTGTCGAAGCTGACTGGCCCACAGAATACAAAATGGACCCTTTCTGAATACACGAAGTAAACCCTCTTTGCTCGGAATGTATGATAAATACCTTCTCTATGGAAGGATACATGATCGATGCCTTTTCTATGGTGTAGGGACGAAGGAAAAATACGTTTTGTGCAGAATAAACTTTATATTGGTGTATGTTTAGACCTTTTGGGAATTGAATGTCGCTTTATTTGTTTAGATAGACGCATTTATCAATTTTACGTAGTTTATCTATACTTGTATTATAAAGAGGAAAAGTTTTGTTTGTTAGTAAAAAGCTCCGAAACTACTGAACCGATTATCAAAAACCTTTCACTACTGCAAAAGCTACACTCTTCCCGAGGAACGTAGGCTATATTTTATCCCGGTACGGGCAGTAGTTTCCACGGGAAGCGGGTGAAACTACGGGTAGGTATATAGATCATAACATAGTTCTTGCGAGCTGCTAAGATAATCGCCATATTGATATATTTACCCAAATTGTGTTATCATTATTAAATTGGTTCTATTTTTCTGCCTACAATGTTCCGCAATACGTGATTCAGGGAAAAGGGCTCAGGCGGAAGCCGTTATTACAAAATAAAGTTGAAAATAATGAACTTTGGCGAGCGTAGGTGCTGTGGGAGTTGCGAAGGCCACAGTTCACTCGGCAAGCCCACTCGTACTGGTAACCCATAGGGATTAGATTGAACCCACTCCATTTTAACCGAATACTCTACTGCTAATTAGTTTTGAGAGTAAAGCCATACATTTGTTCTATAGAGACAAATAAATATGCTCGCAATTTATGGCAGGGCTGTAAAATCGAATGAAGGCGGCATAAAAAAAAAGAGCTTCTTTATGGATCATGTCTTAAATTAGCCACCGATCTTGATGTCTTGAAAAGGTTTCTGATTAGACGACGAAATGTTAAATTAGCTTTACCAACCGTATCCCTATTCCATCTTTGTAACTCCCAACACATATTAACAATGTATGTACCGGGAAAAAACACGCAAAGTACAAAATATTGATATTCCCCGCGCAAACGACGCGTAAAATTTTTAGAATACGTAATGACATTTCCCTGATGTAAGTAGGTAGGGACGCTGAATAGGTTTATTATATTATACGTACTTTTACCTCTGTGATCTCGATAACTGAGTATCATATTGATTCGTACACAATTACTGTAAATATCACAAGAAATATGTTACTCCGAATACAATAGCATCGCTTTAACCACAAAGGTTTGATGCTTTTACACAACCCATAAACAGTAGACCTAGATTTAAACGTCATTTTCGAATTTGGAACTACAATATTTACGCGCGAAATTACACAATCCAAAACCACACAATAGGAAAACAGTTTTAGATCACACTTGTACAAAATTATGCGAAACTCAAACAATACATTTATTGCGAAATACTTGTGCCATGACAGCTTTTGAGACAAAGAATAGTCCACACTTTACCATGGCGGAAAATAATTTATGGCAGAGATTGTTCCCACTCAATTTACAACAACTGACCCGTGACAGTTGCGTTCTATCATTTTATTTTTTCCTCCATTGTTTATGTTTCGTAATGACGCCGTAATATTATGGCAACGCGAGCACACTTTCTTTTATAGCCTCGAATATTGCTTTGTACTTTCGATGACTTGCTTTCTTTGCTGTTTTAAGTGTTAGATAAGAACAACCTTCGTTTGACAATAAAGAAACAAAATATGTCGCCAGTCATCAAAAATGACAAAAGAAAACATTTGAATTTGACACAATAAAGCTAGACATATTTTACTGTTATGACTATGACTCCGTGGAATCTAAAAAAGAAAAAGCCTATAGTAAAAAAATAAAACACCCCAATTATTCACTAACAAAAGCATGGCCAACATTAATAACATTTCTATTTAACCTCTTTTGACATATTTGGGGGGAAAACGAACTTTTAATCTTCGAGCATTTTTTTCTTCGTACGTTGGAAAGGGAAAAATCGGGGGAAATGAAGGCTGGTGTATTGGAAGCGGTCGTGCGTGATGCATGTCGTGTCGCCGCCGTGTCGTGCCGTGTAGATACCAGCTGATTGATCGCGCTCGCGTCCACCCGTGTGAACTCCCCGATTGATTACCGAACGTACCACAAAAAATGGCGGAAATCCTCCTAACCGCGTTCGGAAAATATAAACTGAATTTCGAGTTAATGAAAGGCTTGATTTTCTCCCTAGAGACGTAAACCCTTTGGTAACTGATTGATTTTAATTTAATTACAGAGGTAAAATAAATAAAAGGTTTGGTAAAAATGTTTACTGGTTTACAATGGCACTGAATTTTGAAAAGACTTAACTATATTACAGGGGACTCGTAACAAATCGAGACGATTACGTAAATAGGGAGGTACTTTAAGCTTCAATCGGAACATCGACAAAGGAAACACACTAAGTGCTGAAGACTCCATCCATTTGCTATCTTTCTAAAGATTTCCCTGCTAATCTTTCGTTCAATTGATACTCGGCACTCTAGACCTCTTCCTTTATCTGTCGGGTAAGTACTCAGTACAATTGCTAGGATTTCAAGTGGTGTTCAATCTTAGTTCAGAAGTGGTTGAGCTTATTTTTCCTTCTTCGAAAGATCGTGAACGATATACACATACACAGACATATTTTGTTTCGAACTAAAATATTTCGAAGAATTCTTGATAATTTTTCTTTTGTTATTATTCGTATAAACTTAGGCCATAATTCTAAAATAGCAACACTTAACATTGAAATATTTTATTGGAGTTTGTAAAAGAGAATAAAAATAAAAATTCTTTGTACAACGAAAAGTTCAAGTGAATTACGAAGTTGGTTTCGTTTTAAAATACAAAAGTTTTTACTTAAGTACTTAAGCGGATATAGTTTAGTGTGGCAATTTATGATAGACTGAAATTATAAGCTTGGGCGCTTAGCAAAGAGTTTTTAATAACTTCGCAGAAAAGTTAATAACTATCCGTGTTAAAGAACCTCGGGGGAACGAAAAAAATTAACTCCAACCTATTTTTTAAAAGCAGAAAGCACTTTTATATTTTTTGCTCTCATATTCATTATACCTCTATTTATTTGCTTTTATGTTTTACATGCTGCATTTTTTATTTCGACTTTTGTTACAGTGGAAAATAAAATTCAGCCAATAGTTGCAAAATTAAAAATAGGTTCAATCTAAATGAGAATCCGTACTTTTTAAATTGAAGTGGTTTTAAATGAATATGATACTATTTCTGCAAAGTAGGGTATTGGGTTTATTCATGGCTTATTGATCATCACAACTTAACCGTTATTATGACAATGATTGTACCAACATTCAACAATATATTCATCTGTTCATTGAATCATACTTTGTAACTCCAAAACAATGCTTAAACAAAACAGATCTTATATCAGCAACAATTGGCAGTTTATTGCACCTTACACAGTGCACCTGCGTATACACTTCTGGATGTAAATTCGCACGCTATATGCTGTTGCTGAGTCAATCAGTTGAGTCACTCAACTCGAGCGGAATGCTAAGCAGATACCCCACATTTCATGCCGCGCAGTGTACGGGACTGGGTTTTTGTCATAAATATTTACAGGTTCTTTATTGGTTGATGTATGTCGGATATGATGCGTCTTACATGCACTGATGACTGTACAATTGTATTGTATACCTATGTTTTATATCTACAAATAAATCATCTTTTATCTTGCAAAAAACACTAAGAAATGTGCAACTCTCCAAATGTTTAAGCTTAGTGAACGGACGTGATTCTTAAAAGGTCATCTGAAATCTATCGAGACACAATCAGTCCAAATCATAGGAAAACATACTTCTTCACCTCTATCTATATTAAAACAAAGGACAAATATTATAGATATTTCGCAAATAACACCTACGAAAAACGTCTCCCTAAGCCGTAAAAAGCTTATGACGTCCCTAACACGTGCGATACACAGATAGCCACGGAAAAGGGATAGCATTTATATTTAGCTATAGCCTGATATAGCGTCGTCATCAACGCTATTACAGGCTATCGGTTGTTATAAACTTCTAACTAAACTCCCACGTAAAAACTTGTTTCAGATCAAAGGAACTTGACATTTTTGAGCTAAAGTTCGTAGCTTCGAAAAGTTCTGGAAAATTATCTTTAACTAGGCAGAGGTTTCGCCCACGTCCTGTGAGAAGTATTTCATACACCGAGATAGAAAGTAAACTAAAGCCTTCCTCGGTAAATGTGCTATCTAAGAATGAAAAAGAAAGTAAAATCGGATTAGATTTTCTTGAGATTAGGGCATTCAAACAAATAAACTCCTCAGCTTCATAATATCAAAATTATAGATTGTAAAGGGACTGTCTTGTTCTAAAAAATAAAGTTCGCTAGAAATTCGATTATATCGGATTAACCAACAGCTGTTTCCTGAGAATTCTTCACTCGGAAATTGTGTAGCTCATCTTCAGTAAAAGATTATTCTAGACCAGTTTTTACAGAGAATAATTCAGATTTTTCTAGATAAGTAACTTTTACAGAGATTATTCTAGATTATTCTTTTTCAAAAAATATTTCTACAGAGCTCTCGCGTTGAACGAATGCTAAGTATTGGTAGCGTGTCAAATGAAACTGCTCCAAATAGCTATAAGTTAATTCACTTGACAAAGGTCTCACAATAAACGCAGATCGTTTATTAGCAACCGATACAATGTAAATAGGAGTTTCAACATGCTTGCCAAAAACAAATGTCAACTTGATTACACACACAGACACATCAAACGAACGCAAATATCAAAAATATTTACCAAAAACTACACAATCACTTACAAATCGATCACACACTTTACAGAAACATCCCCCAGTATTCCCCTTCCAATCTGGCAGGGGAATAGAATCGGAACTATCTGCTTTATCATTCGAGGGTAAAAGGTAAAAGTCGGGGGATCGGTTTACCCTGTGCTGAGTTGATTTAATGCCACTTACGGCTTGCTGTGCTGGGTAAGGGTAACGCGAGATGAAATGATGACCCAGTTATGGGTTGCAGAATTTTGTATGTGTGTACTGTGGAGAAATATGGGTTTGAAGGTGACATTTCAAACTCGTTTTCGTTAGTTTAGTAGAGTTATTATAAGTTTAGTAGAGTCATTAAAAGTTTAGTTCACAGAATAAAGAGCTTTGACTTTGACTTTGAAAATAAAATGACAAATTCAAAGTTTTCAAAAATTTTAGCGGTAAGAATGTTTTTTTTTTATTGCTGAGAAATTATGGTGCAGCGTCATGAGTATCAGACTCTTACCGACTAAAAGCCACCAGCGGTACTCTTTCAAACATTGCCGTAGCCCGGGCAGGCAAGTATCTTGAAGAAATTTAATTTGAAAGGCGAGAAAAATCGTCTTTGTTTCATAATATATTCATGAACATTCGCTTACTGATTCTACTTGCCGTCCTCACGTCTTCAAACAGAAAACTGTTAATACATTCTCCATCACAACATTGAAGGCACGTCCATAAAGTAAGCGAAGTACAGTCGTGCCGATAGCTTGTTGGAGCGTCAGCGGCCTGCGGGACATCAATCAGCCTATCGAGTGATTGATGTACTCGACGATACACCCGCACGCAAGTGTACGGCACCGCTGTACTCACATGTACGTGTTGAATTGATTAATGAAATTAATGAAGCGCCGTGTACCAACAATTGATTGTACAGTGAAACTTGGTTAAGTGGGACCTGGATAAGTGAAATACCCCTATAACTGGAACTCACGGTGCGGTCCCATCACCTTGGCATTGATTTACCTCTGTTAGTTGGACGAAGCAAACCTCTATAACTGGAATTCGTAATTTTATTTTATCATCACAGTTACCTCTATAAATGAGACACCAAGTGAATTTTGTACGCATAAACCTCTGTAACTGAGATAACATCGTTTTGTTTGTTTGCTAACTTATTGTTTTTCTACCCTTAAATTCCGCACTTAACTACGTTTGATATGTGAAGTCTGAATGGTTCCAGTTTTAGTTTTGCTTTACTATTTGCTTATGTTTACGGAAAAACGAAAGTGTGAAGACACGCGATAAAGTTTGTGTCGAATTTAATGCCAAAACTTTCAAACCTATTTGTGATTTAAACATAGCACGGTATTTTATTTAATGATCGCACCTCTATAACTGAAGTAACTTGTATTCTGGCCTCTATTAATGGGACCCTCTGTAACTGAGAAAGATACTTATTTATACCTGGGTATCTGAGACCCCGGGTAAGTGGAATACCTCTATAAGTAAACGAAATTGCAGGACCCTTGAAGTCTCACTTAACCAGGTTTCACTGTATAAGCCTAATGTGTCGTTCGTTTGGCCTCGAGTGGTGTCAATGGCTCCTGGCGTGTACATACTACATGGAGGTCGAAGGTGACAGCGTGGACTATAATTATAGGAGGCTATTTACGTGGCTTTTCTATGAAGGGGCACACCTAGAGACACGTAAATAAATATTGTTAGGGTGTTTTGTGACAATGAAAAATGGAAGCAAACAATAAGCATTCATTAAAGATTAAAGAAACATTGAAAAATAGAAACTAGCTTGTGATCACGAAAAATTATGATAAATTATGGTGTCAACTTTGTGGAAATCTATAACATTAAATTCTCGGAATTCACAAAAAATATGTTTTTAACATTTACCGGAGAGTAATAATCTCCGAAAATCTCAAGACCTCAATCTATAGAAAAAACAATGAAATCTCTAAACTAATTTCAGAAAAAAATATCCTAGATATATTTCACCCAACACAATATGCCATCAACCAAGAGATCTTCAATCTCTGATTAAGGCACGTGATCGTCATAATCCCGGCTCGGCACATTACCCTGAATACTAAAACACGTTACCTTTATGATTATGAATACCCCATACATTCAAATTCACGTCACATTTAGTCACAATTTGTTCTCCCGCGTTTCGCGCGTGACGTCATATATGGCCGACCCCTCTTCACGTGCACAAATTGCTTGTTTGCACCTCATATTTTTCTTCTGTGAGGATTTTAAGTGATGCTTTTGTTTTATTAAATAAAATGTATTTTGGGGGAACGAGTACTGTAAAAGTTATAAGGTGTGATCTCTGTGGAATTAGATAAGACAAGAGAATTCGTTGTTTCACACGGATTGTTGAGTCTACTTCTAGTGCCGATAAATTAAAGCATGTTTAGACAACTGTAGAGGTATGAGTGAAATAAAGGCTTTCTATGGATCCAGAGATTAACCTTCACACACGCACAAACTTATCTTCTGTTTATCGTCATATCAGAAAATTGATGTCATCATTAACTGCACTTTATTTTGTAACAATGCATTACTCTCAAAAAGAGCGTTTTAACACCAGCCAACTATACCTGACTTGAACTGGTATACATTTATAAAGCCGCTGTCGATTTTGGGAGCCTTGCAACTGCAGCATACACAGTATTGTTACATTTCCATCGAACCTAATCTTTTAAACTGCGGAAATCCGACTAAATCCCTCGAGCACTTTACCCGCTTTACTTGGTATACTTGAAAAGCATTTTTCAACATTGTGATTACACGTGCCTACGTTGTTTCTATGTCTACAACATTCATATTTTTCGATATGAAGTCTTTGGAATTATATTCTGTAAGTAAAAGTAGCTTTGCAAAAAGTAGTTTAGTTGTTGTTACCTAATTGGACCCATTCGGCTGTGTTCGGTTCATAATCATTCTCGTGCCCTGATCAAAATTTTATTTGGGATTTTCTTCTTCCATACTCTATCTGTTATCGTCTTACAAGTAACATTATTTCTAGCCATGTCAACTTACACACAATGGGTCCATCGTTTCCTTGGTCGTCCCCTTCCACTATACCATACCATTCACAAATGTATTCTGTGGTATCCCATTAAATAATCAAGGCTTATGTATTGTACGTAATGTTATTGTAAGCTTGACACGCATTCTCATAAATACACATTGTAACTACCTCCTAGTTTACACATGGTGGAACTTTGACATTGATTGTAATCTCCCCTCAACATTTAACGTCGAATTTCACGGCTAGTTTATGAAATAAACAGGAGAGAACTTCTTCCCCTACATGTACAAAACCTATAGCCTTCTATGTTACTCGGGGATAGTCTATCTTTAACAAAGTGAAATAATTTTTCAAATCGATTCAGTAGATCCAGACACACTGTCGCAATCTCATAAACCTTAGCTCGTTAAGTAATTTAGCTATACAATATAGCTAATATTATCAGGTACAAACTAATCCGGCAACAGTAATAGTTAGAGTATGAACATGAGTTACAATATGAGCAATATCAATCAGTATGTTCATGCTCTAGTTAATGTTAGTGATCACTTGCCGGTTACCGGCAAAGCGGTAGTTGCTCCGTAAACTGTTTCATTAACATATACAGTAACAGAAAGAATTGCAACTATTACAAGTGTTTGGTTAAAGATTTATTTATCACTAAAATATTGTGTTTCCCTTTTTATTGTAACTGTCCCATAGTGGGCTTGCTGTCCCATAGACATCTTAAGGAGTAAGCAGTGCTAGTCTTTGATTTTTCAATTTTTTCTTCTTGTTTCATCAACTATGCACATAATCTGCTAGATAAATAAAATTTTTAACGTGACAAAGGGTCATTATCGTTTGTGGTTTAAAAGATAGATATAGAGCATGTTATGACTATACAACCAACCATAAGATACCAAAATAAACACGGTAAAAATAGAAAACTTTGGAGAAAATTGACCATCTTCAAACACTGAATCATAAATTGTCACTGCCCACAATGACACATAAAGCAACTTAACTCATAACCTTGAGAGATAGGGACAGGAAGCAGATATCCGTTGTGTATCCCGAGAGAGTTACCAGTAACTGATGACATGGTTCTAAGGTTACTGTTGATAATATTTGTTATTTAGTTGTGCGAAATAACGCTTTGGCTAGTTATTTTTGAAGTTACACTGACTGAATGTTTAGTCTATGGTCATCATTATTGCAAAGAGATAAAAGTTTGTGGTGTAAATTTCGAATTATTACAATAAAGAATCGTTATCCGAATCTTCATGATCCTAGATTCTGGCTACACTGTTTACAACGGCTAGGTACTGTAACCCAAAAAAAATTCATGAATAACAAAAATGTAAACTTGGCAGGTACCTAAAACTGCTGCAGCGCGAAACTCAACAATGGACTAGAAACCATTCATTCTTAGATGAAGTCTTCACAAGAACGGTTCTATTTCCTACAAAGATTAGGAAGTAGGTAAGTGTAACGTCCTTTCCCGATATTCTATCTATCTTTTGTTAAAGATCAAGCAATTTTTACGAGGCTAGTATCAAAATTCTATCTCTAGTAACCTAATCAATAGATAGATAGAATATTGGAAACAGCCGGACGGACGAAAACGAGACGGATAATGACGTCATCATCCGGTAATACTCCAAACATAACCTAAAAGGGATTTGTTTTGCTCCTGTCATGGTCGTCTGTAGGCGTCCTAATAATAGTGATCTGAGCACACAGGTGGCTGATCCCCCGATACTATTTAAAGCGTCATTATTCTTTAAATAGCTTTATTTACTTACTAGTTGGGAAGTATTTGCTTACTTAGTTGATCTACGTTGATATTGCTCGTACAATCGGACCTTTTCTTTAACTTAAACTTCTTTATAAATCCTCTATTTTGGGATATCGACAAAGACTTAATTTTAAATGGTTCAAATTATTTTCAAAGACGAATCAATCATTAATATAATGTTTGCATTTGACAGGATCAGCATGGTCCTATCAATGACCTATCATTGGTACAAAGCTTCAGAAAGGAAGCAAGAATATTGACTTTACATACCTACATATGCAGTTATTTAGTCTTCTGGGACACAACAAGCAAGATATTATAGTTCCCAGCACAAAATTACGCACTCGGTTGGTAGGACTTCCATTTTTCAATTCCGCCGACAGATAATAAGAGTTTTAGTTAGGGGTGGTCCACCAGTAGAAATAAGTACAGAAATATTTATTATTAAAATTTTAAAAGGCTCAAAGTTTTGGGTAGGTCACTGGTAAGTCTGAGGGTCCTGAATAATGTCTAGCTTTGTTTTTTTTTTCTCCCAGTTACTTATCTACTCCTTGCATCTAAGCAGGATCTGAAAAAACAAACTATGTATCAATTGGAGACTGTCATTAATTAGTTAAATTAGTCTTGTAATTTTATTCTTCACACACAAATATGGTAAAACTGAATATTGATATTCATCTATAGGTCAATTTATGAGTTCAGACCCACAATTTATGAGTTCCATCAGAACCGGGTCCCAAAACTATCCTTGAAAACGTTGGCCATCCCTAAACTAAATGTTGGTTGTAACGGTAGCTGCGGAACCAATTACTGAACTTGGACAAGTCCCGACTGTTTCAGACATTTAACTGCGAAATAAACGATGGAAACGAAAAGTTTCCGCTGAAATATTATTAATTCCCTGTTGTTATAATTTTATTTGTATTTATAAAGGGTAGGTATTCATTTCCGAGGCCACCAACCTATTTCTTGTGAAATTACTTATCAATTTATGTGACTTCCCGCCATTTTGTGACAGTTGGTTGACAGCTGTCAAACTAACTTCAGCTGGAGCTATTAATTAATTTAAAATATTTGAATTTAGTTTATGACTTATTTGTAAGTAAATACGGGTTTGTGAAACCTAAATGATAAATTGAGACCTACAGAGAATTTATCAGAAACTATTAATACTAAAACGAATATTTTTATAATTGGCAATCAGTATCGTAATTATGCTTTCCCAGAATGTAAAGTTTTCAGAATATTCATAAAATATCATCGAATCTGAAAAGAATAAATAATTTCTGTATCACTGTAAATATTAAATGAATTTCATGTTTTATGTGTTAGCATCGACATAGAATATCTGTTGATTTTAATATTAATGACTAGCAACACTGACAAAAGGCGGGAGGTCGAACTGTCAAAGTGAGAAAAGAATGGAAGTTTTGTTTGTTAAAAAGTTTAAGAAAGTTGTAAGAAATTAAAACAAGTGTTGATTGTTATGTTGTGATTCTGAGAGAATAAAACTTTATTTAAGATACTTTTGGTGCAGTTTTAATGGAAGAAGACTTACAGTTTCAGAAGTGGTATAAGACCTTTGCTAATTATTTCCGCATTATTCTCATCCTGAGAAAAAGTTTTCTAGCACTAGCGAAACTATATATTAGTGTGAGAACATTGTTTATGCATCGTGAACTACATTATGGAGGGCGTCAGTGATTATATGCAAAGTAGTCGCAAAAATACATCACGTAAACGTCGCCGTCGACACTCAAAAAACGCGGATCGTAAAACAGAAACGAGTAAGAGACGCCATCATACGAAATCAAAACATGTTTCGGATGAAAGAAGGGATGGAGTACAGAACAAAGGAGAAAAGGGCCGTCGTACGTCTCGGAAGTTTAGACGTCGTTCGAGTTCGAGGCATCGGAGTCGGTCGAGATCGTCGTGCAGACTTGACACCAGGAAGGACTCATGGCCGATCGAGGTCATTGAGCAGCCGTCTTACGGATTCGTCGCGACGTACGTCTCATAGCCGTTCGAGTTCGCGCTGCCAGCGTAGTTCGAGACTACGACATCGTGACCGCACACGTCGTCACCAGAGTATGTCACCAGAAGATAACAAAGTGAGTCGTTCCAATTTTAAAGACACTACATTTTTGCTAACTGAATTGATTAAATCAATATCTAGTAGTCGTTCCGAAGGAAATAAGTTCCCCATGTTAGGCAATGTGATACCAGAGTTTGATCCCATGTCTAAAGGCCAAACTATTGAGATGTGGCTTAATAAAGTGGAAGAATGTGCTCAATTGTATAAATGGGGAGATGATCAGATAATTCATTATGCTCTTCCTAAACTTAGTGGTGTATCCCGGACATGGTATCAGAGTCTCCCATCGATGTCGTTTTCGTGGACCGAATGGAAATATAAATTAAGGGAGTCATTCCCGTCCACTGATGATTATGCAGAACTCCTTAACGAAATGTTGTCAAAAAGGGTTAAATTTAACGAATCTTTAGAATTATATTTCTATGAAAAAATCAACCTCCTTAATAGATGTGACATAAAAGGTAAAAGGGCAGTAGATTGCCTACTATACGGAATAGAAGACCGCAGTATAAGATTAGGTGCTAAAGCAACAAAATGTGAAGAACCGGAACAAGTTTTGAAATATTTCCAATCAATTAAACAGCAATCTCGAGAGTTACATTTTAAAACAAGGAACAACTTTGATAAAAGGAACAATAATAACATACCAAATAACATATCACATAACATATCAAGGAACACAAAACCTTATGAAAGGACCAAATCTATAACATGTTTTAATTGTAATGAAACCGGCCATTATAGTTATAACTGTCAAAAAAAAGAAATTAAGTGTAGTAATTGCAATAGACTTGGACATTTAGCTAATGTTTGTAAAGATGCATCAAAAAAAAGAAAATGAAAAGTCAGTTATGGCATTATCTACAAATATGAATGAAAATGATAAATATCATATTAATTTAAAAATAAATGGTCAGCCTTTACAAGGGTATGTTGATTTGGGTAGCCAGTGCACCTTGTTACGTCATAGTGCTGCAGAGAAATTAGGTATCCATTGGTCTTCAGAACAACCATTACCTACAATGCGTGGCATTGGCAATCATGTTGTTTTACCACTCGGTAAAGTAACTATTAATATTGAAATTCAGGGTATTATGCAATCAGTTGACAGTTATATTGTTGAGAATAATGTTATTAAGTATGACATATTAATTGGCCATAGTTTTACTGAATCTCCAGGCATAACCATAACTAAAACCACTGATGCTTTGATTTTTAGACGAGCCGTACCAACAAAATTAAGACTTATTCTTTTAAATGATATTTTGATTCCTCCAAAGGAGACATATGTGATAAAGGTAAAAAGTGATGTTAGTTATTCAGGCACAATAAATGTTAACGGCTCTCTACGTGGGTATGATGGTAAAGAATACTATCTTATGCCTGGTGAATACAACGTAGTGAATGGAGTCAGCGCATTATTGATACAAAACCTATCAAATAATAATTTATCGTTAAAACTTGGGTCATTAATAACACGTGCCTTACTCACAGATTCTATATTAGATGTAAATTTATTAGATTTTAGTGATACAAATATTAGTAATTCAATAAACTATGACAACAAATTATCCAATGAAGAAATATTTCAACTTAAAAATATCTTACAAAAGTACAGCCAATGTTTTTCTTGCAATATGATGGATTTAGGTTATACCAACATTGAAAAATGGAAATTGAATTGATTGATACAACACCTGTTGTATACAGACCATATAGATTATCTTACCGGAGAGATTAGTAAAATCCATGGTTCAGGAAATGCTTGCAGACATTATTTGTGAATCAATTCGGCATATGCTAGCCCAGTCCTTTTAGTTAAGAAGAAAACAGGTGACAAAAGACTTTGTATTGACTATCGAGCACTGAATAGAAAAACTAAAAGGAGCATTTTCCCTTCCACTGATTGATGATCAACTAGATCGATTAGCTGGTCATTCTTTGTTCATTAGCTTAGATTTAGCATCAGGCTACTACCAATTAGCTGTTGGGAGGGTTCCCAAGATAAGACGGCATTTGTTACGCCGGATGGCCAATATCAGTTCAAGAGAATGCCATTCGGTTTAGCTAATGCACCATCAGTCTTTCAAAGGACAATGACAAAATACTAGCTAAAAAGATTATGCCCTTGTTTACATGGATGATATTTTAATCCCAGCACACACGTTTAATGAAGGTTTAAAAGATTAGATGAAGTTTTGAGTATTATCCGTGATGCTAATCTCACTCTAAAATTAGAAAAATGCTTCTTCTTTATACACAGATTGATTTCTTAGGCTTTGAGGTAAGCGGATTGGGCATAAGACCCGGTTCCCGCAAAATAACTGCAGTAACAAACTTCCCGACTCCAAACAATGTCCATGACGTTAGACGTTTCATAGGTTTAGCCAGTTTTTTTCGACGTTTTGTAAAGGATTTCTCCCTGATTGCACGTCCGCTAACCGATTTGTTAAGAAAACGGATTACATGGAAATGGTCAGACGAACAAGTGACAGCGTTTGAGACTCTAAAACGTAAATTGGTCGAGACCATTACTCGCACTATATGATCCCAAGTTAGAAACTGAGCTACACACAGATGCGTCAAAACATGGTATTGCAGGCATCCTAATGCAGCGTAACAAAGAAGGAATAATTAACCCGTAGCATATTACAGCCGCAAAACATCGGCTGATGAGCAAAAGCTTCACTCCTTTGATTTAGAGACCCTAGCTGTCATAGCATCGCTAAACAGATTTCGTGTGTATCTTTTAGGATTAAAATTCAAAATAGTGACTGACTGCAATGCGCTCCGAACTACTATGACAAAAAGAGACCTCATCCCTAGAATAGGTCGGTGGTGGGTGCAACTCCAGGAGTACGACTGTGAAATAGAATACAGGGCAGGCTCAAGAATGTCGCACGTTGATGCACTCAGTCGTGCTCCTGTTGACGAACTACCCTTGACTCTATACACGTTATTGATGTACTCGCTGTAGAAGCACAAGACTGGATAGCTACAGTTCAAAGTGATGATGAAGAAGTTAAAAGAATTAAGGAAATTTTAGCCAGTAAAGACACAACATTTATAGTTGACGTTCATAAAAATTACCAACTGAAATGTAATTATGTTTATAGAATAGTAGATGGTGGATTACGTTGGGTAGTCCCGAGATCGGTTAGGTGGCAATTACTAAAGATGAACCACGACGATGTGGGTCATTTTAGTTATGATAAGACGCTAAATAGACTGAAGGGTTCATTTTGGTTCCCTAAAATGCGAAGATTCACAAAAAAGTATGTTAAAGCTTGCTTAGAATGTGCGTATCATAAGGCACCCGGAGGACCTAAAGAAGGACAACTTCATCCGATTCCAAAACCGGACATACCGTTTCACACGTTGCATGCCGACCACCTAGGTCCATTCGTTCGTTCGCGGAGATGCAACATGTACCTTTTGGTAATCATAGACGCTTTTACAAAATTTATCAGTATAAGACCTGTCAGAGACACAAAGACTGCTACTGCCATTAGAGTCTTAAAGGATTATTTTAGCTATTTTGGAGCACCCACTCGATTAATTACAGACAGGGGGACGTGTTTTACTAGCTCCAAATTTAAAACTTTTGTAAAAGATAGTAGTATTAAACACATATTAAATGCTGTCGCAACTCCGCGAGCGAACGGCCAAGTTGAAAGATTCAATAGAACTATTTCAGACGCTCTTAGTGCAAAGTGTCATGATAAAAATGATAACACCTGGGATGAATATGTTAGTGAGGTTCAGTTAGGATTAAACACATCAATTAATAAAAGTACTGGTAAAAGCCCATCTGAATTATTGTTTGGTTACAACGTTAAAACCGTATCTGAGAATATATTAGGCGATGTAATTAATACAACTGTGGATCGAATTAGCGGTGAGGAATTGACAGATCTAAGAAATGAATCTCTACGTAAAATTGGAAATGCACAGAAATTAGCTAAAGATCGATACGATAAGCATAGAAAGTTAGCTACAAAATACAATGAGGGTGATCTTGTTAGATTAGAAAGAACTACATTTGATAAAGATAGGATCGGGAAATCGAAGAAACTGATAGCTAAATTTCACGGACCTTATAAAATTGTTAAAATATTTGATAGATTTTGGTTGAAGATACTCCCATTACAAGAAAGAAAGGTAAAAGGTACGAAAACGTAGTATCTATTGATAAAATACACCCGTGGTTGAATTTTAAATCCTTGGATAGCGAAAACGACAGCGATGGGAACGACAAGAGTGATATGGATTGACTGTTAGAATTAAAGAATGTTAAAATTAAAATTAGTGTAGTAGTAAGATGATGTAAAATTATATATTGAATACCAGAGTTAGTGCTTATTTGATGATGATGAAGCAGATCATGACAGACTACACTAGTGTAGGTTGTGAGCTTGTTGGGATACTAGAAGCAGATCATGACAGACTACACTAGTGTAGGTTGTGAGCTTGTTGGGATACTAGAAGCAGATCATGACAGACTACACTAGTGTAGGTTGTGAGCTTGTTGGGATACTAGAAGCAGATCATGACAGACTACACTAGTGTAGGTTGTGAGCTTGTTGGGATACTAGAAGCAGATCATGACAGACTACACTAGTGTAGGTTGTGAGCTTGTTGGGATACTAGAAGCAGATCATGACAGACTACACTAGTGTAGGTTGTGAGCTTGTTGGGATACTAGAAGCAGATCATGACAGACTACACTAGTGTAGGTTGTGAGCTTGTTGGGATACTAGAAGCAGATCATGACAGACTACACTAGTGTAGGTTGTGAGCTTGTTGGGATACTAGAAGCAGATCATGACAGACTACACTAGTGTAGGTTGTGAGCTTGTTGGGATACTAGAAGCAGATCATGACAGACTACACTAGTGTAGGTTGTGAGCTTGTTGGGATACTAGAAGCAGATCATGACAGACTACACTAGTGTAGGTTGTGAGCTTGTTGGGATACTAGAAGCAGATCATGACAGACTACACTAGTGTAGGTTGTGAGCTTGTTGGGATACTAGAAGCAGATCATGACAGACTACACTAGTGTAGGTTGTGAGCTTGTTGGGATACTAGAAGCAGATCATGACAGACTACACTAGTGTAGGTTGTGAGCTTGTTGGGATACTAGAAGCAGATCATGACAGACTACACTAGTGTAGGTTGTGAGCTTGTTGGGATACTAGAAGCAGATCATGACAGACTACACTAGTGTAGGTTGTGAGCTTGTTGGGATACTAGAAGCAGATCATGACAGACTACACTAGTGTAGGTTGTGAGCTTGTTGGGATACTAGAAGCAGATCATGACAGACTACACTAGTGTAGGTTGTGAGCTTGTTGGGATACTAGAAGCAGATCATGACAGACTACACTAGTGTAGGTTGTGAGCTTGTTGGGATACTAGAAGCAGATCATGACAGACTACACTAGTGTAGGTTGTGAGCTTGTTGGGATACTAGAAGCAGATCATGACAGACTACACTAGTGTAGGTTGTGAGCTTGTTGGGATACTAGAAGCAGATCATGACAGACTACACTAGTGTAGGTTGTGAGCTTGTTGGGATACTAGAAGCAGATCATGACAGACTACACTAGTGTAGGTTGTGAGCTTGTTGGGATACTAGAAGCAGATCATGACAGACTACACTAGTGTAGGTTGTGAGCTTGTTGGGATACTAGAAGCAGATCATGACAGACTACACTAGTGTAGGTTGTGAGCTTCTGAGGTCCTGTTGTGAAGATATTTGTACAGATGACACAGATCATGACTGACTCTAGGGTCATGTGTGTTAGTGCATACCAAACAGGCGACGCAGATCGCATCAGACTATACTAGACATAGATCGCAGATTGCGATTCAATGTCGGTATGGGATGCGAGCGTCAGTGATGTTAATTGTGAATGAATGTCCCTAGGGAATAGAAGTTTGTTCATTTTGTTTTGTTTCTTTTTATTATTTTGTGTTATTAACTTGAATTTATGTTATTCTTATTTTAATGCTTAACTGATATAAGAGAGAAATATCCCCATGAGAGGCTCAATTGCATTATTGATTAACCTTGGTGTGAGGACACACCCTGACTAGGATGGCCGAGCATTTTTGTTATGTTATTTGTGATCATTCCTGTGTACCGTATTATAAAGACTGACTATTGTAATTTATAGATAGTTAAAGAAAGCTTGTAGTGAGACTTAAGTATGCTGTGAACTCTTTTTATTATTATAATTATTTTGTTCTATGTTTATGTTTTAAAATTACCTCATGTTATGTTGCTCGACTTGATACTTCAGTACCTGCTTACCTATTCTTATTAAATTTAAGATCTTCAGTTAGGCTGAAGTGTACTGTATTTAATTTTTTTATGTTTGGAAGTTATATAATTTTTGTTATGCTACTCTACTTGATAATTTGGTTCCTATTTGTTTGTACTAAGTATATTGATACTCTAAGATGGTGTGAGGACACACCCTAATTAGGATGGCCGAGCTGTTAGCATCGACATAGAATATCTGTTGATTTTAATATTAATGACTAGCAACACTGACAAAAGGCGGGAGGTCGAACTGTCAAAGTGAGAAAAGAATGGAAGTTTTGTTTGTTAAAAAGTTTAAGAAAGTTGTAAGAAATTAAAACAAGTGTTGATTGTTATGTTGTGATTCTGAGAGAATAAAACTTTATTTAAGATACTTTTGGTGCAGTTTTAATGGAAGAAGACTTACATATGCAATATTCCTTTTTCTGTTGCAACTTATTTACTATCTTTCATTCGAATTTCTGTGAAACCATTTTACAAATTGGATTCGTTTGTAAAGTCTGATTGGACTTCTCAATAATAACAAAAAAACATTATTTATTACAACGCACACACTTGACGAACGAAAGCATAGATTTACATAGGTATCCATCTATAAAGCGCTTGCTGATTTAGCTATGCGTAACTGAAAGAAACCGCAAAAAATAATATCATTACAGTATTTTTTCTATAATCTAGACACACGGCAGTGTGTCCGCCAAGTTCGAGCAAAAAAGGCGACACACCGGCCGTGGGTTATATTACACGAACCATTTCGGGCCAAATTCGACCCCCCTGTAACTCAAAATCTATTTTATTTACGCATATCAAATTTCTAGTATCTGTTGAGACCGCCTCACTTATCTAAAATACAAAATTTCATTAATATACCTATTGTAGGTCTTGAGATATTGACGTCAGAAAATCGCTATTTTTACTATACACTCACTGACTGATTCACTGATTCACTGACTCACTCATCAAAAACCTAGACCACTTCCAATGGTCGTATTGACTTGAAATTTGGCATGGAGGTAGGTCTTTATGTCAAAGTAAAGGGAAAAATCTGAAAATGGCCAAGTGTGAGTCGGTTTCAAAATAATGAAGGTGTTTTATACCCGGTGTAAATTTATACCCCTAAGGAACTAAAACGAACTAAATTTATCTATATTTATATAATATATCTTCGAATGGTACAAAGGTTTGTATTTAGTCAAAGTAAAGTAAAACTCTGAAAACGGCCAAGTGTGAATCACTTTCGAAAATAACGAATGTGTAACTTTGATCCACGAACATAATATATGATAACATGTCATGTCAGTCAGTTGGTAAATCTAGTCATAGTTAATCTAGTTCATTTCTTTGTAAGAAACATAGTGCATATTAAAAATCTAAAAGATAGTATAAATGAGACATTTCTTTAACTAACTTCATCATAAGAAAAAATAAAATAAACAACCTTACAAAAATAAATGAAATCCCACCCAAAACAAAATGTGAAGACTGCCAAGTTCGATAATATGGGAATGCTTCGCCTATAAAGAAGTGAGATCTGAATAAGTACCAAGTTCCATACACATACCTCAGTTAAAATAGTTACTTTTAATGATGATTACTTGGCAAGTTTTAATAGAAAATTAAATACTTGATTCATTGCGTTTAGTAGGTTTATAACAAGGTGTATGAAAACTTGCCAAGTAACATCATTAAAAAGTAACTATTTTTAACTGAGGTATGTGTATGGAACTTGGTACTTATTCAGATCTCACTTCTTTTATAGGCGAAGCATTCCCATATTATCGAACTTGGCAGTCTTTCACATTTTTGTTTTGGGTGGGATACAATTTTAACTGCAAGCTCTCTAAAAAACCCTTTCAATATTTCTGTCACCTAACTCGACAACGTAAAGAGATTATGTCTGCACATTTAATATTTATACCAGAGACAGGCGTCGTAACAGCGTTAACCTTTTATTGGCCTCCAGTGTAAGTAAGTCAGCCATTAATTCAATGCTGGGGTGGGTAGATTTATTGGCGGGAAGTGTAACGTCTTGCGAGATGTAATTTGCGAAAACTATCGAGTGTGTGTTCCTTGTGGTTAGATCGGTGATCGGCTGCGATTGGAACCCTTTGTGGCGCGAATTGCTTGAATTGCAACAGTTATCCAATAAATTCCTTTTATTGCGCGTTTCCTTATTGCTATTTATTTGTAGTATTCTTCTACCTTTCGCACTGCATCAAGAAAATCTTTCCTCAGCATTTCTTTCCCTCCCAAAAAGGTATCTATCGAAACTGCAACTAAAGAGGAGACATTGATCCTACTTTGCAATAGTGAAGCTATGATTAAATTATTTAGCAAACTTCCAGATGTAATATAAAGGTATGTAAAACTCTAACTAAATCCCCAAAAACATAGCCTATTGTCTAACACTTGGAAATAACATGACCTTCTAATACCGATAGACTCAATTACTGAAACTTCTAGACTCAATCCACTACTCCATTACTTAGCGACGAAACTTTTCCCTCTAATAATAGCGTAGGTATTCCGTAGTATATCAAGTTATTTGACAGCGAAATATTTATGTACTTAGCTATTAAATAACACATATGTATCATAAGGTCAAATCATCTTTGTCCTTTCGTAGCTACAACACACAGTACGTGTAGGTACCCATGTCGATATGTTAACATAATGTTTTTTTGGGCAGAAATAGCTCATATTCTATAGGTGTGTTTAACGCCTTCTCGACATGGGAAAAGATTGTACTTAATAGTTTTTGGTAGAGTAGGGACTCCTTCCTTTAGATATTTTTTATCCAAATAATAACTTAATTGTTTACTAGTTCAAGTCACAGATTACTAAATAGCTACTACCTAAGTTATTTTTTCAATAAATCTGCTACATGACATTAAAATCTAAATCAAAATTTCCAACAGCAAAAATTGTTTACCCGGTCTAAGAAAAACACAATTACACGCCAATTTCCCAATATAAAACAGTAATTAACAGTGCCATTGTGCTGCCAGTTAACTTCCTGAACTTAACCTAAAGAATACAAACAGCTGCTTGACTAGAACATTACATAAGCCACTCTCTCCGCGAAACACTCTTACTGTCATTTACTTTCAACCACTTAGAGCAACACACTAGAGACTAAACAGTCGGCCGACAGTTGACCTGGTCGACTTTTTTTTATAATATCTTTAAAAAAATATTTTCAAAGAAACCTGAACATCAGCACTTTTTGGAGGTCAAATTTACGTCCGCCATTCACCACTTCCTATGTGTTTTTGCTGGAAAGAAGAGGTGGCGCAACAAACTCCCCAGCAACACAATTCTATATGTATGGTTTGAAGAACCGTTGATACATCTTCTTCTTATATATAAAAATGAATTGCTGTTCGTTAGTCTCACTAAAACTCGAGAATGGCTGGACCGATTTGGCTTATTTTGGTTTTAAAATGTTTGTAGAGGTCCAGGGAAGGTTTAAACGATACGAAGTTCGCGGGATCAGCTAGTAAAATATAAAAATAGAAAATTATAAAATTGTATACCTACATAAAATTCCAATTGAAATGGAATCTTCCGAAATCGAATCTAATTTTTGGATTAAATTTCTTGATTCCAATCAAAGTTTTTAGGAAGTCTGATACCGGCTAAAATCTGATCTTTGCAATGTGTGTGTGTATTTCCATTCACCTTAATTCTGATTTATCTCAAATCAACTATCGGCCGACTAAAAGTTTGTAGTTTGTTAGATACTCTTATTGCATAAACTACAATATTCTGCAATTCTGTAATTATGCTGTTTATTCTCTCACATCATTGTTCTACGATTATCATTGTAATTTATCATCAAGTTAAGCTTTAAAACTAGCTGGTGATTGACGAGATTAAGTGTTGAGATAAAAATATAGGTGGTTAGAATGACAATAGTTAACTAGGTGAAATGGGAGACAGTTTAAATGCTATTGCGCAATATTTGTAGCATAAAATTCAGTATAGTTTAAATGTAGGTGGAAAATAAACATAATGTCGAATGATTTATTTATTATTTACCTAATACGTCTTTTTGCATGTCGAAAATAAACATCTGCTGCGTCAAGACTTTTTTATCGACTCATTTCCATATTTACCTATTTATTAATTTGCTAATGCATGTAACGTGAGAATCAACATTTACTTGCGCTTTTTTTTCTCATATTCTCATATCAGCATAAAAATTACCATCTGCTCCAATATTCATAAGTGTACCCTCCTTATACGCAAACTTTTTGCAAGCTTGCGTTTCGCGCCAAAACGATAACCTAAACGTTTATTAATGCTGGCGTAACGTTGTAGTAGTTTGTGGTAACTAGTTAATATCTTAATTGATAGCCCATCTACGAAGGTAGCGGCCTGAAGCATGGGGCTATGCACTGATTTACAAACTAATTACTAGCCGTAACCGGCCCAAACCGGTGGGCGCCAGTTTTAACTGCCCCTAACTAGTGCACGCGCCATTACAGCAATTTGTGATGCAAATATTGTTCAGATGGGCATAAATAAGGAAAATTAACGTCGTTTTAAGACAAATCGGAAGTATCGATGTCACTCGAAATGGGTAAATAGGTCAGGAGTTCGGATCAATGTAACTGGCGAAGTACAAAAAAGAGCAACAAAATAAAATAAAAGTTAACAGGAAACACATTAAGGAAACTACTTCTTTGATGTTATATGATAAAAAAGCACTCCCTTTTTAACTTTTTGTCCCTCGCTATTAGACAAGTTTACAACAAAATGGACGCACAAAATATTTATTTCCTCTATCTATACCTACATACTAATCTATGGCTAACAAACAATATTGAGCCATACAACGCTTAATGATAATATAAACTAAAAGAAAAACTGAGTTACAAATACCAACCGCATTTTCTAGGAAAACTTTCCTTTGAAAAACTTGCAACACACAAAAATCTTTTATAGCATTCCCTATGCGTCCCACCTGTTTCTGAATGTGCACTTTGGTAAGCTTCTGACTGTCAGAACAGCATCTGCTCTTACCGTTTCTGAACAATTCAAGTCCGATTTTGCAATCCGGTTGAAATATTTTAAGTTGTAGCATAACGATCTTTAGGATTTGAATAAATTGTGTGTAATGTAGATTTGCAACAGCTGTTTTTCGTTTCCTAAGATAACTGTTGATCTATACTAATATTTAAAGAGGAAAGGTTTGATAGGAAGCTATAATATCAGAGCTGAATGAACAGTAGCTATTTTTTGTCTGGGTACGTGTGATCGCGTGATAGGACTACTAGTCTTAATAAAGGTATCCTTTGACCGCCTCACACGCATTCATTTACAATTCCAAAATTCACATACCTACCTACGAAGAATGTAAGTCGTTTTACAGAAAAAGCGCTGAAATAAACAACCTCATTTAAAATCTCGTATTAAAATTGTACAACACTTTAGTCCTTCAAAAAATCCGACTGCTATTGTGAAATGTTACAAAAATGATTGTTAAATTAAGCTCGAAAGCTGCACAATAACTGAGCAATATACCAGCGATGGACGATAAGCTGAATTGATTAATTAGTCTAGTTGAAAGCTAACACCTGTCTGTCTGCGCCATTGTTAAACTGAACGCTCATTTCACTACGATTTCGTAATCAATTTTTCATTTTCAGCCACCTTTGTTTTTATTAACTTACTGAGTAATTGTTGGTTGATGTTTAATTAACCTGAGGTTCTTGGTTAGAAATAGTATCTTTTATTTTTAATACGGGTGTATTTTCTTAAGCTTTTGAATAAATAGGCTGTTTTGCTGATTTCAACAACTGTTAAATAGGCGAGATTCTGAAAACGCTTGGATAAATGCACACAGTTGTAAAAATAAATGCTGGTGAATTAGCAGTATGCGGCTATGGAGTTCTGAATTTCAGGAATCAATTATACGATTAAACGAGTAGTTCACCGTACATTTCTGTAGGTACTGTGGTGTCCACAAACCTATTGCAATTTTGCAACCCCACTTAATGAGCTTAAGCCAAAATCCAAGATGGCCGTTGTTCTTATCAAGCACTACCACTAATACGAGTAATATAAATCCTCCTCAGACCTGCAAGACACTTGGCACAGCACACACGCTTTGTAAGGAACCACTGAACCATACCAGACATGTTTATGGTAATTCTGCCTCAGTTACATAAATACTTATTACATTTGGACTTGAACTTCGCTATATCTTCGGTTGATAAGAGGCCAAGTTAAATGAGGTTGTACGAAAGATATGATCAGGATCAGGCCTCCCGAATGAGGTTATTTGGGTATCGTTTGTTTTGTCTTGTATTCCGTATTCCATATATTGGCCAAATAATATGAATCACAATAACATTGGAACAAAAGAAATGAGTACTTAGGCACAAAAGTAGGTCCTATACATATCTAACAAGAAATAAAAACTAAACGTTTTGACAATCGTCAATTTAACAGGCATCAATTTCATTTCCATGTAACAGAAGACAATCCACTGCCTTATAAAAATTCAGGACGAGTACAGAAAATCCTGAAATCCAATAACACTCATACCAATAAGAAAGCTGTTGCATACCAAATTTCATATCCCGTCATAAACCCTCAAATAGCGAGCCTAATCTCTAAACCATTGCCAACAAAACTGCAGTATAATCAGCATTAAACGTCGATTAGCCTGCAGTTACCGCGCCAGCAAATAGTCAGCTCCTTTTCGGCGCAAATTATTCGCAAAAACATTCCAGTATCCCTTAACCACGCTCTCCATTCGACCATCGTTGGCTCCGGAAAAAACTTTTCCCTTTGGGACAGGGCAAAATCTTAATTTCACGTGAACGAAGCCAGAAACCCCTGAGGAACGTTATTTAGCCTGTAAATAGCGCCGTAACGATGTATCGATTTACTTACGTCGGAATATATACGCCTTACTTATTTGGAAATGCTTTGAGATCCTGATTTTGGAGGAAACAGTCTTTCTAGCACCTAAATGCAAAACATTTTTGGTTAGGAAGGTACCGATTACCATATTAGGCATGTACGCAAATTAAATCTGTGCTCACTGTCCTAAATCCCTTAAACGACTACCAAATTGACTTCAAATTGAACACCGACCCTACCAAATACGACACACGTAAATAAGTAGGTACCCAGTTAATTTTGTGTGCAAACTACTTAATTTCTGCGGGCCACAGCCTAAAGTAATTAAGTATAACATGCGCCTAGCCAGCAGTTATCGGACTATCTAGATTGACCTACGTGTACTTCGTAGATTGAACGTTGCTAGTCTGTGGACATAATTATAATTTCGTAACACACGTTAATTTAGCTTGCAAATTCAATTGGTAACGTAATTTGTTAATAAGTAAGCACATTTATATCGGTTTTTGTAGGAGTTGTACACTATAAAGGTTTGTGAAATATTAAGCAGAAATTAGGCGTAGGTTTATTCAACATGATTAACCACGATACATTAACAGGTTTATAAGCTAAAACATACTTAATTTCAAAAGGATTTCGAATGAGACTACCTACATTACACCTACTCTATATGACTATTTACATCACCAACTCCCACCAGATCCTCTAAGAACAGAACCCTTCCAAATTCACCAATATAGTTCACAGCTAACACCACATAATTTGTCCTAACTTAGTATAGAACTGTAGCTAGCTAAATTACTGGACACGCTGTAGTCACAGGCTTACTGCAGTGCACCAACAACTTTGGAGGACGAACTTCTGGCTCGCTTGCATCCGATATGGTGTATCACTTTACATAAATTTGCTTTTTTGGTAGTTGCGAAATCATCGAATGACCTCTGTGCATAGTTAGGGAGACACAGTTTCTAAAACCCACTTCTGGAACCCTTTGTGAATCACGATCAATAGTACTCTTTCAGCAGGCGTTGACAAAAAAAAAACACCCCTGGGATAACTAAAGGATCAGACAAAAGACAAATCAGGAAAAACACACTGATTGTCTTGATATTATGTAAGCAAGGAATCAGTTTAGGTAATCCTAGATTTGGTCCCAAATAATTAAGATGTTCAGATAGTTACCTAATCCTTAGCGTTGTCAAGTCTACAGTTAATTCGCAGCTGAAGTCTGTCATTACGTTAACACGAGATACAGCTAAATTACAGTAGTCGTGTCCTGGTGACCTAGAAAGATGGTAATAAATAGGTATTCAGATGTTGAGCCTACGTGGAAACGCGAGTGAAATCGCGGTCTCATTGCGATGCAAATGCTGCATTTTTTAGGACTGGTTTGTGTTAAATTATTTTAGCCTACTAGTTCGCAATTTAAAACTAAGTAGAAAAGAGGTTCATTTGTTTCAGTCTGACAAGCATAGCTAAATCAATCTTTACAATTATCCAAATCTCTTTAATATATCGAACGAGACGAACATCCAAAAACTTACGAAATAGTACAGCTTAACTAATCAGTTTTGAGCTAATCTTGAAACTGAAAAACTTGGCATTGGCATGTGCTGAACCCAAAGAATTACAAACACTCTCACGGTGAACTGTCAAATCGCCGATTTGCAAAATGGGCGGCAATTGCACGACTGTTGTAGTTTGGTTATCGTTGTAGTTAAATGGTGCAACCCGTGCAACTCACTCTTAATCTAGGTTGTCTGTATCACAGTCACATATTTCAGCATCTGCAATTCCAACAGGAACATAATTACAGTCTGAATATTCAACGCGACTGAATATCTCAACTGCATTATTCTATTAGAAGCTACATGGATGCTACGCCATCGGCCTCGGCGCGAATCGGAAATAATGACATTATACCGTAATTGACCTCCTCGGAAGACATCCACTGACCTTTTTAGTGATCTTTTAAAAGGTCAGCATATGCTACCTACTCTAGTATCGTCTATCGCGTAAGTAGGTGAATATGGGCGTGAAAATCTATCTTTCCTACATACCTACAACAGGGCAAAAAAGAATACTACACAGATAACATGACTACCTCTACTATGTAGGTACAGATATTTTAAACAACAAAGTTTTTCAGATTTAAAAAAGACAATATTCATAAATTGCGAAGATTCACAACCGTGTTTAATAACAGCGCTTGATAATCTACGACATGGACATAATTACTAGTTTCATAATTAATTACACTTTTTACTGCAAGCCTTAAGTTTTTACATTCATTCAAAAAACCTGAGGAATTTAAAACCACAACGAATACACTATGTAATATAATATAGTTAGGTGATAAAGGCATTATCTCTATTGTTAAAGCTTGCTTATTCCCACGAGAAGATCAAGGAATCTGTATTACTTTGCATATCCTGATCTCGTTATATGCTAATTGAGCACAATCTCCCTGGTGAGGTGAGACTCATACGGAAATCTTGCGAGTAAACCCTTTGAGTAAACCTTAGTCTTACAATGTTATGCAATTCATTGTTTTAGTAAATTAAGTAGTGTTAACTGATGGATACGTAAGGCTGGTCCAATGTGTGATAGATTCTGTTCACTCATCATTAATTGTGAAAGTTGGCTACTTGGACAAAGACTGATCAAAACTATCAATCGCCTAATGCAGCTGTTATAGGAAAGTAATTAAAGTAATCAATGGAAATAGGAACAACAAGAAAGTTATAAATGCAGATACAAATAAGTAAATAAAGTATAGACATTGTCGGTTCTTCTCTGTGTAGCTAATCCACTTTTTGAATCAGCCTGCAAAAGGTTCTTTAGAAACCAAAGACTGAGAATGCACATTCATATTGAGCCAGATTTTATTAGAAATATTTACAAACTACCGTATTATCACAGATCTCCTATTCCTCAATTATAAAGTCCTAAAACAAGAGTACCCAATCGTTTCTAGATTTGTCCAAACCGAAATAATACCTCAAACGACGATCCGCGTAACAAGTGGCCAGTTCAAACCGGTTAATGGCCGCACGTGGTACTTGCGCAAACTCACGGCGATTTCAAATTTCGAATATTAACAGCGTCGCAAGCGCATGCGGTAGTTGATTGATCAATCGTTAATTGTTATCAATGACGTACCTACCTATTAATTAATCAATTAGTTGGTGTAATATTTGTTGTAGGTACTTCACGCATTTTCCGCTTTAATGCAACTAAGTTTTATAGATGTAGTTACTGCAGGAATAATGTAAAGATTGTTCTTTATAAGTACTGTGGTTCGAGTGATGATGGACTGTATAGGGAAAACAAAGTTTCTTTGTTACATAAATGTTTTCTACCTTTTGTATCTTCATAAATAAACATGTGTATCGATAGATTTTTTCTAAAATAGGTATCTCGATTCCATTAAGTTCTGTGCTAAGAGCGACATCGTCAACATATAAAAGTTGTATTATGTAATAATGGTTGATACGAGAAACACCCATGACCATGACGCATTTCAAATTAAAATTCTACTCTCCATTTTTAGACATTAATACGCTAATTCCGGTTGTTACTTCATCCAGTTTATTTGATAAAACTACATTATCATGTTTTTAGCAGAATGTAGATAGAAAAATACAATATGTATTTTATAATACCTACACATCCAGGACGAATAGAATATGTATCTATCTGAAACTGAATTCTTAATGCATACTTACATCTGTGAATCATAGGTATATCCACGTGTATTGAAATCAATTAATATAATTAAAATTATCTAGATCTTCATAATGCATTCTTCGTCTGTAAAAACAAAATCACGTTGCAAAATTTCCATATTTCTTATAACAAGTTCGGATGACTCATCTTTCGATAGAGGATTAACTGTAGGCATCCAGTGGGCGATTGATTTAATAATCCATACTATTTGTGTACCATTACCTAACCCAACACTATTTCTGTACATACGATAAATTTTCAAGTAAATAACCGCATTTTACGTCAACGCTGGTCTATGGAAGTGAGCGCGAAAGAACGCGTAGCCATATTAGGTGTTGCGGCCTTTTTGGGCAAATTAGATTCACTTGTTCGTTGCAATCGTAAATTATCTGTAATTCTACTTGTCTCCTAATCGAGCAACACCGAGTCTGGAATTAAAAATGATAGCCAGTATGACGGAGGACCATCCTTCACTCACTCCACTCAATCAAATACGTACCTGACTAAAATTATTCGTTGATCATTTTTGGTAGCTGCTATTTTTTCTGTGTTCAGTTCTTATTTAATGTCCATTTCTATCCATGTTATCTAAACCCACAAAACATAATATTTAATCAAATAAACATTTCCGTTCATATCGTCATCCAAATAGGATGTTTCCTAGAATTCTGGTTTTTGATTTCACCTACATATTTTTACGTAGAAATAAATCGCCTATTTATAAACTTGAGAAACGAAAATGGTCGTTTCCGAAATCTCAGCATACCGGATTGGTCATTTTTGGGAATGAATTCATCCAAAACCTAATTAAGTGCAAAGGGACACATGTGTTTTCGATATGGATGTAGTAGATAGAACACGGTGAGGAAGGAAATAAGGAGACTTAATCCCATGCAGGGTTTACAAGGAATGGAGAAATTAATTGAACTTTATTGGGAACACTTGAAGATCTAAGGAATCGAAAGCTGTGGGGAATTTAATATAACATTGAGTTCTGAAACGTTTCAACCGGCTTATCTTAATTCAAGGCAATTTGTTAGGATTCAATTCCTTCTACATCTGGTTCTTTTGTTGCCAACGTCATTTCTTTCATCAAAAGTGTATAACGCACTGGCCTAGATATGCAAGTGAAGGAAGCTGCCGAGATTACAGCCGTACGTGCTGACTACCCGGAAGTTACTTAGCGTGAAGATATATTCACCACTTGAAAACCAGTTGAGCGCAAAATAACATTAGTTATTGCATAAAAAAACAAAACTTCAAACCACAATACAGTAATTAAATGTACACAAAAGAAATCAGCAACGGATACTTTCAATTGGCGTAACAAGTAGAAAATTACTTCCAGGCCATAAAAAGCGAGGAGAAATTTATTAGACACATGATTTGAATGTGACATGAACATTTTATTATATTTATAATTGCTTATAGCAGCATAATGGTGAACATTAAAAATATTACACGTATGTGAGGCGCGTACGGGCACCGCTCTTATGGCGCTGGGCCTTACGATTAAGGCTCGGAAACACGCATAAGGAATAAATATTGCGAAAGTCCAGTTACTGGCGACTCCGATTCTAGCCGATGTAGACGTCCAATTCACCTTGTTTTAGCTAAAACACACGGGAATACAACCAACCAATCGTAGACAACGTAAATAACCAAAATAGAACTGATATTTTTTAAGAAAACGTACCTTATGAGGCGTCCTTCCTCATAATCGGGTTTATAAATCCATTCACAATACGAAACAAAAACCACTCGAGCACTTTGCGAACACAAAAATAATACGAAACTTAGGGCCTCTTACGTTGTAACATATGGCGAAACGTAAAACACACACATCCTTTTAGGTACGTTTTAGGGAAACAATACTAAAACTTGCACAATATTTGAACAGATGGGGTATTTATTTTGGTTTGACGCGCGTCGTAAGATCGCGTGCGTGACACCGCGCCGTACCACCGGCCGCGCGGAGGGAATCTCGCCACTGAGCCGGAACACGCCGCTTGTTTGCCTCAGACGTCGCCTTCCCTTTCTAATGGCTGTTTAACGGCAGCTCCACCTCGCGGACAGCGCCCGAACTGCGCACTCTACTAGACTGGCGAGTGGCGAGACGAGTAGCCAGCGATTGCTAGTAGACTAGTAGAGTAACCAGTTTCGTACAGATGCCACGTATTCATGCACTTAGTGGCATCCACTCACTTTAGAAGAATCGCTGTAAGTTCCGAAAGGAAAGCGAGCAGCTTAAAGCACGCAAAGAACTAACGATATCCTAATGAAAAGTAGTCCCCGATCAAAGGACGAAAATCGAGAAAATCTAAATTCATTTAAATTGTTGAAGCGCGAATAATTTTCAACTGATAGGACTTTTAGATGAAAGGCACCTGTCTAAATATCAATACTGTCGCGCACACTATCGACTTATCGAATGCCTTTGAAATTGTTCGAATGCCTTTGAAATTGTTCGCATGCTATGCGAGGTACGTTTATTACTCTTTTCAAGTCGCCAAAGAATGTATTAAAAGTTATACGCTTACCAGTAGCTAGAAAACTCTAGGGAAGAAGAAGATAAAGAACAAATAATAAAAATTAGGGTATTGAATGAAGGGGGTGCCGCAAGGATCTATACTTGCATCATCTAAGAACAATAATTGTTTACGCCCAGCTTGTAATAAAACAATATAGAAAATAAGATTGCTCCACAGAAAGCAAGCGCAAGAAAGGTAAAGACTACATTTCAATAAAAACAACTGAGAACTGGAAAAATTCCTAGTTTATTAAAAAAACAATATTTCCGTGATTTACACTTATTATCCTATCATAACTTTACACGACAGTTGCGTCTCTGTTTGTTCAGCTACCACTTTAATGAGGTTGCTATTGGCTAAAACGTTTCTAGGCTGGTAACCCGCCGTGATCCAAGAGTCCAGAATTTCAGTACTTGGCAACATTGTCCTTAACGTGTTCCTAATATAAATGTATGCTTGCGGCGAATACTTGTAAATGCTAAGCGCGAAATTTTTCATGTCTTCCGTCTGCCGCATTGGCATAGCCAAGACTAATCCTGTTGTATCCTCTTTTATTTTATCCTGCAATGATAGTAAGATCCTGCATTTTTTCTTCCGTTTCTGATTTAAAACCTTTTTCTTCATCTCTATAATTTCTTTTATTCTCTTTAGGAATCTATTTTGTCTGTTGTGTACTTTCATGTTGTATTTGAGTTTGTCTTTTAGTCCGACAGCTTGTCTCTGCAGTCTCTGTACTTCAGAGAACAGTTTGAGCAGTTCAATACTATCTAGTTCTGACTGAGGTATGTTGAGGTCTAAGGACATATTGTTGGCTTTGTCCTCTTCTTCATCGGTGGTCATGTAATCTTCATCTTCTTCATTGTCTAGAGTTTCTTCATCTATGTATTCAACCTGACACAAACGTAAATTATTCTTACATGAATTTTGAATACAGTGTATATAAAGTGAAGAATATAAATGCTACAATACTTGTAACACTTAACATTCAAGTTACCTTAGTAATTCATACTTCATCAAGAACTGGTTAGTTATCCTTTTCAGCAAACAATATAGGTGGCTTTTAAGTGTTACTCAGAAACAGATCAAGTAAAAAAAACATTTAAAAAAAAGCGTGTAAAAATAAAAGAAATCAGCAAAAAAAGAACTACCCACCTCTAAAACATGTCTTGGTAATTTGAGCGATGGTACTGCCTTATCCACGAGGACCATTTGGTCATCCTCGTCGCATTTGAAACAGTCAATAGAGAAGTGTTGCATGCAGATGTAGGAGAAGTCTGTTGGAGTCCAGTTGTTACGGCCTGTCAGGTCCGTCCATATCTGTCTCAGGCTGGAGTCTTCAGGAAATCTACAACATAAGTTTTTATTATTAAACAAAAACTTTTGGCAGCAGTTCACCCATATCCTGTAGGAACTACTTCCCGGATAAAAAGTAGCCTATATGATGTACAGGTGAATAAGCTATATTGCTAAGTTTCACCAAAATTTGTTCAAAATGCAAACAGTATGTGAAGAAGTAACTTTTTAGTAAACTTTCACCATTATAATATTAGTTTTCAGTGCGATAACTTATGTCGCACTGAATTTTGGTAATTGGTTACAAGAGATAAAATTTTGACATAGTTCATTAATTGCTCACAAATTGAATACAAGTTTTATTTAAATATTTAATAGATTGTAAATAACAAAAATTATATATCTCATACAGTTTGGGAAACTCATAGATCGAATCATACAAGTAAATAAATTCCAGTTTTGAAGCCTTTTCTAATCTGAATTACCTAAAAAAGGATTCAGCATCTAAATTCTTGAAGTCTTCACACCCCAGAACTGCACATGTCTTAGTTATCTCTGTGTCTGCGTCTGCATTCTGTTTCAGTTCTGGTGCCACCATGGCTGGAAATACAGTTAATCGTTAACATATAGTTATCGGCACGGATATTGAGCTCTCGGCGGAAGAGTGGGGATCATTTTGCGCACTGTACACATAAGGCAATAAACCAATAAATCGCTTCTGCGCAGGTGAAGGTCAGGGCTCAATATCTCTGCCGATAATAATACCATGATATTTTACATCCAATTTTTAAACTGTTGTTTTAAAAATATACGTAGTTAAATTGTCAGTGAAAGTGATGATGATGATGAACTTAGGCTCGAAATCTTCTAGTTCAAGGTACAAGCCTCTTCTTTAGAAAACATATGAGTTTTCATATTGGTGATCAGAGGCTGTTAAAGTCAAGTTTCCTCAACTCTGTATGAGCACTTGACTGATAGAAACCTTATACCTTTGCCATGATAAGAATTGATGTGACCACTCAGTATGTATGGTAACACAATAGTTGTGTGGGAGCAAGTTTAATGACCATAAATTATTATTTCTCGGATTCAATTCTTAAATGTTCTGTGGGATATCAAAATATGAGTGTGTGTATCAGTTCCTAAAGAGTGTGTGTATAGCCACACTTATTTCCCTACCGACAACAAAATAGAATACATAATAACGACTTTTACGAGTAAACAACTGGACGCCATTATTTCAATATGTAATTATTTTTATAATCAATTAGATTTTAATCAAACACCTACCAATCGGTGTGGATTTCGCTTTACTGTCGCCGTGGTCCGTTGCATTCTCCTTCATTTTATAACTCTGGCTTGTATTCATCTTACTTATAAAGCTAGCTGAAAAATTATGTCAAAATTATTAAATACGATGTTACTAAAGGTCGTTTCACATAAGCAAAATACAATAGCATAACGCCGCAGCTTTGCAACGGGTACACAATGAAATTAAAAAGCAAGGAATTTATTATGTAATTGTATAAATACAAACTTACTTTAAAACTTTGCCCTACAACAAACTATCGGGGCTGGAATGGCCGGCAGCGAAAACCATAAGAAAATAGGTTAATCGCTTTATATTTATTTACACTATGTTAACATTTTGTAGATAAAACAAGTAAATATTTGAAGTTCCAACAAATGAAACTATTATCAACACAATTTTAGTTTTCACACACTTAGCGCTTATTTGTAGAAATTTTAAATACGCTCGCTCTTCCCATTAAAAATTGTGGCAATGAATGAATGAATGACATAAACAAACTAAACACTGAATTGTTTCGCGTAACCAAAAATTCATTCATTTCGAACGGTTTTTAAATACGGAAATCAATAGGCATGTCCTTGATTTTTACGGTTTTCAAAATGACAAAGAAACTTTTTGTGATACAAAACTCATTTGCTTATCTGATAATCCCACCCAAAACAAAAATGTGAAAGACTGCCAAGTTCGATAATATGGGAATGCTTCGCCTATAAAAGAAGTGAGATCTGAATAAGTACCAAGTTCCATACACATACCTCAGTTAAAATAGTTACTTTTAATGATGTCACTTGGCAAGTTTTCACACTTTGTTATAAACCTACTAAACGCAATGAATCAAGTATTTAATTTTCTATTAAAACTTGCAAGTAACATCATTATTAAAACTAACTATTTTAACTGAGGTATGTGTATGGAACTTGGTACTTATTCAGATCTCACTTTTTATAGGCGAAGCATTCCCATATTATCGAACTTGGCAGTCTTTCACATTTTGTTTTGGGTGGGATTTCATTTATTTTGTAAGGTTGTTTATTTTATTTTTTCTTATGATGAAGTTAGTTAAAGAAATGTCTCATTTATACTATCTTTCAGATTTTTTTATATGCACTATGTTTCTTACAAAGAAATGAACTAGATTAACTAAATGGACTAGATTTACCAACTGACTGACATGACATGTTATCATATATTATGTTCGTGGACCAAAGTTACACATTTGTTATTTTCGAAAGTGATTCACACTTGGCCGTTTTCAGATTTTTACTTTACTTTGACTAAATACAATCCTTTGTAACGAATTTCAGATCGGTACGACCATTCGAAGATATATTATATAAATATAGATAAATTTAGTTCGTTTTAGTTCCTTAGGGGTATACATTTACACCGGGTATAAAACACCTTCATTATTTTGAAACCGACTCACACTTGGCCATTTTCAGATTTTTCCCTTTACCTTGACATAAAGACCTACCTCCATGCCAAATTTCAAGTCAATACGACCATTGGAAGTGGTCTAGGTTTTTGATGAGTGAGTCAGTCAGTCAGTCAGTCAGTCAGTCAGTCAGTCAGTGTATAGTAAAAATAGCGATTTTCTGACGGCAATATCTCAAGACCTACAATAGGTATATTAATGAAATTTTGTATTTTAGATAAGTGAGGGGGTCTCAACAGATACTAGAAATTTGATATGCGTAAATAAAATAGATTTTGAGTTACAGGGGGGTCGAATTTGGCCCGAAATGGTTCGTGTAATATAACCCACGGCCGGTGTGTCGCTTTTTTTGCTCGAACTTGGCGGACACACTGCCGTGTGTCTAGATTATGGGTCATTTGAATTCCACTTGGTCATTTATCATCAAAAGCAATAGTTATAAAGAGCATATAGGCAAAAACAGATTCGAAACTAGCAATGAACCTAAGCAGGTAACCACCCTCCCAAATCTGAGGTCGAATATTTTAATGACAGATTAATAAGTACTTGCTTTGTCTACAATTCCTATCATTACATTATTTTTAATTATTAATTTTATTCTTAGACAAACAACTATTTTTGAAATAATACGCAAATCATAATCACCATAGTGTACAAACTAGATAAGTAGTCGTGCTGTGAACTTCTGTGTTATCTATTGTCTATGATAGGAATTGACTGATGGATGTTTCTTGTTTGTCTTGTCACTTTTCTAAAATACGTAATTTTTGACGAGACCTTTGTTGCTATCAATTGATGTTAAAAGTGCATATAAAAAATGGTTGATCCAATATTCGATTACCAATTTAGGCTTATCCTAATTGGTGATAGTACGGTGGGCAAGAGTTCTCTCCTGAAATATTTTACAGATGGGAAATTCGCTGAGGTAAGTACCTACAATCGCCTTTGTTTTGATGTTATTTAAATTATTTGTGTTGTAAATTGCGCGTTAAATTTTAGCTATCAGATCCTACGGTTGGTGTAGATTTCTTTGCGAGAATTATAGAGGTGCAAGATGGTACAAGAATTAAACTGCAGTTATGGGATACGGCTGGTCAAGAGAGGTTTAGATCTATTACAAAATCCTACTATAGGAATTCAGTTGGTGCGTTATTAGTATACGACGTGTGTAACAGATCAAGTTTTGAGCATATACCCCTGTGGATGATGGAGGCAAAGCGACACATAGAGCCTCACCGGCCAGTGTTTGCTTTGGTTGGCTGCAAAGTGGATCTGGTGGGCACAGACAATAAAAACGGAGCGAGAAGGGAGGTTACATGCGAAGAGGCGCGAATGTTCGCAGAAGAGAATGGTGAGTTGCTCTACTATTTCATAATTACAAAAATAGTTTTTGTTTTGGTGCCAGTATGTTATCACTGGTTAAATGTAGGTCAATAGTCAAGTATCTGAATTTGTGTATATGAATGTCCTTTAACAATTCAATTCTAATTGGAACCTTGTGCTATATTTTTTGCTTACATATAGAAACTAAAACTTTAAACAATGTAACAATTTCAAACTGCAGTTACATAATTAAGGAAGACAACAAGTCATATATATTTGTTACTCTTACAGCAAGTAATTTTTATAACTATGTTAATTATCAAAAAACATTTTTTTTTGTAGCATGTCTTTTTTTGATTGTCATTCTGATAAAATTTGCATAACACTTGTCACAAATTACAACATATTATGTGCTCTTACCATACACATTTTTGGAGAATATTATATCATATAACTAGTTTTATATCCATATAAAAAAAAAAAATTACCAAAAGCACCATAAATTGAGGGACAAGCAGGATATTAAAATTTCCTGCATTTAAGATGGTTGAAGATACTATTGTTGTGATAATTAGGGTTTATTAGAGCTGACTCACAACAGTACACAACAGTGTGTATGTATTATATTAAGAATTATATGAATTACAACAAGGAATGTTTGTACACGAATATTAATTTGTATACTCACTAATATTGCAAATACAAAATTTTGTCAATCTACTTGCATAATTTAAGCACAATTCCAATTTTGATAAAAAAAATATACAAAAGTCTGGATAATGGTTTATTTAAATCTGGATTTCTGAAGTTCACACAGGATGTGTATAAAACCTCAAGTCTCAATCATTATCTGCTTTTACCTAGTTATAAACCTCTAAAAATTAACTTTGAATAATGTCTAATGTTTATTTGTTTTTCCTAGGTCTACATCATGTAGAAACATCAGCCAAAACAGGTGTGAACGTAGAAGAAGCATTTGTGCTAGTCGCTCAAGAAGTATACAACCGCATTCAGACCGGTGAATACAAAGTGGAAGACGGATGGGATGGAATCAAGACTGGCTTCAACCGCCCTAACGGTATGGACTTTAACCTTCTCGAAGCTGAAACAGTCCAGTCCACATGTTGCTAGGAGACGATAAACAAGTGTATATATTTGACTCACAATAGTTTAGTAATATACGACGTGTAAGCATAATTTTATATATATATTGTGTAGATAAGGTGTGGCGTCTGCCGTATAAGCTGTTTATTTACGTTTCTTATAAACACTTTTACTTTTACACACTTTTCTTTTGGTGGATATTGGTGGTATGTTATTTAAAATAGTTGCGAACATTGCAGTTTGTTACGCAAAGCAGAAATAAAAAAGGTTTCAAATGAGTTTTGAAATTCAAATATTATTTATTTTTCAAGCAATTTCTAAAGGTTAACAAATGGCCATCATTCTATTTTTAGTCCTGGAATTACTATTACTACTTAAAATGTAAAATAGTTGAACACATAAAAATTACTAATAATAATGTATGGCAACTTTTAGTTAAAGCTACTAACAATAATAAAAATTTATTATTTTTTGGCGTTTTCAAATTGGTAAGTAGGAATTCAAATATAACTGAAACATTTCATCTCATAGGTTTGCAATCCCATGAATCTTAGGTGCATATTATTACTCCAATTATGTGTTATGTCCCAGGCAGTTTATACTAAATGGTTCATTAAATACATAGTCAAGTCAATTTTACCATTATTAGATATCGTTGTCCATAATTTTTATATTATTTATCACAGGATAACAGTAGTGTGACCATGATTTGTCATTTCAAGTTGAATCATCATTTTATATTTTTGTAGGTCCATACTTTTATTTGCTGAAAGGAAAAGATAAAGCTCTAAATATAGACAAATATTAATATTGAATCAGAAATATGTGTCATTGCATTGCAACTATATACTTATTTGGATGTAAGTACAGGATTTTCAACATAAAATTGCTCAAGATGCATAAACGATTTTCAAAAAACCTTTTTAACTCTTACTACCTGTCTGTTTAAATTCTTATAATTGTCTTGCAAAGAAATAAGTTTTATATACAAACAAAAAAATATAGCTCTCGCTATTCTTGACTCGTTTACGAGTAAATGTAAATATTGTAAAAAATGTATGCCCATAAAGTATATTTATGATCCAAATGCCACAAAATTTTCAAAATCGGCTTCCACAAACTTTCAGACACGTACTTTGTTATCCTAGGGCCGATTTCACCGACAACACAAACGTTAGTTTTTCTTTGAACCACTGTTTAGGTACGTTGAAAATTGAAAGAAAACTCATTGTAAACAATTGTTTATGAAAACTGACGTTTATGTTGTCGGTGAACTTGGGGCCTAGTTGCCTAAAATGATCTCGCCGAAAGGAAATAAAACCTAAATCTAGACATTGTTTAGGGCCTAAACTGTCTTTCAAGAGTAATCGCCGCAGTGGCATTTGGACCGCTTTATACATTACGCGTGTAATTTGAACCAAAGATTGCGAAAATGATCCCTACGATTTTGTTTCCTTCAAACTGTATAGATTATATTCTTGTTTCACTAACATTTAATAACTATAAGTTAAACATATTGTACCTGCAACACCTTGTGTAATTAACACCATTAGGAATTGTAACTGTCGTATGCCCGAATATTTGAAGCTCGTTAATTAAACTTCTCTGAATGAAATTCGGGTATTCGCGCATTTTTACCACTTTTCTGTAATGTATGAAAAAGTCCTTCAGAGTGCTCCAAAATTCGTCATCAAAAATATTTTAAGTAGCTCTTATGCATCTCTGAATGAACCAAGGTACTTGTAATTAGCATGTACACAGATCTATTCTACACAAATAGAATTATACACGATAGTTGCTCCAATTCTTAATTAGGCCCCAAAATCTTGTCACGCAAGTTATACCGTATTAATTAAATTAAATATTTTCATTACATTCAATCTAGAATCTAAATAACCAAGCCGTCCATTACGATGGGCAATTTTGAAATTTTCAAATACATATAATTCATTTTAGAAAGACCATGTGTTGTTGCGTTGATCTGACGACCTACGAACATAATCCTATTCTTATAAAAGAGGTTTAAGTACCTATATCTTGTTTGTGAAGCTAAATAGACTTATAGGAAGACTATATAATATGGATCATGTTTGCCTAGGAAGCGTGGTCAACGCTAGATTGATCAAAAAGTGTTCATGTAGCAGGCGTTTAGAGTAAAAATAAATCAGCGTTTTAGGCCGAAACTGAGTCGCGTAATTTACGTCGAGAAAGTACGCAGCTCGTAGTAGGAATACTGAAATTCGGTAACGTAAATAACGCGACTCAGTAAATACCTTTTCGTTTCGTAGTCATGTTTTTTTTGTTTTAAATTCTTGCAGATTAAAGTGATGGTAGAAATAATTTATTAAGTTCTAAATTATATTAAAAAATACTAATGATAACGATAGGGTTAAAATTTGTAACGCCTAGATTTATTCGAGTGATGAAAATAGGCTAAATGGACAGAAAATGAAATATTACCTTACTTTAGACTTGACCGTTTTGCGCGGCACAAATAGTTTCCAGCGCTTTTCACACATAAGGTTTTATTCACAAACTTCTAATCAAAATATTGACATCTTTTATCTGAATTAAAACCGGTTCTTTTGTTACCGGTATAACTAGGTACATGTAAAATCGTTCTGACGCGAGTTATGCAATTTAAATAATTTTAAGGTCATCGCATAAGACTAAAAGATAACAAAAAATAAAAATATTGGTGAATTAAATTATTCGATTGACAATATTTAAAATTGTCGTAACGAAAAGTACTTTTGGACGTATGATTTAAAATGTTATTTTTTAATCTTATGAATTAACAGTTTGTTTTATTGGAGTAGCTTATAATATGCTGTTATAATAATGCTTTATATAAAGTAAAGTTTTTTGTTAATTACGCATCGTTTTATTTACCTAATTATCCTGATAATGCGTATTGGCCGACTGGGGTCGTAAGACAGAGTAGGTCAAGTAAATGACCTAATTTCCATTAAACGGACATCATTTGGGCATAAATTAAAGATATCTAGGTACCAGGGATATTATTCACAATTAGATAATTGCAGTTATTGCTGCAAGTGCATGCACGAGCTTATCGTATCGTTTACATGCAATTGCCAATGTAGGTAAGTAGGTACGATTGTATGACTAGGTAGTTACCTACTGTTAAAAAAGTATTTACTCTATCGGGTAGTATGTAACACCTAGGTACATTATTATAAGTAGGTATGTTTCAATAAATGAAATAGTTCCGTAATCCAATTTACTTGACCGCTCTCCGTGCTAACATAGCGTGTCGAAGTTACGTAGTCTGATATCATATTGCAAGATTAAAAAGTCGAATTTTCACACTTGCTTAAAATTTAACTTATCTAGCAAGTTAGGAGAATGAAATTTCGGTCGGTATCAAAATATTCAAATAACATTGATCGGACGAGCCTTCTTTTAAAAGGCAGTTAATCTATTTCCAAGACTTTCACATAAGTCTTCAAGCCTTACTAGACTAGGCAACCACTTTCTTTGACCCGCCATCGTCACAGAGTTCCATTGCAATATTATGTAGGTAGGTAGGTACATACCTACTTATGTTTTACTAACTCATTTTGAATCATGCCTGCGTTGATCAAAAAAAGCTAGGCAGAGTGAAATCTAACTATAATGCACCCTTTCTGAGGCCTCATCCTTATCAAGGCTTATATTGTATAGTTATAGTAAAAAAAAAGTCGAGCAGGTAGGTAAGTGAGGAACTCAGCACAACCAACTTAACACTTAACTGACTATTCGCTTCGCCAGCAGCGAGTGCAAATATTAAACTTCTCTAGTATTTAACTTAAAAACCAAGGTTGTTTTCTACATGTTCAAAGTTGTACTATGAATGTGTGCGTATGACCTCACGTTGCTCAGGCCGACTGTATTAACCTTCCTACTTCCTTACCCAGGAAGTTTCGGTGTTAGCGACCTTACCAGAAGGATTAGTGCATATATTATGATTGTTTGAAGACAACCGACCAAATAGGCATTCGGCAAATCTTAAAGCGAAGGATAATGTTGAACCGACGACCGATTCAAACTATGAAACCGTCAATCGCAGCTATTTTTATTCATAGAAGTTTTATTATAGTATTGCTGATCAACTTTAAGGCTGCTACAGAAATGCATAATACGGCATGTAAATGTAAAAGTTAAGGAAGAAGATAATTATACAGTCACAATAATACTTTCCGAGCCAAAAGCCCTTTTATTAAGCCACTTCTTCGAACATTTGGTGATAACAGTTCAATTAGACATTGACACCTGAATTTGACAGCTTTGATAATGACGTTGAAATGTAGAAGGCATTCGTTTTGTAAATTAAATATCTTTAGCATAGCCTAGCGAAATGCAAGATATATTTTCGTGAAAATTGAAGCGCAATAGCAATAGATGAAAGCTAAAAATGGTGAACAAGTTTTGAGCGTTTCATTCAGCTGAACTAAAACAAATCTCTAATTTGGGTGTTGATAGATTTTAAGTGATTTTGTTGTAATAGGAATTGAATTATAATATTTCGTCGATAAGGAGACCTTATTCCTAGTGTAGAAGTGCTTACCATGTCGTCTAGCAGGTCAAAGTCATCGATTCTCGACAAACCTCTTAGTAAAGGCAAAGGGGAGGTCTCGTTGGCTTTCTATGCACTTTTATTCTCAGAAATAGTTCAATATTGTCAAAATCGGTCACATTCTATTCACGAACTACAAACCAAGTAAGTTTTAAACAAATAATAGCCTTAAATTCTGTGGAAAATATACTCAAAGTTAGTAAAGTAACTTATACTCAGGAAAATTGAAATTTTATATTTTTTATTGATTTCTACTGTTCCTAATTTGTATTTTCATATCTTTCAGATTATCAGACATAGGCCATGACGTGGGTACAAGGCTGCTGGATCTTTACTTCGTTAGAGAAAGAAATAGCAAGCGAGAAATAAAACTACTTAATATGCTCCTATTTGTGAAGTCGACTTTATGGAAGGTATGATAATAGGATGTTTTAAAAATACAATACTTTTTCTGGATGTCCATTATACTCAAAGACAATTTTCTAGGTTCTGAGTTCTTTGCACTTTAATAGTGGGACTCGAAAATATAGGAAAAAAGTATTTTCAATACATTTCTATTATTCTAAGGCCGCTGCCTCGAATTTTGCGGGCAGCGGCGGCGGCGCGGGAGCGGCAGGATCTTACGCGTATAATCAAATGGACCGGCCCTCGAATACAGCGGCGCGGGGAGCGGGCAACGAGCGGTGAGCTCCAGTCAAACGGTGACCGCCCGCGCCGCCGCCGCTGCCACCCCGCTGCCCGCAAAATTCGAGGCAGCGGCCTAACTGGAATCACTTACTACTGTTTATATTTATAGAGACAAGATATCTGATAATAAACAAAATAATTTCTATAACCAAAAATCTTGATTTCTGAACACAAATATTGCTTGTCTTACTACAAAACACATTTCACAAGACTGACTAAAACCTCAACTGTTTCAGGTGCTGTTTGGCAAGGAAGCTGACAAGCTGGAGCATGCTAATGATGATGAGAGGACATACTACATTATTGAGAAGGATGCCCTTGTAAGTAGCATTATAACTTTAGTTCCTGCAAAGTACATTGCATATTACTTAGCTCAGGGCAAGTTTCAAAGACAGTAAATGGTGTTTAGTTCAACTGCACTAATTGTATGCTCATCATACTCATATGTATGATATAGGTTGGGTTTTACTTTTGCATGTGACTAGATATTGTCATCCTACTTTGCAATGCAATTAGCCCTTAGGATGAATGAGGATTTTCTTGAAATATCACAGTAATCAAGTAATTTTTTGGGCCTACCTTGCTCTCAATATCAACAAAATTATGTATTTGACACTCTTTGTAGCAAAGTCCTTATAATTTAAGTTTCCTCTATTCATAATTCTATAATGTGATTACAGATAAACAAGTTCATAAGTGTGCCAAAGGATAAGGGCTCTCTGAACTGTGCCACATTCAATGCTGGCATCATTGAAGCTGTGCTTACTAAGAGTGGATTTGTAAGTATACATAATTAAGTTATCCCCCCCACAGTACTATAATGTGTTACTGTGTAACCCTGAGGCCACGCGATACGCGACACATGGTGCTCCATCGTAATACAAAACCTTATCATACGATGCGTTGGGCGGCCGTGCAGAGGATGATGCAGGTGAGGCACTGTTATGCTTGCTACAGCTAGGCCCTCATAGAATTAAATACAAAAATCATCTGCGGCTCGTTACTCATAATACCGTAAACGTTCGTGCCTTATCATATCTCATCAATCTAACCTTTGTTATTTACGACGACTGTTTGATGCATTCGAAACAATCTAGAAGTTAATGATTTTCTGTTAAACGTAGCCGTATTCGATAATTTTATCAATCTTCCTGTCCATATAATTAAATCCCTAAAACTATTCTTTATTTTTCCAGCCCGCGAAGGTGACGGCCCACTGGCACAAGGGAACAACCTACATGGTGAAGTTCGACGATTCAGTCATAGCTCGGGATAAAGCCCTGGATGACCGCTAAATACTCTTTGTTCTACCCTAGTATTGTAACCCAACGCTAATAATTTTAAGCTACTCAATGTTCTGTAAGCTTGTCGTTTCTTTTTTACACCAGTCTATTGAATAGGTTATTATAGAAATAATAGATGTTTAAAGTCATAATAATGTTTTATTTACATTTCTATAGTGAGTTTCAGAGTGGACGCCAGTGTCAGTTCTTAAAGGGAACTAATGATAGACGCTACTGGCACGAAACGTACTGCAGCCAGTCAGCATAAACTGGTTACATAATAAATAACATTCCTGCTACTTTCCGTTAATATACGTCTGCTGGACATTCTATTTCGCGATGTCTCGGCACTCTAATGCAGGCATCAATTTTTTTAAGGTATTGTTTTCAAACAAATAAAAATGTGTCCCAGTGTGTAAGTCCTTAGTTCCGTGTAGAACTAACGGATTCGGGTGGCAAAATACACACCCCCACAATAGAAAGAAATGTAAGAAAACGCTCTAAATCCGAACACAGCATAATAAAATTATGAAAAATAAATTAATAACGCCATTCAACATAACACCTCCAGCATTGTTTACTTTAATTTAAAAGAGCGGTCCCTATACTTGATGTGACCACAACGTATTTCACGTTCCGTTTGGGTTCGCGTCGTGTACAGCAAGTAGCCTAAAGAAGTCATTGGCAGCACGAGTGCGAGTAGCGCGAAACGGATCGTGCGGAAGTTGAACGGAAAGAATTCCAACTGAGTTGTCTTCATTGATAGGAAGTGCTGAATCGCCTTGTCAAACTGCAATGTGAAATGTTTTGATGTAGAACATTACTAAAAGAGATGAACCAGGTTTTTTGCAAGGATTTGAGCACATATCTTTTTGTTGTGTGATTAAATTCTATTGAAATTAAAAAGTCATAATTTAATATTACTTAATTTTACCCGCATTCTGAGAATCTCCAAGCCATCACATACCTATTTCTATCATCTCTATGCCAAATTTCATCTCAATCTGTTCAGTAGTTTTAGTGTGAGAAGGTAGAAACTCATTTTCGCGTATTAGTATAAAATGATATAAATACAACTTACAACATAGCCTTCTTCTTTGGCATGTTTACAGGGATCAGTCCTCTGCTTCAAAAATTCCTTTCTATACTTGGCCCTTCTTTCAATTTGATCCAATATTATTTTGCATTCCAGGTCAGAAAACCCATATTTATCAGCCATTGTATAATTATGTTAAAATTAAATTATTACAGCTCAAGATTGAATTGAATATTTATTCAAATCATATGACAGTGACAATGCATGATATTGTTTTTAATTGTATTAGGCAACTAGGACAACCAGAATCATTTTGTCATAAACAATATTGAGAACCTCCTCCTTTTAAGGCAATTGTTTAAAAAGAATTTCTTATAATTGATCCTAAATCACTTGTGTTAATAAAATGAAACAAAAGTTAACTTTAAGTTACATTTAACAATAAATAAAAGCAAATACAATTTACATGATTTTATTATTTTCTACACATTTGTTTTAGCTTACACTGAGTTGAACCATTACTGCAATTTGAACATTCTGTCCCTATAACGTAGTTCTCCCCTCCTGATCTGTCCTTCACGGTCTGTCCTGTGCTTCCAGAGAATGTATCCGTATGCAAACATGGGGATAACGATAGCGCACACCCCAAACAAGCTAGTGCGCGTGTTAGCAGTGAAGTGCTCCAACTGGGTCACTTTCATCGACAGAAACTTCTGTATAGCTGGATCGAACTGGAAATTTTAACATTTACTATTAAACTGAGTTGTACTGTATTCCATACCGAATATAAACTTTGTTTATACCAGAAGTATCAATAATAAAATTACGTAATTAAATACTCACGACATATCCAGCTTCGCTAGCATGTTTAAACGGGTTAGTTTTCTGTTTGATGAATTCATTTCTCAAGGCAGCACGCCTGGCGGCCTGCTGTTTGATCAGGTTGTACTCCGCTTCAGATACACCGTAAGGGTTCGTCATTTTTGCGGCCAAATAATTAAATGTTACAGTGTATCATTGACTTTTGGATTTGGTTATTCAAGGTGGATATCTGTCATTCGATTTTGACACTCGTGACATTTGATAGAATGAAGCAACAAAACTTTTATCCATAGGCAATATTTTTACCGGTTTTTAAGTGACTACATCACTAGTGAACAAAGAACGGTCATAGAGTAAAAACATTCCGATCGAGAACTGAATGATTAGCCGCCTTCCGGTAACCATCTTTTTCGTTTCCCTTGTTGTCGTTGTCAGATCGGCGATTTTTAATAAAAGCCGCAACCATGGGTCGTATGCACGCACCTGGGTAAATTTATGTGTTATTTATAGTGTACAACTTAATATTAATGTTCCTACATAGATTTTTCATTGTTGAAAGTTTTTGTGACATTAACATAACCTACTGTTGGAGTGGTCACCACATGGCTTTACAGCGAAGTGTGAATTTTATGTTTTCAGTAAGGGTATCTCCCAATCGGCGCTGCCATACCGGCGCAGTGTGCCAACCTGGTTAAAACTGACCGCTGATGATGTTAAGGAACAGATTTTCAAACTCGGCAAGAAAGGCCTCACTCCCTCCCAAATCGGTAAGTGCAAGTTTTTACTAAAGTTTTAACCAAAGTGAACTGCACGGCAGTAACTACTCATTTTTTAGTGTGATAATGATCGTGATCCGTTTGTGTGCACGTCATGCGTTGGGCAGACAACTGTACAGTCCCTGGTGAATGACAGGACCAGAAACTATCCATCATATTCTGACGTTAACACAGGATTTCGCAGCTATTTTGGAGTGATATTGCAGTTCCTCCAGATGGGAATCATGATTTAAGTCCTTATCAAACCAGTGTAAAGTTTTGCAAGCATGGATTGAGAAAGACAAATCTTGATCTTGATATCATCATTTTTTGTCTTTATACCGTATCTCTTGGTTCTAATAGAGTTAATTATCATAGGATAAGAAAAAGGAAAGAAGTATTCTGATGTCCTAAAATCAAAATTCAAGTCTTGCTGTTTCTCAACTGGACTTTCATAACTGAGAGGAGGACTGCATTTTAATATTGTTAACTTCGCTAAGCCTGTGCTCATCTGTGACAGTATATTCTGTGTTATCAACATTGATAACAGAATCAGACCTTAGTTAAGCTCGGATTGAAGCTTCTAAAATTAATGCTGTCCTAGTGTGGATAACTAGTCAAAGGCTAAGGAAAGCACTTAATCACACTTTGATTCTACTATGAATTCAAAATGATTTCTTCATCAGATTTCAAGTCTGTACTTACCCCTACTGCTGGGCTTGGGTCTTCCCATTCAGAGTAATGTTACATAAACATTAACATTTAAATAATATGGTCTTTTTGTTACATTTCAGGTGTCATGCTTAGGGATTCCCATGGAGTTGCACAAGTCAGATTCGTCACTGGCAAGAAGATCCTGCGTATCATGAAAGCCATGGGTCTCGCCCCCGACCTACCGGAGGACCTGTACTACCTGATCAAGAAAGCCGTTGCCATGAGGAAGCACTTGGAACGCAACAGGAAGGACAAGGACAGCAAATTCAGGCTGATTCTTGTTGAGTCCAGAATTCACAGGCTAGCCCGCTACTACAAGACAAAGAGCGTGCTCCCACCCAACTGGAAGTATGAGTCAAGCACCGCATCTGCTCTGGTGGCTTAAGTTATAATAAACTAAATAATTTCCAACTTTTTGTTTTATTTTTAACTAGCTCTGCCACTTATTCAACTGCATTCTAGTTAGAACAACTTGAAGATAGTCCATTCTGGACAAGGATACACCATAGTTTGGTAGTAGTTGATAGTGGGATCCTAAAGCCTAGATATGGATCAATACCAACCATTTGATATATTGGCAATATCTGACTGAAATAACCATATGGCCTGTAGTATCAGTTCAGAAACAAGCATGGTAGGCCTGTATGTATGTGCCAATCTTGCTACTTGTAATCTGTGGGTTGCACCCTGATGTAGTGTGGTTGCCTCACATACCAAGTTGAAATATCAGTCTGTTGGCTGACAGGTGGATTGATGCAGGCTGCCCAAGTATTAATTACGAAACCTAGTCAATAGGCTGTATGTCTTCACTTTCTAAAGTAAGATCTATCAAAGATTTTCTTTTTTTAAGCCAGGTTTCCACTGAAGAAGCCTATTAAATTTTACTTTTATAAATAAGCTAGTATGGGAAATGGGAACAAAAATAAATGCAAATAACTATATAGAAGATTTTTATTTACACTTAGGTACATTAAAATACTATTTACACATCTAACAGAATAATAATTATCACAAATACTTGAGAAATTATTCATTGAAAACATGATTCAGACAATATTCATTTCTTAAAGTCTTAACTTATCAATTTTGGTTTAACACAGTAGATCCTAGATTTCTATCTTGTTACATCTTTGTTCTTATACAAAAAGAAAAAAAAGACTTGACAAATCTATTTGAAGATATGCACCATCAAACACTTGATGGGGATGAGGGCTGGAAGATGATTAAAATCTTATTGGACATTGGCATATAGTGAATTTTCACCCTGTTTTATTTTTTTTCATGTTCTCTTACATTATAATTTTCCATTTTATGAGATCTCATGTGCTTCAATTTCTTCAGCTTTACATAAAGAAGTCTCAAATCTAAACATATGGGTTCCAATTGCTCCCATCCTCAGGATGCAAGCTATTAGTAATAAGTAACACGACGTCCACTATCCACCAGATACCCAGCCCTCCAAGTGTGAGCAGCTTGCCTACTGCTGTCCCCGTCTGTCCCAGACAAAATCTATCCATTCCTAAGAACCCTAGCAATATACTGTAGATTAATGTGGTGGTGAAATAGTGTCCTGAGTACCGCACGCAAGGGAAACCATCCCTCAGGAAGCTTCTACTGCCATAACACTCGATGCCGTCCAATGCTTTGCATTGCACCCTTGTTTTCTCCACCTGATCGTATCTCACACCTCCAAATTTCACACAACCGTGACCGATAGCGTCTCTAGCAGTGTGGTTACCTTTATGATCAATTGGTTCGTCACAATCCAAGAATTCCAGAGGTAAAAAATTACATTTCACTAGAGGACCAAGTGGCCGATATGGTTCTTTCGAATATGGGTCGCTTTCTGATGATATCGCTGTCAAAAACGAAAGCAAAATAGAGGTTGTTGTTACGAAATGCGTAGTCCACATTTTGAGACGTCGTTTCTTCTTAAATGTGTTATTTTCTATTCAGTTTTAACAATAACAAAACATTTCATCATCATTTCGTAGGAATTTGACAGGCAGTGACTATTCTGACAGTTGACAGTACTGACCACACGCCACTTGCACCGTGCACGGCATTGTTAAACAGTTGCCATTCACCATAGTAAAAATTTAAATTTTTATTGACGGATATAATGTATTAGGATTATTTCGCTGTCCTTATTTGTTGTTATACTTTACACTTATGAATGATACCCCTTTTCTTAAATAAAAATAGATATTAAATAAGACAAAAGTAAGGTTTATTTTTGTTTTACTTAATGCTTTATTCGTCAATGCACATTGTACGTTCAGAAACTAAATTGCTTAATACTTGTAGTTAGTGTAGAGTTGTTTACAAATTAAGACAAATCGAAAAACAATAGAGCTAATTTACTGATATTCGTATGTATTCCGAGTAAAAATAAAGCGAGAGTTTCTAGCGGCACTTGTTTTAAAACTTTTGTGCTATCAATCTGGAACTATAACAATGGTTTTCGAACTCGAATCTATTTGTCAAGTTGACATTTCATGTCTGTACATTTTTGTCTGGCTCCGTAATGGTTTTTATTTTTACAATACAAAAAAAGTTAAAAGTGTAACTCGATCATGGAGGTGTTTAATAAGTTTTATTCGTCAGTCAGCAACACAGTTTCGCAATTTTCTGGCGTTTTACCTGGAAATCCTGTGACACGAGAGTTCGAGGCGACTCAGTTAATTGCTAGCGCTGGTCCAGGTAATATCCATTGAGTATCTACAATATTTGCATTCAAACACGGGAGCTGTCTATTGTGCACCTTATTTGCACAGATACTCCGCCCTGTTGAGAACTTATTTCAGTTTATTAGGTGGTATTCATTTTTTTATATTTGGTCTTTGTGTTGTTACATTGTTCTTGGTAAACTTTTATAATTAAAAGATCAATCTATAGCTATTTATTTAAAATGGGAAGTCACTAAAGTCACTTTTACTAGAAACTATGTGGAATTGTTGCTAGGAACTATGTTGCTTAGTGTATATTAATTTCTAAACAACTTTTAAGGATAGTCTTATATGGTAAGATAATGCAAAAATATTTAAATTACCATCGAAAAATTACATCTACAAATTGTATCAACATACATAAATTCAAGGTCTTACTAGAAGATAACTAATATGCATATTAAAGCTATGAATTTCCTAATCATAGGTCTACTGTGGAAGATATACAAGGGCTACAAGAAGTCAACAAAGCAAGAAGCTTCAATATTCCTCTTTGAAAAGAAACATCTAGAAAGATGGTCAAGACCAGACCGAGAGATAATGCTGGAGATGCTAAAGCGTGGCATTGTACAGTTGACAAAGTTACGACATCCACAGATCCTTACAGTCCAGCATGGACTTGAGGAAAGCCGAGAGAGTCTTGCGTTTGCCACAGAACCAGTGTTTGCAAGCTTAGCCAATGTTCTAGGCAACACAGACAACATGCCACAACCAGTACCAAACCATTTAGTCAACTACAAATTGTATGAACTGGAAATTAAGTATGGACTCATGCAGATTGCTGAAGGCCTCACGTTCCTACACAATGATGTGAAGCTTCTACATCACAACCTCAACCCGGAGTCCATTATCATCAACCAGCAAGGGGCGTGGAAGATATTCGGATTTGATTTCTGTATTGCCAACCAGAGCTCAGCAGGATCTCCTCCGTTTTGGCCGTTCCATGAATATTGTCCTGCATTGCCGGCTTTGACTCAACCAGTTCTTGATTATCTGGCTCCAGAATATGTTCTCTCAGCTTCTCACTCTCCTGCTAGTGACTTGTACTCATTAGGAATGGTTATATATGTATTACATAGTACTGGACATCAGACATTAGGTAATGTAGGAAATGATTACTCTAAATTTAAGAGATTTGTGAATGAGATGAGAAACCTGCCACCATCGAGATTGTCATGTGTCAACGATGGTTTGAAGGAATATGTGAAGCTTCTTCTGAATGCAATACCAGAATTGAGGCCTGACCCACATCAGTTCTTGAAGGTAATATTTCAAAAGTATGGAGGTTTTACCATGGTGTGAATGTGATAACAGCTTTTATAAATTTATATTTCCTCTTTACAGATACCATACTTTGAAGACATTGGTGTTAAGACCCTCAACTACTTGGACTCGTTATTCCAATGGGATAACCTCCAGAAGTCTCAGTTCTACAAAGGCTTGCCACAGATCATACAGAAGATGCCGCATCGCATCTGTATCTACCGCATACTGCCGTGCCTCACGAAGGAGTTTGTCAACCCACCCATGGTGCCCTTCGTGTTGCCGAACGTGTTGCTCATAGCCGAGAACTGTTCCAAAGATGAATACATTAAATACATCCTGCCAGTATTGAAACCGGTGATGTTGATACAGGATCCTATACAGATCTTGTTGATATTTATGCAGAAGATGGAACTGCTGCTGAAGTTGACTCCAGGGGAGGAAGTGAAGACAGACATTCTGCCGATGCTGTATAGGGCATTGGAATCTGATGCTCAGCAGATACAGGAGCTATGTTTGTCTGTGTTACCAACGTTTGCGTCCCTGATAGACTATCCTGCGATGAAGAATGCACTGCTTCCACGGATTAAGAAGTTGTGCATGAGTACAAACTACATATCGGTGCGGGTGAATTGCTTGCTGTGTTTGGGCAAGCTGTTGGAGCATTTGGACAAGTGGTTGGTTCTGGATGAGATCATTCCGTTCTTGCCGCAGATACCGTCAAGAGAGCCCGCTGTCTTGATGGGGATTTTAGGTAAGAACAAGTTAACAACCTTATGTGTTATCAATATTATAAATGCGAAAGTCTATCTATCTGTGACGCTAAAATTACAGAACTGATTTAAATGTTTGGGACATGATAGTGTAGTCGTGGAATTTATATGGCGCTGAATATGGCGAGATATTCAATGATAACCTTGTTTATGTTTAGAAAGTGTATCAAGTCAAGATAACCATGACTTCATAGTGCGGTTGCAAAGGTTTTTTTTTGTATAGAAGTTAAAAAGAAAAAAACAAGTCCAAGTAGGTATGCTGGTGTTGACCATTGACATAATAATTCCATGTTCGATTTTCAAATTCCAGGCATATACAAACTCGCGCTCAGCCACTCAAAGTTGGGTATAACCAAGGAGGTTATGGCCACAAAGGTGTTACCCTTCCTCATTCCTCTATGCGTGGAGAACGGACTCACGCTTAACCAGTTCAATGCTCTCATAAGCCTGGTCAAGCAAATGATATCTAAGGTGGAGTCTGAGCACAGAGCTAAATTGGAGCAGCTCAATTCTATTAATAGTGAATCTAAGTGAGTACAATCATGCTATAATAATCACCTATCTATTGTCAAAGGAAAGGATATACATTTAAGGGCCATGTTGCCTGATAAAAGATATGTTAGGAGTTGAAAATAAATAGTCTGTTTATAAAACCTAGTATTTTTGTTTTCAATCATTATGATAAATTGCACTATCAAATAAACTGAACATAAATGTTAGGACAAATAGTGTTAATTGCACAAGACAATATTGTCTCAAAAGTTCCAAGTCAAATTAACACTAAAAACTTTCCTAACATTAAATATTGTGCATTTTGGCAAAGTAACGCCTTCCATAATTTACAACCTCCATCATCCTCCGAGCCTTTTTCCCAACTATGTTGGGGTCGGCTTCCAGTCTAATTGGATTCAGCTGAGTACCAGTATTTTTACAAGGAGCGACTGCCATAATTTACAACCTAACAATGGCGAGACGAGTGGCGACGGATTGTGAAGCTTGCTACCACCCCTGATATGACGACCACGACCACTCTGCCAAGAGTGTGACGACAAAGAAGAAGAACAATATCAAAACTGTTTTTTCCACGTTCCCAGGATAATGGAGCAGGCTCTGACGCCGTCGTCCGAGACCCTGGTCTCCGCGCCTCACTCGGACCTGCAGGGGATGTTCTCCGAACTGGGTGGAGACCCCTTCTCCCCCCCTCCAGTGAAGGAGAAGGAATCAGTTCTGCCGACCGTTACCGAGAGCAGACAGCTTACTATGGAGGATAAGCAGAGGTAATTTAGCACTAATTCACTTCACCTAGGTTACAATAGGATCTTGTGAGAAATTCTTGCCGTATCCGGATAAAAGGTATCCTATGTTACTCAGGGATGATGTAGCTTCCAAACTGTGAAATATTTTTTCAAATTGCAATTAAAAAAGCAAAATTAAAAAGCAATTCAATACCTGAATCGTTTTACAGGCCAAAAAGAACAAAGAAAAATAAAGGCCGTCCATTTAAACGTGAAGAATTTACTCCTTCTAAACCTAGGTAACTTAAGCATATACCTATAAAAAAAATGTTACACTTGTATGTAGATTATATTTCAGGAATTTACATAATACCCTAGTTCCCTAGATTCTAGCTAGAGTAGGACAAAATATCCTACATGTCCTTAATGGTGAACGCACTCCTATCAGAATGAACCACTGCAAAGGAATATAATCCGCCGCTTTCGAATCCGATAGATGTGCGTTCACCATTATTCATATGCAAAAACTTGTGACGAAAAAACCTTTAATTTCTATTTCAGGATAGCGCTACAGCAAGAATCGGTCCGAAAGTTCTCGAACCAGCCTGTACCGAAAGCAATACCAGCGCCCAAGAAATCCACTTACAAACCTGTCGATCTAACCACCTCCCTTCTTCAGTCAAACCTGAACCAACTCTCGAAGCCTATACCAGGTTCTGCCTCCGCTATGTCCCATCCCACTTCGAACGCCTCGACGAACCTTCAACAAATGTCCAACATGATCTACAGTACCCCAGGGTTATCACAAAATAGCTCAAAATACGTCACCCCAAACCAGTTTACTGGTTTCGATAACAAACCAGCAGTCCCTTCGTCAAACTGGTCGTCGACATCATCAGCTAACTTCAACAATAAGTGGGCTAACAACCAAAGTCAAGCAAACAACAAGACCAAGCAGGACTGGTCGGCATTCGAATCTCTATTACCGACGGGCGACAGTTCCACATCAAATAATAATAATGTTAAGAAACTCACAGACAATGAAATGATGGATTTGTTGAGCTAAATTCCAATTGAAGTATTATTTTCTAGTTATTTATTCGGAACTGCCAGACAAGAATGTTCAAAAACAAAATTGTGGATTGTGATTTTGAATTAAGAATGCCATCAAGTGACGTATACGTACATGATGTATGTACATAGAGAATGTTCGCTTGATGAGGAAAAAAAATTGTAAAACTAAAATTCTTAGTTTGATAACATGCATTTTAACCACAATAGCTTAAAATTAATCAATACAAACAAGTCGATTGCAGTCAATCACTTATCTCAATGCATTCCTATTAATTACTGATGCATTCAACTAATGTTATAATTTAGGTGCAACAACAGTGAGGGTATTTTATGAAAAAAATGACATTTTTAGTATTAAAATTATTATTTATTCGAATTATGAATTACAATAAAAATAGAATAGTCTTTAAAATTATTTACTTTTTACGTACATATCATATTTATTTACTGAATTTATTACTGTCAACTTGGTTTAAAAAATCTTATGAATATGGTCCTTTGGCGCTGTAGAAGTACCAAATCTTTTACGTAAGCAACTTTCAGCTTTATTTTGGTCTTAAAACCGGCTTTATTTGAGCTTATTATTTTATTCTTTTACTATTTCTTGTGATAATAGACTTGTCGCCTCCACAGTACTTTAGATAATTCCTACATTATTCAAGGTTTAATAAAATCTTAGAGAGGCGACTTAAAAGTTAACATTGTAAAATTTTATTGGCTTACAAGCAACTTATGCAATATTTATATTTTAAAATCATTTTGTGACATGTGTAAACACGTACAGGATTATAGCATAGCCATTTGATTTAGAGTTTAACCAAGTTTCTAAATTCGTACTTATTAGTTTTCGATATTAAGTAGAATAAATGGTGTTTGATAGGTACTGGATTTAGTAGCGTGGAGGTTTAATTTAGAAATTGGCTATGTTTCACCTGACCATAGATTAACCCGTCTTCTGACTTTAGTCCTCGAATTATGAACTGTATTTCATATGAAATAAGGTCCAAAATTGATATTACTCATTTTTGTATATAGCAAGGGCCGTGTAAATTACTTCTATACGTATTCCATATTATAATCTTTCTTATGAAAATTTTCTCCAGTTCTTTGTCACACGATATTCTGTAGTAGAGAGTAGGTGACGCATTGGACAGAATTAGGTTTTTGTTACCGTAGATTTATTTAACTTATCTATCCTTTTCTTTGCGAGTTTTGACATTTGCTCCATATAAAGGCTGCTGCACACGTGATGATGTTTTAGGGACGGATTTGGAATTATCGTTTCTATACAAAGACTGAACGGGCATCACGGTCCCGTTACGTCCCGTTCGAGGTATTATCTCGTCACGTAAGCAGCGTCTTTTATGCGAAATTCAATTTCTAATCGCAAAACAAAAGATAGATAGGTTATAGAAATCGGCAGTGTTCTTCGCTGCCCAGTGCGTTTTCTACCATAGATGTGATACATATTTTTTTTACAGACTGCAACAGATGTGATCTCTTAAAAATAAACAACTTACTTAATTTTTATTGTTTTAATTACGACTTCGTTTTATGTTATTTACGGCAAGAAATTATTTACATAAAATTAAACAACAAGGTACATTTATGTTTATGTTAACTTACAAACATCTTATGTAATCCTATCTTAATGTAAATAATTTGTATTTGTATAATTAATTATATAAAAATTAAAATTTATTACCTATGTATAAAATAACAAGAAATCTTAATTTAACTTGTACACATATTCTAACTGTTATTAAAAGAAAAAAACACAACCATAATTTATTCTTAGGTATTAGGTATATTTTGACAAGACGGAGTAACTTTTTTTTAAATTCCGCAAAGTAGCCTAGAAAAGTCAAGTTACCGTGTCGAATAAATCCTTAAATTCTATGTAGAAAGAAAAGTGTGATATACACAATTACTGCTTAAAATTGTCTGCTTTTTTGCTCGGTAAATAGAGAAGATAATAGGGTATTACATGCATTTTTGAAATATATCTTAAATAAATTCTTTAGTCTTAATATATCTCTAAAAAATTAAAAATATTTTTTTTTCTCACGTTATGTACGAATATAAATTAATTGTTTTATCATAATTTCAAATTTCGCGCGTATTTCGCGAAAACGCGGCACACAACGGACGCCATGATTGTTTTTTGGTCATGACGTCATTACGCTACTACAGCTGTCAGTAATACATATTTTGATAGGTATGTATTGAAAATTTTAACTGACACTTTTGTTAACTACCGTAATGACGTCATTAGCATGGCGGCGACATTTCGTAGTGTTCAAAGACAGATAAAAAAACCTAAAAACTTTAAACTGCAATAAAAAATATATTTATGTACCTTACGAAGTGAAACTAACATTTCCCGATTGCTTTTCCTCTAAACAATCATTGTAATTCACTTTAAATTTTTTTCTCATCTAGACTAAAATACCCTATTATTTGTATTGCATAATTTAGGTACCTACCCCATAACACTAATACTTAAACATACTAATATATAAATTCATAATTTAGTGAAAGGCATGGTAGGTAGGGTATACCAATTGGGAAACAGACTTATAAAGATATAGACAGGCCATGAAACCAATATACAAACAAATTACCGCCTCCTCCTAAAAGACAAGGCAAAGAACATGCAAGCAGTCACAGTCTGAAGAACACTAGCAGTCAAGAAACAAGTCCTGTATTCATAATTAAATGCCAAAGACCACGCCATAATAAAGATGGCGACGATGGTATTTGACGCTGTCATCGTGGCCGTTGTGTCAAACTCGTTGAGAGTGCTATTGTATAGTGGTTGTTGGAGTATGCTGGACGCTGCTGTCGCGAAGCTGGCTAGCATGCACCATACTACTAGCAGGCTTTTGTTGCTGAAGAGGGTGATACCTGAAAATGGGAGGGGTTTAGTGTTTGGTTTGAGGTAGATGGCGCTTGTTTCAGAAATTAAGAGGGAGGGGGGAGGGAAATCGTTTAAGGACATATGGGACTGATCAGAGTGTAGCAGCTCTTTAACGGCTACCTGACAGTAGCTATCACTGCTAATGTCTTTAGTCTATACAAGGTGTTGATTTGCATAGTGAATGCTCATTTTGAAGTATACATAAGCATGGTTGCACTTACCATAAAAGCCCATAGCGCCCGCGACGCAGAACGCAGCGCACAGCCGCGCCTTCTCGTTGATAGATTTGGGCAGCACGACACACAGCATTATGAAGCATAATGCTGAGCCGTGAGCCACTGCTATGAGCGTTGCCACCTGAAAACATACCCAGAAAGAAGGTGAACATGATGAATAACTCAATCTGGGGCAAAAGGTAAAACGTAAAAATACCCTCTCTCTTATTTGGTCATGATTTCATTTGATGGGAAGAAGTTTGTTTAATGAAAGATACTCACCGACCAAATATTCATTGACGGGTTCTGTTCCCAGATCAAAGGTGGGAACGCCACGCCCAGCACGAGAATCGAAAAGGTCGTACAAAGATGCAGCAACGCGTACAAATAGAAATTAATATCCCGTAACATGTTCGTGATCGTGATGAAGTTCTTCTTCATAGACGCTGTTCTCCTAGCTGTGCCAGGGGACACTTCAGCTGCAAACACCACGCTGTTCGCTGGAGCATTCACCGTCGTCTCTCTGTACAAAGGCTGAGGGTTCTGCCTGTCAATATTCTCCAACTCCTGGTAACCATTCACGCGAGCATAGCTGTTAATGTCCAGACTACCGAAGTCTGATGAAAACCGATTTGGAACGTCATAAGAGCTGAAGTCTGAAGAAAACCTGTTCTCTGTGGTGGATATTGATCTGTTCTCTCTATACTGGATGGAGGGGTCCATAATCTCTTTGGCATTCTTCTTGGAGTTAAAGACGACGACATCATTGGCGTCTTCGTCTTGTGCTGTGCTTGGCAACGGTTCCTCTTGCAGGTTACTCTGTGATTGGCGTTCAACGCGTCGAGCCACGTTGGAGTATATAACTTCATCTTCATCTTCCATAGCATCTCTTAGCATATTGTAGGTGTGTCGTATGACCTTTTCGATGTAAATGGGTCGAGTGTACGACGCTAAGAAGATGCAGTTCTGCATGACAATAGCCCCGTAGATCATGACGACCACGTCCCCGGTGTACTGGGTGCAGAGGTAGCCAACAATGATGGGAACGAGGCAGTTCCCCACTGAGGGTGCCATGCGCACGATTCTCTGGGCCATCGTCAGCTTCTCTCTGAAGTAGTGCGTTATGATCACTTCGGTTTGCTGGCCTGTTAAAGCGCATCCTAGACCTGAAATAAGATACAACTTTTGTAAATATGGAGTATGAGAGGTAGCAGGAAATTCACTAATGATGACATTTAAATGTAACTCTCCTTATAGCCGATCGAAAACTTTTGTAGATAACTTTTCAGCAACGTTGTAATTCAATTAATTGAAACATGATAAAAAAGAAGGTCGATACCTTAATAAGTGCATTTCAATTGAGTTAGTTAAAATTATCGTTCTTATTTCAGTATCTACGTCTACTTCACTGTGTTAACTTTCTAGGTTCTACCTACGTAGATATAGACTTTTATGTACCTTACCTATATCACATAGTTACTTCGCCTATATTTAAAATTGCGTGGAGTTTTAGAAAGTTTTGAAGTCAAAAGATAGGCCATATCTATCAGCAAATAACCTGTGTTAGTATATTGTATCTATGCACGTATTTAAACAGTCAAACAGTGCCAATACTTTATATCAAGGTGTTTCCGTCGTTTATGTAAATAAGAGAAACAATTAAACAGAGCGAGTGACATTGTAAAATGCTCGTAACAGTTGTACCTATTCTAATAGATAATTTTAGCATCTCCGTAACGTGACTACATAGTTTATTTGGCTATGTTAATTGCCGTGAAATTTGTTGTTTGGGATTTAGAATACAGTGGACATCTACGTGAAAAATAATATTCCTGTTTGAGAATAGGTCCCTACTCAACGTAATAGGTTGTCCGCCCCGGGAATCGAATGGTCAGGAATCGCGCATACAAGTGATACAAGTGTAACCACGGTCCACGGAGCACTAAGTACCTAGAGATACATAGGTAGATACAAGAGGTACAGGCATGAGGTAGCTCCCGTGATGATATGACAGTAGACAGCAGATAACTTAACTGCGTATTCCTTTGTTTACGATACGATAGGACGACAGGTCAACTTATACAAGCTACTCATTCTATATGTCCCAAATACTTAAGCTATGTATTCGGGTCACCATCTCCAAGATTACCACTGTTGATGACAACAGCGTAAATTATGCCATAATTCAAACCCAACTGTGCAAACATTTTTGACATCCTCATTTTCATAAAAACCTTTGTTTCCCTAAAAGTTAAGTCAATATGGTAACGTAAACTCATTGTAATAACAAAACACATTAAATTAATCGATATTTCGCGGTTTGATTGTGCCTAATGATTATATCGATTACGATAAACTGACATGTAATATTTTGATTCCAGAATATTGCAGGTGAAGTGCATTTCTCAGAGTGAAACTTAGCAACTTTGTAAGTCCCATAAATGAATAGTGTGTCATTCTTCATGCGATGACTAATAAAGATCGATGGCTTAGGATTAACGTACCTAATGTACTTGTCTTAACAATTTTCAATGAATTTACCTTATTCTAGATTGATAAGATTGTATTGAGTCTATGTTTCTGCGAACTACCTATATGTACAAATGGTACAATACCTCAAGTAGGTAGGTACTTTACCTTCTATTCATTACTAACCACATTATTACGTCTCTTAAGTATGCACTAAACCGTTTAAAGACGTTTTTATTATTCTATTGATTGTATTGATGATCGAGAGACCTTGAGAACAAAGCGAGAGTATTTACTTACCTATAAATATCCCCGCAAATATGTTTATGATGTGGTCGTTACTGTTGGCCTCTGTCGCGTAGCTGGACAGCAAAACTCCGGACACTGTCAGGCACAGTCCCGAGAGGGCCATGAACCTTGGCATGTGGCACAGTTTCACCACGGCCCTGCACCATGATTCCAGCAAGAGCCTTATCACCACAGCTATTACAGGCACCAAAGTTATGTCCACGTCCCATATCTGCATCAACTCGTCCGACTCATGGTCTTCCTCGCGAATTGCCTTCAACACTATCAGTCCATACATCGACGACAACGCGGGTACAGTGATGTGGTATATCACTGCTGACACAACAATCAGCCATCCGTAGCCGCCGTCTGGTGGTGTAGGTCCAATCTCCGGCTGTGAAGCCACAACTCTGTCCAAATGAAGATCTTCCACCCTGCTCTCTCCTCGCTCCACGCGATTAGGGGTCCGAATTTGCTCCTCCATGACTTTCACCACAAAAACAATCACTTCATGTTAAAAAATACTCGTACCTAGTCACTTTGTTATCTGTATGAAATGGGTGTGTTATCTTATCATTATCTTTTCGCGTAATCACTTGCTCTATATTTTTGAAATCAGCGCCAATTTAATCCAACACAACACACAACTGAAGCTCATTCTTAAGTTATAGTACTGCTCGGCTAAAGCCAGAATTTAATTATTTGAGTGATACAACTATTTACATAGAAAAGTAAAAGAAATGAATATCGGGCTAATATACAAAAATATTCAAGTTGACTTATTCAACTGCGTTGGTAGTTTCCGAACGAAAGCTAAAATAAGTAAAATGTTATCCTACCAAATGAAGAGAGCTCCTTCAAATTGCAAGAGTGGGATAGATAGACATAACTTATAACGAGACAAAATGAGACTTCCGTCATTTGATTACTACGCTGTGGAGCCTAGCCAAAATTCGGTTAGTACAAAATGAATGAATCCGTTTGATCGACATTCGTGAAAGACGCTCTTATAAGAATTTTCCCGTTTTTTTCGATAATGCAAAGGTATTTTTAATGAAACGTTACTTGAAATCGATTATACTGAATTTAGGGTTGTGTCAATGTTCTTTAGTGACAGGTTTTGTGTGTGATAACATGTTTTCCATCGTGTTCATAGTCCGTGAAGCGTTTTAATTGCTCGTGATTTTGGTGATTACATTTTTGTGTGTTGGTGCAGGTGTTTCTGGTGCTGTGCTGATGGATAGGGTCGAGGAGTGGTGGCGGTACAATGGAAACGGAGTCTGTGAGGTCTGAGCTGAGCGGCCGGTCGCGCAGAAGCTCGAGGCACCGGCAGCACACGCATCGCAGCACTCGGTAAGACAGACCTTCTTGCTTAAAACCTTCTCCGGAATCCATGACTGAAACCTACATAGTCACAGCTTAAATTCCTGCACAAATATTCCATAGATTCACTACATTCCCTTTGGGAAATTCCCCTACATAATTGTAGTGTGATTGTGATCTAGTAATTACAGTCTTCAACCAAATCACTATTGTTAACTTATAGTTTTATTGCTTGCTAGGGCTCTCACAAGGTCCAAAAAGGTTTGTTGAACCAGGATCACAGAAGAGGAGGGTTCCTCATTAATATTCTGTTGTAGTTTTAGGATTATTGTAAAACATATAGTATGCATAGCAGGTGTATGTAAATTTGTTAACTCATGATAACTATTCCATAGCTGTTTAGACAAGATAGATACTGGCTGTTTGTAAGCAGCATCTTTTGAAAATGGAATATGTATGTCTTCTTTAGTGTTGAGAGAAAAAAAAATAGATTGTATATTCTATTTGTTATAGCAAAAGTTAGTAGTATTTTGTAATGGTTTTCAAACATTCTGATGATAATTGTTGTTTTCACTTCATAGTAAAAATACTTTACAAATTCATAGTCTTGCATAAACTCACTGCAATAATACAGCATTTCATCACAGTTTATTTCAGGTGGAAATGTTTTGATTGCCACTTGACCAAGTAAATAACATCTTATTTACTTACTTGTGATGTTTATACAATCAGAGAAGCAAATGCCATTCCAAACACATAATGAACATACTATTGACAACTTAATATTTTAAGTAATTTTAACACATTGGGAAATCCAATAACATGATTAATGTTTTAATATTTCAGGAGCAACAAGTCACAGAGGAAGGAATCTTCAGACAACACGATGGCGCCTTTTCAAACCAGTGTAAACATAAACCCAGAGATCGGCAGGGATGGCCAGGAAGTCATAGAGGTCCAAATCTTGCCACAGGACGAGAACTGGGGAGAGAATACCACAGCGGTCACCGGAAACACTTCTGAAGGGTCACAGTCCATGGAAGATGTCAGCAACTGGCCCATGGAGTCAGATAATGGCATAGGTTTTGTTTGCACAAGATATTTCGGCACAACTATAGCTCTTGGGCTATCTTTTGTGTCTTTTGTGAGCCCTTTAGCAATGGTTGTGCTGCCAAAGATTGGCTTCTTCCCAGGATTGTCAGACAATATTGCCATACAGCCTAGCCAGAGGATACAGTTGCTGTCATGCACTGCTGAATGTAAAGGCATACTCCTTTCCTTAGCCTTCAAACTAGTATTACTTGCAATCGGAGTGTGGGCAGTGTTTCTAAGGCCAAGGAATGCAATCCTACCAAGAATATTCGTGTTCAGAGCTATGACACTCGTAATTTTAGCTGTGTGTATATTTTCCTACTGGTTGTTCTACATTGTGCAGATAACTGAAGCAACTAAAGCCCTTGCATTAGGCGAGGAAGCAATGGATTACAATGCCTTAGTCTCTTACGTATCCAGTTTTGCGGATACTTTATTGTTTATACATTATATAGCTGTTATTTTAATGGAGATCAGGCATTTAGAGCCTGTGTATTACATAAAGATTGTACGAAGTCCTGATGGGGAGAGCAGATCATATGCGATTGGACAGCTGAGTATACAGAGGGCAGCTGTGTGGGTTCTGCAGAAGTATTATACGGAATTCCCGATATATAATCCATATTTGGAGAAGATACCAATATCTAAATCGCAGAGGAAAGCCCAGTCTAGTATAAAGTTCTATGAAGTTGATGGGTCTACCAATGCAACGCCTGGACAAGCTAGGTAAGTCATTTTTGAGACTTTCTATAATTTAGTTTGACTTAAAAGGTAATAATTTCTAATTGTTATTTGAGACTCCAAGAGAAACATTTCTATTATATTATGTATCTTATAAATTGTTGTAATTTAAATTTCAACCGAGTTCACAAAAAGTAACTCGACTTATTTAACAGTTAGAAGTCGATATTAATTGTTATTTATAGAGTATCCCGTCGCGGTCTAATGCCTAATGGATTAGGCATAGCTATGCCTAATATAAAAAGAACTGTGTCGAATCGCATTATAAAGAGCGCGTCGGATTGCCGAAAGCTCGTTGGTAGGAAATAATTGTAATGCTTCTGCCTCGGTTTCGACTTCCGAGTAGTTTTAATTAAAGAGTTTACATCAGTCAACGTTTTTTAAGGGCATAAAAAACGTTTTTCTTTTGCCTATCTTTCCTTATTATTTAATCGTATTGTTTAGCCAAGTGAACATTAATTTGTTCACTAGTCCCTTGTATTGTACGCGAATTTACGCGGCATGCAAGCGGCTAGAAAAAGGTGGGTGGATACTTCGTGGTTGATCCATAAATGCCACTTGATCAGATCTTGGTTTAAGTCTTGTCTTGATCCCTAACATTACCGTATAGGAGCTAGACATGTTATAAATCCCAATTTTTTTTTTATCTTTTGTCTGACTTGCACACTATAACAACTAGATTGATAAACATGTATTTTGGTCTTGAAGATGGAGATAATTTGTCTCCTCCTCCTTTTACTAACAGCCAGCTACAAATCATTCTAAACTCCGTCTGACTTGTTCTCCACTGCAGATCAGCGTCGGGCTCAGTGGGCGGGTCTGGGCGGCGGCGCGACTCGGGGTCTGCGCACAACGAGCGCTACTACGAGGAGGCCGAGCGCGAGCGCCGCGTGCGCAAGCGACGCGCGAGACTGCTGTGTGCCGCCGAGGACGCCTTCGCGCATGTCAGGCGCGTCAGGGTGTCTACTAATGGTATGTGGAAATTTTTATTTGGTATCATAGTTCAAGTTATCATTAGGAATAAACTCATTAAATCACCAAAGAAATTACACAAATCTTTTTTTTTTTAATTGTTTTACATATATTACTTATTTACTGATTAGGGCCTTTCTTTACTAAGCTAGGCACATTTTCATATCACATAAATTCAAACTCAATTTTTTTTATTTCAAATAGGCCTATCAAAGCTCTTTCGAAACGTCAAAGTTAGGTGCACGGTTCCAAAGAGTTGGTCTCATGGAGAAGAACCGACAAGAAACTCCATGGACACTACCAAGCATTGTTCTCCAATAAGTAGCACAAGTCCTAAGTAATAAGATCTGATTCTTACAGTTTAAATCAAACGTTATTTTTTAAATGTAGGTACGCTAGGTATATAATTATGTACACCCAGAATCAGTTGTAGAAACAAGACAAGTATTCTCACCCAAAAACATCGTTATAAACATAATAACTTGACAAATGATCTGTTGTGCAGGCGGAGCGCTAGGCCCGCGCGAGGCGGCGCAGGCGGTGTTCCCGTCGCTGGCGCGGGCGCTGCAGAAGTACCTCCGCGCCACCCGCCAGCAGCCACGACATTCTGCTGACTCTGTGAGTAACAAATTCATTATCTGTCTAGCGTTATCCCAACTATATTGGGGTCGGCTTCCAGTGTAACTAGATGCAGCTCTACTAGAACTGCTTATCTGAGCTCTTCAACCCAATTACCAGACAAACCTGGTAGGACTCCTCGGTAAGACTTTTTGGCTCCTGACTGTATATGATAAGTAACTACTGCCAAAGATCCACTAATCGTGCCTTCCAAAACACAGAAGAACTCTTCATGACAAGGTCACACGTTGCTAATACCTTTATTTATTTATTCAACAATCTTAAATAGAATATTGTCTTTCCTTCTCTTCAGGTACTCGCCCACCTAGCACGCTGCCTCTCCCAAGACGCATCACCACGTGCCTTCCTAGAACCCTTCCTAGTTGAAGGTCCAGTGCTCTCAGCTGACCAGGAGACCAGACCCATACAGAGATGGTCTCTGATCTCCGACGAGCTCCTAGCAAGGCCTTTAGCAGACAACATCGAGTTTCAATTAAGACAAGGTGATATCTCCCTTATTTGTACCATTAAACAGCTGCCCAAGTTCTCACTGACAGAAGAGGTCGTCGACCCCAAGAGCAACCGTTTCGTTTTACGCTTGAACTCCGAAACATCAGTTTGACAGGAGGAGTTTTGTAGTCGCGATGACTTTAGGCTTGTATGACATTCGGAGTACTTTTAGGTTAGGTAGTGAACAGATTTGTTTGAAACATTTTGCATTATTAAAGTATTGGCAGCTATTATATAATTGATTAGAGAATATGTAAATAGATTATTTAGCTGAATAATGTTCTAATTTATGAATTATTGTATGGCAATCAATTTGGCGCGAAATGCATTTCCGTTCATTGCCTATCCATATGAGTAAAAGGAATTAGCAAAAACAGCTTTCTAGATAATTTGTGGCTGAAATGAAAGCTAGAACTTTTTAGCTACGCGTAACATTCTAAGTACTCCGTAAGAGTAATATCCGTAAGCGTAAACTTAGTGCGAAGAGAAAACTTAAAACGTTTTTTATACATTCTATAAAAAAATCAGCGCAGTGAAAGCTTACTAAAGAATTCTATAAAAGAAAAATATTCTCTTCTATGGAACGTCAAGTTGTCAGTTGGCAGTAAAACTCAAATAAGGGTTATATTTTTTTATGAGAATACTTAATTTTGTGTAATGAATTCTCACTCATCTTTTATACGTTTTAAATCAATACTCTTTCCAGTAAAAGAATCTCAATGAATCTCAAGTTAGTTTAAGTAATGAGGTTTGCCGCCATTTTGTTAAATTAGTAAAGACTAGACTGCATTTAATGTTTTATATCTAGATATAATTTGTACATTCGTGTCATATTTTACAAATGTATTAAGCACAATTTTAGTAAGGCATAGAATAAATTTAATATTTAATTGATAGGATAGGGGTACACAATGTGAATTTAAAAATAAATAGCTATATTGTGACGCTAAATAGATCCTGGATTCTAGCATTACATATAAAACCTGAAAACAAGTATTAATCTACCAATAGTTATAATAATCTACCTAAAACAGCTAAAGCACAGAATTTCAAAATATGGCAACACCATTTCATTTTTAAACTGTGAGAACGCATTTTGTACCTTTATCTTAAACCTGGTGAATGAATCTGAATATTGTATTGTATATTCTTATATTAAATATTAATTATACCATATCATAGGTTTATATTTATTGAGAAATAGGTGGATGAATGCTCGTACGCAGCTATTTAAATGTAGGCTAAATGTTTAAATATTAAGTGGTATATTTTAAAATGCTTATTATTTTATGAGACGTGAAACTTTAAATAATTCACTTTTCTACTATTTATTTATGACGAAGTTTAGTTGACTTTTATTAAGCATTTTAAAATATACCAAAGTATGTAAAAGACAGTTGTAAGACTGGTTTTCATAGATTTTTGAACTTTTTACATAAATGCAAGTGAATGAGGTTGTGCTTAGGACAATTATGAATGTGTGGGTGTCGCTGAATTGACCAAAGAGCGCTTGGAATTTGTAGCTAATTATAACGTAAATAAGGTCTAAAATCGTTTGGCACGTAACCGTGGCAGCTTTTAATGTGCTGAAAACTGCTTGAACGCGAATATCAATTTTTATAGACTTTTACTTTGGAATATTTTGAACTCCATACGTAAGACTTAAAGTTCAATATCATATCTCGGCAATGCTTGCCTGGTTGAAACATATTCAGATAAATCTTGTCAGTATTTCTTCCATATCACAAAAAAGGTTTTTATCAACCTTTTAAAAATATTTTGGATTAAACATACCTCGTTTTCAGACTTCCAATTTTGAGATTAGGCCAGTTTCGGCCGTGCAGCTTTAGCTGTGGACTTCAATGCTCAAATAGCAGCCTTTTTGTAAAATGCTTGTGCCTGCTTAGTTTAAGAAGTATATACTGTAGCTATGTACAAGTAAGTACCGAATTCCATGGAATATTTACGGTGAGGTGCACCATTTAACTATAACGATAACCGAACCATTTTCTGTCGTCTAAGGAGCGCATCCGGCCGTGCTCTCGCTGTGGCGGCGTATTGGACAAAGTATAGTCTCAATATAAGATATGTCATCGACACGAAAGAAGAAGTCGCCGATTCTACATGGTCGGCAAGTATACGGCTGGTTATGGTTTGGTTATAGTTATAGTTAAATGGTGCGACTCACCCTTAGTGTAATAGGACATTTTGACAACTAGATTATTGTTTAGATGATTTTTTGAAAGAGTTTGGTGTGATTATGCTGGTGGCTAGTTTTCGATGTGAAGTTGATAAGAAATTGCGAGTTTTCAATGCCAAGCTGATTACTGAAAACCACGTCAATAGTATTGGCCACCAGCAATTAAAAAGGAATACTTAATTTATAAAAATATTGAACAAAAGGCTAATTAAATAGATTTGTTATATTTTCGAATGAAAGACTCAACATGCACAAAGTATTTGCCTATAGATGTAATTATATGCACAATATCGTAATCGTTGTAAAACAATTTGTACACTTTTGTATTTTTTAAATAATATAAAGTGAATTTTGTATTTGTGGTATTTTATTTACTTACTTACACTGTTTTTGGTCACCCTAATATAACAATACTCAGCTTGCCCTATTTGTTTTGTCTCTATATGATTTTGTCTTTAGACGATGCATCACCAGTAATATTAAATTTTAATTGCATCATTTTGATTTGTCATTGATAAATGATATCACTGTACTTCCTGGTGATAAAAGAAACGTATCTTTTGTACTGAAGTGTGTAAAACAAAGGAGTACAGGTGGTGTTTGACTCATCAAACATGAGTTAAGATTATCTGATATCCTGTTTGTAAGTCTCTTAGGTGTTTTTATTAAAGCACTAAATCAAAAAATCAAAATCAAAAGTCATTTATTCAAAGTAGGCTGAAAATCAGCACTTTTCGAACGTCAAAACAAAAGACAGCCCCCAAAACGCCTGCCCTTCACCACTTCCTATGTGTTTTTGCTGGGAAGAAGAAGTGGTGGAACAAACTCCCCAGCAACACAATTCTGTCTGAATGGTTTGAAGAACCGTATACAAATATTTAAATATCACTATACAACATTGTATACATAAATTTGTATATAAAATCAATTTAAATACTTAATCATGTTGGCTAGTACACACCTTACCCATACCTATTACTCAAGCAGTTACAAAAGAAATTTAATAAAAAAAGAGTGAAAAATATAAAAAAATATAATGCCTCCATTCAGTGAAGATAGATATAGTTTAGGGCGTACCCACCGACATGTCAAACAGTTTTTATGAAAAAAATTAAATAAATAACAACATAAACAATGAAAACGGTGAACTAGGACTACCGTTCAAACCAAAAGTTATATATATTAGGTATATTACGGGTGTACAAATATGTAGTCAGCAAGACGACCTGGTACCACAAGCAGCACCCGTTCACGAGCATAACGCGAGGATCAGCCATCGCCCCCCTCGCATTTTGAGGGAGGGAGACCACCGACGCTACCGCAAGCAATACCGTCAAAGGAGCATGACGACTTGCAGCTACACGACAAGGAAACAGTTAATACTAATAGATTCGCAGTCGCTAGTAGACCATTTACAAAATTAAGAAACAACTCATCGTAAAAACAGAACGATGATGGTAATTTGTCAGTATAAATAAAAAGAAAAATGTCACGTATAAAATAATATAAATCACATCAACTTATAATGATAACTTTTGAAGCTGTCCAGTGTTTAACATGAGGACCAACTATTTTTATCGTTTATGTAGTCATTAACTGTATAATAAGCTTTCTTCGACAGAATAGATTTGACCTGCACTTTAAATTTATCAAAAGGCAATTCTAAAAACGACTGAGGAAGTTTATTATAAAATCGAATACCAAGCCCCATAAATGTTCCATGTACCTTGTGAAGCCTGTGAATGGGTACGCACAGTTTATGCTTGTTCCTAGTGTTGATACTGTGGACATCACTTTTCTTGGTGTAGTGATGAATATTCTGCCTAATGTATAATATGTTAGCAAGGATGAATTGCGATGCCACAGTAAGGATACCTATTTCTTTAAAAAGTTCCCTTAAGGAATGCCTGCTACCTAACTTATATATTGCACGAACAGCTCGTTTCTGTAATACGAAAATGTTTTCTATATCTGCAGCTTTGCCCCACAGTAGAATACCGTAGGACATAACGCAATGAAAGTAACTAAAATAGACTAGTCGAGCTGTGTCTACGTCAGTGAATTGTCTTACTTTTCTGACGGCGTAGGCAGCAGAACTAAGCCTACCCGCGAGGCTAGATATATGTGAGCCCCACTGTAGCTTTGCATCAACTGTTATTCCCAGAAACACTGTTGACTTCACAGTTTCAAGAACTTCATTATTTAGGATAATATTAGGTCCTAAGTGTTTTACATTAGGCAAGGTGAACTTAACACATTTGGTTTTTTTAGCATTAAGAACTGAATTATTTGTTGTAAACCAGTGAGTAACTAAGGAGAGTGCATTGTTCACGTCATCAAATTGCTCTCTATTCCTATCAACTTTGAAAATAAGAGATGTATCATCTGCAAATAATACTACATCACATATATTTTTCAGATGGAATGGTAAATCATTTATATACACTAAGAATAAGAAAGGACCTAGAATAGAACCCTGCGGCACGCCCAATTGAACTGGTAGGCCTGAAGATTTGACACCGTTGATGTCTACGCATTGCAATCTATGATTTAAATATGATTCTATGACGTTTAAAGCTCCGTTTTGAACGCCGTAATAACGTAACTTGCGTAAAAGTGTGTCATGTTGAACGCAATCAAAAGCTTTGGAGAGGTCGCAAAAGACTCCAATTGCGTTTTGAGAGTTTTCCCATGCATTAAAAATATGTTTTAAAAGAGCAACACCAGCATCGGTAGTCGAACGACCCCGAGTAAAGCCATATTGTTCACTATGGAGGAGGCAATTTACATTAAAATAACTGAGCAACTGCTTGAGTATTAACTTTTCAAATATTTTACTAAACGCAGGTAGAATTGAAATTGGTCTAAAATTACCAATATCCGACTTGGTTCCTGATTTAAACAAGGGAACGACTTTACTTTGTTTCATGAGGTCGGGAAATACACCCGCATCAACGCATTTATTGAATGTAACAGCTAGATAAGGAGCAACAATGTCAATGATATTACTTAAAAGTTTAGTGGAAATACCCCAGTAATCACCGGTGTTTTTTGACTTAAGAGTTTTGAAGGCATTGATGACGTCATGCGGTGTTACATGCTTAAACTTGAACAAGAAGTCACACTTGGGTACACTACTACGCAAAAGCTTCCCATACAACCATTTTTGGTCGCAGATATGATAAAGATGTAACAAGTCGCAACAGTTTCGTAACAGGTACGACACAACGTGACTGTGTAGGGATTAGCTTTTATGTGTTGTAACGGTTCAGTAAAAATGTGACGGAAACTAGATTCAGTAACTTTGTGTGGTCGCTGTTTCGATACTTTACAGCTTAAGTTGTAACCACACATTTTAGAAACTTTGCGTTTGGTTTGTAACCAGTGTGCAATGTTGACACAATTGTGTTGTAACTGGGTAGTAACATGGTGTAGTCGATGTTCCAGAACCCTTTAACACTAACTGGCATATATAAAAACATGACGAGAGCCAGTTATTCTCAAACTGTCTATGTTTTCTGCCGTTATCAACCATTTAATGAAATTTAAAATGAGTAAACAACCAAAAACCTTACGTAAACTCCGATGGACTTCAACTTTTTACAGAAGAGTTAAAGAAATAAGTACGTCCCAAAATATCTCAAGTACCTAATTGTACTCGCACACAAGTTTTTTTTTTATTATAATAATATTTTTTTCATAATGTTGCATTGTTGGTAGGGCAAATTGACGGATACCCATTTTATTGAACTTAAAACTTATTTTTTTCTAGGCCATTTACAGGAAAACAATACGGAATTTCGTACCGAGGAGCTTAGTGGTACCTATAGTCCCTAGTGCCAAAGTTTCAATTTTCGAGCTCCAAATCGTTGTTTTTTCTTTTTCTCGGCCAAAACAAGACGTCTTCGTCTTTAACCCAAGTAGGTAATTAGTACAAGCGATATTAATTCTAATGAGCCTTCTTTGGTTAGAACAATGCAAAAGGGCATCTGATAAAAACTTTGGAAAACACTGTAACCAAATGTTAAGAGAAACCATCTTAAAAATCTAGTAATTTTGTAACAAGTTACCGTAACATGTCGACACGTGTCGACACATTATCGTAACTTTGTGACTAGTTGCGACGAGCATATTTTTCATAACAAACATCAAAAATGTTTTTTCATAGTTCATTATTTATCAATTTTATGAGTAAATCTTGCTAAAATAATTTGTATTAGGATTAAAACATTTGATATTGTATTTAAATGGCAGCTTTTGAGCACTCGATGTGCATCATTTTATATTTTTATTTTATTTATCAAAAGTTTTTCTTTCGCCAGAATTATTAAAACATGATATTACGGTGGCGCGTTGGAAATATCAACATATTCAACGAAATTACACAGTAAACTTTTTTTCGCAATAAGATTTGAGCATTATAAACCATATTAATTAATGAAAACTAAAACTTTGTTTACTTACCTTGAGTTCATCAACTCAAGGTAAGTAAACCGTCATTATGGGATTTCTTGTATATTTATCATTTCGTCGTGTCACTCACGCACGAGCCAACGAAATTGATCGAACGAACGAATGATTGAATGATTAGTGCGAACTCTGGTTAAAATATGGTAACAATGTTACGACACGGCGACGTAAATTAGAAACAAAATGTTACTTGTTTATTGTGTCGAGATCTTCCCCATTTTTAGTTGCAGCGACGGCGCTAACACGGAACGTCGACGAGATTATGTTTCGAGATAGATCAGTGTCGACACTAAGTGTCGAAACGGTTACGTTATGTTCGCAAAAATGGTTATATGGGTTCTCAGCATCAGTCGAAGAAGAATTTAAGGAGCGAGTTGTAGCTATGGGTATATCGGCAAAGAACTCGTTAAAGGCTTTTGCTACGTCGTCCGCATGACTAACAAGTTTGTTATCGACTAGGATCTCAAACTTCTTTTCATGACTGACCGATTTACCAGTTTCGTTATTTATTATTTTCCATGTAGTTTTAACTTTGTTATTAGACTTTTTAATTGTGTCGCTTATGAATTTAGATTTTGCCATATTACAAACCTTTTTGAATAATTTAGAATATTGCTTAACATAACTAACAAACGCATCATCAAATTGATACGTTTTTATTTCATAATATAGCTCATACAGCCTCGCTCTACTTTTATAAATACCTGTCGTGGCCCATTGATTAAAGTTAGCCGAGGTACTTTTAATTTCCAAAGTTTTAGTTTTAAATGTCGAATCAAATTCTTTCTGAACAATCCTGAAAAGTGATCCATAGATGGCATTAGGATCCTCATTGTTAATAATTTTGGGATTTATTTTTTTAGCTACATTACATTTAAATCTGTTACAACGACTAGCTGAATGGGGCCTGCATTCAATTTTAAGTGGACTCGTATGGATAACCATGGGAAAACTCACTTTTTGGCCACAGTGATCAGACGTGAGGGCGTTGAAGACTAAATTATTATTTGATTCATCGGAATCGGTAAATATATTATCGAGGCAAGTAGAAGAAGAAGCCGTTATTCTAGTTGGTTCATAAAATAAATTCACTAGATTGAAAGACTTAAATAAGTTCAAAATTCTAGTAGTTAATGGCGAGGCCTCCAAGATATTAACATTGAAATCACCACATACAATTTTACATTTGTGACTTGATTTTAATTTATTAAGTGAATCTTCAATTACCGATTCGAATATATTGAAATCTCCTTGGGGGGGGCGGTAAACGCAGATTATAATATAGCGCTCAAGTTCAACACAGGACAACTCTATAGTGCGCTCGATAGAAAGTTTAACTATATCCAGGCGTTGTTTACATTTTAAATTATTTGAAACTAGAATCAAAGAGCCGCCTCGAATAGCCTTACTTCTTACAAACGCACTTTGTATTGTGTAATTGTTATCATTAATAAACAATAACTCATGCTCTTTTAACCAATGTTCAGTTAAACACAAAACATGAACATTATGGGTTTCCATAAATAAACTTAATTCTAATTCTTTGCCAGACAGGCCCTGCATGTTTTGATGTACAACATTCAATACATGCGGTCCATCCTTTGTCGCGCCTAATAGTTTAAACTACTAGGCGAATCAATAATTATGTTAGTAGTACTACTAACAGTATCCGTAGGTATGTAATAAGTACCAGTGTCAATGTGTATATTATATGCTAAAAGATTAGCAATGTGTCTTCTACAGCTAGGTGGCAAATACATTGAGTATTCAGTTAATTTAAATCTACTTATAAATTGGTTTATATCAAAAAATAAAATCGCATTATCAAGACGACATGTCCTATTATAAATTAACATATTTAAATCAAATATGTGCCTATTTTGTTCCATTGATAAACTGTCAGAATAAGGCAAAGCACACAGTATGAATTTGATTTTTTTAGTTTCATTTAAATGTGTCATCAAGGAAACACATTCTAATATGTCTTTCTTTGTAACAGCCAGGCTATCCCCATAAAGCAATATAACAGTTGAAATGGGATTAAGCTGTGATGATTTAATATTTCTAATTAAGTGGCTAAAACTGGCACCAGGTACACAATGATTAATTACCTTATGATGCGAACGCTGATTAAAAATGCTACCAAAACCTTGACCAAAATGATCTGAAAATATGTAATTAGTATTTTTATTTAAATTAATATTTGCAATGGAGTTGCTGGAATCTACTACTTGACACACTGGAGCCATGCTGGTGACTAACTGCAACTCAGATGTTGGGGGATTACATGGGAGAGTGTCAACCGGTTGAGACACCGGTGCCATGGAGGTGATTAATTGTTGCTCAGATGTTGAAGTGCTGGCATGATTACAAGAGAGGTATTTTGTCAGAGACTCATGCCTCTCTGCATTTTGCCTCACTAGGTCAGCCAGCTCACAGGCCTCCTGCATGCGCTCACTCAGGACATGTTGCGATGCTTCATATTTGCTACAAATATCCCTAAGAGAAGATTCTGTACGACAGAGATCCTCTTGTAAGCGCTGAGTGTCTCTCTCATAGATATACCTACAAACATCCAAGTTTTCTTCACAATTGTTTAAGTCACTTAACAAATTAATGTTTTTCTTTCTAAGAATGTTATTTGTTTTACACACTTTTTCCTTCTTTAAAGTTTTCCTAATTTTTCCTATAATTCTATTTAATTTTAAATATTTTTTAATTTTATTGTGAGAATTGAATGTATCTCTCACTGTATGTATCTATCAACAAAAGCAATAAATAATCTAGCTACTGTATGTTTTTATGTTTACCAATTAGAGAAGACATCGGTTTTATACTTATCAAATCTATCTCGGAATAGGTACGGATCGGATTCGCTAAAAAAACAAATTATATACCAAAGTAACAAATGCATTTATTTAATAATATCAACAATTATTTTATACATAACACTTACTCGTACCAACTATCTCTTTGCTCTCAATATCTCATGTAATATACCTCTTACAACACTGTCATAAAGCTCAAATTGCAACTTCCATGAAAAACCTTTATAATCATAGGTCTATCTATTACTCTCACTCTGAAAACTAGCAGCCATAGGTAACACACTATAAGCTGTAGAAGGATTATACATATTTTTCAGGAAATTACACCTAGATTGCTTCTTAGGAAGACAGATAAACATCCACATGGCTATGAAAGCGAGCATTGCGCAGAAGGTGACGACTGCTATTGTCAAACCGATGTGGCTTTCTTTGCAGCTGAAGTTTTTGGCTTTCAAGTCGAATATGCGGGCGTTGAATAAGTATGATGGGGTACCGCACCTGAAAATAGATAATATAGACCTTATGGGTACAAATGCTGTGCATAAAATGCTTTGATACTTCGATAATTGAACTTTGGTTCAATAAATTCAGAGCCACTCTTTATACGCCGTGGTTTTAAGATCATTCGACGGATCATTGCACTTTTATCTAATCTTATTTATATTTATACATACACCTGCTGATTTCTGAACAAACATAGCCCGCATTTTTCTCACTGAAATAGTTATTTGCATCTGATAAGGCAGTCAACAAAGCGGCCGTGACTCACAGTAGCTCACTGCTGTACACAGTATAATCTATCGCTGAAGGCATTGTCGCGGATCAAAACAAGGTCATTTTGCACATTACTCGCGTACCATTGAGATTCTCTTAACTACCATGATTCGAAGAACTATTTTTATATTCTTTTGTTTAAGAAAATGATGATTGGCCTATCTAAATACGTTGAGATGTTTTGTTATCGCATCGTATCGAAAAGACTAGATCACCACAGGTTTATGAAGATAACTCGTGTCTGAAGTAAATTTTTATCTCATGATTTTATTCATTTATGGATATAAATATGGCAGTCATCGACTAATTTGATCTCCTGAAAAATATTTTCAAACGAATGCCGATTGAATTAGGCAAGCACTTACCTCAAATGCTCATAATATTCCGGTGATATTTGCAATTTCTTGATCCAAACTAACTCGCAGTCGCATTTCCAAGGATTGCCTTGCAAGTCCAGCTCAAGTAGCACTCCAAACGGCATAGACAACGCTTCGTCCAACTTCGACAATCTTGATCCCTTCAGCGAAAGTCGTTCCAATTCAAAATTATCTGCGTCAGCCAAAACTTCTCTTCCGAAAGCCAATTTACTAAACGACGTCAAATTCTTGTTCCTTTCGAGTTCCAAGACTTTTAAAGCTGGTAAGTACTTGAACGTGGCCTCAGGTATTGTTTTTATTTGCAAATTATTCAGTTTCAGCACCTTCAAGGCAACGAGGTCAGTTAGATCTTCGCTAAATATGGCAGTTATGGGATTATCTGACAGATCGAGATACTCTAACGTGTACGGGATCTCAAACATTTCAGTTATGCTGTTGTTCGATATTATGAGTTTTCGTAAATCGTAAGCGTCTACGAAAAAGTTGTCTGGTACATTCCCAAGGTTGATACCACTCATGCTTATGTTCTGTATCTTGTCTGTAAGCCCGAAGCCAGATCTATCGAAGAGATTCGAGTCCCTCAAAGCTGGACCCAAATAGTTATTGTCCAAAACGATTTCATTCAAACTGCTCAAAGGATGAAACATCAATTTGGTGAATGAAGTAAATCTATTATTTGCCAGATTTAAATATTCTAACTTCTTGACGCCTCTAAACGTTTCTTTGTCTATAAACTCTAGCAGGTTATTACTTAAATCTAATCTCTTTAGTTCTGGCAACTGGAAGCTGTCGGCATCAATCTTAGCGATTCCATTATCGTTCAGTATTAGTTCCAGTAGTGTGTTGGACTTAAATAGCGTAGATGAGTGTACTACAGATATGTTAATAAATGATAAATCTAATGAGTGCGATATATCAGGTAGGGAGTAATTACTTTGTAAGATATTCCAGTGTTCATGCGAGCACACGATCCGTTCACCCTCGAACTCTAGTTCACTTTCATATCGTTTGCATATGCAGGCGTCACTGTCACAGATCGACGAACAGTTAATTTGTATTATTAGAGCGAGTATTAACAAGTGGACGAGCATTTTGTCGCGTCTGCACCTCAGGTACTGTGCGATAAGTATGAAAACTTATCGTCGCTAGATAATTCTTATCGATACCTAGTTATTTGGTCATTTCACTGCACGACGTTGTGACAAAGAATATAACGTTATCAGTTAGACATTTGGTACAAATACGTCGTATACGGGGAAAGTCGGATCTTTAGATAATTATTGTTTGTTTATTTTGTCTGAAACCTATATTTAGTAACCAACGTTTTGTAAACGAATGAATGCGATATAAATATATAGTGTTAGACGTTTTATGAATTCAGTATTTTCCTTATATGACATCACATTACAGTCATACTACGAGTCAGTCATTCTTTTGTCTACATTGAACAACATTAATATAATGAATATGTTAATGAAAACTTTAATAAAAACAATAGAACTTAATTTTCATAACTTTATTCATGAAGATTCATACAGTTATAAGTCGTTTTAATTAAATTCAAACTCGAAATACTTTCTACGAGTTGAGATGTAGGTACAGTGATACCAAGTTATCTTATAATCTACATAGTAAATCAATAATTAATGGTTAACTTAAAATCTACCGCGAGTAGCTTGGACGCTTCCCTTCGCACTGGGGTCTTCATGAGCCTAGAAGGAACAATAAAGAAAATATTTAGCTGACATTGGAAGTGGTTAAGAGTGAGCGTTTTAGGGGCTGTTTTTATGTTTTCATTCTTGACATTTGAAGTGTTGATATAGCATAATTTGAATAAACATTTTTCATTTGGAGTGCGTCTAAAATAATATTTTAAGAAAACCCTCTCCAGCCCGCGAGGGTATTACTAGGTACCGACATCTCATTCTAATAATAAAGAAAAAAAACTTATTTTTTCTTACAAAAAATAGTAGTACATACCTTAATAACAATACAAGTCCTAGGCCCAGTGTTCCAGAGCTGAGCGGTCTCGTCAATAAAGGCCGCTTCGACTGCCACAGTGTAAAGACCAGGCGTGTTGACTGATACCAGCTGTTGTGCCGAGAAGAAGTCGCGGACGGGAGTCACTGTCTGTACCGCTGTTAGTACCGGCGGGATGTTTGTAAGTTCCACCGTCTGGGGGGAAAAGATCATTATTTTGAAATATGAAAAACAAAACCTTAATTTTATAAACAGGTGAAAGAATTTTAATAAATCCAAAAATAGCACTTTAGGGACAGTTTTTTCGCATATCATCTGAAAGTACACTGTCCGTCAGTTGCAGAAAGTTAAACCTTTTAAATCTATTGCACTCTTTCATCGTCAACAAGATAAAAAGTGTTAGAACTAGATTTAAAGAAGCTTTAATTTTAATGGATCTCTGTGCAACTGTGTTTCTGATAAAAATTTGTCGTAAAAGTAATATTTAGGGACTCACCTTTTCATTGGTGCGTGGGTGCGGTGTAGCGGTGACGGTAATCTGCACTCCCTTCACTTGACGCTTGCATTGGCGTTTGCTGTAGATCAAAACGTTAATATTGAATTATCCTTATTGGATAAAGAGTGTACATAAGGAAATATATAGGGCAGTTCATAGTGTAGATAAGGAAATATACAGGGCAGTTCATAGTGTACATAAGGAAATACATAGGGGAAGTTATAGTGTATATAAGGAAATACACAGGGGAAGTTACAGTGTACATAAGGAAATACATAGGGGAGTACATAGTGTACATAAGGAAAGACACAGGGCAGTTCATAGTGTACATAAGGAAAGACACAGGGCAGTTCATAGTGTACATATGGAAATACACAGGGCAGTTCATAGTGTACATAAGGAAATATATAGGGGAAGTTATAGTGTACATAAGGAAATACACAGGGGAGTATACAGTGTACATAAGGAAATACATAGGGCAGACCGTGGGCTGACCTACAGACATGTGTTGCTGGGGAGTTTGTTGCGCCACTTCTTCGTCCCAGCAATAACATACAGGAAGTGATGAAGGGTGGGGCATTTTGGGGGCTGTCTATTGTGAATTTCTGACGTTCGAAAAGTGCTGATTTATCAGTCTAATTTGAATAAACGTGTTTGAGTGTGAAAGTTTGTTGCGCTACTTCTTCTTCCCACCAAAAATACATAAGAAGTGGTAAAGGGTGGGCTGGGTGGTTTTGGGGGCTGTCTTTTGAAAAGTGCTGTTTTGCAGCCAGGCGGGGGACAGCGACACGCGGCACAGGGCGGAGCCCTACTGCTACACACTGTACCTGAGCGGCAGCACGACGCCCTCCAGCTTGAGCGCGAGGCGGTGCGACAGCGGCAGCGCGGCCGCGTGCTCGGGCGGCGGCGCCCGCCAGGCGGGGGACAGCGACACGCGGCACAGGGCTCCGCTCGCTCGGCCGGCACACACGCCGCGGCTCCACACGCAGCCGCCGCTGCACGCGCGGACCGCGGCTAGCACTGCGTCCATGTGCTGGGTAAAGACAACCAGATACATAGGGAGCTGTTCTTATCACTCAGCTTAAAGTAAACCAGAAATATCGAAAGTTGATCCCACTCCGTATCCTATTCCCTTGAAATACATAATTATAAGGAATCTCAACGTGTCTCTTCATGGTATTCCTGTTAGAATTTTAAACAGATTCTTTCCATGGCAGTCTTATTGGAAGCAGAATGTTCTTATGACATTTAAAAGAATTACTGGATAATGAATGTGTTCAATCTAGAATCTTATTTGAAATTCGAACAACTTGCTACAAATCTTTGGTTCCAAATTCAATCTTCTATCGTACTCCATTGAGTTCTATTTTTGATTTGCATTGCTTGCAATCATACACATTTTTTTTCAATGAATCTAAGAAACCACCATTTACAAAAGCACTTACCCGATGTGTAATCCCAGGATTAGTAGTCGGATTATCAAACAGCTTGGTAGATATCTCATTGAGCGCGTTACTGGCTGACAGAGCGATCATTTCTTCCAACGTGGTGGGCTTAAAGTCCACGCTGTCCAGGTCGGTGGGTCGCTCCTGGCTGGAGGACGTGATGCGGTCCAGGAACTGAGCTAGTTGGTTGTATGTGTGCTGCGAACTGGGGTGCGGTTCAGGACATTTTGCTATGTTTTTTTGGTATTGGACTTGTGTTAAAAATGCAAAAATGTCTTCTAAAGTTCTTTATTGAAGGAAAATCGGCACCCATTAAAATATGGTCAGCATTTTTGGAACGCCTTTAAAGATATGAGTTGAAAGAGTTTTACAATGCGAAATTTATTTAAAGGATAATTTCATCCAGGACTGTATTAATAAAAAACGGCGAATGCTGAGGATAGATCTTGTTGAATTATGCAGGACAAGGACTTCACTTCCGCAAAAACTAGCCAGATCTTCAAACCCATTATTTTGGCAATATTTGAAAATATTTGGTGATATTTGAAAAAAGGATACATATGCAGCTGCCTGAGCGTAGAGTCATCAGCATGGAAGGCGGTGCTCGCTATGGCGGCGTACTTGTGCGCGACGGCGGCGACCGCGCGGGCGGCCTTGCGGACCGCGCCGGCGAACGCGCCCGCCTTCAGCGCGGGGTCGCGTTGACTCTGTGTGTGTAGCTACTGTTAGCTGTGTTGCTGTGTGTATGTATGTGCAGCTGTGTTAGTGTACAACCTTGCGGACCGCGCCGGCGAACGCGCCCGCCTTCAGCGCGGGGTCGCGTTGACTCTGTGTGTAGCTACTGTTAGCTGTGTTGCTGTGTGTATGTGTGTGCAGCTGTGTTGGTGTACAACCTTGCGGACCGCGCCGGCGAACGCGCCCGCCTTCAGCGCGGGGTCGCGTTGACTCTGTGTGTGTAGCTACTGTTAGCTGTGTTGCTGTGTGTATGTATGTGCAGCTGTGTTAGTGTACAACCTTGCGGACCGCGCCGGCGAACGCGCCCGCCTTCAGCGCGGGGTCGCGTTGACTCTGTGTGTGTAGCTACTGTTAGCTGTGTTGCTGTGTATGTGTGCAGCTGTGTTAGTGTACAACCTTGCGGACCGCGCCGGCGAACGCGCCCGCCTTCAGCGCGGGGTCGCGTTGACTCTGTGTGTAGCTACTGTTAGCTGTGTTGCTGTGTGTATGTATGTGCAGCTGTGTTGGTACAACCTTGCGGACCGCGCCGGCGAACGCGCCCGCCTTCAGCGCGGGGTCGCGTTGACTCTGTGTGTAGCTACTGTTAGCTGTGTTGCTGTGTGTATGTATGTGCAGCTGTGTTGTGTACAACCTTGCGGACCGCGCCGGCGAACGCGCCCGCCTTCAGCGCGGGGTCGCGTTGACTCTGTGTGTAGCTACTGTTAGCTGTGTTGCTGTGTGTATGTATGTGCAGCTGTGTTAGTGTACAACCTTGCGGACCGCGCCGGCGAACGCGCCCGCCTTCAGCGCGGGGTCGCGTTGACTCTGTGTGTGTAGCTACTGTTAGCTGTGTTGCTGTGTGTATGTATGTGCAGCTGTGTTAGTGTACAACCTTGCGGACCGCGCCGGCGAACGCGCCCGCCTTCAGCGCGGGGTCGCGTTGACTGTGTGTGTAGCTACTGTTAGCTGTGTTGCTGTGTGTATGTATGTGCAGCTGTGTTAGTGTACAACCTTGCGGACCGCGCCGGCGAACGCGCCCGCCTTCAGCGCGGGGTCGCGTTGACTCTGTGTGTAGCTACTGTTAGCTGTGTTGCTGTGTGTATGTATGTGCAGTTGTTAGTGTACAACCTTGCGGACCGCGCCGGCGAACGCGCCCGCCTTCAGCGCGGGGTCGCGTTGACTCTGTGTGTGTAGCTGTTTAGCTGTGTTGCTGTGTGTATGTATGTGCAGCTGTGTTAGTGTACAACCTTGCGGACCGCGCCGGCGAACGCGCCCGCCTTCAGCGCGGGTCGCGTTGACTCTGTGTGTAGCTACTGTTAGCTGTGTTGCTGTGTGTATGTATGTGCAGCTGTGTTAGTGTACAACCTTGCGGACCGCGCCGGCGAACGCGCCCGCCTTCAGCGCGGGGTCGCGTTGACTCTGTGTGTAGCTACTGTTAGCTGTGTTGCTGTGTGTATGTATGTGTGTTGTGTGGTACAACCTTGCGGACCGCGCCGGCGAACGCGCCCGCCTTCAGCGCGGGGTCGCGTTGACTCTGTGTGTGTAGCTACTGTTAGCTGTGTTGCTGTGTGTATGTATGTGCAGCTGTGTTAGTGTACAACCTTGCGGACCGCGCCGGCGAACGCGCCCGCCTTCAGCGCGGGGTCGCGTTGACTCTGTGTGTGTAGCTACTGTTAGCTGTGTTGCTGTGTGTATGTATGTGCAGCTGTGTTAGTGTACAACCTTGCGGACCGCGCCGGCGAACGCGCCCGCCTTCAGCGCGGGGTCGCGTTGACTCTGTGTGTGTAGCTACTGTTAGCTGTGTTGCTGTGTGTATGTATGTGCAGCTGTGTTAGTGTACAATCATCAGCATGGAAGGGGTTCCAACATTGCCATCACTCATTGCTACTTAAAATTGGTTTCTGCGCAACGACTTGTAATGTTCGGTGACGACAAGAAGTTTACGAAGAACTATAGTTGTGTGTGTTGGTTGTTTAATATTGGCGCAGAACTGTTCATAATAGCGTACAGGATTTTGAGCAGCGGCGCCTTGATGCCCTAGAGCCAAACGCTAGCTCCAGCACTAAGCCCTCCTATAACTACACTTACAATGCGCAAGGGCAATTTTACTGCGCTATTTGTGACCGCGAGTTCAAGGCAAAGTTTGGTTTCGCTAGTCATGTACGAGCCCATGAATTAACGAAACCAAACTGCCGATATATGCAAGGGTGTCGCCGTCGACGGGAACGTCTAGGAGGACATCATCAATATACTGTACCTACGAGCGGGTTTTAAAGCACTCATTAATTAAAAATTCCCCAGGCATTCTTCATCAACTTGCATCCACTGCTTCCTGGCCACATTCATTGGTCAGATCATTCGATTGAAAATAACTGACCTGTGAGAATGTATGCGCAATAGCAGGCGGTGGCTGAGTACACAGCGACCTTGCCGCATGCGCAGTCCTAGCTAACGCATTAAGTGCATGTGCCCTCGCCTTCGTCCAGGCCGGCGCCAGGGGGGAACAAGCCCCACACTCAGGAAACCCGCTCCACCTGCTAGCTACTTCCCAGCGGGAGCTGGCTTCTCCTAGACCAGATATACCTAAAGGGATTTATTGCAATAATAATAACTGACCTGTGAGAATGTATGCGCAATCGCCGGCGGGGGCTGAGTACACAGCGACCTCGCTGCATGCGCAGTCCTCGCTAAGGCGTTAAGAGCATGTGCCCTCGCCTTCATCCATGCCGGCGCGAGGGGGGAGCACGCCCCGCAGCCCGCGCACCCGCCCCCGCAGCCACCAGCGCCGCCCCCACCCGCCCCACCTGCACCACCCCACCCACTGGCTACCTCCCAGCCTGAGCTGGCTTCTTCGAGACCCGATATACCTGTAGAGATTTAATTAACTGAAGCCGGAAAATTCATCAAGAAAAATTACGGAAAAAGTCATTAGTTACTTTGTGGAAATCCATCATTCCTCTACCAATTTTATACTCTCTTATGTACTTTCCCTATGTATTCTCTACTGTAAACCGAAGCGAAGCGAGGGCGGGCTACTAGTACAATATAACCTGAAGTTAGAAAGATTGACATCTTACCAAAGTTGCATCGATTGATAGCAAGAATTACACAGGTACAGTTTTTGCAAAAGTCAATGGCACATAAGACAACAATTTATACCTATGTATTCTTTTATGTACTACTCCTATTACTGCCTTATACTACATACTCTACACTACATACACACTTTTGTACTAGCATTGTCTTCTCTTTGCACTTTCTTCACATCAACATGTATGTTTGTGTGGCCTGCATACCTATCCGTTTTCCGAGTGTACTTCTAATATCAAAAATTGATTTTTTTTTCACACACAATACTCCGAGACGACATAAAGTTTGGCTTGACTTACCATCTTCAACTAGCTTGGCATCGGCAGCGGCGGCGCGGTATAGCGCGGTCAGCCAGCGCTGCGCCGCCTCGCTCGGCGCTTCCTCCGACAGACGCTTCAATATGGCCGCCGCTAGACTGTGGTGACCGTACCTGGTTGAAGAAATAAACTATTTCATCCTCCGAGCCTTTTCCCAACTTTGTTGGGGTCGGCTTCCATTCTAACCGGATTCAGCTGAGTACCAGCGCTTTACAAGAAGCGACTGCCTATCTGACCTCCTCAACCCAGTTACCCGGGCAACCCGATACCCCTTGGTTAGACTGGTGTCAGACTAACTGGCTTCTGACTACCCGTAACGACTGTCAAGGACGTTCCGTATCGATATATCAGAGTTCTAAGTTCTACACTAGTGCCGTGCCGTATCGATAACACTCACCTGAGCGCAGCCCTAGCGACTCGATACCTCACCCAGCCGTCAGCGGGCTGTAGAGTGTTCAGTATCTGTTCCTGCCACGCGGGACTGATCTTGTGCGTCAGTGCCTTGCCCGCTCGCTCTTGGAACAGTACCGTGTATAGCAGCACTAGTGCCGTGCCGTCGTCTGGAGGATTCTCACTGAAAATAAAAAAATATAGTATCAAATATACTTGATTTTTGAAGTCAGAATGATTTTTAATTGTGAAAGTTACTGTAAAACTGGTAAATGACATTGTGCCGCATCACTAAGAGCATAACTACTGGACCTGTCTGCCCAATTCATGATCGATCGGATCACAAAGGTAGGATATACAACATGTAGGTGGGCACTCCCTTATATCTTTCTGGGGAGTCTGTTGCGTCACTTCTTCTTCTCAGCAAAAACACATAGGAAGTGGTGGGCGTTTTGGGCGCTGACTTTTGTAAATTTCTGACGTTCGAAAAGTGCAAGTTTTACAGCCAGGTTTGATTAAACGAATTTTGATTTTGATTTTATCCTATTATACTCTCCAGTACAGGCCTGCAGCTGGGTGTACAACACCCACCTCGGCAACGGTGCTAGATGCGCGGACGCGTGGGGGGCTCCGCCGAGCGCCGCCAGCGCCTCCAGCAGGGCTGCGGTGCGGGCCCCGCCGGTGCTGGCGCAGGCCTGCAGCTGGGTGTACAACACTCACCTCGGCAACAAGCTCAGCGCGTGATGCAGCGCCGGCATGGCGGGTGCTAGATGCGCGGACGCGTGGGGGGCTCCGCCGAGCGCCGCCAGCGCCTCCAGCAGGGCTGCGGTGCGGGCCCCGCCGGTGCTGGCGCAGGCCTGCAGCTGGGTGTACAACACTCACCTCGGCAACAAGCTCAGCGCGTGATGCAGCGCCGGCATGGCGGGTGCTAGATGCGCGGACGCGTGGGGGGCTCCGCCGAGCGCCGCCAGCGCCTCCAGCAGGGCTGCGGTGCGGGCCCGCCGGTGCTGGCGCAGGCCTGCAGCTGGGTGTACAACACTCACCTCGGCAACAAGCTCAGCGCGTGATGCAGCGCCGGCATGGCGGGTGCTAGATGCGCGGACGCGTGGGGGGCTCCGCCGAGCGCCGCCAGCGCCTCCAGCAGGGCTGCGGTGCGGGCCCCGCCGGTGCTGGCGCAGGCCTGCAGCTGGGTGCCCACCACGTTGGCGGTGCGGCCCGCGTAGGCTGATGCTTCGGCGCGGCTTAGTTGTACCTGAGGAATAAGTACATATATATAAAATATGTGTAGAAATAACGAAAGTTTAAAAACTTTTTTTTAAGTTTATAGTATGAGAGATTTAGGGTTTTAAGGTTTAAAAATAAGTTAACGTATATTTTTTTGATTTAATCAATATTTTTGGTCAACATTTGGCATGATTAATTAAAAGATTCACTTACCAAGCACCGCAGCGCAACTCTCAGCGACTTAATATTATTAGGATTGTCATTCTCGCCGGTAGCTATAACCAATGTCTCCAAAGCCAGCATCAGTTCACCCCCCTCCACTGGTATACATTCCTCGTAGCTGAAACGTATACATAAATAACTTTGCTGCTCCGAAATTATGTATAAGTGACGTTGTGATAGTCAAACGTTGAACACCAATACATTAAAATATTCCAATCTGTAAAATTTCCTCAAACAACATTGAACATTATTCTTTAGAGAAATAGTTGAAAATGTTTTAATGAATTTTGACGGATTTTAGCAGGTTGAAGTATCTGTTATAAAGTATCTATTTGGTAACGCTTTTGTCAACAGCAACAGTCACAGTAATGCGCAATAGTCGAACTTCAGAGCGGCAAAGTTGTTTGATGACGGCTGCAATTCCACTAATTATTTCTACCAGTAATTTTCACTCACCAATGCACCACAAGCCTGGTCAACACATCAGCAGCAGTGGCGGCTCGCGTGAGATCAGCGGACAGCGTGGCGTCGCTGCAGTAGCGGCGCAGCGCCGCGCAGCCGCCCGCGCCGCTCGCCGCCGCCGCGCACACTGCCGGGCATGACACCAGCTTCTGTAGGGGGACAGGGAGGGAAGTTTGAATATGGAATTGATACTAGCTTGTTGGGGAAGGAGAGGAGCTTGTGTTTCAATATGGAATTTTAGAATTCGAATGCGGCAATTCGATTCGTTCACAATTAATTATTGCTTTAATAATCTATAGATCTATCTATACTAATATTATAAAGCTGAAGAGTGAGTTTGTTTGTTTGTTTGAACGCGCTAATCTCAGGAACCACTGATCCGATTTGAAAAATTCTTTCAATATTAGATAGCCCATTTATCGAGGAAGGCAAAAAGCTACTTTTTATCCGGGTTCGTGTCGAGGTTCCCACGGGATGCGGGTCAAACCGCTGGCACGAGCTAGTGTGTTATATATTGTGTGTGTGTGTTATAGAGTATCTAAGCTTGGATATTCCATTATTAAGGAACGCCGTAACCGTCGCTGATACCAGATTTTGTTGAGAAGGAGGGCGGAGGGGCGGGTATGTGATGGGTGTGTTTGAAACAAGCTAAGGTGTCATGAAATGTGTATTTGGAAGACTCACTGGGTGGTTCAAGAGAATCAATTTTCCTACATGGGAGAACAGCTGTAATTTTTGCAGTATATTCTGACCTGCATGACTTGCAGACACAGCATGGTGTGTTCCATCTCGTGGCTGTCGGTGGCGGCGCGGACGAGCTTCTCCACGCAGTCGGCCGGCCACAGCGCCGCGTGCTCGGCCAGCTTGCGCAGGCCCAGGAGCGCGGCGCGACGGACGGACGAGCGGGCGTCGTTCATCGCTATGCTTAGGAGGAGTTCCACCTGGGAAGTGTGTTTAGACAATTTAATTTTGGTGGAAAATAAAAAGGATTTCAGGTAGGCAGTCGCTCTTTGAAAAACACTGATATTCAGCTGCATCTAGCTAGACTAGAAGCTAACTTAATTAGTTGGGAAATGGCTATTGGCTACGCAGATGATGAGTGCATTGTGTAAAGTACAAGTCTTACCCAAGTTTGATGACAAAATTAGTAAAACAAAAGCATATTTCAGACAGTAAGTTAACTAAAAATTTTTTGAAAGAAAGACACTGTTTAGTTTTTTGAAATAGCTATGAATGAATAAAACAAATTAGTCAGCTTCAACAAACTTACCTGATCAGGCACATGCACTACAGTATCGGCGGCAATGTGCGTGAGCGCAGTGATGGCGGCGCGCACCGAACTTGATGAAGGAAACCTTTCTAGTAACGAGCGCAATAGCTTCAGTACTCCTTGGGCTCGCACAGCTAGGGATTAAATTAAAAAAACTGTTTTAAACAGTAGTAATTCAAAAACAGATACAGTGGTATTTTATTTATAAGTATTAAAGTTTTTCCAGTTCATGTGAAATTAGTATATTTATGATGTTAATTTCAAAGGCAAACTTTGATCCACTACCATAAGATGAATTACTGAAGAGATGTATGTTTTCAATGTTCATTAAAAACTTACCTCCACCATGTACAGTCCTCAGAGCTCTGACAAGCTTGGCTCTACGTTCAGCTGCGGTGCTCTCACAGTCCACCATGTCCCACAGTTTATTGCACATGGCTACCGCAAATGCGCTGGAAATATATGCAAAAGTATTATAAAAGAAAGACAGCAGACTACTTGATTCTAATTTTAATGCTTCCTTGGGTATATTATGACATGAACAGTCTGTCTTTTTGAATGTAATTTGAGAATTGAATTTTATACTTATTGAAATAATTTTTGAGGTAATTTTAAAGAAATGGCTAAAACCTACTTGGAATGCTCAGCAAATCTTGTAGTAGCATAGATAGCAGCATCAACCTCCACGTTATCATGGCTGTCCAGTCCTCTACGTATGGCATGGTGCACATTCTGCCTCTCTGGTATAATTCCCGCCACTGCGCCCAACGTCCGCAGAGCCAAAGCCCTGGCCACCGGGTCATTTGAATGTAGAACACTGAAAACTCTTCTTAAAAACTCGTCGACGTTCAAAATCTTGTCTAAATGCTTCTCGCTCTGTTGACAGACCCTTAACACCCATAGACGGAGGAAATTATTCCCCATACGAAAGACATCGGCGAGTTTGAGAAACGAAGAGTTTATGAGTATAGGAAAAGGATATTTTTCGAATAACCGCGGGAATCGGACTATAGCTTCGCATTGTTCGCCCACTTTTCCTGAACGGAGACCTGGAAATAGACATGGTTATATAGTTTGCCAGAGTAAAGTGAATCTAATGTTTAGAAGATGGTTAGGTTATACCTTTGTCTAATTCGGTTAATGCCGAGTTGGCGTCTTGTTCCGGTTCACCAGAAGTATCATTAAACGTATTTAAACGCACACCGATCATTATTACTTTTTTATTCTTGTTTATTTATTGGAAAAACTGCATGAAACAAACCAAAGCCAAAGCAGCTTTGACAACAACAAACCAACCAATCAAACGAAGTTGACATTGACATTATTGACACTGACATAATTGCATTTCATATGGCCTAAAATGTGAAAAAGAAGAAAAAAAGCAATAAAATTATTTTCCTTTATATTTATTTGGAAATATAAACTTGGATTCAAATTTGAAAAGATCAATAATTTACAAAGATAATAAATGCAAATATATTATTCAAGGTGACTAGAGCCATCTATTGACATTTTTATATTCTGGTTTTGATAGCTGCGGCTTAAAATTCATAGAGGCCGCTAGGTGTATTAAATGACTGTTAAGGGTTTTTAACCGACTTTCAAAAAGGGGATATTTAATAAGATTTCTCCTTTTTGTTTATTCATGTATCTTCAGCGATTTATCGGAGATGATTTGCTTAGTTAATAGAATTTGATGAGGATCTGTTCAGCATTTTTTGATTAATTAATTTTACTTACAAACCAGCAAGCAGTTCATCAGATCATTCAACTATACCCACTTTGATTTATGCCTCATAAAACGAAGCTGCTGAGGTGCCTAATCGAGTAATTAGTAAGGTTTCTACCATAGCAACTTTTTTTCGTGCATCCGTAATCCTATGTACATATCTACTTTCGTTAAGATAATGTCGCGACAGATGAGTGCTATTTCAAAACAAAAACTGTATCTAAATATCCACGTAAAACACGACACCTAACCAAAACACCCCTATTAAAAGTAAAACTAATCCGTGGATAACTATCGGCAGAGCTGTGTTTACCGGCAATCCTCGGCTCAGCTCTCAAAGGGTAATTACTGTAACGGGAGTGTATGTCGCCATTACGGTGAAAATGGCGCGAAAGGTACCAACTCACTAATCATGGCGGATCGCTCGACAAAATGACGGAGTTTTGTTACATCAGTTCGTTAAACGTAATTTGTTATTAAATGGAGCCCGGGTTAGCTCGGGTTTGCCCGTATTGTCCAAATTGAAGGCTAATCATGTTGACTCGAGTTTCAGGGGACCTATCGCTTATTGATAGATAATTTGCTGGGGGACTTGATAGATAGTTCGCTAATAAGCAGGTAACCTGACGTTTTGGTCTCTCTGGGGGATCAAATTTGAAATATTCAAGTAGAAAACTAATAGAAACAAAATACCCTTCTTATTAGGACTAACATTCGACCCCTCTTAAGACAACATGTCAACTCTTGCCAATTGAAAATACCAATAAAGGCTTTTATGCTACAGCCCTTAAGTATAGTAAATATAGGGTTGTTACCAGCAATCCCATTAAATTCAAGGGTAGTCAGGTGCCTAAGTCAGGGTCATTACCATTAAGAATTAGTGTCAGGAAGGTCCTTGAACTAATAAGTTTTTTCCGTCCGGTGACATTGCGCAAGGCTGCGCGTGACCACCATGCATTATGCGCGGGAGCAGGACATTTCGGCGATATACTCGTACTATGGCTGTATAGTAGGCACGTTTCGTACTTGACCAATTGATATATAAGACGTCCCTATTGACTGATAAATCATTGTGCATCGGATCTTGTGTCCTATCGTGTCTTATATCTTACAACAAACCGACTAATCTACGCCAAGATGTTCAAATTCGTAAGTATTTTATAATTTTTTTATTGTTTATTCAATGTTTTAATATTTTTTGGACCCTATTTATCTTATTTAAACTGGTTACTCCCTTTTGCTCTACTCTAAAGATAGTCAACCATCAACCTTTAAAGGCCCCGTTGTGAATTTGTGATATATCTACTTATGAGGTCACAATTTAAAATAATGTAGAGAAGTCGTTGGTGTGCCATAAATAAATAAATAAATAGATGATGTGAAGCTAATGTTCCCAAAAGCCTACCTATAAAATATAGAAATTCACATCATATAATAAACTGTTCTCCTCATCATATCATGCATGTTACAATTTTATATCTAACTAAATGTTATGTGTCTTTATTCATGCAAAATTAAATTTATCCCATTTCTTTCTTTAATCAGGTGCTGTTCGCCGCTCTCCTGGCTTTCGCCTCAGCCAAGCCTCTGGTCCTGGAATACGACTACCCAGTCGCCTACAGCGCCCCAGTGGCCGCCTACTCGGCCCCCGTCGCCTATTCCTCCTACAGCGCCTATGACTACGCTCTTCCCTACTCCGCCTACGCCTATTCCCCATACTCTTACTACGTGCGCTAATATGGCAACTTACCGACGGATTACGGCTATGCAATGGGATATCAGTTTTATGTACGCATCTAATTTATTATTGCAGAATTCATTGGAATAAATATTCGATACGACGTTTGTCTTTTCGTTCTCTTCCATAACTAATATTTTCATAGATTTTTACGGAGATGTTATGATTCGTCAACCTGGTCCAAGCGCGGATCCAGTCCTCAAAAAAGGTTGTGGTCACAGCTACTAGAAAATCGGAACTAGAAACGGCTACTAAAAAAGTACAAGTCGGAGCATGAAAATGCTCATTAAAAATTATGCAAGTCTTGAAGATCCAAATCTATTTCAATCAATAACTTCTAGTAGCCAGTAAGCGAATATAGGGACGGTTTGAAGCATTTGGTGCACTTCTCAACTATTACCAGTGGCAGCATAGCATCGGGTGGCACCCGGGGCTGCTCCCTATTGAGAACCCAACAAAAAAAACGACAAAATAAAATTACGAACCAATCTAATAATGCTAAATATGCGATTAACGATATTTGACTTTTTTAATATATCTAAACGCATATTATGTATACTCACTATCAGTTCCGTCTCTAGCTTATGTATCGGGTGCAATCATTACTAAAGCGCCCCTATGTATGGAAAGATTGTGACTAGCTTTGTTTTTTGCGCGAGCGTAGCAAGCCGGAACATTTTTAGATTTCGTCGTAGTTACCAAGTTATAAAACCAAAAGCGAAGACATGGTATAAAACTGTACGTTGCGCGAGCGCAGCGAGCGCGAAATTTTTGAGTTCTGTGTCACAAACATACACATAGAAATTATAAAAAAAAGTACTGTGAAATTAAGAAGCGAGCGCAAAATTTTGGAGTCTTGGGACACGAAATCACCCAAACAAGTAAAAAAGAAGCTAGTGCTAAGTGAAAAAACCGCGAGCGAAGCGAGCGCGAAATTTTTTGAGTTTTGGAACAAAACAGTACCAAAACAACTAAAAAATTTGAAATAGTGACTATTGTAAATAATAATAATTTTATTGTAATAGACAGTTGCGTTGCTGGGAAGTTTGTTTTGTTCTTCACCGCTTCTTCTCAACCAGAAAGTGCGTGTCGTGCGTGAAAGAGGGCGTTATGGGGGGTGCTACCCTTTTCTACTTTCAATTTTAACTTAAACTTATCTAACGTTTTCGACATTAGACTTAAACCGTAAAGCGAAGAAACCGCGAGCGTAGCGAGCGCGAATTTTTTGAGTTTTGGGACACCTCAAAAGCTGTTATAAAAAAAATATGGTGACCTCGAATTAGTAAACAACAGTCATAAAATTAAATGCATCAAAAAAAAGTCTTATTTTGTTCCCTAGTGTTATCATCAGCTTTTCGATTTCAAAAAACCGTAAAAGTGTGATGTGAGAAGTCTAATAAGGTTGTGGGCATGCCCATCGTGCCCACAACGGTGGATCCGCCCTTGACCTGGTCCATAAGATAAGCAACATTCCCACAACAGATTATCTGACATCACCATTACATAAGGTTTCATAATACTTAACAACCCTACTTAAACTTTAGCAGGAATTTATTATAAAAACTAAAACCAAACCTCCTAAAGCCTGGAAAGGATCAGCCATTCTTCGAAAGTAACCTTATCACTTTCTTATCAAACGATTAAGTTATGCAAAGGCGAATAATAGTTAATTAAAAACGTTATCTAGCTACCTACTCCTTAAGCTAATCCTTCCGGATCGAACAAAGCATTATTTTGACATATTTTTTCGTACAATGGGGGATTATTCATTGTGTGGTACACGCAAGTAATCGATGCCGGACGTTGTAGGGATTATGGCCAGACGGTCAGTCACCTACTTTGACAGAACAAATTCCTGGAACCTCCAGTGTCCAGTATTGCAGTTTATACTTCCCTTTGTGAACACCAAACGAGATTCTTTGCATCCCAGAATGTGTGCTGTCATCGTTCGGCGTATCATTTGTGTTCAGCACAAAAGCTCGTATGCTGGATGGCTAGTATTCAATAGTTAGGTTGTGAACCCTAGGCTAACACAGGTTTTGCAACTTTGGTCTTCAACAATAGGGTATTGTTATGGTAACTGCCATCATCATTAGTAATTTTCTAAAGCAATATTGAAGTTGCGTGGTTTAGTTATTACTTAATATCTAGGTACCTACATTATACATATATCTTCAGATACATACTGTGATATTGTCAGCCAGCTCCAGAAAGGTCTTCCTGTCCTGTTTTCCTTCGAGCGAATTGTTCAGGGGATTATAAACTATTATCGTCTTCTTTCGTTGAAGGATTAGCTCTCTAATGATAAGATTTAGGGTAGCATTGTGGAAGCCATTGTTGGTAATACGCATGACTTTTGCATAGCTCTTTTGTTAATGTTGGTTTAGCTACTGTTTGGGCAACCTATTGTCTTGGACGAGATTTCTCTCACGATGGATGATTTCGGTGCTAACGACTGTTGAATGACTTATATTTTACTTTTGGTTTATGACTGTAATATGAAGGCGTATCTAACAAGCTATATTGTATAGGGAGTATATCAAACAAAAGATAATATTGTTTTTATTACAAGCTTTTATATATATATATATATATATATTTTTTAACTTGCAATGTATGTATGTATGTATGTATGTATGTATGTATGTAACTATGTGTGTTCGGGTGAAATCTTACAACTCAATTTTAAGGCACTTGCCCTCAACCGATTGAGCTGTAATTTTGCATACATGTTTAGTTTGGATGACAATGCATGTTAAGCTATGTGACGTCATCCTAAATCCAACATGGCTAACTATACAAGATGGCGGACTAGTTATTTTTAAGGTACCTATACAATATGGGTATCAAATGAAAGGGATTGACAAGTAGAACACATTGCACTTTACGAAATAAAAATCCAAGATGGCCGCCGCTACAAAATGCTGAATAACCTATTTTTTTCAATCCCATCCATATGGGTATCCAATGACAGGGCTTAACAAGTAGAATAAAGTACACTTTACTAAATCAAAATCTAAGATGACCGCCGCTACAGAATTTAGACTTAGGAACTTACCAGGTGAAAACTAAAAAGTATAAAATAAATTGAGTTAAAAAAATCTTTAAAAACAAGCTTTTATTTAAATGCGCTAAAAAGAAAAATAAACTTTTACTGTAACTTATAACGACATTTCATATTTAACATATTTGACACAATTTATATGTTTTAAAAGCTTGTCGCGATTTTACTAAGAAAGTAAATACGAGTACTTAAATCTCGCGACAAGCTTTTAAAACGTATAAATTGTGTCAAATATGTTAAATATGAAATGTCGTTATAAGTTACAGTAAAAGTGTATTTTTCTTTTTAGCGCATTTAAATAAAAGCTTGTTTTTAAAGATTTTTTTTAACAAGGAAAACAGGAACATAAATTAGAAGACAACATTTCTTTATTGATATGATCCTGCGAGGAGAATGAGACAGATCAATCGACCAATTAAGGTTACTAAAGCTTACGGAAAGTTTATTAGCAATGCTATCAAAACATCAGCTTCAAACTCATTCAGGCATGTTAAGCTGACATCACTCAAGGTTCCACTTACTCCAAAAAAAGTGTTACCACATGTTACACCTTATCTCCTGTCTCCGTTTCCAAAGTCTTAAACCTCAAAGTAGCCAAAATACCATACAAACTGCCACAAAGACTACAATAATCTTCTTAGAAGTGTTGAGTCGTTAAAACATTACGCTCCGTCAATTTTCACAAAGTTAACATACCTAGACGTATCATCCTAATTTCTAAAGCCATAAGGTGTAAAATACATGTATTTTTGTGAGTTAGTTATCCTGGTAATGTGTAAATATCACACGTTTGGGTCCTTGCAATCAAAACATCGTGAAGTAATCCTCCTTTGTGTCTGCGTAGCGTACAAATGGCGATGTTTGGCACCTCTGATCGGCCCAGATCGATATCTTCCAGTAATCCGCACTTTCCAGTGACACGGCTTTGTGCCTTTATAGGACATCAACATACAAATGTTAAAAGAACTTTATTAATGTGACGCAGTGCTATAAGAAACGCAATAATTAATTTACTGGCAGTTTAACAAGTTTTTTAAAATTGTTTTGTTGATTCTGAACGCGTTTGAATTCGTTTAACAGTTATTATGATTTATGCGATAAAGATAGCTATTAACTTGATTGACAAATTAAAATCCTCAAGATTAAAAATTATTCAAAACATTTCAAACAACATGCAAGAATAAAAATAAATAATCTTTTATCTTGTTAAAATGCCCATACATTTGGCGACACTAGCCCACGGTAGAGGCGTCAATTTTGACACCAACGGCTGCGTTCACGAATAAAAAAACACTATTTATTATCTGTATATTATTCAGTGTAAATAAATATAGTGCGAGAGTGTAGGGATGAATGGCTTTGTCCCCGCACCATTGTGTTATGGGGTTTGTGATAATGTTTTTATGGTGTCTGTCGCGTCACTTCGGATTAGGAACAAATCGGCTGGATGGTGATGGAGGCAAATATTTGCGGGACACTTGGAGTCGCTATCATGTCTGGTCGCGATCGCACCTATTATGCCGTTGTGTCAATATGTGGATGAAGGGAGATCGGTGACTACTTATTTGCAGGAGGACACTTTTAATGGCCACTGTGATATTATCGACTAGTTTTACATTTTTCATGTTATAGAAAGACGATTCATAATATCGTGATTATACAATCAATAATTGTAATCTAAATAGCGAAGCCCTAGGTCTCATAAAGATTTTAATTTAAAATCACTGTAGGTACACATTTAAACTTGAACTTTAAAATCACATGTCAGTTAAGTTTTTATCTAAAGTATCCTAGTAAAAACTAAATAGTTTCGTTATCTTAATCGTCGAGGTGTTTATTGAGCTTCGACAGGTAAGACAAGATGGCAGCTATGTTATTAGCTCACGTCTCTTTCCGACGGAGAAAAGACTTGGAGAATATCTTTTCATTTTCCTTTATAAGAATAAAATATACCTGGATACTGGACTAGGACTAGTAGCTAGGAGCAGACTTGCTACAGGAACAATATATACCTACCTCTACAAACATAATACGGAAGAAATATTGTTTTGTTTCTTTTCCAAAGGCTCGGAAACTAAAGAACCGATTAAAAAAAATATTTCACAGAGCTACACTATCCCCGGATGACATAGGCTATATTTTATACTTCTATTCTAAACTTCTGAAAACAGATAGGAGAATTATGTGGTATAGTTTAGTTAGTATGACGATAGGATAATATATAGGTACGCTACCTATGCTTCATACTTGTCCATATGGAAGCCGTCCCCAACATAGTTGAGGAAAGCCTAGGCCGATTTTAATAGATAGCTAGAAAGGCATATTTATGAGTCTTAATTACAGAGAACATTTTTTCCTCAAATAACATTTCACATTTCTAACTCAATTTACAAGGAAAAAACTAATAAAAACTGCGCAAAAGCTCGACTATTTTTCACGCAAGATATAAATCTTGTTTAAAACTTATCTGATGGTTAAAACAATATGAAGTAGGTACTCTTAAAATATTCTATTACCGTTGATAGAGCAGGCACTCGACAGCTACATAATACTTATAGTTTTATCAGATGGTAAAGTTTTAATTAACTAATGTAAGTACAATGTATGTAGAGTAAAACGTTCGAAATGGGACCAGTCGTCTCGGTTCCCAGGGCGCAATTATATAAAATTATTTAACTGTTATACTTTTGTGGTGTGTTCTACGAAATGTATCAACTTATACACAGTTTTGTTATGAATTGTTTTGTAATGTAAATGACCGGAGTATATTATAATAGTAGGTAAATATTAATTTTAAAATCTTGAATCTACCTCTACACTATTAGCGTAGGAATAAAACTACAAAGTTTCCCGATACATTCAATAATTTCGTCAAATTATTCTATTTAGATATCTATATCCTTTTGCCAAAGATAATAATAACAGAACTTACATAATCCTATTCAATACAAAAAAAATGGTACCACAGAACATTAAAATATTAATTTCCTTCCAAATGTAAATCGATTAACGCTCACAAATATGCGCATATTTTCGCTGGTTGAACTAAATCGTTTTCGGATGCATCTGATTATTATATCTGTCACTACAATGATCATTTTATGTATCACAAAATATTGCAGTTGCAGAAATGGTGTTATATTCCCCTATTTACAATTCACTTGGTACTGCCCGTCACTATTTTGAAGATATTCTTAGAGAGTTATTTCTTGTAGAATCTTCCAATATACATAATTCAGTGCGTCTGACTGGCACAATATTAAGTTAGAAAACACATAGTCATAAAGAAAGTCAGGGCCTGTTATGACTAGGCCTACCTATTTCTTAATTTTGCAGTAGTAGACTACTTGAGAGTTGAAAAGGCCCCAGTTGTTTTTCAGGAAGATCCTTTTAAACACAATGAATCTACTCTTGAAATTCACGTAGTATTAAAACCTTATCTGTCCATCAGAGGCTCCACAAACACCCATGATAGCAGTATAACCGGAAGCAATGATCACGCTTAGTCACGGCCAGCTGATGAGAGCATTTGTAATGATACATAATACATAATGCTGCGATGTAAATCGCTCAACAGCCATTGTCGGGCAATTGTTGTCTAAAACGCTCAGCTAGGTAGGATGGGCTGATTATGACTTTGATGTGCAAAACGAACAATTAGGAGTGTGTAAAAAACTATGAATATTTTATTGCAAACGCGAAAATAATATAACTTGTTTCATTGTCTAGGTTTTGTGTTTGCTTTAAGCTTCCATTTTGGATACCCATGATCCAGGCATCAATTATTATTAAATTACTTATCTATAATAATTTAGGGGTACTAAAATATATTTTTCAGTTTTTAAATTTTTAAAACTTTAGACGGGAAGATGAGGATCTTATAATGAGATTAATCCGTTACGGTTTTTTATATTTACTTTTAAATTGTACTGTAATAAACGTAGCCTTCGTGATTGTAAAGAGAGCTGAAAGCGTGTCGTTCAAAAGGACACGACGACCTACAAACATTTCAGTTTTCAGTGATTAATGATGAATTCGTGGATTAGCGTAATTAAGCTGTCATCAAGTTAATAATTATTAGGCTGTCTACTTATTTCATAGGGTAAACTAATTTATATGTTAAACAGCACAGATCAAAACTGCCGATCTAACAAGAACTATTCACAAAATAATCACGCCTCTATAATTCCATTTAAGTAAGTATAATTTCAAAATCTTTTAAATCGTTTATCAGATTCCAAAAATTCTATAATTCCTGTAGACAGGGCCCATTGTGAACGAATCAAGGGCACCCGGAGGTGTCTGGTTACACCAAGTATGTAACACGATGCGTCTAAAATGAGGATCCGTACCAAAAAGTACAATTATCTGTGGCCATGAGCGGCCACATGGTGTATGGTTTCATTGCTTTGTGCAATTTAAAAAGTTTAATTTTGACGTTTAGAGTTTTTTTTTTGTCAGATATTATGTCAATTTTGAGTTTGGAATGTTTATTGTTTTTTCTGTAGGTAGATGTAAGAATTTTGTTGATTTTGTTGATGAATTGTATTGAAAAGGCCTGTTCGATTTAAGTCAAAAGTTCACTTATGTGATGGGCCGACACAATCCTTGTAAATACTTCTTGCCTAAAAATTAACGTTTTTCCAGTGTTATTTTGCGACAGTTTCTCCACAGTACTAAAAGATGTAAAAATCGAACGGCTTCTAAATATTTATATGACAAACTTTTTTCCATCCACCTTTTCAATATGCAACAGGAACATTTGGCGGGAAACTGTTGAAAGTTGTACAACAATGGCGTCTCAGCAGGCATAGAGCGACAGTGTTCGTCGCGAGGCCTCATGGGGACAATAATTGATTAATTCAATTATTATTATAGTAGTTAGAGTTAGTTGCGTCCACGCGTGGCAGATGTCTGTATGTAACTAGTGTTCGTGGGGATGGTATTTAGGAAATTATGTAATATGTGGAGCAAAGCTGAACTAGATTGTAGACAGATACAGAATATTCTAGGACCTTATTTTTCACTAATAGGTGGTAGAATTGACTTTTACCAGTTTATTTTTACCCTCCAGAGTATGCTATGTCAAAATGTACGGGTAATTCAAATTGGGTATCTGTGCCAATCTGCATTTTTTCAAAGTAAGTTTTTGGGAGTCTTAAAAAGATAGTTGGTAAGTATACCTACCTTTTCTATGTTGTTAGCTAAGAACTGATTATTTCGTATCCTATTTTACCTCAGTAGTGAAATAAAGTTGTCACCTCTCACCTACATGTAAAGAATAAAGATACATTCGCCATATTTACTTTTATTCCCGGGACCCCAAGCTGGCGACATCCATTCCATTATGCCAGGCCATTGTGTAAACGCGTAATTATGTAGCCATGTACCACGAGCCCCTCCATAGGCCGCCATATTGCAACCGATGGGGTGTGAAACTTACTTGTTAAATATGATTTTTGTAATGCGATTCGAGGCCCTATTATTATTTTATGGAGTCGGTTTTGTAACTGGTGTTATGTTTTTTGAGAGGGATTCAATTTGTTGCGTTGGGCTTGATTTTTATGGGGAATTTTAAGCATAGAGTAAAATGCTTTTTAAAAGAGTTTCCGTGAGTTTTAGATTGTTAACCGAATTCTCGACGATTGTTTATATAATACATTTATGTAGGTACTGAAAATTATGTTGGGAAACGGAAGACCACTCTTGATTTTTTCAATGGATTTTAGATTTCATATTACAAGTTAATTAATCTTTTAACTAAACCTTACCACGTCACAAAACAGCAATTTCCATCAATTACCATGTGGGTAGGGCTACAGCTACCCACATGGTAATTGGTGATTGTAAATCGATGCCCGATAGTTAGCTAAACAAGGAGGTTTCGCGTTACCGTTTAATGCGGTTATTCCGCCAAATTACCACCGATTAGCGGCTAATTCCGGATGGAACTGGTTCATGTGGTCTTCTTGTATATCTATTAACTTTGTTTAGTTTGTATATTTTAAGCTTGAGCTACTGTATTCAGTGGAAACAGAGAAGAAGACAGTCTTTTGGCTGGTTTTTGAACAGCCTTGAATTTTTCCCCTACAAATGAATAAACCATAGGCCGTAAGTTAAGCAGTCGTGCAATAGGAGCGTTGAAGTATTTTCCGGTTTTTATAGGTAATTTGATTTTAATGATCAAATTAATTAAACAATATGAACGGCAGTATGCCTAGGGCTTAGACACATACGACTAAGTTAAGAAAATAAAAACAGAAATATATAGAGAGGAATATACGATTAGGTATAAGACAAGGCTTGCCTGAATATAATATAGTTTAACGTCCACATAGGAAGAAAACCGAACAATATTCTTTTACTATAATACGTTATCTTTGAAAACATTATGAGAAGTATTGAGAAGCGAGTTATTTTATGTTATAGCACTTCTGTTATCCCACAATGGATCGGACGCGTGCCATATCCAATTGTATTCAGAATTTCTATGCCTCGTACAAATTTTACGATGTGCTCAAGAAAATACCATTGTTTAGACTCACTTATGCGACAAAAACTTTGGAGCGTATAAGTAATTGCGATCAATAATGACTTGGAAGATTTTAATGGATTTCTATAACAATATTTAACAGTATTAAAATGATGGAACGGAATTTGTTTGGAAGTTCAAGACTAAAATGTTTCTACAAGCATTAAGAAATATATGCATAAATAATTATTTTGTTATATGGACTAGGTGTGTCTAGTAGTAGAAGAATATCAACTATAGTTAAACAATAGAGACTGTAGGCGTAAGAATATTGATGGAAGTAAATAAGTTAGGTTAATGCAAATGAATGCTGCCAATGATTACCTCTGTCGAATTTATTAATGTTTAAGAAAAGGCAATAGAAGAACTACCTACCCGTGAAACATTTCTACTTTTAAGTAGGATGGTTAACATGTAACAGTATTGTCAACCCAAATGATGTCTTGATCATGATAGTTTTCTAGCGTCTACCGAAGTTTACATTTATTGCCTCTTCGATAACTTTATTTATCCATAGTTACATTTACAACTATTAATATAAACTCCCTAATTCTGAAAAGAATCCCTCCTTCTGAAGCTCTGACCTATGCAAAAATCATAAAAAGCAGCCTTTATGTGACACTTACGCCTCGACGCGTATTCTGACAAAGATGTCCGTAATCCTGCATGACACACAGACATTGTGTCCGACACAGATACCTGCGTTATTTGACACATTTTAACAGATTATCCGCATTTAAGTTTATCTGTGTACGTTGTGCATTGTGGATAAACGCATTTTAGTACGAAAGGTGTTTGAAAAAGATGTTTTGTGTGAAAAATGGGACGAGTGTGTTTAAATCTCGTTATGATTGGAGATTATCTCCATTTTATATAGATATCTAAGTTTTTATAGCTGATTTGTTTGCTTAGTGTGGAAAAAAACATAGTATCTCTACTTTTTTACCTATCTTAATAAGAGTAAGTCTAAGAGTCTTCCAGTCAAGAGTGAATAGGATACTTCTAGGCAAGATGTTCCATCTTCGACCACATCGTCGCTACATAGGTGAGATAGTGGTCAAACGAGAGCCATTCATAAAAAGAGTTTTTATTTTTTTTCCTTCATCGAGGAGATTCTTAATTTAACCTAGTCTATAACAAAGTTCACCAAAATGGATTTGCGTCGAACTTCAACCAAGGGGACGTTATGGGGTCGTATGTGAATCGTATAGGTTTATGGTCTTAATGGCGACCCTATGGCAAATATAAGCTTAGTGTAAACATAAACATTATTTTAGTAACCCGATGAGCTTAGTAAAGTCCCACAACCGATTAGCCACCCCGTGTTTTAATTCTGTGAATCATTTACTTTTCATTTTGCGTTTGGTACTGCTATTTTCTAATACATATTAGCCCTTAGTATCTTAGGAATAAGAGTGATACATCCAGTTTTGTGTGTGTACAATTAAAATTGTTTGAATAGTTGTGGTAGTGAATTGAGTCTCATCGTTATTACAAAGGAGGAAGATCTAAATTGCTTTGGCGTTTAAAAGCAGTACGTTTCTTGGTAATATGTGAAAACTTTCACAGACATTTAATAATGAGTTCTATTGCTTTAATGTTAAGGTTTTGTTTGGTGTGCTTAGAAAAGTAGGGAAGGAAAACCACCCTAGTTTAATACAGTGCAATCTCTTTATTAATTTGTAAAAACTTGTGCAGATTAGTAAATCGATTGTTAACTATAGCTCGTGTGTTTTTTACTTACTGGACGACTGTGGGTGTATTCGTTTCAGTTTTTGCAATATTAATGAAATGTTATTCCACACACGGATCATATTTTTTGGTCTTCAGTACACAATTTTCAAGTACTTTTGTCTTTTAATTATGTATACATATTTTCACCCTTTTCAGGAATTATGATTACTAACTGGCTTTGGTAGTAGAAACTGCTAACAAAATATCTTCAAGTTAGGTTCTTACTAAAAATAACATCACGCTTAAGAAGTCAGCAAAAAACAAAAATGAAAAACTACAAGGAGTTTTCACTATATTGTATTTAGGTGTTGCCATAATTACACAGTGACATCACGATAAAATTGTCAGTAGCACAGCAGTGAAAGTAATTGTGAGGCTACACAAAGAAAGTCTGCAAAACGTAACGACAGAATACAATTGTGATATATTTGAGGTAAGGGGCAAGTTATGAGCGGTAGCGGAAAGCGGGTCTACGCTATAAATCAACAAATGTTAATAAATCGGTCATTGACAAGAGCAGGAATAATGGTTGTGACAAAGGCGGTTTTTGTATGTGTTAAAAGGCTAAGTTCAGAGAAGTAAAACTAGTTGGCGAAATTGCCAAGATTTTGAGGAAAGGGCCGTATCATCTGCATCATCTACAAGGCCTCGTGGATATTTCTGAATTTATTTAAAGGTCAGTTATAAGTGCTGTACATAACCCAAACATTCATATTGTTAAAGAGAACTATGAAAATGGATACCACTGCAATTTTGTTTGAAATGCTGTATAAGTTTTAGTATGTAGGAGTATGAGAGCAGAAAGCAAAGCTCGCCATACCCTATGGTAAAGGCAGGATTTTAGGAACGCAAACTCGCTGTCTCCCAAGCCTTGTACCACCCAAAAAGGTGGAGTACAAATCCGCTTACTGGTATGACTGACAGCTGACAGCGGCGGGGACTGTCGGCCTACCATATTATATTGTTGGGTTAGTAGCTACCAATATAATATTGTACATATCGAGCATCGATGGTGAGAAGCTGCGAAGCTTAGGAATGGTCTATTGCTGCTGTGTTTCGCTATTTTGTGAATAGTTTAGCTCTGTTTGTGATATGTTAGCCTAGTACCTAATAGGTGTCATTTATTCTCTATGTACCTCTATATACAATATTGTATGGTGATTGGAGGCTATATTTTTCTCTCTCTGTCTCTTGGTCTTTTTCGATTGGATATCCGAATCAGAAGACTTTTAAGTATTCATGGTTCTTAAAGTTAATGTTTTCAGCGAGTTTAAGTGGACCAGGCTCAATATGAATATGGGAAAATGCAGCTTTCTTAGGACAGCTAACAAAGATGATTACAGTAACACCCTTCCTTGGGATCCAACAGCTGAATAAACATTTCTCAGCAATATATTCAAATACATCGATGGATATTCTACCATAAGAGTTAATTCTGGTGTTGATGTTATGTTGGAATCCTTTGGCGGTGTTGTTACAAGGCATTATGGCTTATTGAATGTTAATGCCGCCGGGGTCGGATCTGCGCGGGAAAATTATTGCGGAGGTGCGTACGCGTTGATTTACACGACACGAGATACGTTACAAGTTACTATATTTAAACATTAAAGAGTTAGAATATCATAGCCAAACATGTAAAGAAACTTTGGAGAAATACTTAAAAACACTAGACTACAACACCACTGAAAATCTGATAAAAAAATTAGTATAAAAAGAGCACATAAATGTAAGCACACATCAACGCACACATCAACGCACACTTACTGTAACTTACACAAAACATACACTTAAACACACTCATATACATACATAAAATAACACAGATTAACTACATACTTACTACACATACTATAATTCACAATAATGTACTTAATTTCTTAAAATAGCTTTAAGATATTTGTTGCCTGAGTCATTGTAACTGGAACCATGTGTGAATGTGTTGTAATAAGGTTGAGGAAGACTATCCGCTCGTGATACAGTTCTACACTAGTACGAGGGGATAGGGTGAACCAATCCAAAGACAACCAAACCACTTTCAATTTCATTACGCTGTTTTTTACATTTCTGCCTAAATTCTACTGTGACAATACCTTTATTAAACTTTTGTATAGCTTTGTAACTTGCTTAATCCAACGCAACTAAATGTATTATTCTGTATAGTTGTCTCATATTTGTGAATAAAGTTTTTTATTTATTATTTATTATAAATGTATGTCTCTTCCAGACCTCGGGACTATAGAGTCCCGGATTTTTGGGAGGCGAACGTGGGGCCGAAGCCAACACGCTGAAGCCCTTTTGAGACAACTGAAATGGTGACACAAAACCGACGATTATCCCTGTATACACTATAGAAATGTACCCAAGGACAATCCCCGGTTCTGTGCTAAACTATTGCTAACTATGGATGAAAACTACTTGGGCTATTGTGATGGGATTCTAATGGACTAGCAATGGGGTAACTACGGGAACTATGGCACCTGCCGATGACAATGTATTAAATACATGTTAAAATGGCAGGTGGAGACTCGCCAACTCACTTACTGGGCCCCCGGGAATCAGTCACTGAAAAGCAACAAGAGGGCAACAGGGACATGAGCGGCTGAGAAGGGTGAGGATACCTCGGCGGACTTTAAACGCAGATCACGCGCTCCCTGTGGGTCCAGCATCACCGGCCCACTCGCCACTTACCACGAGGCACCTACCCTCCGAGCAGGACTAACCTTGCTCTAGCGACTCCACTCTGACCGGCCGATGAAGGCAAGCCAAGAGGCGGGAGACCTATCCCCCGTCATGCTTCACTCCGGCAAGCCGGAGATGGGGGACAGTATACTCTCCCTGGAGCACTCGGATATATAGCCCCGCGGGGTCGCTACTCCCCGTCATCCGCCTCAGATGCCCTGCGGGGCACTTATTTATTATTATTATTATAAGGTCGTGCATGACCAAGAAGGTATGTAAGGTAGGTGGCTCTCTGATGAACCCTTGAAAGTGAACCCTAATCAAAATTCTACTTTTAAGTTTTCAAATTCCTATACTATAAACCAAACCAACCTTATCAAATGATTGAATAAGAGACAGATTTCCTTTTACTAAATTAAAACAAAACCGTAATTGGTTAGATAGATAACAGACCTCCTTTTCCCTAAAGTACAAGAAAACTGCTGGGTCAAAATTAGAAATGGGCCTAAAATCCCGTACCGTATAAACTTGAACAGTGGACCCTCACCCCCGGATTATCCTCGCGCGTCAAGCAGCATGTGCGGCGGTTTGTTTTTCGCATGCTAATGCACTTAGCTAATGCGATCACCCGGAAGACTACGAGTAATCACTGCTAGGCTTCTAGGCTCGTGGGATGACGGCATAGTTGTGGGGAATAGTGGGAGAGAAGGGCATTTACCATCATCATTGTTCAGATCATTTGTCAAGAGGTGGAAACACTGGGCGGTGATACTAAGGCCAAAATCTCACTAAAGACCCTCATCATGTCCTGTTAAAAATCTGGAGAGCTTTCTAGATGTTTAGTTTTGGAAGAATGTGAAATTAATGAAAATGTTTTGAAGATAGGTAAGGAGCTTTTGGCTTTCATGACTTTCAACCTATATATATATATATTTCGCTTGAGACACAGGTTTAACCTAGTTCAAGCAATTATAATGTTAGCACATATGTCTAGATTTTAAGAAATAATGTTATATTTTAATGTGAACTTTGAAAATGAATAAATGATTTGATTTGGTACGAAGCGACATGAACTTTTTAAGGATGTCAAAATGAAAGGCAGTAATGAGAAAAATATCCAAACCACATTACAGATGCTGGATTTCTTTGAGCACCCATCTGCAAAGACGGCAATAACCCGACGATGTGTCGCGAGGTTCATGCCGGAGTCAGATCCTCACCACAAAGTTAACTCGTGATTCACGATCATGACGCAGTCAATACCTTTGAGGACCTTATTACGTATCATAGCAGATGGAAGATGTAACAAATTCCTGTACATAAAGGCTGTTCACACTGAAAGTAGTTTACTTATGAAGCTTGAACAATACTTATACTTTGAAATAGCATAATTAAATATGTATGTACGTCTGATTGTTCGAGATAGTGTTTCTACTCATCCCCAAAATTGTCGTGTAGAACTACATTACCATACAGCTCTTATGGCTCGTCTCGTTAAGACAGTTGCAAATAAATTGACTCTCATAAGCAGAAAGCAATACCCCAATCTTTCGAACACTTAAAGACCAACAATTTACCACCACTAACAAACGCTACACGTAATAAGTACGAGAAGGTTCCAAAACCGCAACTCTTGCGCATCGGTGAGCGACGTCACATAAACTAATCATGTGCTGATATACGACGACGCTTCTCTAATAGGTCGGCGGCGCGGGCGCACCTAAATCACCCTTTGTTCGGGATATGTGATCGCATAAATACCGACAATATGGGTAACTGACGTGCAAATCAACGGCACTGATTAGTGAAGAAGTACTAAGTGGTTCGTTTTGTTTGGGTTATTTGGAAGGTTCTAGAGAGGTGGAACATGAAGATACCCTATGATAGTGGGTGCAGTGGTCTGTCTTCCGATATTTTATTTTGTAAATAAAAACAACATTGAGTTATGTACCACCATGTTAGCCTGGAATGTTCTAAAAAACCCTAAGGTAATAAAATCGAATGCCCTCCGCTTACAACAATTTTTGCAAATAGCTGAAAACGAAGGGATACAAAGTGTATATGTGTGCTTAGCCACGAGCTATCATAATCGACATTATAAAGTACGTTATCATCTACAGTAAGAATCATGCTCCTACCATCATTGAAAGGTATATAAAAATATGAACCTTCTCCACACGAGGATATACTTCAGCAATAAACAAAAACAGTTCTAGGTTTCGTAGTTCAGTGTATCGACGAGTATTCACATCTCGTCTGTCGCGGTGTATCTGTTGGCTGCGCATAAAACACGAAATTGCTTTCGCTAAACTGCAGCTTGAACAAAGGACGCTTGCGGAATGTATGGGGTTGAGATGAGGATCAAGTAAAGGGAGGAAGCGATTGTGGAAAGAATTTAGATAAATAGAGAACACCTCATAACTAGAAATTGTAGCTTTTGGCCTCACATGAATATGAAATGATTCTTCATTCTACTGATTATACTATAACGTTACTTTTACTTACCATCGTCTTTTAATGTCATCAGTCATTCGTGTCATCCTGGTTGGAAGTGTATGAAGTGGCAGACAACTGGATAAAAAGACATTCGTTTTTTGGGTCGCTTTATTTATCATCCCTAGTTATTCTTATCAAGTCAGCATCATCGTCAGGATTGTTCGGAAGAGTTACCGTGGCTCTGGTACATAAAAAGCTTACGACGGAACACGCCGGTTTTTAGTCAGTAAAAGTCTGACACTTCCTTACCGCTGCAAACCCACAGTGGGAGGGGTCATTTGATAATTTTTGGCGGCGTTAAAAAAAAGTGTTCAATTTCAGACCTCAAACAATCCCAAGATTAGACGTAAAGTCAAGTATTCCTTTTCCTCGAACTGTTCACCGCTTTCTCCAGCACTTGGGGCCAAAGGCGAGCCGATAACAAAACAGTGCGTAACGACGGAGGCTGGTGGCTCTCGGCCGAATGTCCCTTTGTGGGTGTTCCGGTAACAGTCCCAGTATTTCTATTCGCGAGCCGTGCCTACATTGTCATGCTAATAAATATGCTGTGGACGTCTATCATGGTCTGGCAGTAGACTTCAAGTGTTTTGGATTCACTTGGAGGTTTGTATGTAAGGGTTGTTGTGAATCGTGAATAGACACTGAAAAAGTTCTCGTATTAATAACTACTACTACGCACGTCAAGCATGAAATAAATGTTAAGTGTGATTGTAAGTCTCCATTTGTGTGATAAACCAATTAAAAATCTCAATAGAATAGCGATCTTCTATAGTAAGATAATATCATAAGTAGCTGCAGCTAATAAGTGAGACTCTACACAGAAGCGATCAAAATTTAGAACTGTAAAACATATCAAAGACAAACAACAAATACCCCAGCAAAAAACCCTTCAAAACTCATCAAAAAGTCAATTACGAATCCCAAATAGATCTTTGATGTCAACATTGCATCGCATTTAACTGCACTCGGGTGATTTCATGTGCCATTACGCTTAACCCTGCGCCCGCCTAACTAACCGTGGCAAGGGTTACGGTCCCTGTGATCGCACTAGTTTCATTTTTGGTATTCTTGTAATGCGGTGGACCGGGGCGGCTATTTCGCGGATTATAGGGGCTCTCTGCGGAACGGGTTAGCCAGTTGACGCGGAAAATTTACGCAGACATTGATCTGAGTTGGTTAATGTAGCTCTTTTTGATGATGTTATTGTTCTTTGTGAATCTATACTAAGTATTATTGCCTATAAAGAGTAATGTTGTTAGATGTTTGTTAATAATGGATAAACTCAAAAGCTGCTAGACCTTTTTTTTAAATTATTTCACCGTTAGAAAGCTACATTATCTGCGAGTAACATAGGCTATATTTTGGACGCGGGTGAAACCGCATTAAAACAGCTAGAAGTAAAATGGTTTCTTTTTTACCATTTACAGCGAAACACAGATCGTTTTCGTTTCTGTGGAGGTTTTATATTCTAGTATTTCCAGTAAACTGGACATAACTCGGTACACCACACAGAGTGATCACTCACACCCAAGGATTTTAACCCTTCACAAATCATCTGCGCTAAGCGATGTGTCAAACCGCCAGCGATACCTCGCGCCCGTAAACTGCACCTTCTGACGTATTATGTATTGTTCGACGTACAAAACTATACTTACGGGTCGATTAGACCTGCAAGAAGAATTTTAAGTGTTAGTTTGAAGACTTAAGGTTGGTTTTTCTTTGAGGTTTGGTCTTCTAGCTGGCAATTGTCCCTACTATGTTGCAAGACAGTAGCTCAGAGAGATTTTACTTTCAAATTTACAAATGCAAAATAGCATATTGTATTCACGGAGGTAGGTGTTGTGTATTTTATTATTTCGTTGCAGCAGTTTTGTTAGACGATTGAACTTTGGACGTGGGATTTTTAGGCATTACTTTTGAAATAGGGTATTGTGATGAGGACAAGATTTTGTCTTTGGTCTGTCGAATGGAGATTGCTTTGGGAAGCGTTTCAGACTGACTGCTCTATTGTCGTATGAATTTGGGATTGTTCGCAATTTATTTCGGTCTAGTTAAATCTGCGGAGATAAAAAGTATCTTGCGAATACTTTTGACAGGTAGGTAGTCCTATGTATAAAGCTATGAAGATATAATATTTTTAAAAGTATGCTGTTCATAAACAAAAAGCTCGCACAAGTTAATATTTTTTTTTACTAAATATGGCTCCTAGTTAGTCAGTCATCTTATAAAAGCTCTTTACCTCTTAAAAAGGGATTAGCAACTGAGGATCATAATACGCAAGTCTCACATTAATCGTTACCAATACACGAATGTTCAATCACATGAGCATAAACAATCGATATACACACGAAATTCACTAGAGCAGCTACAGAACGGATACCTCCACTAATTCCCATCCCAATATTCAATCCATCTATTTTGCTTGACTACTAAAGATTGTAATGCATCATCAGGCCCTATACAAGTATGTAATGACGCACTCCTATCTCCAGTAAGCAAATGAATAGATAGATACAATATAGGGACAGGCAGTAAAGGTGCGCTAAGTACATCGTATCACCGTGGTATTGGTATCGAGGAGTGGGGGGAGGGGGCGCGATCGATACGAGAGGCCCCTTTCAGCGTACTCTTTGTTTGGATCATATAAAATCTTCAGGGGTGTGGTCTGAAAGTAGGGGGTGCACAGTTTTGGGGTATTTGAGACTGTTTCTTTTTGAGGTTTGTGAAAGTTATTGGAATGATTGAAGAGAATGAAGGATTGATGCGTTAGATGTTTTCTTCGCTTTGAGAGGCGTTATTTAGCGATAGGTATCTATGTTACTATTTAAATTCTTTAAATGTAGGAAAAATTAAGCACTATCATCCGCTCAGTATAGTTGAGAATAGTAGGTTTTATGTACTTTATCTAATCAAAATTACAAATAGACTAGTTCATGTTCTTGGCAATCGTGTGGTCATCCTACTGGACACAATCTTCTGATTGTACCGTCAACCATTACTATGATTTATCACCGGGTCCATACCTCTGGCCCCACGGTTTATACCTACCTCTACCCTCCATCTCTCTACCTCTACACTCTATGAGCACTCCGCCAATGAAATCTTATGAAAAGATGAAATTCAATTATTGTACATGTTTGATATTACAATATTGAAGATGGATTTGTATTGTGTGGTTATATATTTATGTAGTTATTGTGTTGCTGGGCTAACATGAAGAAAACATATTTTATTAGAAAAAAAAGATGGTTGCCGAAAATAACAGTCAATCTTTATAAAGTAGGTAAAATGCCTTTCTAACGTTTAGGTACATAAGTTTTGTGTTTTTCAGTTTCATAGACTCAATTATCACTAGATCTTTCCAAAATGAAGAAAAAAATGTGTACTCAATATGAATTTATTTCACAGTTTCAATAAAACACCATGTGAATTTAATGCTTTGAAACATAACACCTATCCAACAGCTTTTTCGAAAAATTTGAATGCGAAACTTTTCAATCAAGGGGTGGCTGAGTCCATTTGCAAGGATTACCCTCCCCTAGCGAGCTAAGTATTAAGATATACAGTCTTACGCAAGGAGGTAATTAATATACTTCTTGGTGTGAAGGATTAGCTGGTAAGCTTGGTGTGGTGATGAGATGGGTTGAAGAGAGTAGGTACGTACATGGGTAGGTAGGTATTTCGTAATTGGTGCAGCACAATAGAATTTACAGGAGAGATCTAGTTTAAAGATTTTTCTTCTCTAGTTAGCTCTTAGATTTTATTTTCTGTGTCTTTTGTATGTATAGTGACTTTGTATGTAAAAAAAATATATTTTATTTATTTATGTAAAAAATATCGATATTTAAATGTAGCAAAACTGCTGAGCCTGACTTTGGCGGACTTACTTATCCCGTCTCTCTTTTTCACCATGTTAAGAGCGAATAGATTAGTTTTTTCGTGCAAATCGTAGAGATATATCCGGTCTAACTTATGAATTGGGATGTCCGGACAATTTCAGCACACAGTCATACTGTATGTCACAGCTTTAAAGAGTGACTTCTTGGCTTCCAGCCAGGGTTACTTTACCATATAGATATTTCTGTACCGTTTAAATGTAACGATACATTTAGCGTGTAAAGTTACAAAAACACTGTAACACGACCGGGCATCGAACTGCGGACATCAGACGTCTGACAATATCGCTCCGGGCGTGATGCGATCACTCGTTAAAAATAAATGGTTCTGTTTTCAAACATGACATGCGTAGGAGTCGATTGAGCTGTTAATGATTTTTTAAATATAGTTTAAGTATTAATACCTATACATCTTGTATGTCTTCACACTCAAAAAATATAAAAAATATACCCATTGAATTTTACAGGTGTTAAGAAAAGATAAATCCACATAAATCATTATATTATTTCGTAATGCAAAAAGGTACGATCTGTATTTATTTCTGTGTTATAGAAATTTGTTCAAAGAGCAGTATTAAAAACATTCATTAGGACATTTTAATCCCTGGTCAATTGGTTAATGTGACTCAACAAAATTATTTAATTGATGGGTGTATTACCTTGGAGGATAAAATGCTTACCAGGGTTTCTCGAAGATTATTATTCAATATCAAAAATTAGCAAATGGGGTCAATCACCTTCAGGTAAGCGAATTACAAAATTGTCTGATACTCAAAGAACGCTGTCATATTTCACACTGTTACGTGAATAGTCGGAAATAATTTAAGCAGTTATATACTTACTTAAGTACATACCTACTTACACTTACATACATTGTCATTTGAAGTTAAACTAAAATGGTAGCAGTGTGACTAATCAAGATAAACTAGAGCGTATCACTGATTTTGACTGATTTTTTTTGCGAAAATTGATATTTTTTAAACTTTTGAATTAAACAGCTCTTTAAAAAACGCCAATTTCGCTCATAAACCAAGATTTTTTATAACCACAAACAATAAATTAATAACAGATGCAATAATCCTAAAATGGTCATTAGCAACTGCAGTAAGAATGCAGAAGTCATTTCTCAAACCATATGTAGAAATATAAATTATATTTTATGAACACGAGGATATTATTTTACCGTCATGGTTGGCGCCTCCGTGGTCCGAGGGGCTTAGGGCTCCAATTGTGGGATGCCTTCGCTTCGCTAATGATGGTAAGTATTTGAGCATTAGACACATGGGGAATAATGTTAAGAGGTTGACTGTTTGGTGTTGATATTGTAGGCTTAGGTACCTGATATCGGCGTGATAGCAAAATCTTTTGAAAAAAAAATGGTAAGTAAATATTTATTGGACCTACATTGTCTTATAACTTTTGCATAAAACACTTCTAACATGAGATATATTTGCTACAACCCCATCAGACTGCAAACTTTTAGGATAACCATGTGCGGATAATTGTACACATTTCGTTAATCTCATGCCAAAAAATATATTTTTTCAATCAATTTTAACCCGTTCTTTATGACCACCTGGAAACCACGCATCACGTTTCCGTCGATCCAGATTGATCAACGAAACAAAAAGATATCGTTCGCGATATTTTTCAGCATCGCCATCTGTCTGCTAAACGCCGGATTCTCTGTTAAGTGACAAAATATAACTTTTCCTAATTACATAAGATACCTAATATAAAAATACCTGAGCTTTTAGGCAATATTTCAGAGGACGAAAAAATTCTAGCTAAATATAGACTTTATTTCTATAAAATTACACAGAAAGCTTCCCAGTAAAATTTCAGCACGTTATTCGATATTCGGAGAAATCCGGACATTTACCTATTTAGAAACTTTTTTCTCTAGTTTTAGCAAAGTTATTTTTATCGGACATAGTGGACATATAATTAGAATTTGGGTCTTTCTAAAAATAGTTTTACTCACCCACAGACTAAACGTAGTGACTATTATATACCTACCTAATCTGTGCTAAAATACCTAACTATGTTTTTCGGAATAGTTTCCTCTTACCATATTAAAACGTTTAGGTGATTGTTTTAAACTTGTGCATTATTTTATCTACAAAAAAATAGTATACCTAACTCCCTAGCTACCTTTAAATCTACCTATAAACACTAGGATATTAGGTACAATGGTAGGCAATAGTTACAATTCCGTCGCGACACGGTTGCGCGGACCGACGGTATTCACTCTACATAGCAATGTAACAATACGACTAGAAGTTGTAACGACGGCTTGCTACTACTTAACATGTTTTTTGTTCATTTGAATAAAGTTATATTTTGGTTCATTTAAATATTTATTATCTGTCATTGTTTTTTTTGGGAGTATCGAAAAATATTTGATGTCTTACCTACTTTGGTTACTACTATAGATTATTATAACTGTATTTTCATAATACCTACTATATTTATTAAAGCAAGATTTTCTTTTGATAGATACTCAAATCACAAGTACAGCTGACGCCGCAAAAATAACAATCGCGAGAAAGATTCTTCAAAAAGAAAAAAAAAACAAAAAAATGTGAATAATATTAATAGTGGTAGATAAAAAGGCGACACGATGACAATACGTAATGCGTGGGCTACCCCCCAGCGGGGTGGGGCGGGGTGGGGCGTGGGGTAGCTGTGTACCGTTACAGCGGGGTGTGGTTTGCCGTTCAATAACTTAATACACTCGGAAGGCTTTCACGCTGAAATCTCGCTCGGTTGTACAGCGGCCGACTGATCTTGATACTTGAGCTGCTGTTTTTGGGAAACGGTAATGTTGGACGATTTTAGTCCGGTAATTGAAATTTATTTTTATTTGAAATTGTAGTGTTGTAGTGTTTAATGGTTTCTATATAAGGAATGAATAAAGTGGCCTTTTATTGCTACCGGAAGATAGGTTTCTTTACCTATTCACTGCCAGAAATAATACCTATTGACATTATTGCTCTATTTAAATTGTAAACGATAGGACTGATGTATGTATCTCACAGGAATAAAGTACCTAATGAAAACCTCGACTGTGCCAACGGAACAAAACAACATCTGCCTAAGCGATGGTTACAAATACCTAATGTAAACCGGGTCGTGAAATGACTATCCAATGATATGCGTCATTGAAGTTTATGGGTAACAGCAGTGATTTATCATAGTTGTCAATTCCATGATTTATGGGCAGGTAAGTATGCAAATTACGTGCTAAATTATTATTTTATCGATCAGGCGCGACACACAGGACAAACACTAGCATGTAATCCACCCGGATTGTTGTATGGAGGCTTTTAATTGCAGGTTTGCAGGTAATCGATAGAGGTGGCGGGCTCGCGTGGATCACGAGGCGCGGTCCTCGGCCGGCGGCGCGCCGGTGTGCGTGACGGATCATGGCGGCGCGGGGGGCGCGCGCCCCGCCGCCACAGTTAAACGCGCCCGCCGGATACGCGCCGCGCCGCGGTTGAAAGCTATCCGGCCCCCCGGGCGGGCAGGCGCGCGATTGGCCCGCCAGGCGCCCGAGCCGTAAGCGATAGCCAATCGCGGCACACGGCCGGCCCGCCCCCACCGGGCGCGAGTCGGGCCGCTCGGCCGCGGCGCGCACACTCGCTCCGATGCGCGGCTCGTGGGACGAGGCCGCGACGGCGGCGCTGCACGCGCGCATCCTGGAGGCGCACCGCGGGCCCGCCGCGCCCGAGCGCGCTGCCGAGCCCGCCGCCTGCGCCGAGCCGGCTCCGCAGCAGCTCAGCGTCGAGCTGGCGGCTCCTACTCCTCTGCTGCCGCTGCCCACGCTCTCCTTCAGCGCCGCGCAAGTAGCCACCGTGTGCGAGACGCTCGAAGAGAGTGGCGACGTGGAGCGGCTGGCGCGATTCCTCTGGTCTCTGCCGGTGGCTCACCCCAATGTGGCTGAACTGGAGCGCTGTGAAGCTGTTCTACGAGCGCGAGCCGTAGTCGCCTTCCACGCTGGAAGACATCGTGAACTGTATTCGATCTTGGAACGGCACCGGTTTCAACGTTCGAGCCACGCGAAGCTGCAAGCCCTGTGGTTGGAGGCCCACTACCAAGAAGCTGAGAGGCTACGCGGGCGACCATTAGGGCCCGTCGACAAATACCGTGTACGAAAGAAGTTTCCTCTGCCTCGTACCATCTGGGATGGTGAACAGAAGACACACTGTTTTAAAGAGCGTACGCGCTCGTTACTTCGTGAGTGGTACCTACAGGACCCATACCCCAATCCGACTAAGAAGCGTGAGCTGGCGGCGGCGACGGGCCTCACGCCGACGCAGGTGGGCAACTGGTTCAAGAACCGGCGGCAGCGAGACCGCGCTGCTGCTGCTAAGAACCGCTCGGCGCTGCTCGGGCAGGGCTTCGCCTCCTCCTCCACGTACGACGAGGACTCAGTCGACTCGGAGATCAACGTGGACGAAGAATAAAGTTACAGACTATAGTGTTAACCGGCGACGCCGACGGGCGTGGACGCTCAGTGACTGACGATGCAATATAGACCACAGTTATCTATTATCTTAGTTAGATCGCAGAGTCCGTGATGTATGTGATGTTAAGGCATTGTAAACCAGTTCGTTAGGGCATATTTGTATCGTTAAAGTGTATGCGAGTGCTCGAAGTATCAGCATTGGTGTATCTCAGGTATGTACCAGGGCCTAGGCCTCCGACTAGTAGCTGTAACTCGACTGCACTGATAAGTTACTCGTTGTTAAGGTTTAACAGGGTTAATTTTACGTATAATTTCGTGTTTATACTCCCACTCAGACGTTAGCTAATTTATTTGATACCTTCGCGCGGCTGCGGTAGATATGGATGCGTTTCCGTGAGAAGCATTTACTTACCTAAATATTTATACATCCTAACTATTTTTACCAGTAAATATAGATTTTATTTATCATATCAGCTTTTAGTTGTATGTTATAGTTATTATAAAGTGTAGATAATTACGTTCGTGGAGTAGTTGTAAAGTAACGCTATTATTGAAGGTTTGTACCTGAGCACGATCACTTCGCGACACACCGTTGTTTAGTGATGTTGTTTCATATTATTGTAATTAAATATATCAATTATAAATTATTTATTACGATATATCGGCGGAAAATAATCGTTTTTGAATAGAAATGCTGTAAGAGAGGTTCTTAGGCCTTTAGGATTGAATATCTGTTTCTAGAAATATAGGCCTAACAAATAAAAGAGCAACGGAAAGTGACCATGCTTTTAAAAATAAAATAAGAACCAATTGGCTTATAAGTAACATGAGTTAAAAGTATCAAAATCTTTTATCCATTAATAGTTTTTATGTGTTAGGCACCAAAATTTTTATTTCTGCAATTTTTTTTTATCTAATTATTGATTGCCGCATAAAATATCCCGAAATATTTTAATTAAACTTTTTTAGGTATTAAAAAAAAAATCAAAAACGTCACAAAAATTTGATGCACATTTTTTATTTAGTTTAGTTTAAAACAGCCAGAAAATAGCTTTTTTTAAATATCTTTTTCTATCATTACAAAGGCTTCGTTTTTCTATAATAAAATTACCACTTTTCATAAAATTATTTAGGAATTTAGTAGAGTTTTTTTTTCAATCGTAGAATCAAAACTTCTAGACAGGGCCTAAAAGTTTGCATACATTTTTCAATTATTTTTACATGGCCACAGAAGGTTTTTGTTATTGTTAACTTATAAAGGAGTCATCATCATATTATTAGCGAGTACTTACACGAAACATAATGTCATAAAAATCCATTCGGTTTTTTGGGGAAAACACCGGATAAGGGATATAATAGTGTTCCAACTTTATTTGCATTATTTTGGCTTAACAGGCAAACATCTGAGAAAAAATTGTCTTTTACCACTTTAGATTCTTGTCAGAATTTTAATTTTCATCTAAAAGCGCAATACTTACTTGTATGTGGAGTTAAATAATCTAAAACAAATTTTATGACAATTTTTTTTCTGTTTTTAAGTGTGCAAAGGACAAAAATAAAAATAAAAAACGTTCGTAGGTACCCCCACATCAAATCAAAGTCACAAACAGTAATCAATGTGAATGTTATTGTTTTAACGATTTCAAATAATAATCAAGTATCGATTGAAGCTGTCTGCGGGCTCTAATCCATCATGAGTTACATTCAGATGTCAGGCCGCGTTATGTTATCGTCTATAAATCTTTTAATGTTTGATTGATACGTGTTACTTGTGAACTATGCTATAGGTTATACTGTTTTTTTTGGGGTAAAAAAAGAAATGTGTCATGTTTTTTAATGTTTCAAATAGTGATACTTAGGCCTTTTTATGCATCGCAATATATGGTGGTGGAGCAATTTTTTTCAAATTCAAAGGATTTAGGACCTATGTTAATGATTGAAAAAAAAAATGCTGGATGTCAATATTTATGAAAATATTATTTGTATTCAAATGAGAACACGAAGACTTTCAACTACAAGACAATCGTCAAATCAAAACCATTTTGTCATCTCCAGGGCAATTACAATTTCGGTAACTTGGATATTTCGATTTAAAAAAATCTATTCGCTTAAAGTTACAATAATTATGTCGTAATTCAAAATGGAGCCACAAAATATATAATATTACCTACATGCAGTTACAGCTGAAATAAATGTTGCAATAAAATGGCTTCACATTAGTGATTGCTCTTAACTCATAAGTATTGTTCGACTGTCATAACGTCAATCATTCTTTGTTCTACATCGTATCTATGGTAAACTCAGGAATGTGATACACCCACGCGTTGTAATCGAATAGGCTGAACGGAAAAATAAGATAGAACCTTTTTAAGGAGATTATTTTATGTGGGCACATTATTATTTATTTATAACAAATGAAGACTGTTAAATAATTTAATTACCATGAAAAGGTTGTTTCGACGTGTTGAATCAAAAGACACGGTCATATGAAAAAAAAGAAATCAGGAGAAACTTTGCGACAATCCATGCCATTAAATGTTAGGAAAGAATTTAGTGTTTGTCTCGCGGAATTCCTAAATTATTTAGCATCTATTTTTCCTAAAATTTAAAAATAGATACGTATAAAATTGTAAAATAAAACGTTACGGATATTTTTTTTTGCGAAAACAAAATTGATTTGGATACTTTTGCATTTTGGTTCTACTGTTATTTATTGCCTTTAATTGTATTTAATCTAATCTTTCTAAATCCTTAAGAAGAATGAAGAGATTATAAAAAATATCTTCGTCATATTACATTAATGATTGCAGGTCATATTGTTATTAACAAGTTCAATGCATTCGGTCACTCTTATAAATTGACGTTGATCTAAAGTTACGTCGATTGTCACTTGGCCACATCTGTCTTCCAAGTAATAAGCATTTACATATTGTTTTGGTATCCGTATGAAACTTGTTTCCATATAATTTATAACTTATTGGTAAATAATTGTTAAAGATGATCCTGCTTTAAGTTATTGCGCTATTCATCTGTAAATATTACTTATTATTTATTTCAAGTTTGTGTCACCGTTTTCTGTCTTAGTTGCAATTAGTTGAACATGTATGCGTAACTAATAGAAAATCGTATAAAAATATGAATGATGGAATTCTAATTAAATTAGGTTTTTGGATTTTTCATATTGTTTTTTACATGAAAAAACAAAAAATAATGTGTGCCTAAACTATGTAAAATTTTCATACCAAAAGGCTCTCTTACAGCATTTCTATTTTAAACATTAGCCCGCATAATGAAAAAGTACCGTTTTATACATTTTTCAAGTTGCAACATTTTACGGTTGTATTTTTTTTGTAAATTTCCCGCGCGCGTGACGCGGGAAGATAGGCTAGTTAGCGGTAGACTCAACGAGAGAACTTTGTAAAAATGTATTATAAACAAAACGCAAATTGTAAATATGATATCGACTTACATTACAGTCATTAAATTAAAATTGTTAATAAAATTATATTCGTAAACAATTCATCTTTGTATTATTTTTTTACCAGAATGAGTAACCTTTTGACAGAATTGGCGTTCGGGAAACAAGGGCAAAAAGGTTTTTGTTATTCTTAAAGATGAGTGCCAGCAATAATAAATATTGGTTAAAGCCGGCAAACTCCTTATTTATTTCTGTTTGTTAGGTAGATAATTAGTAAAATTGTGCATTGCCTGTCCTTTCCAATTCACCGCAGAATTGTATAAGTATAAAATGTGTTCATTTCTAGTAGGTTAAGTTGGCTTGTGCAGTTGATATTTTGCGAACAACTGCTAACACTTACATGGAATACCAAATAATAGGGCGAAAGGTTCATCATTGTCATATGATGACAAAAACTTAGTCTTTTGTGAGCATTTCTTTTTATTTTTTCGTAGAAACTAAAGTGTAATTCACTCAGAGTAAAAACCTCATTCGTTCAACCGTTTAAAGTCGTTAATCGGCAAAGCTAAGCTTTCGCTCATATCAATTACCGTTGCCAACATTTATTCGAACAGATCATTCGAAAAAAGAATAAGTACCGAAGAACGCCGTTTTCGTAATTTAAATTGATTTGAATTTCAAACGTTTTTAGCGGAAAAAGGATCGTGGCTAACAAAAAGTTTGCAGTTCGTACCATAGATTAATAATGTGTAATTTTTAGTAATTCGTTACGAGCGACTCAATTTATATTGTTGCTAATTAACTTTATATTATAGTGGGCTGCGTATTTCACTGTAATTGAATGTTCTGAAGGACAAAACGCAGGTGCAACCCACTATTTGTATCTACTCGCCCGCCATCGTCTTATTTTTATTTCTTTATTGTAATCCCTTGTATATTAGTCATTATTTATGAGAATAAAATGGCGCATTGGATGCTTGTTACAAAGTAAATTAGAAAAATATTAGACGGCGAATTCGTAATAAAAAATATGTCCATAATAAAATTAAATTTATATTTAACTTTACACCATTTTATTCAGAATCAGAGTATCATCAGAATAGGTAAAGTTATTTTTAAACTAGGTAGGTAGGTACATTTATAAACAATTGGTGACGTACAGTCGCCCACAGCTCTAGATATCGCGACTCTAGATATGGTAAAGATATTTAACCTTTAAGCGACACATGTCTTATGACAAACTTCGTTAAGTCCACTCACTTAATGGAAATAACGCGGTTATCACTGACAATCACATATTAATAAGTAGGAAGGTACCTACAGCGTGTATTTTTGTAAACACTTAACATTATTATATTTATATACGTAAACTTATTTTTAGTTCTCTAGGTACTGGGAAAATTTAATATAAAGATATTTTCGGAATTTTATTCGGAAGAAAACTTCGGCTTTAGGAGTGAAGATGGCTGTTAGCAAATAGATCTAATACTTAATGTGAATCATACGATTACAGTTTCAACGATAAAGAAATGTTCTAACGATTAGAGTTGGAGATATACCTACGCTTATTTTGACTTTTGCACGCCATGTTATGGCAGGATATGCTGAAACAAATTTATTGTAACACCTTATGTAGCATATTCTAGCAAATAAATATTTGAATTTTGAATTTGAATTTGAGAGGCCTACAAAGTTGACCGTACACTAGAGAGCCAGTGCAACATTTGCTTGTTGTCCCGTATCCATTGACCATGGGAAACAAAACTCGCAACACAGTTTTTTCCAAGCTTCCCTATCCGTCTAACGACATTTATGGCAACCCCTCTCAAGTAGCTTGCACACGCCGCGGGCATTCATTAACCTCGAATTCCTTCCACAATTCATAGACAACGGCTCAATAAATGGCAACACCGAGCGATCAATTATCGCATCAGAATGTTTTAATTACTTAATCAGTGATAACTTTTATGGCAATATAAAATTTCATGAATGACAACACTCGATAGAAATTTAATTAGGTGTATAAAAACTTCCGGGTTTTTTTATTGAAATGACATTTTATTTATGGGATGGTTAAATGGCGAAATTGAATAAAAACGACGTTTGCAAGGATGGGATGTTTAGGCCGGCGAGCAAATGTTCGCGGCAAACAGTTAGCACTTAATTAGATGAAATGACGCTAATAACTACGTAAATAAGTGGGACGGCCATATTTTAAAGAGCAAAATGTATTTATTTGTCGTTAATTAAAGGCTGATATTAATTCAGTTACATTTAGAAGTATGCGGCGCCTTTTCTTGAATTCGCGGAGTTGTCAAAGGTTTGTAAGTGCGGCTTATTATTTATCGTTGTCTATGGTATCGAAGTGTGTCACTTGCAAACTGTGGGTTATTTACATTTAATAAATTATTAACGATGCCGTATTCTACTGATCATTAGAATTTAGATAAAGCATGAATTGCAAATGGTGACAAAATAAAACGCTAATGCTAAATAGCATTTTTTGAAGGGAGAATTTGCCAAAGTCAAGTTATTAAGTGAAGCTCTTGTAAATGAAGCTAACTCCTTGAATTGGAGTTCTATTAGCTGGTCCCTAAGGCCTGTTAATGAATTCCGAGAAAACACAAACTGCTCCGATTTCCGGTACCTCGGTTCGCTTATTCAGGGCGATGGCGAAATAGATCGGACAGTTACGCACAGAATTAACGCAGGATGGATGAAATGGCGGCAGGTAACGGGAACAACTTGTGACCCTCGTATTCCCTAAACTTAAGGGAAAATTTACAAAGTATGGTCAGGCCTGCTGTCTTGTATGGATCAGAGTGCTGGCCCACAAAAGCGACGAATGAAAGACAATTGCATGCGGCAGAGATGAGAATGTTAAGAGGTATGTGTGGGGTTACGCGAATGGATAGAGTGAGGAATGAGTATATAAGAGGAAGTTTGAAAGTGGCGCCGGTATCAGAAAAACTGCGTGGAAACCGGCTGTCGTGGTATGGGCATGTGATGCGGAGGAATGAGAGTCATGTTGTGAGGAAGGTGATGAGTATGAACGTGGACGGATATAGTGGAAGAGGAAGACCAAAAAAACGATGGATGGATTGTGTGAAAGTAGATATGGTAAGAAAGAATGTTACTTGTGAGATGACGGCAGATAGAAGAGTATGGAAGAAGAAAACATGCTGCGCCGACCCCAAATGAAATTGGGATAAGGGCAGGAGGATGATGATGATGATGATGATCTTGTAAATGAAGCTAACTCCTTGAATTGGAGTTCTATTAGCTGGTCCCTAAGGCCTGTTAATGAATTCCGAGAAAACACAAACGCTCACACGACGTTTTATATGAGGCTGGATAAAGTAATTTTTAAAGATGGACATACATATTACCTATTATTAAACGATCCCACTTGATCGTAGGGGAGCATTGAGTTTTGTGCTCCACCAAATTTTAAACAGATTTAGATGCTATAAAAACAACATGTTCAGACTTTCAATTTAATTTTACTTATTATAGCAAGATTAAGCAGGTCGAAAGGGTTGTCAAAACAAAATGTTAAGTCCATTTAAGTATCGTAGTTAATTTTAGGAAAGTAATTAAGATGATCTGTCGTTACTAGATTTTAAATAGAATAAGTAACCAGCATTAGCGCTGCAATCTACACGGCATATTATTTGCGGAGTTTTTTTTAGACTTAGCTAAGGGTCCATATTTATAAGCCCAAGTTGAAAGTCTAAGTATTTCTCTCTTATTTAGTGAGGCTTTAAAATTTTTCTTCTGCTTACATTTTTTTATTCATTTGTGTGTTACGCAGTTAGATGATATGCCAAAACGAGTTACATGGATCACTTAAAAGCCTTCCTGTAAGTTTGCAAATACTAACTTTAACGTTAAAAATAATCACAACAAGCCTGTTACTTGATATTCCTTCGACATATCTACGTTTTTTAATGTCCAATCGAACTAACGCTAGTTAAATGATATATTAAGCAACAGGCTTCATTTCACAACCAGTCATCAGTCGTGATACATAAACAACAACGATAAACAGCTCACAACTGATTAATTGTAACATTATCGTAACAATGGATTAAACAGTTTGTATTGACGTTGCCCAACCGATTATTGCTCACCGACAAATTTAAATCAAGCGCCATTTTAAAATTCCTAATTCAAAATTCAACCTTATGTCATCGTGATAAAGAAAAGAGGTTTTTAATCATAGTTTATGGCTTGTAGTGGTATTGAATCGGTAAGCGGTGGAGCTGTCAAATATGAACGCAGCCGTTAAGTTTTTTTTAATTGTTTTTTTTTCTAAGGCTTAGTCAACAAAATGTAAAGCCGGGCGTCGACCTGCTGTCGAACGTTAATTGCAACTCAAACAAATTAACGGACATATCGCTGGCTAATGAAACTGACGAGTAATGTTTAAATAGTCGATGCTCTAGGACAAGGTAATGTACATGTCTCGTGTCTGCTTGTTCATGCAAATAGTTCGCCACTTGATTTTTTAAGTGTAGCTTGTAAGCTGTCTATTGCAAATAATGAGACAACTAGATTATTTTTAGAACACTTATTGCACACAATATTGCTGACGAAATGATTTTACGTAATAAGTCATGATATGTACGATACATGACTGAACTTAATTGAGCTTTAAGAGCATATTAAAAAGAAACACTCGGTAATAGAAAATCAAATGATTTTATGCTTTATTATAAAAATGAAGAAGTGTATAAAATTTTGCATTGTATCACAAAGTGTAGCGTTTGTTTGATGCGTTAGAAAAAAAAAACTCGTATCGCACGCACCTGTAACGTTTTTCAGCCACTATCAATATCTAGCAGTCAAACAAATCGTTAGAACATAAATCATCAAGCAATTAGTAACAAAAAGATGTTTCCCTTCAAATTAAACAGCGTTTAGATGAATTGATTTATTTATTTACTGGCTAGGCCTACCGACGTGTCGGCCGCATCAGATTCCCGGCGCCGCCGGTGTCAAACTGACAGCTCGTAACTTTTTTACTTTTAGTTTTAGACAAGCAGACACAACTCTATTGAGCCAAGTTTTTATTTTTATTTGGTGACAAAACATTTTAGAGATTTCATATGTTGATTTGGGATTTGTTCAAATGTGTGGTGTTAAGTTCTTTCTTATGCTTTGTTGTGGCGTCATTAGGATTTTAACGGGTAAACGATGGGTGATTAGAAGTCTGTGTTTACGAAGTTTTGAGTACTTACTTCCTTGTAATTGAATAGAATAGTTGGCTTAATAGTTTTGTGTATGGGCGGGTTTAATTACAAACGTTGTTTATTTATAGAAGATGTGTAGGCACTGTAGGCAGGTACTAACTACTAATTTGCGCCTACGTAATACATAGGTACGTTGAGTAAGATGAAAATGCACACTGGCTGTGTCTTGCGGATTGTCTGTATTAATGCTAAATGTCAAAAACTCTTTACCCAAGTATATTTCCTCGGATGTGATAATTTGCCTCTACATAATGAATCAGTCCGCATTAGTCGTCGGATTTGTAATTTGTTTTTATTCAGATGACGATTTCAGATGATGAAGATTTTCTTCATAAAGTAAAGAATAACATAAGAGAAGGGAACTATTAAGGTACCTAATCTGTGGTAATACCTCCGTAGTGCTGACAGATTGCAACAATCACAAGATTTTAAAACTTCCTAGATACCTAAAGTTCCATTGAAATCCACAGATCGATTGTAAAGATTCAACTCAAGTTGTAAAACCCAGCCGACGGAAATGACTGATTGTGGTGCCCGTAGACAATAGATCGGCGACTGTCAGTTTATGCATAATGGCGCGCATTAGAAGCAAGATGGCCGACAGATGAGACTAGGAATGGTGTCTTAAAAATATTAACGTTTATTCGAATTTAGAGAGAAAAGGAATATTTCTTTATTAAGATTATTTCAGTTGTTATAACTGTGAATCTGATTGGCTTCAAATGATCGTCTGTAACGGTATAGAACAGATCAATTTTCATACATATAAGTACCTACCTAACTCAAAAATCTCTTTTTTGTGCAAGTTATTGAAATACAATTTTTATTTTAACGTTACATCGATTTATATATCTATTAAAGCAGCGGTTCCCAAATGGTGTTCCGCGGAACCCTGAGGTTCCGTGACAGGCCCTGAGGGGTTCCGCGGAAAATTCAAAATTTCCATACCTATAGTAAATCGTTTCTTTTTTGAAAATATTTAATTATTATTCATTTTAAATTAAATTGTTTTAAAATATTGAATTCCAAAAATCCATTTAGGTGCCATGTAGGTGGGTACCACTAGCGAGTGTAAGTACGAGTTCGCGACAAGTGGCGGGGGACGGCCACGGCATCAGATAATTTAATTCAGTTTTTTGCAAATTGAGATGATTGCAAGATTAACTCAATACCTCCAGGTCTTCGGCAATCGGCAAAAGAAGGTAGCAAGTCGGCCAAAAATCACCGCATTTTTTGGGCTTATTTCATCGTCAGGATTATACGTTTTCATACATTTGACAGGACGTGACATGACACGGCATACGAGTAAGTCCAGTGGCTATTTTTACCATTAATCAAAGTGAGACATTAATTCCAATTTTTGCCCCTCCAAACTAAGAAAATTTCGCGCTCGCTTCGCTCGCGACTCCATGTTATGCTTTTATGTTCGTTTAATTGGTCAGGTATCCAACTCCGAAAAAATTTCGTATGGTATATGTTTATTTTTATTTCTCTGGTTCAGAAAAAGCAATAGCGCTATCTTCGCTAGCTGCTTCTTATTCATTTGCATTTCCTTTTTCGTGTGGATATTGTACCTTTGGAGACCTTATTAATTTACAGTGGTTTTATTTATTTTGTTTAGTATTCAAACTAAAAAAAATTCGCGCTCGCTTCGCTCGCGATACTACTCTAAATACTAGCGGGTGCTTGGAACTTCTTTCTTTCAGTTAAAAAAAAATCGCGCTCGCTCGTCTCGCACTTGTACAATACCCAAACTATTTCTTTTTGAGTTTACTTCGTCAGTCTTCAAACTGAAAACTATTTACATAAAACATAAAGTCAAGGGCGGCTAAATTGTTTTCTGGCCCGTGCGGCAGATAGCCATGCTACGCCTGAGTATGTCTCTAACCATGTAACCATTTGGTGCGCTACCACACGCCACGAGCCGTACCTAAGTGTATTTACGTCTTTAGTTTACTTCTTACTTAAGCTAGGGTTCCGCCGAAAAATGGTGAAACGAAAAGGGTTCCGAAGCCAAAAGAATTCGGGAACCGCTGTATTAAAGAGTCGATAATGACGACATGGACGTGTTCCCGTCCCCACTTCACGATTAAACTAATTTCGCACAAAAAAAAGCGTGTAAAAACGACATCAATATATTAACACAAAAATATTGAGTGGTAGCCATCATCAGCAATAATATAAAAAATACTTTTCTACCCTGTACAATTACCCCGGGGCGGTGTAAGATTAATATGTTCGTTCGTAACACGCGAATAACTTGTAAAACTCGTGATGGGCATAGAAACTGGGCATAATGAGTTTTGTGGTTTTTAATAATTATGTATTTAATTAACGGGAAATGTAGTTGGTTTTTTTGATCAGTGAGGGTATCACGGAATTAATCCGTGCAAATATTTTGGAACTGAATATTGCAATAGAAAATTAGTAGGATTAATGTTAAGTCTGGTCTACTCATTTTCCGTAATTACTGATTGATTTAGATTTTTCTATGATAATTAATTACTTACATGTTTTGTGTTTTTTTAAATATCTAGGTCCATGTAAGCTTTTTCAATTTTTAAAATCATCTATAGGTGCCTTCACTTATACACTGAAAAGTTTATAAATTTGCTTACTTGAAAGTGCTATTCTGAAGGACTACTGGTCCGATAGCCCATTAATTTATGCTATGGCTACTCTTTGTCAGGGTGTCTGCAAAGTCTGAATTCACCAGCGTTATTAAAGCTCATTCTTTCAATGTGCTAAAGATGCCTGTCCCGTACAGTGGCTCAATAAAACGACTGATGAAGCTGCTATAAAGGGCGACATTACCACTCCGCCTTTCTTTTCTAAACCTTTTCCACGAAGCATTCCCATTTTCACAATACATATTGTTGAAAAGATAAAATATAACCCTTCGCTGGCCACTGACCACAGGCCGGTGGTCACGTCTACATAAATCGCTGTGACCTGTCACGTTGTACTAAATAGCGAGTTATAAACATGTCGGATTTTTACCATAACGCCATGATTATGGTGGACTAGCTTTCGCCTGCGGTTTTACCCTTGTCCCGTGGACACTGCTTAACGTACATGGATAGAAGTAGCCTATAAGCTTTCTTGATAAATAGGTACTGTATCTTAATTGAAGAGCTTTCCAAATTGGGCCGGTAGTTCCCGAGATAACTGTGCTGGCCTAGATGGGTACAAGATTTGCGGATAAATGAGTGGGGTTGGTTTTCTCTATCCAACAGTGTCAGAACAAAAGCTTTTTAGACTGCGAAGATTCTGCTTACCTCCCTAATGCAGAAGTTTGAGGTTGTCTTGTATGTAATGGCCAAAGAAGAGCATGGTAACTGCAAAAGATAACTTATCGGTAATATGGGAATTTAAAAGTTTTACTTTTTTAAATTATCATAATGGCCGTACAAGAGTTAACGCAGAATCAGTCCCCAGAAACAACCAAAACTTTGACACCAATTACTGCATTTATCAAAGAACTGCATTTATAAACGCCTAAAACCCAGTTAAATCTAACCACTACATACTTTGAAGTACGCCGCCGGTATCCGATATGGCCTATACCAGGAGTTTAGATTACCCTTATAGGGTAACACCGTGAGGCCTGTATAGCCAGTCTGGGTATGCCAAGTATGTCTGTTAGTTGTGCACTGCTAAACTGCTTGACAGAATTTGATGGTGGGAGTGTTGGGTAATGTAGGTAAGTGAAATTGTTATGGTGTTTGAATTAGATAGAATTATTTTAGCGCTTAGTACCCTCTTTCATAGTCTTAAGTTATGTCATAAAACTACTTACCTATGAATTTAAAACTAATTAGAAGGCACTGCGTTACTCACTTATGTGTTTTAACGCTTTACAAAGACAAAGTCTTAGTAACTAAAAAGTTGATAATATAAACTGTTTGTACGCTTGTTACAGTGGCAGGCAGGTATACCAGTAAATTCAACGGAATAAGTTGAACCTCGTATATACTTCTTAGGCTATGAGTATGTACTGAGAGATACTCATAAGCATCTCATTAGAGCTAAACAGTCATTCTCATTACCATATACCTACTATTGAATAAACGTCTTTACCTTAAATATGTAACTCCCAAACCCTTAGCTACACCACTTTAGATTTAATTCACCCAACCGCACCGCCATTAAGAGAGGTATAACATTAAAATGTCCAAATACTCGTCATTTGTTTTCGCAAGCTTAAGCCCCGCGAACAACAACATTTGCAGACAGAGGGCTATTTAGCAGTCATGGGGCTATTTAGCAGTCATGGGGCTATTTAGCCGGGCAAGGGGCTATTTAGCCATGGAAGTAAAAGGCTAAGGTTGCGGGGTTGTGGCTGTAGTCGTGTTGTTACTGGCAACACTAGTGAACTGGGTGAGTAGAATTATGGCGTGTGGAGTAAGGAGTAAGTGGAAGCGGTTATAAGTAATCCAGAAACAAGGTTACAAGAAGTCCAGAAATGGCTGTGAATGGTAACGTTAACTATGCCTTATTATGAAACAAATAGATAGTGACAAACGCTGAGGTATGTACATATCAGCCGATCTAGATATTAACTTGTAGTAAATCAGAAGTCAAAAGGTAAGTATAACGTGTTTAAGACAAGATTATAGGTTACGTTTAGGTTACATTTAGGCCTAGAATTAGCCACTCAGTATGTAGGCACGGAATAACAGCTGATTCATGACGATACGTAGGTATATTTGCAAGATATTCTGAAAAACCATCTTCAGTAGAATTGATAAAACTAACGAACTCTCTCGAGTCTCGTAAGGAAAAACAGTAATCAGATTTCAGCTTACAACTTGCACCGACACTAAGGGGTCCGTTTTCAATTACCTTCTATTTGTCAAGCGACGGAGTGTCAGACAGCGACGTTTAGTGTCGACACTTCGCTCCTCAGGGATTTGTCCCTTCTATTGGTTTCTTGTTCTGTGGCATATTTGTGGTGGAACAAATTATTGGGGCTGATCGAGCCGGTCAATATTGGACGGTTGCTGTCAAGATGTGACGCTTTTGTGTTGTGCGAGCGAAGCACTTCGCTATTGTGAAGTGACCGCTAAATTAGTGGATTATTGTAGATAGTGTTAGGTAGGGAGGTACTTTATTTATTGATCGTTTGACTTTCAAAACCAGTGGTAAGTAATAGCCCGTCAATTTTTATAGCAACGGAAATGTACCTACACTTTCAGAAATCTTTAACTATAAACATTAGTTCACAGTTGATTTAGAGTTTGAGTTTTTTAATTTTATTAAGGAATCACATTATTTCAAACTATGTTTTTGCTCACTTCGTCGTAGGAAATCAGCTGTCGTAGGTACCTACTCATTAAGTTCATTTTCGAAATTCCATTGCCTATAAACGTGTAGGATAGAACGAGAAACTATAGATACTGTAAAAAATCTAAATTTCTTATTCTTTTCTTCTCTCTAAACTTACAATAACTTACATCTAAAAACAAAAGAACATCCAAAATCAACTTTCAAAAAGCTCAACCTTTAAAAAAACAATTTGTCTCCCACAGTGTTGCCTCCCCAAGCTCCCCTGTATCGCGTTATGGTAAAATGATTTGCAGGGCTGGTCTCCAAACTCAATAATGTTGATTGCTGTCCACCCCACTGGCTTCGAGATTTGGCCTTTATTTTAATGACAATTCTGATTTCTTTGTTTGGGAGGAAAGAGGTTTTATGCGTTTGTGTATGCTACGTTGTTTCTTTAGTTTTTTACAGAGTAATGTAAAGGGAATTAGGGGTTTTGCAAATGACTGATAATAGGGGTTAAAGTATGAAATTGCCGATTTGTACTGAAAACCTAAATTGTATTTTTTTTTAATTTTTAACAAACTTATTTAATCAAAATAGTTGCCATTATTATTTATACATTGCGGTCATCTAATAAGAAGGTCATTTATGCCTTTACGATAGAACTCTGAGGATCTAGACTGCACAAACAGTGTGAAAGAATTTTGTTCTGCCTCCTGGGAAGAAACTTCTTGTGACGTAGATAATTGTCCAAATCACAAAAAAAAAATGGTCGTCCGTTAGAGCAAGGTCTGGCGAATATGGAGGAAGACGAATAGTTTCCAACTGCAGTTCCTGAAGAGTTAAAACGGTTTATTTTGCTGTATGAGGCCTCGCGTTGTCATGGAGCAATAGCGGTGAAGGTCGATTCATGAGTCGTGGCTGTTTTACTGCTAATTTTTCAACATTATTCGGTGTTCGGCTGGGTATCTGGGTAGTTTGACTAGGATCGGCGTTCACCGTCTCTCTTAATTTCTCGTTAATCACCTGTCAGGCGGTCTTTCTCATGGCTCGTTCTTCAAGTCGAAGTTTCCACCACGAAAGCGTTTAATCCAAAATCGCACGGCGCGTTCTTTAGCAGACACCTCTTCAAATGCAGCATTGATATTGCGGGCTGTTTCTGCCGTTCAATCCCGCGTCGGAACTCATATTCAAAAATTACTCAAATTTTCGCAGTATCCATCTTTCTTGTTTAAGTTGAATAACAAAAACAATTGAACATCGATAATCAAATGTTTCACATTTTTTAAAAGAAGAACATCACAGAAACCACGTGAAAAAAGTTCCATTCGAAAACCTCAAACCATGAAGACTCTATGGCAATTCAAAAACCTACTAGAATAAAACGGCAATTTCATACTTTAACCCCTAATAAATTTAACACTTAAACAGTGGTCATAAAATTCACAATTATGTTCATTATAAGCTTGTTTATTTTTAGTAATTTAGGCCTAGGTTATTGTAGAGAGAAGACGGGTGTTATTTTACCATTTTGGATCACTGAACTCATTGTAACAACCGTTGTTTTTATAACACCTACTTTGGATAACTTCTAAAACAACTCCGTAACTTTCCCATCACCATAGAACATTTCAATTAGTATTTAAATTACTGTTTTTACTACCAAACTACATAACAACATCATCATAAAAACCAGAGCCTTATTAATTTCAAAAAAGTATCTAATCATGCTACCTATACGCTTATGAACCTTTTTGGTACAACTTAATTGATCTGTTCTTCTATTGGATTTTGAACTGTATTTACCATGTTCCAAGGTTGGTTTTCCAATGGGGGGTTGTTCCCCCAGTGGCCTAGTGTCAGCGGCTGGGTTCAGGATATTACGCTAGGCGACAACTTCTCGTCGATCATAATGTATTAATTCGTCATTCTCATTACTGCGCGGATATTTGAGTCTGATAGTGCCGATAGCTTCGTCAATAGTTCTGTTTTTGGTTTGTTTTGATATTGTATTGCTGTTTTGTTGCTTTGTGGGAATGGATTCTTGTTATAGTCTGACCTTTAAATTTTTATTTTCTCTTATAGGTTCCTTAAACGTCCGATTTCCTTGAAACAACTGTTTCCTTTGAAAAATAAACGTGAAAACAGTTGTTTTAAGAAAAAAAAAACGGACGTTTATGTGTTTATGTTGTGAATTGTTATGAAAATGGGCCCTGTTGTATACTTACCAAAGTGCACCTATCTACCTATATTCTTTATCTATTGTTTTTTTTACATCTTTGATCAATGTTATACTTCTAGCCGTCGTTACAGACGTTTCTACAACAAAAAGGCCGTACTTTTTACATTAAGGATTACTTAAGTTCCTTTACAATGTAGTTCTTTATGTAACAAACATAACAGATATTATCAAAACCATCAATATTTCAGTGGATACATAATTCAGGGCTCACGGGGGGCATGTCAACTTCAATGGCGTTTCAGCATTCATAACCACTCCATAATCTATGGTTTTACAAGAAATATTAACTGACCATTACATTGTAGTACACGTTAATCATTGAGACAATGTTGGTGTTTGTGTGACGTTGACGAAATGTTACTATATAGGTTGGAGAAACAAGGTTTAGATTGGATAGCTATTGGATTGAAACTGGAGTTTAAGCCTACGCGCACACTGCAGATTAAACAGACGGCCGACAAAAAAAATGCAGTGTGCGGATACTCTTAGAGCGATAAAATATATCAATGTGATGCTTGCTACTTTACAAAAATTGCAGCCCACAATAGTCATTAGTTAACCGTCCTAAAAATTGTGGAGAATGATTTTTACATGTAATTTTAGTTATCAAATGTTGGAGCACATTTAAGTCATAAGCACACTCTTTTTGACCGACTTCCCAAAAAAGGTTACTTATTTTATAGTCAATGTAGACGAGTCACATTATTATAAGCAACATATTAAGCCATTTAAACGTGAACTTTCTGACTTATCCACACAGTAACTTCAACCATAACAGGAGTCCTACACCCACTAAATTGTTCTGAATAAAAACAAAGCTGATATATCGAGTGGTTCAAATTTTATTGGACCAATAATTCAGTGAATTGATGGCATGTCTTTGTTAATGCAATTATATTCCTTTATTGAGGAGCGACGCAAAAAGACCATTGGTAAGGGCCGGCGCAAACCACGCGATTATATGTTGACGAGTGACGCGACAAGAATATCAGAGAGAATTAAAATTTTATGTAAATGGGCTAGCGGTTTGCATAATCACTTTAAATGTGGCAAGTAACTGTAGTCTTAACATATTTGATTCAACTGCGTGTAAGTAACCTTAGGAAGAAATACCAGGCAGTAGGCACCAAATAATTTGTCTTTAAATTGGAGAAGAAATATCAAAAGATAAGGTTTAAATTGTTAGCGTTTTATTTTAAGATCTATATTCTTTTTACTGTAAAGAATGAAAAAATATTTGTAAGTACCTACTTACTTTCTTATTTACCGTTATAAATAGTAAATGCCTTTATTAAATGACAAGCGAGGCATATAAGGCTTATGCCTCGCTATGACAATATGTAATGTGACCGCGATGAGGCTCTAAAATATTTGTTTTGTAATGTAACCTTTTTACGAAACCACCGCTTAGAAGTTGCAATGTTTGAACCGAGCCTTAGAAAGTAATACTTTTTTCTAAACTATGACAAATACTTTAAATTGTTGCTTTTATCTATTAATGTATAAAATAATATATGGTTTCTGTAAAGAACATTAAAATAGCTTTATATTTATAACGTGTACTAGCCAAGGAATATTTCTTGTTAGATATTTATCACAGATATAATAGATCGGTTACTAATTTGACATTTTAAAACGTGCAAAGTAGAAAGTAGGTTCTATTACCTACCTGTATGTTGTGGCATGATACCTTCAATTAGTGGAGACCTTTAGTTAATTGATGACCGTGTTATGTAAACTAATAAAGAAAGCTGATTACTTATTTTTTTCATGTCATAAGAACTTTAATAAAAATCGAATAAAAATGGTTACACGATTATCACTATACTACACCGAAAATATAAAGATGAAACTTTTGGATACTTTCATTTGATCTGATAAAGATTTTTAACCATTTTTAAAAACCATTGTTTTATTATTTGCATGCCCATTGCCGGCAAAACATGTAGAATTTATATTTTATTGTAACATCTATGTACTTACCACCCATGTTTGCAAAATTTGATTTGATTTGAAACAAATCATAATCAGCCAAGAAGCTGTCCATTGGTCATGGCTGAAAATGGCTCGGTTATCGTTATAGTTAAATGGTGCAACTCATCGTAATTTTCACTATATCTGTCGAGTTTATTTCTTAAATACTTTGTTTACTAACAATATTAAAGTGAAGATGAAGCAATAAACCATGCCATAACCCATCAAACAACCATCAGTTTATTTACCCGACATTTATGATAATAACAAAAATTATTGTTCACTTAATAAATAAACGCTTTTCCTTCTTACATCAAAAAAGTATATTAAATTGAATGGATAACCCTGCATTGGTACTGCCGGACCTATTTCAGACCTTTTCTCGTATAATTTTCTCATAAAACATCATTATGGGGTTGACAAAAACTGTTACCATTAATGTGACAATGTATTCTATGTTTTTTTAAGGATTGTATTTGTTTTTACATGTTATGGGGTTGAGGAGAAAGGCTACGTATATGGTGTTTGGTTTGTATTCAATGGCATAATTTTGAAATCGTTTTTTGAGGTTTAAAATATGAGCGCATTGTGGGCTTTTGTTATGGTGGAAATTAAAATAACGTTTTGCTTAAAGATGTTCTAGTGTACACTTTATTTTAACTTATTTCTTTTGAAGTAGCTTTTATGTGAAGACTAGCTCCTGCCAGCGGTTTCACCCTCCTTGACCACCACCCTGAGGAAACCACTTCCCGCACCTGGGTAAAAACGCTGATTAATATTACTCTCAGTTTGCACAAAAGTTAATTCAGCCGTTTACGCGTGAAGAAAGTAGCAAATAAGAAAATCTTTCGCAATTTCCACAACACACTATCTCCCTAGGAAATAAGCATATCAAAAAAATGGCAGAAAAATCTAGAATATCGTTAGCACGATGCCATGTACCAATCAGGTCGCGTTATTCGATAACCGAGGCAGCGTTGGCAATTTTTGTCCAATCTCATGGATTTCCGGACGTCGTCGGCTCGGGAAACGAGTCAAGCGTCGGATACTTATGTGTTACAAAATGATGGCGCGACAATGTTCGTGGTAGCTGTCATTTCCGAACAAATGAGGTGGTTTGCTAGTTTGTTTGTTTGTTAATTTGTTTAAGATATAAGGTGATGAGGTCACTTATGTTTATTTACAAAAGGGTGCTGTAGAAAGTAGATACAACTTCAGCAAAATTTCTGTAAATGTTTTTTTTTTGTTTTGTCTTCTCCCTTTTTCCTTAGTGGAAAAAGAGATATTATTATTTTATTTTATTTGGGAAAACAAACGATACCACATTACATAGTTCAGTGTATAAAAAGTAACGAGAGGTTGTATTTAACAAAATCAATGCAGTACCTAACAACAACATGTTAACAAACAAATATATGCTATGAGAAAACCTTATTGCTAACTTAGTAATCATGTTCTAACACCTTTGCAGTTTCAGACCACTAGGATCAAAAGAAGACAATAAAGTCGATCAGAAAAACTTATCACTACTAAACTTTAGCCAACTAAAGCTTCTTGATAATATGCGCGTGAAAAAATGTTCAAGGAGTCAAATGACTAACTTCATAACTGCAGAGTTATTTGACGCGAAGCGACGTAGGTACCTGCGTTAGCATGCGAGTGAAGCCATTTGAAACAGCTAGTTACATTAAACCAGTACCTAACTTACATTAGTACAAACATTTTTGCAGTTCTCAAGGTCTTGGATAATGAGTATAGGTAGTATTAGCAGAAACATTACGACGACTATAATATTTTTAGATATTAGCACGAACTTAAGTGTACCTATGGCGTTTAGCTTAATGCGCGACTTCGGACTGTAATGTGTCAAGGCTGGAAATAAGGAAAATTATACTACGGAGATTTGCTTGCTGAAACTTTGTTTTAGTATGACCCATTATCGGAAACGGGTTTTGGGCCCGTCCTTGATAAATGGGCTATCTGATGCTGAAAGCCCAAACTAGTTCAGTTGTTCCTCAGATTTCGCGTTTAATCAATAAAACAAAGAAACGAATCCTATTATGGGTACCTAAGTAACTTAGATATCAGAATGGCTTTTCCTTGTTCAGCCAAGTCCTTGCATAGAATGTTGTATGTAAGTGATACTAACGTCAAAAAAAAAACAGTTCTTAGCAAACTTCTTCATAAAAGACAACTCTTAAAACCTCAAACTCATGTTAGGTACCCACAATCTCTCAAGTTCCTTTATTGAAACATAAACAAAAGAACAGCCAAAAAATCAAAGAAATAAAGAAAACCACACATGATTTTACTCGCTCCCGAAATCTTACCGATCACAAGTTATCTATAATGTAGTCTATTGTCTATCAACTTTGTTCTCGGTTTGACGGTTGTAAGTTTTTCATTTGACTTGGAGCGGGAGATTGAAACAACGGGGGCTGATGTCTCTGGGGAGGTTGAGTTCGTACCCTAGGGTAGGTCCGAGAGTAAGCGGTTAGCGGGAAGACAAGTAATCTGTGGTAAGTTTGACTGAGAGATTCCTTAGTACTGTTTCACAGTTGAGTATTTTCCAAGAGTCTTATAAAAAGGCTTTATGTAATAATGCCTAATGCTTTAGCAACTTTGACCTATTGTGAACGTGCACCTATATAGTCGTTTACATACATGTTAGACACTTTAGAAAATAAAAGCAGTTAGGAACTTACAGGTATGTCATAAAAAAGCGTTTTCTATACTCTCTTGTAATAAGATTTCTGTTCGTCTAGCTAGAGCATTATGAAAATTTTAATTAGGTAAGCGTTCAAATCCTTGGTATCAAGTGTTGAAATCCTTTTGTGTGACTGTATATTAATATTTCCTCTTTTATAACGCTACCCGCTCTCAGTCGGGCGCACCCCTAACCCCAGTATTGATTAGATTTAGCGAATTCAATATAAGAGACGTTATATTGTATCACAATGGATGTTATTTGTTTATCAAGTTCTTTCCTTTGTCACTGTTTTGCACAAGATGATAACCCAGTCAAAGATTGAATAAAGCGCTAAGCTTGTCATTTTCACGAGAGTTAGCATTTTGATGAGTTTCGGAATACTTTTGGTTGAATCGGTTTGAATATTGGAATTCTGAAGTATTGGTTTGTAGAGGATTATCTTTAGACCAACATGTCAAGGGATTATTTCAGCTGATTTAAAAACCAGAACAAAAATAATGAGGTTACTCTTGAAATGAATGCAAGCATGGTTGTCTACTTATGTAGCTAAAAAATATAATTCGACTATTTACTGACTTTATTTTATTTGTTTAATGACAGTATCATCTCTGCATTTTTGTTTTTTATCTTATTTATTTAAATACGGTATCATTTCGCAATATAATTAAATTATTATTATATTAACATCAAAAACACACAAATGATGCAGGATTTACCTTCATACGGCCCAAGGTCAGAAATTCAGCAGACATAATAAGAGGTTGTGGTTAGTAGAACAAAAACTAAGTCATTTATACGGAAGCAAACACTATTAAGTATGTAGTTGAGATTAAGCATAGTATCCTACCATTTACTTATGTCTTTTTACAAGGATCAACATTAATTAAGTGACCGGCAAATTGAAGGATTTTAAGGTTTTTACAAGTTGGGATAAAGATGTGACTCAGTTGAATGCATCGATGTGGAGAAAAAAGGTTGTATTGCAAATACTTATACGAGTATGTTATGTATAAATTATAGATTATGTTATCATCATACTTTGTAAGTACTTAAGTAATGGATGTTATCTACTAAATATTGTTTGGTTTCTGTTTTTATTGAAATCTTTTATACATATATTAAAGTGTCAGATTTTGTTAATCCGCTGCTGCATCCAATTAGTGTCATGCGTCAACCATTGAGGTTAAAGTCATCATGATATTATCAAATTCACGAATGCTGAGATCCGTAGATTTCATAATATCCAGGAGAGAAAAGTGTAATCTAAGAAAATGTAAGCAATAACATAATCCCAAAACACGCTATTTACCTACTAAGGCTATTATTCCAACCCTTACTTGTTACGTTGTACGTAAATTCCCCAGCAAAACTCTTTCAAAGTGCAATAAAACAACTGAGCATCACATTTGCTAAAAAAAATAGCTCAAAAACTATCTTATACATTAAACAAGCTCACGACTAAGCGAGAGCTAGTAACTCGAGCAATTTAGGTTATACGAACAACTATACCTACATACATATTTTTTATGTATTGGAAACAGTGAAATACATATTTATTGGTGTAGTTACATCAGAAACCGACGCTAGGAGTCTTAGAGATTTGAATCAACTGGAAACGCCATTGCTGTGCCTTATCCTATAAGCACAGACGCATCACGATATACTACAAGCGGTCAAATTCCTTTAACAGATCTTTAACTTTATCTCTAAATATGAGATTCAATATTGTTTGGAAAGCTTTCCAGATTCAGTAGCTTCATGTGCTGGCGTTTTCACAAAAGCTAGGAAAGCTCTGCTCATATTCATATGTACAGGAAATGTGTGAGTCATGACTGTTTGCAAAATGTTGTCCTGAAAGATGCACGAGGGAGCTATCACTGAGTGTTACATGCCTCGCTGAAATAAGTATACTTTACAGCTTTGTGTTCATAGTAGATCCAGTAGGTTTAATGCTCCAAGCAAGTAATACATGTAGTGTGCACTCGTGGTCACTGTATGACTGACTGTCGCGTGACACACTGACGATGAAGTCGGGTAATAAATGTGATAATTATTCCGCTTTGTTCAGTGATGATAGGTTTAATTTATGTTTTGTGTTCTAGTGCTTTTATGTCTTCTGAGGCTGTCAAATGTTAGTAATGTATGAGTTACTAGCTGGCTTATATAAAAGTTTTATGATGTGGCAAAAATTGCAGTGGTTGGTTAAGGTTAGCTTAGAAAGTTTACCTAAGAAAATATTTTAGATTTAGAAATATGGCTTTTTTGTGTAATTTTCTATATTTAGACAATGCTTATTAGAAAGAAAAAAAGGATTTACTGAGGAAGACCAAAGAGCTAGAAAACTAATAACTTTCACATGAATGTATAGCTTCATTAAAGTTGACAGTTGTGTGTATTAACTAAGAATCGTGCAAGTTGCAATAACAAACAAATACGTGTTTTCTTTATTGTTTAATCTACGATAGCAATCTAAATGGCCTCATGTTCACTGGCATGCGAATCCGTCATGCTTTCCAACAACTATTTATTATGAATTAAATCAGTTAGCCAATATTTTGGCCATTGTCTTAACGGAACATTTAACTGGATAAATATGAAAGCAATTTCGTGCCAATAAAACTGTCGACAATAATTCACAAATAAAAATTCCTATCGAAATTCAAATGGTTTATTGAAATTTGTAAATTATGAGACGATCTTCAGTGAATTATGTAAATATGTAACACGCACCAATTAATCATTGTGGAACATATTTTTTAGGCAATAAAAATGTTGAATACGTTTCGCGTGTCGGCCGTGACGGCCGTGTATCACGTCAAGTCGGGCGTATATTATAGTAAACTTACTGATGTCATTAATCAATTCGTTTTTTTGTGTGTAAATGCGATTTTTATTGTCCGCGAACGAGTCGTGAATCCATTTGTGTTAATGAATGCCGCAAGGTGGCCTCCGATTAATCCAATGTCATTTTGTATTAAAGTTTGTAATCAGGCTCCCTCAGTTTTTGCGAGGTCCCCTTCACGCTTTGTAAAAACTGTGTGAAGTTGACAGTTGGTCTTGGCGTTCTGTTTTGTTTTAATATCGGATTTTTTTAGAGTTTAGGGGATCAACTTTGTTTGTGTTGGAGAAATCTTTAAACAGTATCGGACTTCTGTAAGATGAGTTTCTGTTTAGATTGGATTCTTTTCTAAAATCACTGCATTTCGCTGAGTGAGACGTTATATTTTCTCGTTGGATTTTTGTTGTTTTCTTCTATGCTACAAATTGTTAAGAGTTTGTTTTTGTAAGGACCTATTACCAACTTACTTGAGGTACTATTATTATTTTAAAAATATAAATGGACAAGATGACAAGTATTCATTGCGTTATTTCTACGCTACTAAAATTAATTTATTAGATAGAAATATATTTTTAATAGACACAATTTATCAACGCCAATGTTGTATTTCTTCACCGTTTACTACAAAATTATAACGATGTAAATAAAATTAAATTCAAATTAAGTTGGCCATCTTTTAAATGTCTAAAGGTAAGTAGGCAAATCATTTTAGCAATAAAAATAAACCTTGTTGTTTATACATATGTAAGTTAACCAACCTATTTGTCTGCCATTCGGATAAAGCTTTTTTATCTGTGCTATTTACATAATCTATGTTAATCTAGGAGATAATGGAAGAAAAACAATGTTTGTATCAGCTGCCTGTCACCCCTTTGAATGGTAAGTGGATTTTATAGAAGTAGTTTTTAAGTACTTACTTAGTTCTTTGGTAGTTCGACAACATGTAATAGGTACTGGCTATTTTCCGCGGTTTCACCCGCGCCCCGCGGGAACTTCTTCACATAGGTATCCGGACAAAATACAGGCTATGTTATTTAAATTAGGTATCCATATGTTAATCTAGCCCTATAACAGTGAAGGATTTTTTAAATCAGTTCAGTAGTTTCTGAGCCAGGGTTTAGGGTACACTTTAGCGCAAACAAACTATAAAATGACTTCTTTTGAGTAAGCAGTACTTTTTTAAAAATTGCTTAAAAAACCGCCTTGAAAGAAAATCGACTATTTTCGTCTAGACATCAAAAATATTCTCATCACCAAGAACCAAACTTATTGTTTTTTTGTTTCTTCAAAATTCTAACAAGGTTCTTGATGGCTCAACAATCAAACAATCAGATTACTTATATCTCTTACTTGTGAGGGCATTTCCTCCGTGGCAAGATGGCGCCTGATGACGTCATATTTGGGAGCTGTCACACCGCGCCATGTGGGAAACTATGGTCGTGTTAGTGATCGGGGATTGGGCATAATGTAGTCGAATGCAGTGATACAAGTCAGGTGGAGTTTTGGGAATTTATAGAAAGTTTGTTTGGATATTTACGGAAAGGTATGAATTTTAATAATACAAAGAAATTTTCTCAATTTAGATGCGAGGCCAAATTGGAGGGCATTGCATTTTATTGAAGTTCTTGAGATATAAATTGGAGGTGAAAGGTACCTAACTATGTTTGCATGTAAAATATGTATATGGAATAATGGCAACCTTTGCTGAACATGAAGTGGATGTTTAGCTTTTTTACCAATTCTGTACAGGCTACTATTTTTCATTAGATATTTTTTTCAGGACATTTAAAAAAGGGATTTACAGCTTTCTATGATTTGTGTTGATAAATGGATGTGTAAACACTATTGGCAAATAGAGATGTTCCCAACCTCTTCCAAAAAACCCCAAAAATCTCTACCAGTCCTACTGTTACCTTCCCACAGTACGAGACAGTGACGCAGCACTCTGCGCCGGCGCCGACGCGATCTACGTCATTACGAGCGCAACCAGACGACAGTAATAGCCAGCAGGAATTCTACTTATTCCCAACACTAAGTAGGATACAAATTGGGTGCGTAAGTGTGCTGATATGGTAAAGATTGGGGATAGACCATGGGTAGGGAACGTACTACTTGGTACCCTAGAGCCTCTCATGACAAACAAGACATTGGTAAAGGCTACTAGGGTATCTGTAGAGGCAGAGTAGGACTTAGGGTCAAGGACCCGTCATAGTTCCAATTTGTAATCGAACAATAAATAGTTGTCAAAAATCGGAACAAAGCAAAATAAAATATTTTCTAAGATGACGAACTGCAACACGTTTTTGTGGGTGACAAATTGGAACAGATCGGGAATAGCTCCCATTTTCCCAGTTCTTTTGGCAAAATGACAACGTGGTAAAGTCCTCCTGTCATGATGTTAAAAATTAAAATGTGGATTGAGGATTGTGGAATGTAAATAAATGAGTTCTATATACTTCTATAGCTGAATAACTTGATATACCTTGATCTAAAGGATTTTATTGGCACATTATCTACAGCTACATAGGTAGGTAATATCACATTGAAATCAGGCAGATATCTGCTTCCCGGTAAAACCCAGTCTCACGCTGTGCTGCAGCAGATATATCGACAAGCTCGATCTTATCCCGCGCAAACTGACAGCCTTTTAATTAGTACCGTGGTACAGATTTCAACGATTCGCTTCAGAAAGTTTAGCAAAACCTATATAGGGGAAAGGAAGTTAGTTTCTTTAAAACAGCAGATTGTTTACTAAACAGTCTGCTGACAGTTGAACCGATGGTTGGCAATCAAATATGTATAGGAAACCGATCTAATCGATCTGATGCTAAATACCTGATTTTTGTAATGTGCGTACTACAATTCAATTTCAAACTGATTTCTGAGCCCAACAAACTATCGGCCCACTAAAAGTTTGCAGTGTACCGATACCCTTAACTGAAATAGTAAATAAATAGTGTCTCATATTAATTTAGAGTTAAAATCTTCACATTTGTCTTTCATCGACAGTTGCAAAGTGGAGCGGAAAGTCTGATAAGGTATCGTTATATCCGGCTACTGGAATAGTGGACCGAGGAGCTATTAGATTGGATGTGGATCCAATGATACTAGGTAATATGAAAGACTAGGCCTACGATAGTTAAAATACATTTCGTCCTTAACACTCATTAATCTGTACTTCTTTTTACATCCTTTTAACAATCATTTGTTATTCAAAAACAAAACAACAAAAAATAAAGAACATTAACATTTTCTTAAAGCACCAGCTCAATTTCTCTCCATTTTTTCCTGACAACTTAAAAACAAACATTTATCAATTTCCCGTTAACCTCCTTTCAATTAAGTTATCATAAAAAATCTCCGTGATCCATCTCTTACAAGTTGATATATTCATACGAGTGATCCTGCGAGGGCGCATGTAGTGACAGCGTTTAGCAAAGACATGGAGTTTGACGTGCGACATGGCTCCGTCCAGGGCTTGATTAAAAGATATATTTAGGGTTTTTATTGGAAGAACTATAGTAAAAGAGAATTTTGTATACAGGTACTGAACTATAGACGACGATTTGATGACTGACTTGTGAGGATCTTGCTATGCCAATGCCAATAGATTTTCATAGACACTCTAGGTCTTATATCCTAGTCCTACTTGACGCATATTTTCCACGTTTATTACTTGAGCACAAGGAGACAAGTCAAAACTCACTGAAGTAACAATTTATTTCCTGACTGATATGAGGTTGTTTCTTTCATTGATTACCAGTCACTGAAGTCTCATTCAGATAGCACTGCGGGGCGAGCTAGATTTCTAAACTTACAGTATCGTTTGATCAGCAATACCAGCATCTGCAACGATGTCAGTTGTACACGCCCTTCGATTTGCAATCCTGATGCATTTGTGTACATGATGTGTTGCGTTGATGGCTTCATAAGTTAAGGAGGATAAAGATAATTAGGTAAATATAATTGTTTATTAAATGAGGATGTCAGTTTTGTTATAAAGAACTTTGGGTTTGATCTACTAAAGGAAGGTGCTTTGATAATAATTGATAGAGCTTCAGTTTTGATTTAGTTTTTGTAGAAATTGTTCTAGAAGATAGGATCAACCTCAATCAAGATACATCGCAATCAAGATACGTCGCAATCGAAATTAGGATAGGTTGTTAGCCAGTAAACTGATATAGGAAAAAGGGACAACTAAATGCTTCATTTAATGCTATTGAGCTTATTAAATTCAACCATCCATGAATCAGTACGAATTTTATTATAGTGTTTAGGATCCCGTAATATTCCACATTGTGTTCGTCTATCAAAAAAGTATGTAACAATACCTTTATCATGTAATAAGTATCAAATTCCCCATTACAACATTACACCCATAGACCCGTTAAAAACCTTACGGACTGTCAACTCTTATTTGAACTTCGAACGTATTTTAAAAAGCTACGCACAAAATGCCAACATCATCATCCTCATCCTCCGAGCCTTTTCCCAATCATGTTGGGGTCGGCTTCCAGTCTAACCGGATTCAGCTGAGTACCAGTGCTTACAAGAAGCGACTGCCTATCTGACCTCCTCAACCCAGTAACCCGGGCAACCCGATACCCCTTGGTTAGACTGGTGTCAGACTTACTGGCTTCTGACTACCCGTAACGACTGCCAAGGATGTTCAATGACAGCCGGGACCTACAGTTTAACGTGCCATCCGAAACACAGCCAATGGTGTCTAAGATATACTTAGAAAGTACATACAAACTTAGAAAAGTTGCATTGGTACTTGCCTGACCTGGGATCGAACCCGCGCCCTCGTACTTGAGGTTGGTCCTTTACCCACTAGGCCACCACGACTTCACAAAATGCCAACATCATAAAACAATTTCGACATAAAAAAAGAACAAGAAACTTTTTGTCGATACATCACTGATCTCAATATGGAAATCGATATAAAACTCGATAGAAAGGGACGGACGTACAAAAATCACGATTCATTGCATCGTGATCTGTTTTTTTCGACGTCTCAATAATAAATTTGGACACAAAATAAATAGTTATATCTCAGCGTGCCGTAATTACGTTGTTAATAAGTACAATGCAGCGATCTGAATCAATCGGCTCGTCATTTGCTTGACGTTTCAATCAGCATCGCATTGTTTGTATTGTATGTTTAATATGTATAGATTGTGTTACCGATATACTGGTTTTTTTGTTGTCCATTGTGAGATGACGGCTTGTTTTTGTTTAAGAGTCGGACGCGGCGGGCGCCCGACGAATCCGTGTCATGGATTGAGACGTCTTTGTAATTTGTTATGAAATATTAGGCCGATAGATTCGACCTCTTTGATCTGATATTAAAAATTGACGCACGAAATTTGAATTTGAGAATCGAACGCGAAATTTTAGCGCGAGTTCCATTGAACTGTTGTCAGCTGATAAAGATGGATAGTTTTATAAGGCTATATTTTTTTAAGCTGAAATGTATTAAAACTTTTTTTACATAAAGAAAGGTTTAATCATTGGAGCAAGTAATAATTATTATGTGTTGTTCATAGGTTAATAAAATAATTATCTTAAGTAATTTCTATTCCTTTTTCTATTAAACCACCTTTAGTTTTAATTTAATGAAATGGAACGGACTGTTTATTTAAAATATTAAATATGCAAAGTACCGATTTGAATCTATAATTCATGTTGTAAGGTTGGCATCACTGGACAGTTCTAGACAATAATATATCAACGTTAATGTAGCCTTTTTCGTGCAAACGATTAAACTAAAAGACAGACAGTTGCAGTCCTTAATGTCCCTTAGTTTTTGCACCAAATAAGTTACTTTAAAATATTAAAAAGGCACCTGACAAGTCTTTGGGTCAGACGGTAAAAAAACGCTGACCGTTATGAGTTACAATCTAATGACTCCTTCGATTTATAAAAAAAAAGAATTAAAAAGTAAATACGCGCGCTCGCGAGCTGCGTTCCAATTTTAAAGTCGCCACATGTCGGCCGTGACTTGCAGGATTCCGAACGAAAGCTTTCGACCGTCCGTCGGGACGATTATTTTAAAACTAAATAGAATAAAATGGTTTCCTTTCGACAGGTTGAGATGTTGTTTGTATTTTATAAGTAATATGATAACTACCTAATGGTTTAATAATTCAAATTTTAAAATAGGTGCCTGTATTTTTATAATTATGGGCTCGCTGAGAGTAGACAGAACTATTCCTAATGAGCGCTACTTATTAGAGATTGACTGAACCAAAAGTTTCATAAAAATCGGCTTATTTATAAGTAAAGTTTCGTCGATGATTAAGATTTTCAAAACTGAAATCAAGACAAAATAATTAAATTGAAAATTTTCTCAACGATTCTACGTAACGTCTAAAATCTTAAAGAAATTAAAATAAAATAAAACCATAGCTATTAATTATTTATAGATTTGCTCGCTATCGGCACACACATCAGTAGGGTGGGCAGAGAGCAAAAACTTTACATCGGACCAAAACAGCAATAATTCCGCCATTTGTTTACACTTGTCGTTCAAAAGACAAACTGCATGTTTTGTATTATTTATTCAATGTTTGTTTAATTTATTAGTGTTGTTTTCCTATTTAGTGTAGCGTGAAAGTTTTTCATATTCGACTTTGTTGGTTATTGGCGGGATGTACATGGAAAGCTTAAACTTGGCGTAAAATCATGTTTTTGTTTATGGAACCTTGGTAGATACATCTTTTGGTATGGGACTTCTTTTTTAGTAGGCTTTACTATGGCTTTATGACATTTTGTTGATGAGAATGAAAAGTTTTCAGGATCTGAGCAGAAAACTCATTAAGAAACAAGTATTAAACTTTTTTCTAAAACATTAGATAAAGTTAATTAAATTTATTTATTAATTGAATTACACACACATAAATTATTTTTAATTATTACATTTATAAAATATTATAAAATAATTAGCAAAATAAGTATTAAATAGCATTTTTATGCAAATTCCTCAATAGGTATACCTACCTGCCCATCTCATTTGTCAAAGTGTAATACGCAAATAGACCATAGAGCAGTGAGAATGTGAGATAGTTATCGCACTCTACATAATCTATGATCGGTGGAGGCCATGTTAATGTTTTTAATTTATGCATGGCGTTTGAATATTCACTAAATGTTAGCGCAGTTAACTGGGTGCTGCAAATGCAGGTTTAAAGTCAATATTTTCGTTTGTGCTGTTTTATTTGGACGCAGTATGAAAGTTTTGAAATCATGATGGTTTTTATAAAGCTAGTGTAGACTATTAATTACGCAGTTTATAAAAACATTTTTTTACATCGAATTTCTTAAAAGCTGTAATTTCTTGCAAACAATTATTAGAAACACCTTTTGATGCATAGTAACCAATGAATGTTTTACTTAGGTAATAGCCTAAGCCTACAACTGTAATGATTATTATTTCCTATTTTCTAAGAACTGTTCAGGTGTCTATCTTCATTACCATAGGATATGTCTGCCAATGTGACATCTCCTATTGACATTAGACACAACGAGCTGTCTGTTATACGTATTTAAATAAATAACGAGAACATAATTCAATTACATGTAAATGTATGTTACATGGGAAGAAATGGATTAGGTAATAAACATGTCTTAGTTGACAGGCTGATCAAGTTATGCAAATTGTGTGACTGAAGGATTGTTATAATGTATAAAAAAAGCTCTGTAAGTTTTTTATTAACAATATAGGTACACACTTATTTACAAGATAATAATAAAATATGATAGATAAAAACTAACTTCTAAAAAGCGCCAAATAAAAAAATGCAGAATTCTGAAAGGATGGGGGAGAGAAAACGAGTAGATATGAAAAATAACATTACATTCAAAAATATTTTAAGAAGATTTCGAAGAAACATCGATTTATTTGTTTGATTCTGCTAACATAATATATGTAGATAAATTATAGGTATGCGTAAGATTTATGCTATCACCTTAGTCCGTTGGTAGCAATGACCACTAACCATAAAGTTCATCGAGTTTTTGCCATTAAGAAGATAAAGAAAGAAAAAAAAAACACCGAATTGAGGATTATCGACAAAGCCTTGAGAGACCAGACTCATTGAAACCTCCTCAACAACATCATTATTTTCTTCTCAATCATTATCAAGTGAACTGTAAGCCTTTGCTTTCAAAAACTACTCCTTTTAATATCTTTAAAAAATCACATGAATAGGATACGCTACTTCACGTTACAAAAATACCGAGGACCGCAAAAAATGTAAAAAAATACAACATATTGATATAAAACATTATTATATTTGTAACAAAATACTGAATGACGCGTTACATCAATATGTTTTGGTTCATTGTGAACGCAGTCATTAAGCACTCGAGCCCTTTGAAATGCTCTTGAAACTCCACAAGCCACAAAGGCACAAAAGACGGTGGCTTTTTATGCCAACTGAGTCATATTCCGTGCTTTTCATTGATTTATGATGCTCAGAGAATTACTAAACATAGTGCATTCAACGTCTTACAATCATGCGAGATTGATAATAAACTCATGTTATAGAACGCAGCGGTTCAAAGAGTTTTTAATCTGTTCCTTTTTTAAATTCATTCGGTTCAGCGGGAAAATTCCGCGAAATGTAAATTAGGATTTCAATGTTGGTAACAATTGCCGCTTCGTTGACGTTAGTTTTTGGCTTTTCATCGTAGGTCCATTTTGAAAACATGAGTAGTTACATTATACGATTTTTTTCATTAGCGGAATAGCATAGAAAAGCACATTTCAAAAGTTATATGCATATACGTTGACACAGGATAATACTTAGTTTTCCCTTTTTACTGGAAAGAAACAATATGTACTTCGAAATCATCCCCAACAGCTAAATCAGATACCAACTCAAAAAAGCTCATGGAATTAAAACTACATATTATGTACCATAAACAAACACCATGGAGCCCTCACACGGTTACCCATCCGTCAGTAAGTCGTAATGACGGGTACTTACCCCATTCAGGGCTTTTAGCTGTTTTGACTCCGATGGTATTGAGTTCCATAGAACGGAGGAATAGGTACCTTTTGTGGAAACTACGCTTGACGAAGTTCTGCAGTTTGGATGAGTGGGCTGTGTTGCAATTTATTTTTTATGCAAGGGATATGTTTCTGGGAATTATGAGTGTGATAGGAATTTTGTGATCATCTTAATTATTGTTACAGGCCTATTTAATTAGAAGTTGACCTATATTAGATTATCATTCTAATTAGACATTTATCAGTAATCAAGTGCCAAGTTCTTCTTTGAGGAAAGTGTCTTATATTTAACTCGTTTTTCTGTTCAATGCACTTGCCCATTGAAGTGGTCAAATGTTTATATAAAAACTATGTTTATCTTCGTGTTTATATAAAATAGATGCTGACCATAATATGTCTCGTGCTACCAAAATAAACAAAACATCAATACATAAACATTGACATTTCCTAACTGTTGCTACTGCCTCCAATCACTGCTAACCAGCAGCAATTGGTCATCGCCCCTAACGTAATCTCCAACTTCAATTAACGTCAAGTTGACATCTGTCAAATCAAATGACAAATTAAAATAAATGACGCGCGCTTCCCGCGGACCAATGAGGGCGCGCTAAATGTTGCCAGTTTAAAATATTAACAGCGGGGATGTCTCGATCTGTCGGCAAACACGCTTGTTTGTGTTTCGGCTCCCGATGCTTGACGTTTAATTAGTTTGTCCGAGGCGACAGTGGGACTGTAGGAAGCTTAGATGCAGTAGTTTAGGTTTGAAATGGAGATTTAAGATCTTTTTATGAGACCTTATAATTATATCTATTTAGAACAATGGTACGTACGGACTTAGGTGGTATGAGTTTCATTATGCAACAATTTTTTGTCACGCAAAATAACCATCTCCAAAATTAAACATAATGCTGATTAAGCAATAATGTATATCACAGTATAAATAATACTTCCTTGCGGTTAACACAACAGAATGTACCAGCTTCCTGGTCTTTCAGAAACATCTGAGAACTATGATTCATACCGTAATGATCTGTCTGACTGAATAGTTAACCACAAATTACTACGTGCAAATTAAAGTATGATCATTAACACTAAATGTTCCGAAAAATTTAACCACATATATTATCATTAGAGCTTAGACTACCTAGCCATCTTAACCAGATCAGACTACGATAAAAAATAGATGAAATCGATTGCAAATTGGGGTCATGAATTGGATCTTGCCTTGGGTTGTGAAAGAAGCCTCATTTTGTTGCCTCATTTCTGCAAAAACCTATTTACTATCATTACCAAATTACCTATAACAAGCCTCCTTATAATAAGAATTGATTAGTTACTAAAGTGCTTGATCTTAAAAAGGAACGTCTTGAAACTAGCATCCTGAAGTTTTTTTCAGCGTGCTTATGGCTTTGGCCTCATTCGGCCTTAAAACTTTATACCATAGAGGTTTTAAGTGTTCCAACCTCCTTGTCCTTCTGCATTCCCTGTGGCTGTTCGTCGCGTGTGCCCGCGCCTGCAGTTCAATTGACAAGTAATTGCGCGCGGCGTCGCCCACTCCAGATCTCATCAGTACAAACACTGTCTGTTTACATACGCCACACGATTTACTAATCACATAGATGATCGTTTGCTTTGTCACTTTACATTGATTTCGAAGGAACTATGTTTGTTTTGAGAGACAAAAAAGAGCAAGCACGATTAAATGTCTTAATAAAAGTCTCAAAAAAATTTAGAATCGTAAACATGCTGAAAGGAAGAAATTAATATAATTAATAAACCATTTCACTTTCCAATACTTACGTGTAAAGGAAACTCATGAATATTTTGAGTGCGAACAAAAACGTGTTACGCATACAGCGAACAACTTACTATACCTAGCTATTTATGTGTTTTCAGATCACCTACCAAGCGTATCTGCTTACTTCAGGTTTTTTTAATTTCCAAAAAACATCATCGATACTTGAGCTAGGTGCACGAGGGAGGTATGGCGTGGCCGTGTATGCTCCATTAGCATGTAACGCGATCCTGGGCCGCGCGTATCCGCGGGGATTTGCACACTTTTTGTTCTATATTATCTGTGCTTTCGTACGGTCTGTGGTAAAATGGCGGGAGTGGAAAATTTATTGAATTTTGGATGAATGAATATGAATTTCAGTAACATCTTGGACAATTAACGGCTTACAAATCTGGATTTTACAGTGCTTTCAAGCTAGCGTATTTTCCTTCCGACGTTTTCATCTGAATCTGATAATTAATCAATATTGGGTGTCGATTTACTTTGAATTAGTCTAATTTTAGATTAGTTCACCTTCTATTCGAGTTTAAGTATTGCCAAGCTTTTGGCTTTTGATAGCTAGAAATTCATATTCCTATCCAAACAAACTTGCACTGGACCTACCTACCTAATATAACAAGATAGTAAAAATAAAATAAACTGGATAATAAAGTTAACAATCATTGCAATTCTAACTTCGGCGCCTGCGCAAGTCGCAATTTTAACGAGCTGACCCGACACGAGCCGATGACGAACGATTAGAGCCGGTGAGAATTCTCAGGCCGATCGGATAGATTAGCTCGTGTGCTTTAAGCTGTGGTTGTATTGTTAATTTGTAATTAAATAGCTTTATTGTAGACTCTTGTGACTAACCCTATGAGAAAAAGATTTCGTAAACAAGAGAGATTCGAGATATCTCAAATATACAATATGGTCGTCATCATTTTATTTTTTATATGGTAAGTTGTAATTTCTATATCGCTTATAGCTCTATTAAAAGCAAATTAAAATTGCATTGTATTAATTTCATTTGGTTCAAAACTGAGGTTAGTAAATGCTAAGGAAATCTAAGTGTACCTACTGTTCCAAGAATTTCATTTGGAGATGATTTTGCAACTTGCGAACACCAAGCAAAGGGAACTGTGTCATTCGTGCGCTTTAAAGTTGAAAGTATAGCAAAATCAGCAAACTTATCGAGACTGATTAAAATAGGCATAACTTCATCCCAACAAAAAAAACGGTTGCAATTGCAGTAACAAAATACACACGCAAACTACAACCAAGCAAACAATACTTACGCAACCAAAAGACGCGCAAATCTTCCGCTCAAATACAACACAAGAGATTAATTCACTAATTTTCTGACATCCAATACTCAAATAATAGCTCGCTAAATATATATAATGGCTCGGTTAAACAACTGAATGCTTTCATAATTATTCGTAACCGATACCAAGGTTCTACGGTGGTTGAGACATAAAGAGACTGCCACACGAAAAATCGCCGACGCTCCACGACACATCGGCTTTGCAAAAAAGGATGAGCAAAAGTGCTAATGAGCCGTAAAATTAGGGTCGGGATGTAAAGCCGCGGGAACTAGTATCGGGTTACCGATGGCCAAGGCATAAGCGGTATCGGGAATTTTGGAATAAAAAGGTGAGGATAACTTTTTTAAGGTCCGGTTATACCTAAGTACTGTTTACATGGAAAAATTTTCATTGTGAGTGCGGGTGTGAACTTCACATCAACTTAATATGTTTGTTTTATGTTTACTGTTATCTAGAAGTAATAGCTTTACTGGCTCCCGTTAAGCCCAGCCAGGCCCGCCGTAAGCGGGCGTGCAGCGCGTGCACCGCACGCGGGCGGCACGTCTTAGGGGGCGGCAAATCGAGCGACTTATCACGTTATATTAAAAAAAAACAATATCTTTTTACCAATTATTTGATTTCAATATTTCCGAACACAGCAATAGCGCTAAGAATATTACTTACACTGCCGATTTCAGTTACATCTGTTGATCATTTTCAAAATTAAAAATTATTACAAACGATTTAAGATCAACAATTGGCGTAGCGTGGGGGGAGAGAGCAGGGGGGGCAAATGCCCTGGGCGGCACTATTTAGGGGGCGGCAAAGTTAACCCATACGGCAAAATTAAACCATAATTATGTAATAAAAATATTTTTACTAAAAATAGATGAGTTGATTAGCAATAAAACTTCAGAAAAACCGCCCTCGCTTTGGTCGTCCCCTATCAATTTTGACGGGTTCATCCTTTGCATCCCCAAAAAAAATCGCGCTAGCTGCGCTCGCGCCTCCATGTCAGATATCGCAGTCAGTAGCGGTTTTATGGTAGGGCGCGGTCGTACGACGGCCCAGGGCGCCGGATATAAGGGGCGCCGCAGGCGCCCCCAACCAATCCTTGTTCAGAATGTTACTCCTATTTTTGTTTTAAATTTCATCAAAGATTGCAACTTACAAGAACTGTATCCAAATGAATGGATAGCATCAGGGCCATCTTAACCTATGGTGCAGCGTGTGCGAATAACCTGGGCGCCGGGGGCTCAGGGGCGCCCAAGGCGAATTTGTGTTTAATTCGGCGTTAAATTTGAGAAATTCTCGAAGAAACACTACTTTTATGTCCCAAAACTCAAAAATTTTCGCGCTCGCTTCGCTCGCGGTTTCCTTACTTTACGCTTCAATTTTTTATCACATATAGCTACTTTTAATGTCCCAATACTCAAAAAAATTCGCGCTCCCTTCGCTCGCGGCTTCTTCACTTCACAGTCGCTGTTTACTAAATATGTTTAGGACTTTTAGTGATCCAAAACTCAAAAATTTTCGGGCTTGCTTCACTTTACAGTTGTTTTTATTTTTCAAGATTTTTTAGTCTACCCTAGCAAAAAGGGAGCGTCGTTTTGAAGTTCTTTTATTAGTAAGAAAGTAACTTCTAGTTTCCATATGAACTTTCTTATTTACGGTACTACTTTAAGTCCCAAAATTTTAATACATAGGCGCCATCATCAACAAAGAGTTATGTACGTTTGGGCAAAATTTTAAGTAATTTTTGTTTTGAGTTCTAAAATATTACAAAAAATTTCGCGCTCGCTTCGCTCGCGCAATCAGAAGACACATTCCAGTGATTTTGCATTCACCAACCAGCAACCGATGGTTGAGTTAAAACCGGCACTGATCGCAATTTATCTTTGTTTAATTGTTGAGGCCTTCAATTCCGAAAAATAATTTTTCGCGCACGTCCGTTATAGCTTTTTGTTCACTTTGGCTTTTTATGGTATGTTTACTTCATGAAAACTCTAAGGAAAAAATCGCGCTCGCTTCGCTCGCGGCTTCATGTACATTTGCACTTCATTTCTGTGCATATCTTACTTTTTGACTTTGCTTTGTTAATTTACAGTGGTTTTTATTTGTTTTGTGTCCTTAGACTAAATAAATTTCGCGCTCGCGTCGCTCGCGCTTCCTTACATATGAAATATGTCTCATGCGTTGATTTTTTCAACGGAAAACCCACCAAAAACCATTAATAACATATTTTACTGAAATTAAACATTGCTGTAGATAATTTAAGTTCGTAAGTTTAAGTTACCCTTAATCTGTTCTAAGCACTTTGATATACATTATGTTGGTACCTACCCATTAATCACAATCTTTCAATACATAGCGGCCACTTGGGTAATGATTGCACTGCATTGATGCCCTAAGCAATTGCTTAGTCTGCTTATGGGCTAACCCAGGACTTTTTAGGTTACTCTAAGACTTGAGCATTTCAAGTAAATAAAAAGTTATGTGTAATATATGTTATGTACCTATTGCAATATTTATGTATCCAAAAGGAAGTGCGTTTTCGGGTCCGGACCCCCTGGACCCCTTATATATTTTTTGACAAAACCCAGTATAATATGTAGTCGTAGGGCGGCATAATCGGTTTTGCACGCGGGCGAACAAACAGCTAGCGGCGGGCCTGAGCCCAGCCAATAACACCTCATATGTATTACCTACTTCAATGAGGCTAGATCATCTTTACGGTAATGACGCTGAGTAATCATAAGGCGTAGGAAATCTCTACATAGCTGACAATTATGGATCTTTAGTGTGGATTTCTGTGTAGCTAGGAACGATTCGTTATATCCTTTTCCAAAAGCTCTTACTAGCATTCACTCGCTAATCGCTCATAACTTGAAGCCATACCACATTTATTAACACGTTTTACCGCGAAACGGCATGCTCATTGTGGTCGCATACAGATTCGGTAACGCGACACCGCTCGCTCCCTCGCTGTTTTATAATCCGATCAATTGGATGAATGCCGATAGCCACCTCCAAGTACGAGGAATTATCCATGAAACCGGATAGTGAATATCAAGAACTTTTAGTGAATGGACGAAAAGGTAGTGAATTACTTGAGGAACCTTTATGCTGTTCATGTAATTAAGAAATTAGCAGTCATTATTGTCATCCATATGTAATTTTAGTCCGAAAGCTGTCTAATGTGAAGACCGTTTTCTACCATACAGAAGTCACGATCAAGCATTGATTCTAGCATTGAAAGTATTTCTGAAAATCGATTGAGATTTGGAGATATTTTTTCAGGACTATCAAACGTTTTTCTGGCTTGATTGAATCATTGTATTGCCAGCAAAGATTTTCTTTGTCAATGGCGTCTTTAGTCAAAAATATGGTTCTAAAAGTGTAACGCAAGTCAGTCATTTCGAAGGGGTTATTGAGCCGTTGTCACAGGCTAGCCCTAAATCATTTAGACAGGCTAAGACATCTTATCACCTGGTTCCTACGACCAGCTACTGGTCTAAACCCGATACATAACAATATAGGTTTATGGGCCGTGTGAGGCGCAGGTAAAGTAACCTAATATTTTGCGCGCACGCATGGTAGGTTCTCCGACCACCTGGCTATGAAATCCTACCGTTTTTGCCAACGTATATTTGCGCTATCTTTTACGGGGGACGGTAGGGTAGTGTAATGTTACTTAAAGGAGGATAAGTTACCATTTTGCTGTAATTATTTTTGTAATAAATCGACGCGTGAGGTGATGCTTAAATGGGTAGAAGTTTTGGAAAGTTAACTCTTATTCTATGTTGTTGAACAGCGATTGTTTCTTTTTGCACAAATAATAAAACCAAGGAGATTTTTATTTTGTAGCCTAGCTTCCAAAACTATTGAACTGATTTGGAAAATTCCAAAAAAACGGACGGGAAGCTATTTTCACTTTCCCCGATCGATATACCTAGGCTTTATATTGGTAGAGTATAAAACCACCAAGTACGAAACATAAAGTTTACAATGTGAGGCAATTGTAATTTCAGGTAAAATTAGTTTAATTATTAAAATCTGAAATTATCAGTTTTGTTTTAAAAAGACAAGATAATTAACAAGGAAGCAATAAGTTGTAGGTTTAGCATATTTACAATGAAATACATACCACCTATGCTAGATAATTATTATTAAACGTCTATCAATATCCTATGAATATTCACTTATAATACCACAAGAGCTTCAAAATTATCGGGTATTTCCCGATAGGTTCGTTGCAAACAAATGAAGGAGTCAAGTTTTTCAGGTTAAAAAATCACGAGCGCGAAGCGCGTGATTTCCTGGAAAAACTTGACGACTTTATTGTTTGCAGAAACTGAGGGAAATGCCAGAAATTTTGAAGCTGTGTCGAGGATTATTTTCCGTCCCAAATGTCGGCCACATCCTGTCAGTTTGACATAGCAACGACCAGAGAAAATATTCAAAAAAAATTTTCAGTATAATACCATGTAGGTTGTACCACGTGACGTCGAATGGTGCAATTCTATTGGTCGATATTTGGGTCGGAAAAATAATCAAAAGAAATTACAATAGTATAAGCTCTTATTTACGATTTTATGCGTCATTGTTTTTAAATAGTTTTTTTTTTAATATTGTAGTACCTAGGTAACATTTCTAGCCGCGATATATTTATGAGTTAAGTATGGAAATAACACCTTGCATGTAATAATAAAATGTCACATTACAATGTTAACATACAATGGTGGTTTTGTTGCCGACATTTTAATACGGCGATTGCAATAATTAAACGCAAAGACTATGTTGTATCTGATACTCGTAGATTAGATGCTTTTTTTTGTTGAAAATGTTCTTTAGTTAATTTGACTGATCAAGATGAAGCGACTATTTCCCGGATGGATAAAAAGTAATAAGTAGTCTCTTTGTCAGGATCTAAAATGTCTCTATAACAAACATGTAAATCGGATCAGTTGTTTTGGCGTGAAAGCACAACAGACACATAAAGCTACTTTCGTATTTAGGTACCTTGAAATAATAGTAATTGGTGGTAGTATTCTAGCTTTAATTTAACTCTCTTAACAAGTACAAAGTAAGCTCAAAAATTACCACAATACAATTGCCTACAAAGGAGGTTTTTAATCAGAATACTTCGCATTTTTTTCTTGACATCTTCCAAGTTTCGCGTGGCGATTCCCTATAACCCGCACAATAGTTTCAAAGCACGTCGTTATGATATTTCATAGAACAGGTGGAAGCTGTAATTGCTAAGGATAATAATTAATAATTAACAATTAAGTAAAATTACGCGAACACTCGGAATCATAGGGCTGGATAGATTAGAAGTGTCAAAGTGTTGTGGTTCTCAAAGTTTTTGGAGATGATTAACTTTAGAGATACAGTTTCGTTTAAAAGTAAGAACAATTTTCGATTTTAATGTTGTCACCATTTTCTTAATTTGTATTGTGTTTTCTTATATTTGAAAACATATCATCTCTTAAGATTTGTTCGTAATTTTTTTCCAGTAAGTGAAAATCTAAAATCGTCTATCACTTGGGAGATTTAGCTCTTTTAAAGAAAGTATTATGTGCTATAGATAGAATAGTTCACTTGACAGAGTATCGGGTTGGTACCAATTAAAATGATCTAGGTACTTAATATGAATGCATATAGCTTGCTCTAGTTACTATTGTAATTTACCAAACAACTATATACATACGACCCTAATTTTGAGATCCATTGGTCTAATATACACTGACCGCCGACAGCTCGGTCTAAAGCGTAGGACACAATGATTGACAATTGACGACCCAGTGTGCATGCCGCTTTAATTAAAACTTGTTCAGCAAATTAAATTAATAATTACATTAAAACTTTGCAATTTAATTTCGTAGTCTAGAATTATTTTAAACTTTTTTAATTCCATGCCCCATCTATGCTAATATCATAAAGAGGTAACTTTTTTTGTATGTTTGTTTGTACCTTAAAGGCTCCGAAACTACTGATCGGATTTGAAAAAATCTTTCACTATTAGGAAGCTAGAATATCCTCGAGTAACATGAGCTATATTTTATCCCGGTACGGGCAGTAGTTCCCACAGGACGCGGGTGAAACCGCGGGAAAGGGGCTAGTTTTCAATAAAGAGTTGATACGTTGTTATAGTATAATAGCTATAAAGTTCAGGATTATGTTATTATTGAGTTATTTTAACGATAATACGGTTTAAACACGACAGAAGTTAGAACATAACCGTAACTGTGTCATCAGTTAATTATTAATTTTCTAGTAAATTAAGCAGGTGGTGTCGGCGTAATTAAATTATATCATAAACATACTTGTGTAATTTAATATAGAGTATGCTTTATTAATATTTATAATTTTATTTACGGGAATAGTGTGAATCCCAATGCATATTAAGTGCTTACACTGGTATAGATAGATTTTATCAAGATCTTTCATATACACACCTATAGGATGAGCTCTCGGATAAGATTTTTTTTATTTAACAAATGGGTTTCAAAAACGACTCCTTTTGTCAAGTCACATATAATTGGAATCTTGTGAAATGTAGTGTAGACGTCAAATGTATGAAGCATTTCGCGAACATGTCATTCGAATATTGAACATGTTCCTTGCATATATGTCACAAGCCATGAAGGTTTGTCATCTTACATTCAATTAACATCTCATTATTCCACGCGGAAACAGACTCAAATATTTGGCAAACTTCACTAACCAACTTCAAAAGCCTTTTACTCAAAAACAGTAAAAATAAATACACATACAAGAACCAACATTGTACACTACATCTTACGTCCCGTAACCCGATAGCATTGTTAAGACCTGCGCCCGCGCTGAATGAAGACATCTCTTAATTAATGGACGCCCGCCGCGCGCCTTCTGAGACACAGAAGGTAATTAACTTTAATTATCTGTATGATTGTTTGATTATAAACTAATATTGTTATTTATTAGTTTGGGTTTCATGTTGTGTTCTTATTGTAAGAACAATACTTCAAACAGCATCCATCTCCAGAGCATAAAATTTAGATAGTTTTTAGTGACTTAACTGTATCTTTCCGTAATTATATTGAAGAAAGGAATTATATTTTAGAAAAACTTTGTAATGTAAGACAATCAGACACAGCAAATATCAGATTTAAAAGAAAAACTCGTTCCTTGATTCAGGCAGCTCTGCCTAAGATTTTTCTGATATCAGTAAAATTAAAATAATAAGGTAGAAGATCCTGTAGATCGGCCTATGAATTTTCCACCTAATCACTAGCAAATTATAAAAACTCAGGCCTCTTCGTGTCGCAGTCGGGTAAAAGGTAATTGACTTTCTTCTACCAAAACCAAGATATCATTCCTAAACGAGATGTTATTTTATTTGAACACATTACAACTAAAAGATTCCCATGTCTCCCACAGATGTAGAAACTTAATAAATGTATAGTAATTAATAAAGTTAACGTTTAGCTGCGTTTTGGTGAGTAATTGACCTGAAGTTAACCCTTAGTTAGATTTGATGGTAGGTTCAGTGGTAACTAACTGGTAATGAGTTGCTTATTGAGTGATTAAGAGGTCATGTGAAAGGAGAATAGGAAAGTAAGTTTAAAGTTAGGACCTTGGTACTAAGTAATCATCGTCAGGTATTTTAAGTTAAGTTTAAGGTCTAAATAATCATCACCTTAGCCTTAGCTCAAATAGTTTTTGCAAATATAATGCATTTGGAATAGTCTGTATCAATCATGTGCAGTTTACAACCAAATGTTGAAACTTAGTACAATGCTAACTAAATTAGCCAACTGAAAAAATAGTCAGATTGAATTGAGATTGATTTGATTTCACGTAAAGCTTTTCCAAATTAAAATGTAGGATGCTAAAATCAAAACCTTCCTCACCAGTCATTATCACAACACCAAAAACGAGCACTGATACCTTAATATTAACGAAACTCTATGAATTTCATAAGTATTCATACAAAATGTGACCTTTGTCCCCATTGGTCATACCGTCCGGATAATAGGAGATATTTAACCACTAATAGCGAGGCCGTGAGATAGAGTGCATCCGTCATCTCCGCGCATTTAGAACTCATTAGCCTATGTGTCATGTTATTCTTTGTGATCGCGAGTTCCATACAGCATAGTTAGTTTGAACATTCAAAAATTAAATGGTTAGATTATTGAGTCTCCAAAATATGGTATCTTAAAGCAACTATCAACTGAAAGCAAAAATGGTTGACGTCCTACTTATATTTCAATCTTGACATATTATGTACACATCTTTGGATAACTTCTTTTAGATATACTGACTTATACAAGATTGTCTATTCCATGTATTTTGTTTCTTTGTGAAACCTTCTTATGTTTTCTATAAGCAGTTCTATTACTTAATTGCTAATTAGGTACATCTAACAAAAAACCTTATTTAATAAAACCATCGATCCATCTCATTGATGGGCTCAAACTTTTAGCAAAGACAAGATAATTGGAAGTGAATGTTTTGAGACCACCAGATCCATCTGTCGGAAATCTTCAGAAACTAAAAAATAATCATCAAAAAGTATCAAAAGCTAGTCACAGCAAAACATAGTATGTGGTGTTAGATGATTATACCGAGTGTCGCCGCGCCGTAACGAATGACTCCTGCGCAATCTCAGCCTTAAACGTTTTTCCCAAACTCGTCATTAGTGGGGTGGTGTGGGCCAAGTTAGAAGCGGTTAGAACTGGTTTATAAGTTGATAACCTTGACAGTAAAACTTACAAGAGTTAGCCTAACAAATTAGACGGGCAAAAAGACGGACAAATCACAGATGTAAAAGAAACAGACAAAGTGAGATACCATGATCCATATAATGATGGAATAAGTAAAAATATGTAATGGAGGTCAAAATAGCAACGTGGCATCATGAACAAACAAAAATACTATCGTTAGTGTAATTCAATTTTGCTGAAAAATATTCATCTCTCTCTTACTTCTTCAAACTCTTGAAGTCGTAACAAGATTATAATAGCAATCGAAACAGCCTTCTTAAATCGCCTATCTTCTATACTCTACCCCAATCGCCAAAAATCCGTCAAGTCCCACAGTTTTTACCTCAGCGTATAACGAGGGCGTGTAACAAATTCAACGCATGCGCGGTGGACATTCCTCCCATACCGCGGCGCAGGCGCAGCTAAATGTACCACGGATAATTTTTATAGATGATATCTTATGTTTTTTACCTACTGATTGATGTTGCCAACGGGAATGTTAAATTATTACTTTTCATTTGGGAAAAGTTGCTTATTACTTTTGTATTTTTGAGTTTTTGTCATTGTGTGGCAAGAAAGAGCTTGCAAATGCGGTTTGTCTGCAAAAAGGTTGGGAAGAGCCTTAGGGGCACAGTTACATAATAATTTGATTTTGTTATTAGCTGCGGTGTACGTGAAATCGTGATGTTCCAGGTTTGATTAAGAAGATATTCGTTCTGTGGGTGAGCAGATTTAACAGCAATACCTACTAATACTCCTGCTGATAATGGTCTAAAATAAAACAAATCTGTCAGATCAAGACATGGCATATCTGATGGTGTTGCAAAAAGGTATCTGCTATGTAAATGTTATGTGCCTCATGCGCTTTTTAGACATCCACTAGCTTGCCACCTCTGTGCTGGTAAAGTGTTCTGATGTTCCCAAGTCAAATCAAGCTTCACTTTTTTCTATCTGTGACAACTCCATGTACTTTTGAACAGACCTTAATTCCTTCAATTCCCTGTATCCACAGAATTCTTGATACTTTACAATTTACATTCCCAGACTTTCATTACTTTTTCTAACAGAGATTTCACACCTGCATTCAAACGCAAAAACTGCAGTTTGTTTAGTAAAGTAGGTGGTACTTACAAGTGGCAGGTGTTACGTTTAATTACTGCTGTGACACATTTTCAGGGTGCAGGCAGATTAATGATCGCGATATGTACGATATTATCAGCACTAAGGGGACTTCTTGTAGATAATCTTAATATTTAAGAGGTTATTGTAAAAATGCTGTTTGTATTTGTGTGGTTATTTGCCAAAGTTATCAGTGAGACGACCTGGATGAGCAATACTCAATACCCGTTAAGGGATATTATGAATATGCGATTTTTTCTTTAAAGGTAAGGTAAGAAAAGGTAAATAATTATAACACATACAGTTATTTTGTTAAGCAGAAAATAGCTATGAATTATGGATCCATCAGAACTGCTGTTAATTGACTACACCCAACCGTCAAAGGTCAATTGCATTCATTTTAATAAAAAAAGTTAAATTGTTAGTAAATTCAACTGATCCGCCAGCTCACCATCAACAAAACCGTTACAACCTCCCAATTTACATTCAAACCCTCAAAATGAAACCATCAAAAATATAATAAAATACCTACATAATCCACGCCTCATATCCCATCTTTCTGCTAACGTGTCAATTTTAACCCCTAATTACGCACGGCCGGTCGAGGAGACCGCCGCGTTGCTAATAGTTATTAATGTTTTTCACATTAACCGACCCGGGGCAAATTAAAGTAGCTATAACGCAGGTGTCAAAAGCTTTGCCGAAGTGGGGCAAAAAAGGTCATCAGCTATAAAACGCGGAGACGGATTGTGGCCAAAGAGTTGGGGAGATACGACTGTTGCTTGCAGATTCTTGTCGTGGTGTACGAAGGAGTACTTAGGTGTCATTATTGTATGATATGAAATAAGAGAGAATCAAATACAATTCTATTTGTATAAAGATTTTATTTAAATACGGAATTATTTGGCTTAAAAAGTCGCTAAAAAAGTAAAAATTTATGTGTTTGTTAATAACAAAACAATCGCTTAAAAAATGGGAATATTAAACTCGGGCAAAGCAGACCCGAAAATCGTTCGTAATAAAACAAAATATTTTACAAATTGCAATGCTTTATACGAATTACATAGAATTATATCATTCATGACTATCATGCTTACGAACATACATTTCTATCTCAGCATCCATTTACATATCTCTCTTATTCTACCTACTTATTCAACATCGCATCTACACAACACATCAGCTGAACGGTCGCTCAGTGCGTTAACGCGCGTTTTTATTATTATGACAATATTAAATCAAGGGGCGGCCGCCGGATGATTAATTGGCGGCTTGTTGGTAACTCGCACTGTTGGAAAAAGTGGTGCGTTTCGTTACGTCGCCGTGGGTACCTCGCGTGTGGTACGCAGCCTCAGGGTTAAGATGGCTGGAGATTTTTTGTGCAAATAGATTTTTTGAGTTTTTGGGAAGGATCGAATAAAACAAATGAAAATCGCTTTAAAAGTGAAAGCTTCGACTGATAGATAGCACAGGAAGTTCAAATACTATATTTTTCATGTTTTATATCTAACTAGCTTCCGCTCGCGGCTTCGCCCGCGTGTTGTGTTGAAAAAGAGTACCCTATGTAGAATAGTCTATATGTGTTAATTCAGGGTATCACCTACATACCAAATTTTAAATAAATCAGTCCATCCGTTTATGAAACAATAACAAACATATATTCTCACGAAGTTTCACATTTATAATATTAGGAGGATGTGAATGTAGATAAATGTAAAAAAACAATTGAATGTCGAAACATTCACGTTACCTATATGATGAAAAAAAAAATGGAACTGCATAATGTAGGAGTAAATAGCTAAACCTTAACCTAATAATTACTTTTGCACCTATTTTCGTACCCCAGTCATGCAATAACGATCCAATCTGTACAGCAACAAAACTATCAGAAACACAAACTATACCGCTAAAGCTAAAAAAAGGACTTACTAAAACGAATTATAGTTAATCTGTACTCACATGCAATAGTAATATCAAACTCAGATACATCTTATTTGAAGACACCGCGATGCGCGAAACGGCGGCATCGTTTGATGTCGACACAGGGAATAAGGCTGGTTTTACACCGAAGATGTACTGTACAGCTATGTTTCGGAAAGCACGATAAACTGTATGTTCCAAGTGTCATTTGAGTATACTATTACGGGTATTCAAAAGCCAGTAAGTCTGACAACTGGTCTTACCATGGGGCAATGGGTTGCCTGGGTAACTGGGTTGAAGAGGTCAGATAGGCAGTCGCTCCTTGTAAGCTGCATTTGGTTAGACTGGAAGTCGACCCCAACATAGTTGGGAAAAGGCTCGGAAGATGATCACTGGTGGTTATCAAGCCTTGTTATAGCAACGTAGCATAGCACATCTTCAGTGGAGCACCAGCCTTAGTGCGCCTGCGCTCGTTTATAGCGAACTTAGTAGGACATAGATGCGACTAAAGCCACATTATGTAGTAGTATAAAGCTAGTAACACACGGCTCTTTATTATACACAAAATGGCGGAATGCCTTTTAGAAGGAAAATTCCTTGTAGAGGTATTTAAAAAGTTTTGTCCTATGCTATGAAAGTTATTTTTGTAGGCATTATTTATGCTGAAAGTTAGAAGTGTCGGATTTATTGGCGACTGTCTTTGCGGCTTTTTTATCTAGCCTGAGGCAACGTGGCATTGTTTTCCGAAACTATTGGTATATGTTTATTCGAGCCTCGGTCAAAATTGTTTGACGATCTTGCATGTAAAACTTGCACATACAAAGTACACTAGAGGTCATTCCTATGCAACGATAGATTCATAAATAAGTTTCATAACCCATTAAGGATCTATCATTCGCCAGCAATATGTTTTACGTTTTGGAAAATTCGGCCCGTAAGAGATATTTCTATTAGAAATCTTTGAATGAATAAAACCTTGAGACTATCATCATCTGGCACTATTATCGTTATTACCCTTGCCAAAACACAGGCCACTCACACAAACACTATTGTCATTTACAAATGGACGCCAAAGAAAAACATTTCTTTGACACTTCGCTCCCATTCCTTTTGATTTCTTGTCCAATTACGTAGAAAAACAGCGGGCGATTACCACGGAGGTCGGACAATGACGTATTAATACTATTTCGATAGAGGGATGTTTATTATAAGCGATAATGCTTAGAAGAGCTGCTAATTTGAAGGTGTTTTGTTTTCTATGTGATGGGTGATTAAAGAAAATTGGTCCTACGAGACGTAAGGTTCTCTCGAAGGCACCGATTAGGATACGAACATTCGTTCATACATATGAACAATAGTATGTGTTTTGTAGAAAAATAAAGCTTTTGTTCTATGGTTCTCTAGTGGCTGATTAGCAAACCATGAAGAACTCAATTTAGGTACCTATCACTACAAAACTACAATAAATTTATTAATTAGATAAACTTTTCACACTCCTCACTAATTCAAACAAACACACTTCAGCACCTTATCCAATCCAAAAATCAACCATACACACCTTAAAACAAGTCTCAAATTCCCCTACAGGGGTAAATTCATAGAGTTTTCTTAACCAAACAGTAGGAGGCTTATTACTGACCATGTCATGGAGAACAAAATAACGTGCGGAGGTGACATAACGGAAGATCTCGTAAGAAAGTAGCGCGTCAAAATGCGGGTGTACGGGAGACGAGAAACGTTACTGTCTCCGCCTGTAAACGCCGTCTTTGGACCCAACCATTTTTTGGAATATCAAAAATCGTTGACAGATATCTCAAAGATCCCAAACCAATGGTTAGTTCACTAGTACGTACTGTTACACCCGGTCTCCCCTAGGAATAGTGCCCACTTTACCCCTTTCACTTTCGTCAGCTGCTAAGTCAGCATATTCCTACTCCCACGCCCATCCTTCCAGACCTCCCATAGTCAGTTCACCTCCGATTTCCCTCCGGATCACTTGTATGTTAAAACGGTCGCGTTTTCGCTGCACAGTACGAATATTATATTCGCGTTTTGCGCGGCAATAGCGGCTGCCCGTCTTAGTCGCGATGAGTTCTAAACCGCTCATCGCCAACGAAGTGTTGGCATTCATTAATCATGCCATCGATTACATGGATGAGGTCAGCATCGTGCAGATCTGCAGATCAGCCTACAAAGAGGACGAGGTTTGCAGTGCAAAGCTGCTGCTCTTTCAGTCGCTCGGACAACTCGAGCAGATGCCATCCCGCCGAAGGGACGGTGGCGACAAGAGCCTGCAGGACATCATCTCCCTGCTGAAGAGGACAGATCCTGATGACGTGCCAGAATTCGTGGCGAAGGACTTGCATAAGCTGCCTCCCGTCACATTCGATCACGTCGACGTTACCAGGCTGCTGAAAGACATAACGTGTCTGAAGGCAAGCCTGGAGGATATGAAGTCGAAGATGGAAGCTTCACAGGTTACCATCAATGACCTGCGTGGTGAAGTGGCGTTGTTGCGCAACGCTGTTTCCGTAAGTGGGTCATTAGATATAATCAATGTGAACACACGTCGCGGGGCGCAAAACGCGTCCGTCATCAGTTTTGAGTCGGCGAATTCGAGTGCGTCACCGCTCGCCGATGTCGCTGACGATGCACCCCGCCCCGCCGCCGCCGCCGCTGCTGTGTCAACACCTGCGGCCGAACCTTGCGTAGGAACATCGACCCCCAAACGCGCCTACGCGGCAGTAGCAGCCACCAACAAGCCCGTTGTGACGCAAACAAAGCGGGCCAAAGCAAAAGGGGGTAAACAAACCCGTGGCACATCACAGCCACAGACTGGTCCTAAGAAGGACACGTGCGACAAGGATGGCTTCATAAAGGTTGAAAGGAGAAAGAAGAGGCCACCTTGCAGGAATCAGTGCGGTACCGCACAAACTGGACCCAACATCCTGCTTCGTCCTGCAGTACCAACGACGCAGTTGTACGTGTCCCGTCTACATCACACCACGACGGTGGAGCAGATCGTGGAGTATGTCCGGTCCAAGACCAACTGGACCTTGAGGGTGGCGAAGTTGGAGTCGCGCCACAATACGAATTTCAATTCGTTCATGGTGCGAGTTCCAACTCATCACATCGAGACATTCCTCAAGGAAGAGTTTTGGCCGAAAGGTGTCGTCTATCGGAGGTTCCGAGGATGGCTACGCGACACCTCGCAGCGTAACACGACGCCGACACTTCGTGTGCAATAGTTTTAAGTTACTTATATAAAATACAATACACAAATATTATAATATTTGTGTATTGTATTTTTCTATGGGCCTTAGATGCCTGATTCAAATAAATAAATAAAAATAAAAAAATAAAAAAAATAATTTCGCTAGTAAATATATTTTCAATGTCGTTGAAATTCGCTTTTTTTAAAAACCTTACCGACGGTCCGCATATCAGTACGTACTTGACCTAGAAGAAGGCGCCTGACCTACCTACATTAAGCACCTCCGCTCATCTTTCCTTGCTCCGTGGTCCATGTGAACTACCGCCTGTGCCCGACTGCCGGACAAACGGTAGTATTGTGTTTGACCGATGGAGGTGACAGGGCGTGATGAATAGGCCCTTATTAATTGGTTCGTTTTCGTGTTGCTTATTAAAGGTATTTTTCTATGACAGCCTTGGGTAAATGTATTGTTTGTGAATCGTTCTTTATGAGAGTCGTCACGCGTGTTTTTGGTCCGAAAAGGATAAGTTTTATTTTGGGTACGAAAATCTGTTGTTATATTTTGTGGGTACCGAATGTTTTATGCAGTTGATAGCTGACAGTTTTCAAGAAAATAGCGTTGATTGTACTGACTGACATTGTACCGTTGATTGTAGCAACTGTCAACTGCATCAAAAAACGTTCAGACTGTAGGCACAGTATTCAAATACTTATTTCCTGTTTTTGCTATAATTTTTTCTTAGATTATTATGTGTCTAACAGCTGATATCAAAACTAAAAGAAAGGCAATTAAAAGAGCACCATTATTTATGCCTATTTCTCATTACAAAATCAATGCGTATTTTAATCAAAGCATTCTTACAAACCAAACCTGATATTATTAAGAATAAAGGATTGGCACACTATAGTGGGTTCTCACATTACACTGTAAGTACGAATATCTGCCCCACGGAGGAAGGAAGGACACCCGAGATGCCATAAGGAAGGTAAGCAGGCACCTTCTTGTAGGTCAAGCAACAAACGGTAGACGTGATCAGTTACTAGAACTCACGAGACGTTTTTGTTCCTTGTCAAATCCAAACCAATCTGTCACAGATTGGTCTTGATTGATCGCTGATTTAATTTTGAAAATAGTGGACGCGATCCATAGGTGTGTAAGAGCTTAGCTAGTAACGTTCCTCGTCCCCCGAACACCCGAACTTCTGACGCGCTACTTAGGAGATTTTGCGTCATGACATCTCTGCTAGTCATTTTGTTCTCTCTGATCTGACCACATTAGCTTTGTTCCTTTTCAAGCCATTAAGGTTTGAACAAAAGAGGTACAAACAAAATAATTAGTACGAGTGTTGAAGCGTTTAGTGTTACCCGCAATAAAATTTATATTTGAATAGGGTTTATGTAGGTGTGGTTTAAATTGGTGGATAACAGCGATTACTTATTTTCAAAAATCAGATTCAAGAATAGGTCACTTCTTATGGATACAAAATCATATATGTGCAACAGAACTATTACTTAGTTTTAACATGGTTCAATACTATGAGCCATAAAATCACTCTGCAGTCCTTCGATACATATTGTTTAATAAGATAAAACGTTCTATCTTTTCTGATACTTTAAATCGAAACTCTCCTTAAAGTTATAACCCATAGCTACTCCAAGACCCTTCTCTTAGTTTTAAGACCATACACTAAGGAACAAATAAATTGATATTTGAATAGGCCGTATTTATCGCTCACAGCCTCTAGCGCTATCAAATAACATTCAACACACAGAAATAAAACGTCCACTTATTATAATGATATTTTAGAATTGAATGAGTATTATGCAGGTGTACTAATTCTAATTTGGGCGTTTTTGTTGTCATGTTTGTTTTTGAAAGGATTAAGTAGTAACAGCTTCCTGCTTAAGATGCAGGTTGATTCGAAATAGTTAGAATGACTTTGTTAATGGGAAAGGCAATGTCAAAATTGTCATGCCCAAAGTACAGATATTCCATGAAAATGCATTCGATTACCTTGTAAAACCTTCGTACCATATGTTCATTGTATTTTCGTAACACCGTTACATTTCGACATCGGAAAATATGTGAAAACATTCCTTTAGTTCACAGTCCAATTAACCTTCTTCAGTGTTCCTGGTTAAGTTAACGACGATAAACATACTGCTAATTGCCATAATTCATCGATTTATCTACAGCTTAACCTAGAATGTTGATCGATAGAGGCAGCTGTACCCGACTACAACACAAAAAAGTGTCAGGTTAAAGTTTATCAGTGTTATGTTCTCAAATGTCCTCGGATAACCTTGCCAATTGTCTTAACTTCGATATAAAAACTTCTTGAAAAACGTACCGTAACGTAATCCTTGTCCTAACACCGACAAATACTATCCTATCACACACGCAGGCTAAACCAAGAACCTCCTTTTACCGAAGTCGGTTACAGCCTCCCACACAAGTCGTAATCAAGCCGACAATAAGCTTGACATACCATCTCAATATACTCCAATTCCTGCAATGACAGCTCGGATCTGATTTTGACAAATGAAACTGTAGCAACGGAATGATTTCAGTGAATGTAATCTTGGTACAAAAGGTATTGAACAAAAGAGGTCGGTGTTTGCAATTAGTTTGGAAATGAGCTCACCTGTGCGTCTGTCTGTCTGTCGTTGCGATTAATCAAACGAGCGATTCTTGCAGTGACAGTTAATATCGGTGGTGAGGTTGCGTGTTGTAAGCGGTGGCGGGTGAAGTTTTCTTATAGAGACAACAATTCAACTGTTAAAGTTGAAGAGAGAATATAATAGAGAATTCGGAAATATACGTGACTGTTGCTATTTAAGCTTATGTGGCTGAGCACCATTCGTTGGAACAGCATGGAAATGTAAAAATACATATTTTTTGTGTAAGAACAGCTTTGGATTAAAGACTGGAGTAGGGATTCTTCTAGTGGTAGATTACTAGGCGGAGATATCTCAGGTCTTGTAATGTATTATGGTGGGCTACTGAGTAGGTATTTGAAGCAGTATTTTGGAATCTGATTCCAATAATATTAATATGTCATCATTTCTCAACACTTTTTTATTAAATCCATCGCAAAAATATTGCCCAGAATAGTGGGTTACCTTTTAGTTCTCGCTTCAGCGTATATTTTGTGCCACAATCACGAGATGAATGCTCATCACAGCGACACTCGGCGACTGGATCTGTGCTGAGAAATCGTACAACTAAGGAAGCAACTATTGTGAACTGCAGTTTGTGGTTAGAAAAGGAGACAGAAAGGCTTTTAAGAATGAATTTTGAAGGTAGGTACCTAAGTAATGTTTTCTGGATGAAAAATCAGACTCAAATATTCAACAAAAAAATCTAAGTGAACTTAATCGTTTACCTCATTACTCATCTTCATTTATATTTTCTAAGGTTTACATTTCTTTTCACACTTCTTTCCCTTTAGACGTTCAAAATAAACAAGTAACAATTGAAGTCAACTGGGGTGACACCCTCTATTTGGGCATCAGGAAGCACCATCAAGGATTGAGCAATCGATGAACGATTTTCTTCTTTCGGTCTTATTTCACCTATTTATTATGTTAAAAGTACTTCGAGTATATTAAGATCTGATTATATCTACTCGTATGCTGGTAGGAAAGTATTCAGTATTGGGTTTATAGGCCATGGCATATTTTTCCAGTATCCAGTAGGTATGGTAAAGTAATTAATTGGTTTAATAAACAAACAATAACCTACTCGAACCCACATCGGGTCATCATAAGCGTATACTTGTATATGGCCTTCCCTAGATAATGTCTTCGACATATCCCATATCAAAATTAAATACATACTAGTCACATTCAATTCCTATTTTAGAAATATTATATTTACCTACATATAAACTCAACACCAGTCTCCAAGACAAAAGAGCTATATAGGTTCCTGTCTCTTAATAATTTATTAATTTATGTTAGCCGCAGGACAAGGTCTAATATGATTTGTTACTAATAATTATATATTCTGGAATGCAAATATGATAATGTTGTCTAAGATAAGCACATTTACATTAAAATTATCAATTTATATTATTTAATTGACTTCCAATTGCCACAGATTCAGGTACCTATTTCAATCGAGGTATATTGTTTTTGGTAGGAGCTTTTATAGGTAGGTCTCCGAACATCACAACTTACAAGTATTTAAAAACAGTATTCCTCAATAGTTTTCCATAAAGGCCTGCTTGAAATGACCTCTTCAAGTTTGAATCAGAAAAGAGTGTAAGATGCGTACTGAGAAATACTCACCTAGGTATATTCCTTCAGGAGCTTTTTATCTTCCAGAACCGCAGTTACTACTCCAAACTTCCGAGCACCTGTAGAAATTTTTTACATATTATGACTTTTTTATTTAGCCTTTGCTGTCCCACTGCTGGGCAAAGGCAGAGGCCTCCCCCATAGCCTTCCAACTTTCTCTATCGGTCGGTATTTGTGGCCAGTTATATTGTGACTCAGCTTTTCAAAAAAACGTCCTTTAAAAAGAAAAACTGAAGTATATCTCAATGAGCAGTATATTTGAACCTCAGTGCAGTCCATCAGGTTAGGGTGGCTCCCTCTATTTAGCCACGAGGACTCGGATTAGGGATTAGCGCCGGCACAATTTGTACGAGTGATTGAATCCGTGTTTGTTGACTCTTTACACTATATTGAGTTTAGTTCCGTCGTGGGAGATTGACGTTTTAAGTTTAATGAGACTGGGTTGTAGATTGCTGGACTATCTGATACGTAGGTGAAATAAAATATTAAAATATTTTGGATTACTATTCTTGTATGCGATATTATGTCGTTATGTGTTGCTTACCTTAGATTGATATGTGTGGCTTTAACTTAGCCACGGGGTCCTAAGAATATTTGATACGTAATATAAATATTAAGCCGTCATCTGAACTACCCTGCTTTTGTTTTTCAAGATCTTACTCACAGGCCTTCAAAATCAATCAGTTAGTTAGCTGTACTTTGAACTGGACTAAGTTAATGATAAGCTGTGTGAGTTTTTTTCTTACAATTATTATTTGTTACATGGCAGGCTTAATGTTTATTATTGCTTGGCATAATTTAGCTCTTGAAGTGAATCCTAGGTCTCGTGGTATTAGGTGCCTCGATTCTTAAAAAATACCTCAACGTCTGTTTTAAACACAACCTCCTGATATTGTTGAATTTCTTACTTCCTTATACAAATACCCTACATTTAAGCCTAAAGATATCAATAATTAATTTATCCCTAATATGTATTGTCATAACACTCACTGGCACTAAAACGTCAAATTCCCAAAGGCGGTGAAGTGCACAGCGGTGCATTAAAAAGTTCACACTCCATTTAGTGAAGTGTTCGCGTTAAGACAATGGCACCCCTGCCTGTGTTCCCCTGTTTGTGCAACCGAGTGGACGTTGTTTTACGCGAGCATTCGTGTTGTGTAACATGGAGTGCAAGCTTATGAGCTTTAGCCAATAATTTTTAGATCAATTTACTTATTTTTGCTGGAAAATGAAGATAAGTATTGAAATATTTTTTTTAAATAAAGAGAAGAATTTGTTTAACTGTTCCTTTATAAGAAATGCAACGCAAATATTATTGAGCAGCTGTGACTTACTTTTTAAATGACATGTAATTATTGAAATTTTTGATGAATGATGGACCTGTGAATCAGAAGTAGGTCACTTAAAAGGTATGCTGTCTAGCCAACCCTCTAACATTGCAGGTTATCTCTATTCCCTAGGAATAAACTCTATCCCATGTCCTTAGGTTTTAACCAAAAAACTATACCCTGAATTTAATTCCTCAAGCTATTTAATCCCACTCTACGTTCGCGTAACTAAACCGTCACCCTAACCCGCCCTCTTGTTGACATTCTGTAACTGTCTTGTCTTTTTACACAACACTAGTGTTTGTCGACGTCACTAGTTGTTAAACAATGGCGCATTAGTTCGCCACACAACGTCAGTAGATCGTTTAAATTGTTGCCAGTTATGTACGGCTGTTACTTTAGTTTAACGTGTTTAGTTTGAGGGCGGGATTAGTAAGGAGTTCAAGTGATATGGGTGAAGTTATTTTAATAGTTAGCTACAAGGTAAACATTTAACTACAGAAAAAAGTCATCTGACTAGCCTTTTCCCAACACACAAACTTTTCCTGATATCTCCATATTTCAAGAAGAATTTAAAAATCCTTTACTGTGGTACGTGGTATATTATGGTGGGTTACTTGGTGAAATAAATATTATGGTATGACCATTTTTGGTGCAATTGTCAATTTTGGCAGTCAGTACAAAAAATGCTATTATCGGTAGAAAACAGCTGACAACTGTAAAAAAATCGGTACCCAGTTTTAAAATCAATGCTAAAACAAGTAAAATATCAAACAAAATTACTTCATCACCACTAATGAAATATCGACAAAATGTCACCACTCTATTTTTTTCTCGTGCTGCCAACATAACGTGTCTAAAACTGTCACGTTGAAATATCGCGTTCACATCAATATGATAAGACACAATACTCTATTACTCACGGTTGTGTCTCTCGCTAGACTCAGATAAACTTGGGTTTACCTAATTCTCACGATGCTAATACTAGGAGGTTTATTTTAACTTAACGAAATCGAAAAATAATGGAAATTTAACGAACTACAACTGTGGCAAATAACTTTTCAGGTCCGAAATTGGCTACTAATAGATTCACAATAGTCATATGTATGAATAAAACATGACTGCTCATGCATAAGACGTCAAATGGCTAACTTCAGAGTGTTTCAATTATTTGAGGAGAACTTTGGAAAAAAACTTAGAATTGATTTTCAAATCATCTTCTCACAGTCAAAAATTGAAACCGAATTAAAACTTACGAATTTAATCTCTGTTTTTCCTTGAACTTGAGTAGCCTACCTTCTCTTTAACAAATCCAACCCAAGGATTTAATTACGTCTTCTTGAAAATTTGATAGCAATTAGCTCTCTCACAGTCCATTCAAAATTCAGAGAGCTTAAATCCCGCAATATCAACGAATTAAGAGTTCCCCTGTACCGTCCACTCTACCTACTGCCCTCTGAACCCGGATAACACCCGGATTTCTTTGACGCATCATCCTCCTTCTATCCCGCTCACACTTAAGTTAAATCTTACAGGTGTAACGGAGAGGTGAGATGTATAAAGAGGCTTCCCATGAAAATTGTATGTATGTCAGTTTGTTATACACGGGCTCTTTGTAAACAAAATTGAATATTCAGTGAGGTGTTGCGAAAATCACTGTTATACTCCCTCTGATGGACTTATAGTGGCCCGCTCTTATTACGTGTCTACTTTCTATCGGCTATAAAAATATTGCTATTGTTATAATTACCGGTGTCATGCAAAATGCAGGATAAGAGCACCGGTACACTGCAAACTTTTAGTCGGCCGGTGGTTTGTTTGAGCTCATAAATCAGTATGAAGATGAATAGTAGTACGCATACAACAACAATCAGGTATCTAGCCGGTATCAAACCGACTAAAAACTTTGATTGGATTGAAGATTTTCTTTGAATTATTTCTTTTTCCAAACTATCGGCCGACCGTGTGTGTCTGTAAGTCTGTAGTACCTATGCGAGTAGGTACTCTATCATAGACATTTTAATTGTCAATTGTAAAAATACCGTTATAATTACAGGTTTCATGCACTTGTAAAATACAGGATAAGCCGCAATATACAATCAAATCAATAAATATTAGCTATCACCTCTAACAAGGCGGTTTATCGTAATGAATCGTAATTGCGAACATCAATTAAGGCAGATGCATTTACAAAAGAAACGAACATGGTCTAGATATAATAGCACATTGTATTGTGAACATAATTAATTAGTTCATGTGCTTGTATTACACTTCTTTGTAAGTGATTAACGGGTATTTAATGCACTTTTGCTTGTCCTTTGTGTGTAAAATTGAGTTGTAACCTAGAAGTAATTTAGAAACGTTTTGAATTTGTGGTTATATACAAGAATTTATTCACATTACAATTAGGATAGTTAATTTTTTCACCGATTTCTTTTAATTCCAGACCGGTTCCTAATTTTATTCGGGGTCGGTGCAATGTGTTTTCTGCTTTCATTCCTCTCTGTTATTCCTCACATTCTTTACTTATTCATGTCACCTCTTATAAAATCCATCCATTTCTATTGGATTATACCGATTAATTGGTTAACAACTTTTGCATAGTGTAGTAAACTGTCGACTAGGTCTTCTCATCCAATAGAGTTTGCCCCATATACGACGTTGTCATAGAAATATGTACACGTAATAAGGTAACCGGACTTACCCGGGAAGCCCTCTTGAGTTGTCGTAAATTAAATTTCATTCTCGCGCGGCTGACAGACATTCACTTTTCATATCCTCTTTTCTTCTGGTTTTGGATTGTATAGTGTTTGCACCTCTTTGTTGTTTATGGTTATTTAGGGTTGGACAAGTAACTGGCCAGTGTTACCCCTCTATTGGCTATGTTCACATTTTTATTAGATGTAATTTTGTTAGATAAATACAGTATTTATGGAATTAGTCTATTTACTACGTTTGTACTGATTTTTGTACAGATTTTTTCTACGTGATTTTTTCTACGTGAATATCTTAACTTGTGTGATGATTCCATAAGCAAGCATTCAAGGGTTCATACTACTTGGGCTTTCTGTAGTTTTTAAATCGATTAAAAGGGATAGTAGTTTTACTAACAGGTAGATAGATAAACATAATTATTTGGCTCTGATATAATATATTATTCAGAGAGCCTAGGGCTGGTAAGAATTTAGGAACTGTGAAAAGCTCATAATTTATCCAACTAATCAATTTCACAGTGTCATCTCCTTTCATTGTTAGAAGATGACAATCATAGGAAATTAACTAGCGTTCATGTTGCCAAGTTTTTGTGAGTATGGGAAAGATTAGTTAAGAGTCATAAAGGCAAAAATATGTCAATTATTAAAGCAAATTGAAAGCTCGTCGAGAAAAATAAATATGAAATGTAATCCAAAAAATGAAGTACATTTGTTTTTCTAATATTACCACTTAATATGGGGCGTTTCATTTTACATATTTAACTGCCCCATAATACTTAATAGTGTTTAATTAGGGCTGTTTACACAAATATCAACTTCAAAAACAGCAGTAAGTCTGTTTTCTCCCTCATATTTTAAAATATACATCCTATACTACAATTGAATTTCTTCGTCCATATCCTGGCATCAATAAACAATTATCTAATTATCATTGAATTCCTTTGCCAACAAAACTAGTAGAAATTGATTGTTGTTTCTCGCTACGCCATCATTCCCAGATCAGCATAGGAAATTGAGCAGTAAATCAGGGGTACCATAAGAAATACCATTGTCGACTCCATGTCACAGATACTCTGTAACGGGGGAAATATGAAGCACTAGTCTGTGGCCCTGGCTTCTCTTAGTTTATTAGTTACTAGTTTTTCACTTAGAAAATATTTATGGGTTGTATTTTCTATGGAACTTAAAAGCCTGGTAGGTACCTAAATACCTGATACAAATATAAAAGGAAATTAGCATATTTTCCTTTTTTCAAGATTCGCGTTTTTTTTGTGGTTTAAATTTATTTTAGCCCAGTCTAAATACCAAAAGATTTAGCTGCTGAAATGAATAACTATCATTACTATTTCATTCTATTTTATTTAACCGCCAATAATCGATAAGAGCGACTTACTTTATCACACAAGTCAGGATTCATTCCTGTCGGAAAAAAAATACTTTTCAAAGAGGATTTATTTAAAAAATGGTTATATAACCGTGACAAACAGACAAACACCTCTTCATTTTCTTTACTACATCCATAAACAACATTAGTAATCGCGTACCGTCAACAACAGCAGCGCTAATCTTGACAATTAGTACACAAGAAGCGTTCCCACGGTACCGACAGCAACAATGGCGAATTGGAAACATTGATATAACTGTTGGCGGTAATTACCCACATTTTGTAAGAAAGCCAGCTGGGGAAATTGTTTACATGTTTTTCTTTTATGTATATTGATTTATTTTTCTGTAGACGTGATTAAGATTTAACTTTTCCCATTGCAACATTTGTATGCATGTTTTTAAAATAATTCCATAAATTAAAAGTAAGTAAAGTAACTTAACTTAACTTAGTAACTTAAGTAAAAGTAAGTAAAGTGTTTATGATAAATCTTAAAAATTTTGGGTTATAAAAACCAGTGATATTTTGCCAGATCTAACTCTCCCAAGATCTGTTGATACTGGTTAGATAATCTATACAACGCTCGATACATATTTACACTACTAACATATGGAGTAGTTAATATAATATGGAGAATCTCCATTATCATCCATAGGACACTTGGGAAGAGAACACAAATCATCAACAACTGCAATGCTAACAAAAATTACCTTACATAAGAAAATTATACTTGTCGACGTTTTTATTATGCGTCCTAAAATTCAAATGACACATTCTGATTTTCCTATCCTCTACCAAAGGGACGATCACCCCCATACTAAATCCTAAAATAAATTCAAATATTTTCAGCACGATTTTGACCCCTAACCAGCCTCCCTATAAACGTCTCAATCAATTTCCACCCTAAGTTTAAAGCGATTGAATATTTTTGCAAATATCCTTGACGGTCAATCCGATATATGTCAAACGCAGGGTCTGACCGGACTGGGTGAGATTAATGTAAGAACCGCGGGGGGCTATTCAAGATTTTTTTGACAACTATAGGTGTGATGGTCAATATTTTTCATAGGTTTTGGCTGTCAATGTTTTAAATTCATACAAATTCTTTTTAAATTAAAGGTTGCCTAGTTAAAGTTACGGCATAATATGTCATCTATGAAAAAGAAGCAGAAGAATTAAGCTAAATATTTACTAATGTATACCTCAACTGACTTTTTGGATACCTGTCTGGCAGACTACGAAACTTGCCCCAAGCCCTGTGTAACAGGAAACCGTTTTAACCAAAAGCACCAGCCATTATCAGCCAACCTCTAAACACCTAAAAATCGTATGATGTCTCAATCAGCCCTTATAAAACACACACACACACTCACACACACACAGAAATTCATACATAAAACCATCTAAATCATGTAGCACACCAAAAGCGATGCACGCAACGCCAACGCCTTGCAAGGCGCCGTCGTAATTAAGACCGAACCCATATTAGCGCATCTCTGCCGGCATCGCGCAGCTCGAAATGTTAATTGTTAGCCGCGTACGTGACTAGGCGATAGCCTTTAGTAAGGAATACATACTGCGGCTGAAAATGTGCAGCTTTCGTTTGAGGACGGATCGGTTTGAAGAGGCATTCAGATTTGAACTGTTTTCACCTTGTTACCAGCTATGGTTGAAAGGATGAAGATGAAGTCTGCAGTGAGAAAAGAATACTGCGTAATAGGTCGAATATATTTAGGTGAACGATTTTTCATTTTCATTTTCAGATGATAGTAGGCCAGGATACCCGTTGAGAGCATGCAGATAGGACGAGCAGTAATCATTAAAGAGAAATATGCGTACCTACAGAAAAAGAAAACATTTAAACTTTAATAAATAAATAAAACTGTTGACTTTCGCGTTGTAACGTTAAAATCAAATATCCTGTAACTGACATTTAGTTGGTCTACTATTACCTGGTAATGTTGCCATGTCTCAGAAGCAGTGTGTCCGTTCCAGGAGTACAAACCGTTCAGTTTACAAGGAAGTCTGTCGCATCAGATAGGTTTGCTTTGTAGCACCTTCCAGCGAGACCAGCTAACTGATCCCGCACCGCGTGTGCTGATAACCTGAGATGTGGAGATCTGAGCTACATATACTAGCGGTGTTCTAGCATTGATTGTTTTTTGTTTGTCGGTTTGGCTATTTGACAAATCTTACGTAATGGCTAAGGGCTAAAAGTTGAAATATTTGTTACATTTTTCAATTTCTTCTAAGGACGTCATGCTGAAAAAAAATATTTACAAAAAATCCTTACGAAAATATTGAAGTAGGGATAGGAATCCCTACTTCAATATTTTCATAATTTGATGAGGAGAATATCAAGCAAGACGAATTTCATGGTAATTCAACGAAACACCGAGAGTCAAAGATTGAATCGGAAGATATACTAGATCCTCATCGAATCATTCTTTTAATTATTACACGCCCTTCATAAACAACTGTTACGGTACAGTACAGTTACACACCAAACATATCACAACACAAACAAATTAATTACAGAACTATTTAGTCATATAGAGAGTACAATAAGTCCGCATCAGTATTCAGCCGTACATTCATTTCGTCGGAGAGTAATGCCGCATGTTTTTACGCTTTCCGTAATGAATCGCGTACCGCCTCCAGGCTCCGCTTCAAGCGCTTTTTGTCACTTAATTACAGGCCGAAGACTCAATCGCTGTCGATCGATGGAAGCGACAAAAAGTAACGTAGTATCGACAATTTGTTCGGTGATGAGCACGGAATAATAAGTGGGCAATACGAAATGTTGCGATGGTGATCCAATTGTTGATGAGGTGTGTTTTATTTGCCTGCGAACTTTTAACTGTAGATGTAATTCAATGACAGTTCTATCAAGGAACTATATAAGAATTTTGTTCTGTATAGGATTAAATTAGATCAAATCAAATCAAATCAATCAATCAAATAGATGTTTTCTATTTCAAGGATAAGTCAAGTTTTTCAATCACAAATTTATATTCATAACGATAGTTGTGTCAAATTAAGATCATTGTGATGCCTGTTGCCCATAGGTAATTATATGAAAATGACTATAAATTCAGAAGAAATGAAAAACTCAACAAAACAGGCAGCTAAACCTAGGCGCCCATTTGTGGCTTATGATCAAAACGTATTATAACGCGAAGAATACACTAGCCCAAAAGCTAAAACCCAAACCCATACATCCAAACACTTGTCACCCAACCACCCTTTCAATAAACTTATAACTCTAAAACCTAGCAACAACACGAACATTTCCTAACATTGTAATAGCGATTGCGAACATAATTGACTAACAAGAGTTAACAAAAACCAAGAGAACAGTGTTAGCGGTGTTACTTTCATAGCATCTGCATATAATGTGGATGCACAAAAACTGCCAACGATACGCTGCAGATCTGGTCTGGGGAGGCAGGGGGCTTAGTGACAGCGGACAGCGGGAAACGTCGAGAATAATGAAATTGATGGACAAGATGGTAAAAAGTCTTGCTAAATGTAAGGAATCCTTCCTTTAACATTATGGAAATTACGCTGTCTCTCTATCCCTCTAGACCCGGTAGCAAACGTTGAGAACAATCATTTGCATCTTTACCATGCTTAGTGTAATTGAGGGTTTTATTCTACTTAACAGATACCTAGTCTCTGTTTATACATATTACAAAGTCACAAATGTACCTATGTGGATCATTTAATAAAAATGAAATTAATACTTAAGTTTAAAATACTCATAAACTAAAATAAAAAGCTACAAAGAAATCAACGCTCACCAATTTGAAATTAAAATCAAATCAACCAAGTGATTCAGATGATACTGATACGTGGCTACAACAAAAGTTTTTACAATTAACACCAAGATTTAATTCAAGTTTATACCAAACGGGGTTACTTTGAAACACATTGGAGTACACAAAAACGTTGATGATAAATGAGTGAACAAAACACTGGTTTGCAAAAAATATCCGCCATTGACTGTTGTCGATAGATATCGAAGCGGACCCCACGATATGCTTCTATGAACAGATTGGACGTGGTGCAAGTAACAGCGGGCTCAAATAACAAACGCGAAAGTATCTCTGTCTCGTCCGGCTTACCTACACGTCAAAACAATTGAACCAATCTGGTACACAGATAATCAAAAGCCTGAGAAAGGACGTAGGCTACTTTTTATTCGGGTGCGGTAGGAGGTTACTGCCTTAGGAATAGCTAATATCCCAACCTACATTTCGAACAATTACCAATAAACGAAACTTTGAGGTGCAAATACACTTTTAGAATCTCTGGGTCCATCTAATGTTGAAAAGGTAAGTTCATAATCTAGTTTCATATATTATTTCCACATTTACATATCCCGCTATGAGCTCACACTACGCTCCATACTCCATTTATAACAGCAGACTGGAGAAAATATTCAATACATAATTTAATTAATATTAACTTTTTTATTCAGTCGCTCGTAGTTTTTGCAGCAAAAGTATACGTGGCTCATGAGAACTTGTACCATGCGGTGTTTTAGAACTAAGCGTTGGTGTTCCTCAGAGAAGTATACTCGGGCAGCAATCTTGGATTTAGGTTGACGTCACATAGCTTAACATCCATTGTCATCCAAACTGATGATGATGATGATGTCCTCCTAGCCGATTATCGGCTACGGCGGCTGTTCTCATTTAAGGAGATCAGCCAATTGCGCAGGACATATTATAGTGCACAAACATTTGCGCAGACACAGGTGCACTCCCTATTCCTTCACTCTCATAACCCGATGGGACGGCAAATCCGACACGACCGGAGAGAGATCAGGCGCAGGACCGACATTTACGTGCTCTCCGATGCACGGGTGTATCAATCACCAACTTCCAGGCTCCGGGCTGCTTTGTGAAAGTCTTCTAAAACCCACAAAGCGATTTCGGCCCGACTCGGGAATCGAACCCGAGGCCTCGTGCTCAGCAGCCGCACTTGCGACAGCTAGACCAACGAGGCAGTTACTACGAGGCATCCAAACTAAACATGTACCTATGCAAAATTTCAGCTCAATCGGTTGAGGGCAAGTGCCTTAAAATTGAGTTCTCAAATTCCACCCGAACACACATTGCAAGTTAAATAAAAGCTTGTAAAAAAAGCAAATATTTGATTACATAATGGGCAACTTTTATTAAGTTTATGAATGGGATCTTATTTTGATATTTCATTAAACTATTTCATTTGTTCCATAGTGTTAAAGAACCAAACGGGTATAGTCCAAGAATGTAGGAATTGAGAAATACATTGTTATAAAAATGTATGACTTCAATGATACCCTACGACATTTGAAGACACATTGCATCATTTCAACAACTTTCTACAACCTTTTCTCAGAAACAAACTTAATTGTCTGATCGTTGGAATTAATTGAAAGAGTAAAGCCTGCTTATAAACGATTCATTAGTAAACTGTACTCACTATTACGTATGTTAAACCCAGCATTATCTAGTAATACATAGTAATGCTATAGTATAATACAGTCATTGATCAGTTTAATAAGTATCTATTAAGTATCCGACCTTTCGTTATAAACTATCTTAGGGTTTTTGGGTCCAATTTTATTGGTCTTATCAGCCTTTTGTTTAAGACCATCGCGGTTCTTTTTGACATCATTAATGTATTTATTGGGATTAAATACATTTTATGATGATTTTATGCGACATTGATGCCAGAATTTTGCTAAGGACAATCATTGAAAAATAGCAAAAATGAAGGTAAACATGTGTAGGTAGTCTATATTTCAGATTTTTTATTATGTCTAACGATAGTTCGCATTTTATTGATTTGAGTGCTGTTTAATTTATCTGCCATACATGATGGAAGAGTTATATCGTAAGATTTTGAGGCATATAGACCTAATACTTAATTCGTTACTAATGCCGAGAAACTGAGTCTGACCACTTTTGATGATGCTAACGCGATTTTTAAGCATGCGATCCAGACGAATTTGCATAATGAGTAAAGATGGACACATTATTTTTTACAAACTCTCATCTAAACCACCACAAACAATTAAAACCCCCACAAAAAAGCTTTGCAATCCTCATACGAGATACAAAACAAAACGCCGCAAAGCGTATCGTGGATCTGTTTCAACATGGCGATAGTCCATCCAATATGATCGGAGCTGTTTATTGATTCTTGGAAATAAAACAAACACGGCTAAATGGAAGCCGCGGTGCGCAGATTAAGTTGTATTCTCATTGGTGATGTGGTATAAAAGGTAAACTTATAGCGGTTAGTAAAAGACAGGTTAACTTGTTTAGCAAGAGCGATATCTAAGGTTTTGAGAAAAATGCATCTTTCACAATTAAACATGAATTTGATTCGCAAAGCGTTATAGTTATGATCTGCTGGCAGTGCTCCATTAATATATACTTTGATGTTGAAAGAAATTCGTGAAGACAATATTCGAAAGAAAAATGAACTCTACCCAGGAAATATTGACATATGTAGTTACTTGTTGAAATTCACAAGCAAGTCTTTAAAGCCAGCTATTGTCTAGTAAAAAAAGACAATTTAATTATTTTAACCGTCTCAGTCGATTACAATATTAGACATGGATACTGGACAGACGTAGGTAAATATTATACCTATTCTAAAGCCTTTACTTAGGTACTTAAAACTTACTAAAAAATCCTTTCAGTCCAATTATAATAAAAGTCCACGCAAGCTTTATAAAGTTTGCACCACACATCAGTCCGGCCAGTATCGCATAGGTGTGTCGGGCGATACATCACGAGGCGCGTAACGGCGGCGCCTGCGCCGATCCGATTTATTGCGCCGTTACCTTTAATTCGTACATAATTTCATTTGAACACGGACCCTAAGACTTAATTATGATATCTCCGGATGTGCCGTGTAAGGTTTTAATGTCCGATCATAAGCGGCGCGATGGCTTTGCTTCAAATATAAGGTTTGACAGTTACTTGTTGTGTTGGTACTGGTAATTAATTCTGAATGCGAAATTCTTCTCTTTTTACTTCGGCCTCTTTAACAGACAACCAATGTCTAGAAAGAATAGGGGCTCTGGTATGCGCTGTTTCCATAGATGTAGATGGATTGTCATTGATGATTTCTTCAAAGCATTTTTCTGGATCTTCTATCTGGTCAAGTTTTTCTGTTAATATGTTCTTGAAGTCAGAAAAGTTTCCATTGACATCAGTTAATATTTCAATATCCGGTTAGTTACGTAGAAATAAAGGGTACATACCGAGGTCTAGGATTTCGAAAAAACAAATAATAAACAGGTGTTCATACCCAAGACTGCAGTAGCTAAGAGTATAACGTAGGCAATAGCAATTTTGATGATATCACTCGAACCAGTCGACCAGCGAACCATCTTCATTTCCATACAGAATTTAATAACTTATTATTGCGTATCAATAAATTATTTTCACACTAAAAGACACATTTTGTACCCCACGGTAAAAAATAACCATTTATCATTCACTATCTCTGATAAAACAGTCAATTACAAAAATGTATCGTGGAAATATTATGAAGTAAATGTTTTTTAACTACTGCTGTTAATACTGTTCTCGTTTCATTGCTGTTTATCGTCAATACTTTGATAGCTTCCGTTTTAGATAAGGAGCAATGGATTGCGACATTTATTTCAGTGTCTCGTATATAGATTTGTGTTTGCTTTTTAATGTGTGTAGGGTTGTCAAATCATTGGTCACACTAATTTGTCTAATGGGATTTTAGGAATGTTCAATTCTTTTAATAGCCACATTTTGCTGTCGCAATGAACGTTAGGATGTGTCTTACAATTGTGATGTCAAAGCAAAACTCAAAACTAGATAGACCTAAGACAGCAGCCACAAAACAAACGTAAAAGTCAGAAGAGTTGAAAATTGCAATCTAAGCGCAACGCATTTAAGCTGATTTCTGCCACAGTTAACTTTATCTGACAATATTTTAAAACTTATAAACATCCTTACTAAAGACAAGATCCAGTTCTTCAGCCAACCCTACCAAAAACCTTCGGATCAGATAGCATTAAAACAAATTAGCGCAAAGAGTGAAACAAACACGGCGAGTCTGACTTATGTCTCGTAATTAAGGGCTGCAGCAGGACCCGTTCAGTAATGACTCCATTCCACTGATCGCCTGGATATCGATAAAATAATTATAAACGAAGCCAGTGATACTGTGCTGATGAATGTTAGGGTTTGAATTGTGGGTGTAGAGAGTATTTTGAATATGTATAGGTATGTATGTGGTGATACATCAAATAAAGAAAGAAAAGTAGAAATAGCATCTAGTGACAGTGGTATGGATCAAGAAGTTGCAGTTCAAATTAAAATTGAAATTGATATTCATTTTGTTCTGGAACAAGCGGTGCTATATGACCATTTATCTTAGCTTGTAATCACATGGTGTTATAAGCCTGATTTCCATTGTAATTCTGGTCACTGAAGTAACATACTTAATCAGAACATAATATTCTGAATCAGCAAGTTTGCCAGTTTATCATTCCATTCACCTAGCCTCAACATGACGAATGCAATTCTAATTCTTTCAATCAGACAAATGAAGATTTCAAACAAAACAGTTTCATTAATATTACTGAATTCAGTTAACCAACAATAGTTAGCAACTTCCAAGTCATGTGGAAACGACTCAATTGACTTATAATTCTAGGAACTATAAGACGTCGGTTATAAACGATCTTCATTAATCAATACTAGATTTATAGCTACGTTGCAACTTAGTATGCACGTTGCATCACACATCTGCATACCCACTTTCTAATTAGCATTCGTTCTTGAAACTTTATCGTGTTGCTGTTTATTTATTATTGTATCGATTGGTCCCTTTATTATTTTAACCTTACCTAGCCAACCTCGCTAGGGAATCACCATTATTATAACTACCATTACATAATTACCATTTAACAGAACAACGCTCACACTCTTGCAGCCTATGACTACTTCTGAGTCTTGGTCCAATTTGATGATATCTTAGTTTAGTCGTACACGGTTCAAGAGCAATCTGCTCATCAGATCAATCCTGTTCTACCATATTCTGATCAAACTTTAAGATGATTCTAAACCTTGCACTAAACGATGATCTTGATACTGAGACTTTGGTATAGGTTTCCTCCAGCTGCAGTTATTTTGAATTTCTTTTGCGAACAGCTACCGCCGCTTCAGCCTCGTTATCTCCCCGCCAGCACTCCGGGCGTTAAAATCTCCGTATTCTAATAATAACTTAATGTAGCGCAAAACATTAATTAATTAACGTGAACATTATCACATTTCTCGTTATCTCGTTTCGTTCTTGCCGGTCATTGTTATCATTGGACATCGCAAAAAGTCGCATCGTGCCGACAAAAGCCGATATACCAACATTGCTGACCAGGAATCCGAAGGTACCAGCGCTCATTAACGCTTCTCCTGCGCATCGCTCTATCTCGTAGTTCAATCAGCCTATATCTATAACCCCATCGCATTCAAATCTCGACCGTAAACTTCGATTCAGAGAACACAAAATCCGATTACAGCTGATTCCCAGATTTGAATTAGGAAAACGGTGTAACTCTCTTTGGTGTGCACGAAGTTGGAGATGGGACTTTATTGCCACATGTTAAAGGTCAATTTGGAGCGGGTTCTGCAAATTCATATAAGGCTTTACGACCGCGATTTACATGTAGATGTGCACTTGAAAAACATCTTAACGGTGCTAATCTTCATTAGTAATTGGAACCTGATCCGATCACTATAAAGTTGATATTGGCTTGTATGTGCTACGTTGTAAATCGTTTTTAAGGGTGCGTCCGTATGTGTACGATGCGCGATTAGCGTTTTTGCGTCGGCGGCGTAATTAGGGCCTATCGGCGGCGCGTATGAAGACATAAATAAAATGGGTACGCTTGAATTAGCGGCCGGTACTACAGCACGGGTTCACTTCAATTTCAATCGATGGATGTTCAGATTTCTTTTGTATTTATAAATCGTGGTAATGTGTAGAAGTGATACCGTTGCACCTGTCCTCTTAAATGCTGATCTGAATATTGATATCTGATGTTATAATGTGATACGCAGTCCGATTTGGCAGCTTCCTGGATTTAATTGACCAGGCCTCCAACCAGAAAAAGGTGATCAATGTGTCAATTTGTAACAATAAAATACGACTTGGAAAGATCGTGAATAATTCTAAAAGTGTCAATGCAAACTACGAATAAGGCAAGTGAAACCCTAGAAAGAAGTCTTCAAAAACTGATTCCATTACCCAAGGTTTAATACCATTCATGTTCATTATTATAACCTTGAAATTTTCCATTAACCTGTAATGCCAACGTAGCATTTGACTGTAGCAAGATTTCATCTGTCATCAAGCATAATTTCCAATGTTTTGCACTTATAGACGAAAACAACCTAGCAACCAGTAACGAGTTTCCTTCAATTTCCTAATAGTGATTATCACAATAGTATGCAAATGTCTATTAACACCTGACATTCCGGCGAGCGTGTTGCTACACTATCAATAATTAACTTTATAATGTTGCGTACGCGATGCCGACGCGAGGGTGACCACGCTGTGACATTTTGTAATTGCTTACTGTTTTTGTTGTTTTAGAAAATATTGTAGCTACTTACCTAATCGTAAGGAAGAAGACTGGTAAGCTAGACTAATTTTATTATTGATCCTGGATGATGAAAGATGACAGCTCTGAAAATAAATATTTGGGAGATGAGGACACATATTAGGAGTGTGAACAAATAAAATTGAGAAAATATCAAGAGGATGTAGATGTCTTAATAAATAGTGAGGTCATGTACCTAAATAAAACTGATAAGAGGATAGAGGAGTACCTAATATTATATGCTTTAGAAGAAAAAATTATATGATAACTAAAAATAAAATCATCATACTCTTGGGTCCACAATTTTGCATTAGCATTTAAAATCCGATAAAAAAACAAAAATTAGGGAAAGATTTCCAAACCATCCTCTATTGCTACTATAATTATGACAATCTATTCCCAAATCCCCAGAAACAAAAACAGACAAACTCCTAGTTCTAAGATCTTCAAAACCAGTGGTACCACATGACCAAGTAAAAACCCCAGTTGCATGATAGCCCGATGTAAATGTATGCGCTATCCGCAACGACGCCCACTAGTTAATATTCTTAGCTATCTTTATTAGAATTATTACTACCAGAAGTGGCTATAGTTGTTGTGTTTTGTTTAGAATTATTGGTACCAGAAGTTGGATTTGTTTTTCTTTTGTTTTTGTTGTTGGTTAAGTTATTGTACCCAGAAGAGACTTTGGAAAGAGTTCAATTTTAATGTACTGGTAATTTGGATTTTGAGTCATAAGACGGGTAATATTGTTATGAACTTATGTCGTTTTCTAAGATAGAGAAACAGACTTCTTCTTTTATTCATGCAGACAGATTTTTTTGCAGATTATCAGTTACATTTCTGCCTGAGATATTGCAACTTTACTTTGACATAAATGAGTATGCTTATAGTAGACATCAAAGTATTCTTTAGAATTTTTATTTGTTTATCAGTATACGTTTCCATAATTCACTTTTTAAATCTTCAAAATAACAGCACTTTGAACAGATTGAAATAAAGTGTACATAGTATGATAAAGTTAATGAAAATGAAAATTACAACCGAATCTTTTAACTCCCAATCTAAAATTCTAAACAGCCGTGTTTTCAGCTCATTAAAAACAAAAACATTGTCTAGTGACATTCATCTGTGCAATTATCAGTCATCAATTGTCTGTGGGCAATTATATTGACAGTTAACTTTGCTGTTTTAAAGAGTTATTCACTAATCATTACTGATTTGTTGTTACTGGGTGTTTACGGTTTTTAAATCCTACAATAAGTCACAGAATAATCTTTGCCTTTGCCATTCCACCATGTAGGCTTTCGCAGATCTCAGCTTTCGGAGTCTGAAATACATCCTAAATTGAAGTCAAATTTCCTCAGCTGTGACTTTTATTTGTGTATTTTTAATATCCTTTTCCTTTAACCTCTTGTATATCGCTAGTCATAAAAAATATAAAATCAATTGTGTCTCGCATATTTCTAAGTTCCGGCATACAACGGGTAATACCTTTCATATCAAACAAGAAAAAAAAGTAGTCTACAAAACACTTAAAATACTGGTGCACATACTAAGTAACACAGAATAAAAAAAATGTAGTTGTTGCATGAATTAGCGCACACACCGACATGCAAATGCGTACAATAGATTTATTGTAGCATGTTTACATACTGTAAGTTTTTACACTGTGGTTCGATAGTTTCCCTCTTAAGCCGATGAAGTTATTACTTCGAACTGTTTTGTAGTACATTTAGTTTTTTTTTAGTTTGATTTAGAAGTGTTGCAGCCAAAATGTGTTTATGCAAATGTATGCGGGAATTGATTGTTTTATGTTCCTTTGTTAATCGCTGGTTTATGTGTATGGTTGATAAATGTTGCTCTGGTGTTGGGAAACTGTTGGTGCAAGGTGTATGCCTAGATAAAAGTTGGCAAACATCGGCACTCTACGGTACTTACGGCTAGGAAAATATTCTTTTGCTTTCCGGTCAATTGGGTGTTTTGAGCCAGTTTAATCTCTACAGAAGAGATGAGACTTTAGATATATCTACTCTAAATGAAGGAAACATACCTGTATGAAAGGTAAAAAAATAGACTAAGGTAGAACATAAAAACCAACTGCCAGTACTTCTAACAAAAAAATAAAGAAATTAAAGAAACCCAAAACCACAAACAAACTTTCTACCCAACCAACAAACCATGTAATTCGCAGTAAATTATATAAAACAGAACTGTATTTATTGTTAGTCAATTACACTAAACACGTTTGGCATATAATTAGTGGACGAACTAATTGCAATTAAACATTAAACTAATAAGTAGGTAATTGTTACATTATGCAGGCTCACGTTTTCAAACGGCACGTCAAGGGTTGGTTTCTGAACGAGTTTTTTTATCTGTGGTCGCTCTTTCAACGGTCTTGTCTCTGGCTAGTCACTTTGGCGCCACAATTGTAGAGGTATGTTGACAGATAAAGGGTGAATTAGCACTTTTTAGTCTTCAATAATTAAAACTAGTTACTACGTAAGTATTTGTATATTATTTCTAAGTATTGTTTTTTGATAGGTATATATTCAAGTAATACCTATGGAGTTTCTTATAACCATACAAAACTATAAAGTCTACCTAACCCTTTATTCTCATGTTCATGCTATTCCAAACCCTTATAATCAGATTCTTGATAAACATGTAAGAGGGCTAGATTAAAATCGACTTCCTATACCAAGTGTCTACCCCATTACTTAATTAACAATTAATTGAAATTACACGCAAAACTGAAAAAGCAAACAGCTAACCACAGCTGGCAAGAAAGTCTTTTTCCAATAAAAAAGATTTCACAAGCACGCTAATTATTTACTTACATTAATTAAAACCCTATTAGAAAGCGAACTTATCTAATCTTGGTATCTTGTAGTCCTGACATTTAGTATTCCGTTCGGAAACACCATTAATTTAGCGCTCAACAATTTTAGAATTCATTAGCTTTAGCATAGAAAATAAAAACAAGTCTGTGCTTATCCCCTGCCGGGTACTAGTACAAATGATATGGAAAAAGCGTCATCTAGTTTCCATACTAAAGAGCTAGTCTATGGAGAAGGGGTGGCACGTGAGAAGACAGATATAATTACTTGTAACGAGGTGCTTGTTCTAAGAAAAGAACATTAACCGTCTTACCACAAAAACTTTTAAACGTCAGTTTATGCCTTGTCTAAAAAAATGTCAAATTATGACGTTGACATATGGTTCATTTTGCAGCCAAAATTTTATTAGACAAGTGTAAAACAGGGTTTAAAGTTTTTGTAGTAAGGCCTTAAACGTCATAAGAACTTATAGGAAGAAGAATCGATCACTAAGCATAGAATTTTTTAATGGTACCTAAAGTAAAAAAATAATAAAATCACTTGTAGTCAAAGATAGAGATCATTGTCAAATTAGCTTTCACTTTCAGCTTAGTCGACATTTTTGGTACCTACGTGAAACTGATAAGTTACTAAGGGCTTATGTTTAACTGATCACCAGATATAGTAACAAACAGCAGACAAAAATAGTAAATGATCACCAAAATGAAACTCGCATTTTAATGTAAAACTATCACCAAAGTTTTAACACTTTGCTATCCTATTTAAGTGAAATTACTCCAAAATAAATCATGCGTAAGCCAAAAATAGTAAATGATCACCAAAATTAAACCACCATTTTAAAGTAAGATTATAACCAAAGTTTTTGAATTCTGCTATCCTATTTAAGCAAAATGAGTCCAAATAAATCATTGTTATCCCAAAAGTAGTAAATGATCACCAAAAGTAGTAAATGATCATCAAAAAACTTTTTACATCTTGCTATCCTGTTTAAGTAAACTGACTCCAAAAAAATAAGTTCGGCCTGATAAAATAAATGTAATAACATTATGGGGACCCTTTTCCTGCACAAGCGTGGAAAATTGTCTATTGCATGCCTCTAAACAGTGCGATAAGAGTGTGTTTTCGAGGGAGTGTATTGAGAAACACATTCTTCTTCTTCTTTCTCCTGCCCTGTTCCCAATTTTACTTGGCGTCGGCGCAATATGTCATTTTCTTCCATTTTCCCCTGTCACTCGTCATACTGACACTCACGCATGCATTGCAAGCCGGACACATAACTTAATATGGCATCATAATACTTTATTTGGTAATAAGCCTACATTTTATGGCAATCACAGTGACTTATTTAGGCAAAAATAATACATTAATTTGGTCGTCAAGAGTTGGTGATCATTTACTAAATTTGGTGGTCGAATACAATTTAAAGTGAAGTCATGACTAAAATAGCTGGTACTATTACATTTTTAGACTTTATTTTTCTGGTGTTCAGTAGATATTTCTGGTTGCAAAACTTAGGGTATCAAAGCATTTTATGGTGATCATTATATTTGTTCCCGTTACTAAGTCAACAGTTTTGGTACGTGGAGCGAACAAAGCCAGAGTAGATTATAATTTTAGGTACTATCTTTCTATGATATTTATTTGTTATTCATGATATTTCTTAACCAAGTTACTAACAAACACAAATGCGCAGATTCTACAGAGGAACAAATCGCTAATAAATCTTCTACAGTTTTCTTGTCAACCCTAGACAACGCGGAATCCTGTAAGAATGGTCATGTGTGCTTGGAGCGAGCTGCCGGATAGGTAATTAACTTGAAAAGGACAGCGACTGCCTTTCTACCAGAACCTAAGTAAGATGTTCATACGAATACTATATAAATAGAAACTCCCAGTATTACAGAAATAACGTTGCTTGTACGCCTACGCTTTCTTTGTCACTAGTGAAAAAGAAAATTAACAATATTTTCTAAAGATAAACTAATGCCGCAGTTCCAAGAAAAGAAACCAGTATCAGTAAATCACGTCAGTAATTCCTAAAGATCCAGGGGATTAGTCTATTTTTGAGCTTTTTTCTAACTAACGCTGACGGCCAGTTTTTTCATCAAAAGTTAAAGTAATGTCTAAAGTAAAAGTAACGGTCAAATTCGTTTTTTCAAGGCTAAAGTGACAGCAAAACTAATAGAAAAATTTAATTTGACCGTTACTTTAACTTTAGACATTACTTTGACTTTTACTTTGGCTTTAACTTTTGATGAAGAAACTGGCTGTGAATCAGCGAAAATTTTGCCCAAACCCAGGGAAGAGACCCAATCTATCCCTTTGGTAACGCCTCGTTTCATTTGGAAGAGATATCGAATACTAATAAACAGCTCTGATGTAAAAACACTCGTTGATGACCAACAGGCACTGGCTATATCTTTGCAATCCATCAAATAGCTAGAAACGTAATTTCACTACAAATGGATTGACGCATTTGACGTGCGAAAACAACAGTGGAAAAGAAACCTGGCAAACCCTACAAATTATGTACAGGTTGCGTACTTAAGGCTTTGACAGAAAATAATAAAAACGAAGAATATAGCAACCTTTCATAAAACTGCAAAACAAATTAAGAGAATAACACTATATTGAATATACAATGACAAAACAATTATAATCCAATAAAAAAATTCAAGACCATATGGAAGGTAAGGGCTCCATTGGTTTGGACTTCATCAGAATCTTAGGTAATTGAATTAACCCGAATAAGATTCATTTACACTACATTACCAATACGATTTACAGTTACTCGATACGAATCTGGCCCAAATCGATCTGCGTATGTCTTAAAACCTTAATGTTTCGAGTCGTTGAATCGGTGCAACGGCTTCGATTCGCGTGCGATAGCAATCGTTGTATCGAGCGATCGATTGCATGATGTTGTATCACTCGATCACATGTCACTTGGTATTGAGTTCGAGTGTATTTAGTTTTAGTACTCAGAAATGAAGAGTTTTGCATAATTGTATTAGGTATAACATGTAAGGGTTTGACTTGATTTAAAACTTTACGACCGTATGTTGAAATCCTTCGATTTGTATGTATAGGTACATCCGTGTTCAAGCGACTTCTCAAAAAGTCACGCCGTCTATATCTCACTCATTGATAGGGAAAAAAACATAAGTCACAACTTCTTCAAAGTCACAACTATGCTATTCATTAAAATGAAAAAATAAACAAAAAAATATTCCTACAATAAGCCCCAACAAAGAAAACAAGATGCTCGTCTGTGACACTGGGGTTTCCACTCAGTCATTGATGGTGCAAAGATCAACGAATTTCAAGAGGTCCAACAGTAGCCCAAAATAATTAAAGATATAATACAATGCTGATCATAAGAATCTGGAATTTCAATTTTGCCTAAAGGTGCTTTTTATAGATCCATATTATACGTTGCAACTTCTTAGAACAGTTGCAATTGCTTCTGAATGTTCAATATTGCGTAACACATCAGTTGGTTCATCTAATTTGCATGATAACTGCACTTAACAAAAATGTCGTGATCCGCTTTCGGTGTTCCCCTCACATTCCTTCATCAGAAGAGTAATTATGACATCCCATTGCCATTTTAGTTTGCTCGTCTTGTATGCAAATTCTGCATAGCTCAGGACCGGTTGACCACCCACTGTTGGCGAGGTATCGAAGCTCCTTCGCACTTACTTTCTTGTTTGGCAGTGGCTAGTTCAAATGAAGCTATATAATTAGATGTTTCCCTAGCTAGGCTGTCTTTTATGACTTTATAACTGACTTATTTGGTTTCTTGAGATTCAAATACAATCTTATTTCAAGACTGTTAGATAGGCTACAATTGAGCTACATTTTCTAAGATCAGATCATACGTGATATACAGCAGTGTTCAACTAATTGCACTATCAAGAACTTTTAAATTCTTCTTCAACAATTCTATACTAACAACAAATTACACTGTTAACACAATATGACAATATTCTAGAAATACAGAACAGCACAACCACGAATCAAATGATATAGGTAGTTCAGACTAGACACTAATAAGGGATGGGTGCAATAAAAGGTCGATTGGAGGCTCCATCCTTTGGAACCTGGTACTGGATTCCCTGTTGAAATCGGGTCATCATTTCAGTGGAACATAAACACACTGAGTTACAGCTCCTTCGATTCGGCTTTACTGGTATGTCGTGTTTTCAACTCCTGCCTCCAGCGACATCTAATTTTCTTGACACTAAAATACCAAAACCCGGTCAACATCACCTAGCACCCAAGTAGTGACCCACATGGCCGGTTCACGCTGGCTCATTCGCGCGCGACCGTTCGGTGTAATCACTAATTAACAGTCATAACTCATCAATACGGCAATTAATACGCGAGCTCGCGAGCCGCTTATTTAATTAATTGCAACTGATTTTCATAAAAATCGCTATAGTGTAACAGTTTTGTTGGTAAAGATATGTGTATGGAGCTGGTAATTCCCTCCAAGAATTCTTTGTTATATTTTTTCGTTTTGAATTTGAGTTAATGTAAATATGCTAATGTAAATAAGTAAAAATGTTTCAGAAAGTTGAGACGGACAGTAATACATATCATCTGGTTGTAGTAACTTTAAAGTTTCGAACTCAGTTTTTCCAAAATTTTATATTGTCCCTTTGGACAAAAGTAATGAGTCAATTTTCGGTTCACTCCCTTTGACAAGGTGGACATAAAGTGTGGTGGTAAGGGTTAATATGTTATGCAATACAATCTTGCGGCATTAATAAAGGACTTAGTTACCTTTATACCCGCCCTCTAATATATTTTTTTACCATTTTATATTCACTTGTCATCATGACTAAATTACAAACTAAACTTTTAAAATGTTAAATTCCTATCCAGAACACCTGTACAGTGTTTAGAGATAATAATTCATCACATGATGAAAATTATAATATACAATCACACAGCCCGCCTTGTAACGTGACTAACGAGCTCTTAACATAATATTACAATGTTATACTCATAAAAATACTTTTCAAATTAACGCCCTTTAAAAAGAGATCAATCGATTAAAAATCGAGTTAAAGTTAATCTCTAATTGAATCTAAGGCGATGCAAATTCGCATTAACAGCTCTATAGGTGTTGCGGGGCGATGCGCCTGCGACGGCCGTTACAACAGGTCCGGGCAGTTTTTGTCGCATTCGGTGCGCGGCGGCCGAGCGGAGCGGACGGGGAACGCGTACGCTTGTGGTTTGGGAGCGCTGTGTGCCATCATAAACAGCTGATGTCTAATTATGTAGATGACTGATCGCTTGAATGCTATTTTGCACTATTGTTTGCCAATTATGATGGGTAAGTCAGCTGAGTCTAACGTGGGACTTATTACCGTTTTCTATCTTGTTTGACACGATGAAAACGCTTAGGTATTTAATATTTTATGGAAATAATAAGCATTGTACATTTTCATGTGTTTGCATACTCATATTTGACCTGTTCTCAGTATTTACCTATCTAAACTAAATATTTAAGAACTCTTATACTAATACTAAGTACTTATCCTTCATTATTTTAAAAATCGCTCTACTTATTTTACACTTTAGTAATTTAATGCTTCTTTTATAATCCTCCAAATACCTTTTATATAAGAAAGTTTTTAATAAACAGATTCCCAAAGCAACCTGATCAGCGACTCAATACAACCCGCTCTCGCTACCTTCTTACACCACACGGCGAGCCCTAATGCCGCAGTTTTTGTTTATTAACATTTAATTAGAAGATAAAGTTGTACTACTTACTGTTTAAGTATACGTTGTCCCATTCATTATACCTAGGAGTTTAATTGTTGAGGGTACATGACCTCATGCGGTCACATAGGTCGACGGTAATGTGGGTTCATATGGATACGTGCATCTTTTAAGGAGACAGTGCCAAGTGAATTCTACTATTGTGGTTATTTTTTCAAGAAGACAACGATAACTAAATTCTTCTTATGTGGTTAAAGTAGATACATACTGTATCTACCTATGTAGTATTTAATTTTTCAGTCATCTAACCTTGCTAACGCTATTCCTAAAGAAAAGAAAACTGATTACTTGTATACCTAGTTGTTACTGATAAACATTGATGAAATATTTATAAGTAGTTACTATCTTTTTATGCTTCTGAAAACTAGCTGCGTCCTAAACAAACCTTACTTATCATAACTGCATACGCTTTTACATAAACACCAAAGTGCTACCACCATCATCAGACCACAAAACGCGTTAACCCTAAACACTACACAAACCCACGTTAGAATAAGTAGGAAAACGTGTGACACCCAATGCGAAGATAAACGGCCGCATAGTTACCTACTATCGTTGTCAGATTTATTGGCTCCCAGTGTAGTGCAAGAATCTTAATGGTTGCAGTCGAGAAGGCGACTTTTTCGCCTACTGCCGACGCGGTGATTATAGCCTGCCGGTTACTGTTTTAAAGACATTATTAAGCCTTTTTTTTTAGGTGTCTGTAATTTTTTTAGGTGTGCTCTGTGAAGATTTTTTAGATAATTGCTCTCATGTTTGTCTATGAATTTTTCACTAACATACTCTTGCTGGGAAGTTTGTTCTTCACCGCTTCTTCTTTACAGCCATAACACTAGGAAGTGAAGAAAGAAGGGCGTTTTGGGGGTGCCATCCTTTTGTAATTTCGACGTGAAAAATGCTAAAAACTAGCCTCCTTTCAATAAACGTTCTTGACTTTGACTTTACTGCGATAAAAATAGATCCAATATAATGAGGTATAAAAATACTACACACAACAATTCCGTGCAATTATCACAATTATTGAGAATCTACAATTAAACCAATTACAGTAACACAAACCACCAATAATAATTAGCTACCATTTAAACACACAATATTTTACCTGGCAACATCTGATTACGAGCCATGCAATAGGAGCTGCACGTTTTATTATAAAGTCCCGCCATTTTTGGGCATAATTCTGCAACTGGTCGGCCATTAAGGAAAATGGCGGACAAAACGCACTGTTAGTACCTGCAAACTACAAACTAAACAGTCGGTCGACAGTTGACCCGATAGTTGATAAAATATTTTTTAATTTTAATAAACTCTTGATGCCAAAATGTTTTCAGTCAGTCTGATACCGGCTAAATACCTGATCTTTGTAATGTGCGTACTAACATTCATCTCCATACTGATTTACGAACCCAAACAAAGTATCGGCCGACTAAAAGTTTTTAGTGTGCGCGTACTCTTATAGTTACAAAGAATTTAAATTGATTCTCTTGAGTGTGAAATTTATCTTTTATACGCAATTTGTTTGCAAAAACTATCGATGAATATGGGTTAATAGAGTGAGTGAGTTCTATTTTAGTATTATTGGAGTTATCATTGTCTCAGCTTCGAGTAAACTGGGGCTTCATTAATTAAGACTTTGTAGTATTGTGCCTACTATGGAATTTTAAGGGAATGGAATACTGGGTAATTTGTATGAATGTATTTTTAGCGAAGATTCCTATTCCGTAATAACTGTTCTAAGAAGGTTGTTACTATATTTAAGCGGCATCTTTTTAGTAAAGAAAAATAATTAAATTCAATTTAATCTTGTAGGTAGTAACTGATGGTGCATTTCAAATATATCTTCCGATAGTTTACATTTAATTATAATTTAAAAAATGTTATGTCTAACTCGCTAACACAGCTTAAAAAATTGTTCCGCTTAATATGCAAAAAGGTGTAACTTAAAACATTATTCATAATAAGTTACCGAGTACTTACATCTATTAATTTCAATAAATTACGTTTTCTACTCAACGCTTTCCAATAAATAATTACCGATTGGGTTTTTTGCAAATATAAGCTAAGTAGTGCGAGTATTGGCGATAATCTAACCATTGATTAAACTTCAAAGTAGCCGACGGCATAAACCGTCTTAGTTAACATTTGCATAAACATTCGATACTATCTTAAATGGATGTAGGAAATAATATTTTTCAAGCAATTTCTAATTTAAATTAGACGACAGTAACATTTTTACGAGATCGCCTATGTTAATGGGTACGAAGGAATTTTTACTGTGCAAACGTGTTGTTTTTTTTGCGTTTATCAGCAAAAAGGCTTTTTAAAAATACTAACGGAATGATTATAAAATTGTTATTACTGGCTAGTTTAAAGTCGATTAATATAGTTTCTACAATATGGAGTAATAACTTTGTGTAATAAAATGTCGATAATGTCTAATATTGTTATGTGCCGCTAAACGCGTGACTTAACTGGTTCACTTTTTAATTGTTCTAGTTAGTTTATGTTATTATAATATAACTATTATAGTTAAAATAATAGGTAGAATGAGTGTAAGAGTATTATAGCACTTTGTATCAGCTGCTAGTGTTACCACACAAGAAGATTAGAACTGGAATACTGTTGTCTTTACATCCCTATTTATGTAGACAACTTATCACATAATACCCTGTATTGTTATTAACAATAATTTATTTTACATATCATACATATCGGCTATTTGCAGTTTAGTTACCTATACATGCCTATACTTTAGTTTATTGTTTGGTATAATGTATACACTAGCTTCATACCTCGGCGTTGCCGGTAGATGCACCATTTCATTGGTACCTATGCGTTTATCCCTGTTCAAAAATCTCTGACGAGGTCCATAAAACCTGCAGTCTCAACTGACGAACAATCCTTCGTTAAGAGATAACTTAACTATCACCATTAAAATCACGTCCAAAAATTCGCTAATTAAAATCGATTTCAACCAAAATTATAATCTGTTGCCCATCTCGATTGATTGATAAAAGTTCTAAAGATTGATAAATCGGTAGCGGCGTGCGCCGTCGCAGGTAAAGGGAAATATTTGTGCGATGCTCGACTACCGAACAGGGGCCCGATTCTCTTAATTTTACTTAAGCGACACACGATTCATATTCGACTAAGATCCAATCTTTTATAGGTATGTCATTTAATAATGAATCATACTGTCTGCAAATGATTTACAATTGCAATATGATTGTAGAGCAAACTACCGTATATACCAAAATCACCAAAATGGCAGACCAATCGCTAACCAATCGAATGTCGTTGGAATACGATTGGTCTTATATTAGTAGCAGAATGCCCGATATGGTTAAAACTGCTAAGTACTGCGATTCAATTTTGACATTATTAACTTAGGAGAATCGGGCCCCTGTGCGTTTTTTGGTGTCGCCTTTAATTACAGTGTATCATTACTGGCTGATTATACTGCGACGATGTAGCCATTAAATGGCTCGTTTATTTTATACGCGCTAATTTAGTGACTTTGACGCAGCGGGAAAGATGTGCATTGTGCAGTAATGGTTGAAAGTCACGTGAGTATATTTTGTATTTACTTACGTCCTAATTTGGTAAAACAAACACAAAATATAAGGACGTGGAAACCAGACTGTAAATCACTGATTTGCAGAACCAAATAGTGCTGCAGATATCGCCATTCAACACTCTTCTCAAAAACTTTAAAGAAATCAGTTTTTTTAGCATAAGTATGGGTATCACGAAATCACACCATTAAAAAGCATTGACCTCTTCAGCCAGATTCCGTATCAAGTTCATCTAAAAATCTCCCTCGCTAAAAACTGCGAGCGAAAAAGAAAATTCCCGTCAATCGTTGTTCTGCGCGAGCGCACGAACATTTGGGCAATGCGATCGCGCGCCGACGACTGCCGAACGCGCTTCGGTTTTTGCTGCCATATTTAATTGCACTATATCATCGCATACTATAATGCCCTTTAGTTTTTTACTGTTCTGTAATGACATAATCGCGAGGCACAAGGATGCTAACCTGTCTTTTTACGCGTGCATCTGCTAAACTACGGTTTTTAGTCCGACACCGTTGCACTGTAATAATTGGTGCAACCAAATGTTTGTTAAAGAGTAATTTCGTTTTACCCTCCCCGATTAATTTAATGGTTCGTGTTGACGAAAGAGATAAGTTGATTCAATTATGGTTTTTTGTTTATTGATTTTATAGGTTAATAAGTTGGATGGGATATCGTAAAAATCTTTTTACAGCCCTCAGAAAAAATATTGCTTTGCATATACCAACAGAACATCAATTGACAGTAGCTCCCTCCTTGTAGAAAGCAAGCAGAAATGATAAAACCTGCATATGATACTTTGAATATTGTCTATTTTTTGTTTTGTTAACTAATTACACACAGCAAAAAATAAATGATTATGTTTCAATCAACTGTAAGTTTAAAGGCAGCTTACATACTTCACAGCCATTATTTTAAACATTTAAACACTATAAATATAGGGCAGGCATTAAAGTAAGACCAATTACTATCAGGATTCCACGCTACCATAGCGAACAGTTTCCAATTGCCATAAAATTAACCTTACAACACCATTAACTGTAGACTACGTGTAAATGAATGATCTATTACACGCCGCGCCGTACAAGCTAATTACAATTTAAACATAAAATCACAACAAAAACCGGTGAATGGAGTCGGCCATCTTGTTCCGCCATCTTATGAGTAATTATTGCAAATGGCGGCGGCGGCGGCCGATTGGTTCGCGGGTAAAAAGCCTACGAAGTGTTAATAACACCAGATTCGTTGCTAACGAAGTGTGATTGAACATAATTGTAGCTTTATATGTAGTGAAAATTATTATGAAGTGCAAGACCGTGGGATTGAGCACAGCTATGAGGTGGTGAGCTATTGTTGCACTTGTTCATCATATCGATTTCAAGATTTCAATCTGAGATTAGCACTATTTTTTATCGAATTTGTTGCGGAGCTGTGAAAGTCTGATGTAACATTGATACAGCTTAACGAACACGCTCATGCACAGATCAGTAAATAGTGCTCTTGCTTGCATTCATTGGTACTTATCTACTCTACTTCTATCTCTTTAAAATATGTCAACCAAAGTAGGTCTAACTCTCAGTCTATCTTGAGCAGACAAAGCAGCCTGTTTTATAAAATTTAATGTTGTGTTGTTTCAGGTGGCCCCGACCGAAAAACAGAATATTTTAAGAAGCCTAAGAAGAAAAGTACCTATCCCTAAAAATAAAAAAATACTCTAATATCACTTTGTTTATTTTCTTTCAAAATTCAAATACATTCTTGATTCTCGTCATCATCTGAACTATGAAAGCCTCATTCGACATAACCATTGACGAAGTTAATAATATAGAAATAGGTACTTAGCCCTAGTTTCGTTAGTTACCAAAACAAAACACAACCCAAAAAAAAACATTAAAAATCAACGTCTTACAAACAAAAACTCGCAAGCGCAGTTATATCTAAAAAGGAATGTAATGTCTCACTCGTTGCGTCGGGATATGTCATAAATTGCATCGTTCGTTTGTCGCTAGTGTTAGACTAATATTATCCTGTGACTTATTTATTGTTCTGTATGTTATATTCTCTTTTCATACATTAAGGAACTATACTATATTTACCGAAGTATACTAAATCATTTTAGTTTTATACGGACAACACTACCTCTACTGTGAGGACAACACTAAAAAGAGATTTTGACAGATAGAGCGCGCGCTTCCGATGCGCTTCCTTCGTGGACTGATAAACTATGTTTTCTTACGATTGATATTAAATTGTGTTTTAAAAGTGAATACAAGAAGTTATTGTGATACAGGTTGACGTTTTATTTCTGATTAAGGCTAGGAGATCATACCCTAGCTTATATCAGAAGCGGGAAGAACAGAAAACGCCTAATTACCAATGGGGCGCGAATGCTCCGAATACAATAAAATTAATGATCACGCCACACTATGCGAAACACTTAAACGAAGACGAGATGACCACAGCACTGATTGCTCAACCGCAATAATGTATCAAGGACTTATCTACTCAAGGAAAACAAAGCGACATGGTCAACAACTTGTGGAACCTATAATGACGACGACCAGACAAGATTCTTGTATGTAGATTACTGCTTGACACACACTACGCCTGATGGCGATTAGACACCTTCTCCGCCGCGATGCAACAGGTACCCGAGACATTGGACAATCAGGTATAAGCATTAATATTTTTTTTCTCATTCCAATTAATCCATGGAATAGAAAACAATCATTTAATTGCCCAAACATGTATACATGCATACACACGCAGGTGCATGCATGTAGGATAATACAATTATTAAAGGTATGTGCTTAAAACATGTTTGCCACTTGTCAATACAAATATAAAACCAGAAACATTTAGCTCTATATACTAAAAACTATTTGAGCTGACATTTCAGAGCTTCGGTACTGAGTTTTCTAGGTTATAGATATTTTGTTGTACATAATGGGTGCCATTCAAAATATAATTTAGCACATAAGTGCAGTTTTACATGGATGTGAACAGAGTTTGCTATTGATCCATTTGATGCATGCATTTTAAGGTGAGTAAATGTACAACAATATATTTCATTAGACATCCATAAACCAGCTGGGAACATGACAGATACTCTGAGGTAAACATTTATATCCTGAGTAATTATGTATGGTGTTATTTTTGCTACACATTGAATACATAAAATATTCATGAGAAAAGAGTAAATAAAGCAAGTAAAGCTAATTGCATAGTTCATGGGGATGATGGCCAAACGATTTGGTGTTAATGCATTATTTACATACATTACTGAAATAGACAAAGGAAGTACCTATAAAAATAAGTAAATAGGATATAACAATAGGATATTCATGATATAAAGCCAATATTACAATAATTAAAATTGAAATAATCATAATCACTTACAAATAGAGGTAGAAAATAAAGTGGTTAATTGACAACCAACAAAAACCGTGCGACACAGCTCTTGACTATTCTATGTACATCCACAGCAAAGCGGTGATAACAGGTATTAATAATGGATAATCAAATACTTTAAAGTACTATAAACACTAAACTGGTTTTTATTAATAAAGTAACTATGAAACTAAATGCTTCAAGCCAGTATGTTTCAGACAGTAAGTATGTTTTACCAATATCTTGGTACTGCCAATAGCATACATCATTGTTAAGTAAAACTTCATTCCAAGCAAATATCATTGCTTGTTATTATTTTAAAGAGTATCTAAAGTAAAAAATTATAAAAATGGTAATCTTTTTAAATGATCTTTTCCATATTATTAACTGTAAATTGCCTCACCTAGAAAAAGTTAAACTGCTTATTTTATCTGAATGTTGGATGATATTACAGCTTACAGGTACATTATAGGACTGTAACACATTAAGGATAGTTTAATCACAGTAAAGATGCAGCAATTGTAGTAAATATTATTTACTTAAAGGATTTTACAGACTGAAGCATAATAAATAAATATAAATCAGTAGTGTCAATTAATCAGAAGAAAATATAACTCAGTAGTGTCAGTAATCTGAGTAGCCAGATCAGATATGTTCTTTTTGAAAGATTTCATTTTAATTTGGAATCCACCACTTGATGCTGAGACCAGTTTTCTCAACCATAAAAATAACCCGAAGTGCTTAAAGATATGTATACTAGAATCAAATAAATACAAAATAAAGAAATTTCAGCTTTGAAATCTGAATCGAAAGCAGTCTATATATTATTAACTTAATAAATGAATATGGCAATTGGGTCAATAAGAGATAGGTTTGAGTTGGAACAAAACAACATTAGTTATACATAAAATTGTCTGATACTACACAGGAGCTATACCATCAGAATACATTATACCATACTGAAAAAGAAGTATGTGAGACGGTTAAAGAATAAAAGACTAGGCAATTAATAAGTAATTTGTCCTAGCCCATTAAAAAGTTGAATACATACCAGGGCACTCAGTAAAACATATAGATTATTATAAATAAACTGAACCTGAACTTTTATAGATGGTAACGATACGAGTTAACATTTCTCTCTATACTCTTTATGACAGGAAATCTTGTAATTTCCTGGGAGGTAAGACATTTTATTCTGAGACTAAATTTCAGCACATATTGTATGTTAGACCTTCTCTCACAGAAAATTACATGTACAGTTTATGATGATTTTCTTGATTGATGTTGTGAGTCTATTCTGACCACTTATAAAATAGGAACCAAGATTGTGGAGGATCAGAGGAGTGAATTCAGTGGGGTGTCAACAACATCTTTAACAAGTCAGTAAGTACAACCACAAGTGTTTTACAGTCAACAACTAAGAAAGAGCATTGCTTAGTATTTATTAGTTTTGAACCATTAATTGAATAAACTGACTGATAAAGAACAATTTATATGGTGATTGGAACTTATATTTAAAGATGATGACATCTGGTTATGTTTATATTCATATATATTTATTTGCATTCCATAATGTTACAATAGATGTTGAAGAGGCTTAAAACTAAGTAGGTACCATTATAGGCCCTGTTAGGGCACAGCTAAAGAAGGCAATACTTTAAGGCACCATAAATAAAGAACCATGAGTTAAACTAGGCTCAGGGGTACTTTGTTGTCACTTTGTTTGTATTAAAATTGTTTCTACGGCACCACCTTCAATTCTGCTTTCGTATCCCTCATCAGGATATAGTTCCGAAGGAGCAGAAAGCTTTTCCACTCACGCTTTACAACTTGTAGAGTTATAATTTGATTAAATGGTATTAACTAAAAAGAAAAGCTTAAATTGAGAAGTGTAGTGATTTTAATGAATTGTTAATTAATAAAACAATACCAGACGAAGAAAATTGAATGAATAAATTAAAGATTTGTACAATTTTTACCTTGATTATCTGTTATTAATTCTTACGAGCCTCTGTATTGAGATGTGAAATGAATTGAAAGATTCATACTAATTCAGTTTGGTTGTATTGTTGAATTATTGAAATAAGATTACATAAATAAACTTTTGATAAGTTCATAGGTTGGAAGGTATGCACTATATACTGTTTTAGCTGGTTCTATTGTTTGTTGCTGAAAACAAACGACTCGAGGAAGAAAATGGATATTATGTATTTATTATATTTTAACCACTACAATAAGGGATTAACAGAAACAATTGTAATGTTGTAACAATTGTAACTTGTAGTGGTCTGATTGAGTTTGATTGTGTTGTTAAATAATAATAATAGAAGACATGTATTGATTTAGTTCAACCATAGGCATTGCTCTAATACAAATAAGAGATGGACAGAGAAAAATGTAATTACTTGTACATTTCTCGTTTTATTATGTTGTTAATTATTAAAAACTAGCGACTGGAATGCTAATAAAGAATTGAGTATTGAATAGACAAGATATATTGTACTAGTTGTGAGATAACGAATATAAATAAGAGATGGGCAGAGAAACTGACTAAAGAATTCGTATTAGCTACTTTGATCATATTGATGATTAATGGATACTAAACGAGATAAAATATGTAGGTATACATATATATTGTAGTCAGAGATAGAAGATGTAATAAATTGAGAGATTTGTATATTGTCCAGTTTGATGATATTGATAATTACGAGTCATTTATGATTCTGAATTTAATACACGGAAGGAATTGTGTAAGGACGGTTTTGTGTAAGGAGCCGCTTGTGATAACATTATTAATCAATATTTATAGAGATCTTCATTGACACATACCTACTTAAAAAGCTGTGTATATTTCTCATAGCTCTCAATTCTTCGAAACTAAGTCCTTAAAAAAAAAAAAAAAAAAAAATTGTATATATTGTGCCAATAAAGTGTAATTGTGAAGTATATAAAATAAGACAGGATATTAAGCAATTGTATATTGTATTGAAGATCAATACAAGTGTAGTGACGCAGTTTATGAATCTAAGGCTGGATATTAAGAAATTGTATATTGTATTGTTAATGTACAGTAGTCCAAGTACTGGATAGAAAGAAGTTGTTTACTGTAATGAGAAATTATATAAGCAGAAGCAATGTGTAAATACTGATTTGCACTTTGAATTATGATAGTGATAAATTTTAACGTGTTAATAAGGAACATAAGTTCAGAGACTTTGTATAATAGAAGTTTTCTATTGAAATGAGAAATGATATAAGTATTTTGATGCCAATATGGTGATGTTGACTTGTACTGCTTGAATTTGAATGAGGTACACAAATCCAGAGACTGGATACATAGGATTCTTTATTTAATGATTGATGATATAAGTATGTTGTCGTCGATATGTTCATATTGACTTGTAATATTGAAATTTGAATGTATTGATAACAAGGGCGGATCCAGCTTCAGCGCCAGGGGGGGGTCACATAGTCGTGGTCAAGTCACAATAGTTATTTGTTATACAAGAGTGCAAAGTTGCTTTTTAACCGCGGGCTCAATTTTGATGACCGAGCAAGCGAAGGATTCTAAAATTGAAACACGAGCGTAGCGAGTGTTTCAATAATTAGAATCCTGAGCGATAGCGAGGGAATCAAAAGAGCACAAGGTGAAAAATCTTTGCACTCGAGTGCAACACGTAACTTTTCATCCCACCTCATCGAGGAAATTTAAAAACAAAATGGCGCGCACATATGAGTATCAAATTAAAAAGAAGTATCTATTAAAGTTCATTTATTTGAAAACTCAGTTTAAAAATGAAACCAGGTCAAAAATCTATATAATAAAAATTACTTTATTAATTGAATAATTATTTTAAGCAGTATTTTATTTGTTGAATATGTATTTGTTTGAAAAGTCTTAACAAGATTGTCACAAATGGAGTATTGCATACGATGTTCTAAATTCAAATCACTTTGCCGCTCTAGAGGATAAAAACGGCTTTTGCGCTCAGATATCAAAGGGTAAAAATACTCTTTCCGAGATGGTGGGATGAAAAAAATATTATATTGTAGCGTATACTTCTTTTAATATTAAAAGTAGTAGTATAAATACAATACCTAAGCGCGATCGTAGCGAGCTCGAAATATTTATGAATGTTAAGAAAAGTGTTTTCATGTAGAAAATGGCCCGAGCAGAGTGAGCGCAATTTGTAGTACTTATAAGACAAAGACGTGCCAAACAAAAAAGCGCGAGCGAAGCGAACGCGAAAATTTTTGTTCAGGCCGAGGACTAAGGTTAAAAAAGTGTTTTTATGTAGAAAATGGTCCGAGTTGAGCGAATGTGATTTCTTGGACATAGACAGACGCGAAATTGAAAAAAGCGCGAGCGAAGCGAGCGCGAAAATTTTTTTCCTGTTCGCGGACTAAAAGTAGATGAAAACGCTTTCTTGCTGTATAACAAATATACAGCACAAATACAAGAAAGCGCGACCATAGCAAGCGCGAGAATTTTTTCAGGTTGAAGACTAAACGTTTGAAAAGTATTGTGTACGCAGAAAAGGGAGCGTACGTTTTTATTACAGCAACAGTAAAACATTTTCTGTGAAAACTTCAATTGTCTTACTGTTGGTAAGGGTTCATGAGATCAGGGCCGTCTCTAGCTCATGTAGCGCCTGGGTGCAATCATCACCCAAGCGCCACCTATGTATCTATTGAAAGATGTTGAGTAGTACATATTGATCGAAGTACTTTACAAGGAATATAAATAAGAACGTTCGAACGAAAGTCACTTTTTGGTAGGTAAAGGACTTAAAAAAAAAATCCAAATCATTGTAGGCTCAAACTGTGGGCCAGATTTAAGTTATGAAAGCCGAGACAGGACAATGTAATTGTAAAAATTAGCGCGAGCGAAGCGAGCGCGCAAATTTTTTAATTTTGGGACACAAAAAGTTCATAAGTTTTAAAAAGCGCTGTAAAGTAACAAGCAGTCGGAAGCGCTAACTGTTTTGTTTTTGAGGACCCCATTAATAGTTATTTTGCTATATTTGACTTGTGAAGTTACTAAAACAAGGTGTATATAATATTGCGCGAGCGGAGCGAGCGCGAAATTTTTTGAGCCTACGACACAGAAGCACCTGGTTAAGTACATTGTAAAGCAACAAGTAGCCGCGAGCTCACGACTCACGCCTCACAAATCAGACTGGGAATTACGTACAAATAAAAAGGAACCGTGATTAGAGTGAGTCTTATTTGTGTTCGTTGATTCGGTGCGTCAATAAAAATAATAAACAATCAGAAATACAGTACAGACATAGTCATTTACTCGCGAGCGTAGCGAGCTAGAATTTTTTCACTTAGTTGGAGGATGTTAAAAGAAAATAATCAAAATGATCATTCCAACAAAGCGAAGGCGACTATTTTGTCAGTATCATGATACAATGTGGGACTTCCTTTATCGAACGGGTGTAATTTCTTCGAAATTCCCTGGTGGTGAATTCTGATATCGAGGCGCCCGGGTTTTTCGCACACCCTGCACCATAGGTTAAGACGGCCCTGCATGAGACTTATACATTACAGCATGTAATGTAGATAACCCGGACAGCGGATTCTTAGTAACAGGGTCCCGTTTCCTCCTTTTGGGTACGGATAAAGAGTAAATAAAGAATAGAGAGCGAGCGTTGCGAGCACGAATTCTTCAGCAAAACTACTCTACCTGTAATGTAACTATGTAGGTATCTACCTATTCACTCGAAATAAAAATTATCTTACACTTATAACAAAAACATAAAACATCGTGTTTAACCATTTCAATTATTGGTCCTCTTATGTTCTGAACCTGGCCCAGGGGGGGGTCATGACCTTGTGACCTACCCCCTGGATCCGCCGTTGATTGATAAGGTATGTGTAAGATAAGAACGAGACGAGAGAGAGAGACGAGACTGGATATAAGGAATTGTTCATTTGATGGGAAACTATATAAATGAATTCATGTCAATATGTTGATTTTGACTTGTATTGCTTGAATTTGAATGTATTGGTAAGGTACCTACACAAGTCCGGAGACTGGATATAGAGAATTGTTTATTTAATGGGGAATGATAAAAGTATATTGATGTCAAAATGTTGATGTTGACTTGTAATCGTTGAATTTGAATGCATTTATAAAGAAATAAATCCAGAGACTGGATATAAAACATGTCGACTATTGAAATAGGAAATGACATAAGTATATAGATGCCAATATGTTGATGTTGACTTGAAATGGTTGAATTTGAATGTATTTATAAAGAATATAGATCCAGAGACTGGATATAAATAAAGTTGATTATTGAAATAGGATATGATATAAGTATATAGATGCCAATATGTTGATGTTTACTTGTAATGGTTGAATTTGAATGTATTTATAAAGAAATAAATCCAGAGACTGGATATAAAACATGTCGACTATTGAAATAGGAAATGACATAAGTATATAGATGCCAATATGTTGATGTTGACTTGAAATGGTTGAATTTGAATGTATTTATAAAGAATATAGATCCAGAGACTGGATATAAATAAAGTTGATTATTGAAATAGGATATGATATAAGTATATAGATGCCAATATGTTGATGTTTACTTGTAATGGTTGAATTTGAATGTATTTATAAAGAAATAAATCCAGAGACTGGATATAAAACAAGTCGATTATTTTAATAGGAAAATATATAAGTATATAGATGCCAATATGTTGATGTTGACTTGTCATGGTTAAATTTGAATGTATTGATAAGGTACATAAGTCGAGAGACTTGATAGAAGGATCTTGATGTCAATTTGTTAACATGACTAGAAGGCGTAGATAGCTCCAAATAGGAGTGAATTCCTCGTTGCAGTCACAGTCATAGTGTGATAGTATGAGATAAGATTAACTTACTCTGTTAAACTTGAATGTTTTGATAAAGTATACAAGTCCAAATACTAGACGTGAAGTTGTTTACCGTAGTAAGAATTTGTACAAGTATATGGTTGCCAATTTGTTAAAATGGCAATGTACACAAGTCACAGTTTGGATTCAAAATGAAATGAAATGAAAATATTTGCAGAAATTGTTTATCGTAGTGAGAGTTTATGCAATTATATTGTTGACGATTTGTTAGCATGGCTGGAAGGCGTGGATGGCTCCAGTTGGAGTGAAGGCCACGATGCAGTCATAGTTAGAGATGGCTGGAAGGCGTGGATGGCTCCAGTTCGAGTGAAGGCCACGATGCAGTCATAGTTAGAGATGGCTGGAAGGCGTGGATGGCTCCAGTTGGAGTGAAGGCCACGATGCAGTCCGTCCTAGTTAAAGATACGACTCTGGAAGGTTGGCACGATCGTGAAGCCTTGTTGGTGGACATCCTCTTGGCTTTGCGGTGAGGGGTCAAATGCAGATGTCGTGAGTTGAGATTGGCTGGAAGGCGTGGATGGCTCCAGTTGGAGTGAAGGCCACGATGCAGTCCGTCCTAGTTAAAGATACGACTCTGGAAGGTTGGCACGATCGTGAAGCCTTGTTGGTGGACATCCTCTTGGCTTTGCGGTGAGGGGTCAAATGCAGATGTCGTGAGTTGAGATTGGCTGGAAGGCGTGGATGGCTCCAGTTGGAGTGAAGGCCACGATGCAGTCCGTCCTAGTTAAAGATACGACTCTGGAAGGTTGGCACGATCGTGAAGCCTTGTTGGTGGACATCCTCTTGGCTTTGCGGTGAGGGGTCAAATGCAGATGTCGTGAGTTGAGATCGGCTGGAAGGCGTGGATGGCTCCAGTTGGAGTGAAGGCCACGATGCAGTCCGTCCTAGTTAAAGATACGACTCTGGAAGGTTGGCACGATCGTGAAGCCTTGTTGGTGGACATCCTCTTGGCTTTGCGGTGAGGGGTCAAATGCAGATGTCGTGAGTTGAGATTGGCTGGAAGGCGTGGATGGCTCCAGTTGGAGTGAAGGCCACGATGCAGTCCGTCCTAGTTAAAGATACGACTCTGGAAGGTTGGCACGATCGTGAAGCCTTGTTGGTGGATATCCTCTTGGCTTTGCGGTGAGGGGTCAAATGCAGATGTCGTGAGTTGAGATTGGCTGGAAGGCGTGGATGGCTCCAGTTGGAGTGAAGGCCACGATGCAGTCCGTCCTAGTTAAAGATACGACTCTGGAAGGTTGGCACGATCGTGAAGCCTTGTTGGTGGACATCCTCTTGGCTTTGCGGTGAGGGGTCAAATGCAGATGTCGTGAGTTGAGATTGGCTGGAAGGCGTGGATGGCTCCAGTTGGAGTGAAGGCCACGATGCAGTCCGTCCTAGTTAAAGATACGACTCTGGAAGGTTGGCACGATCGTGAAGCCTTGTTGGTGGACATCCTCTTGGCTTTGCGGTGAGGGGTCAAATGCAGATGTCGTGAGTTGAGATTGGCTGGAAGGCGTGGATGGCTCCAGTTGGAGTGAAGGCCACGATGCAGTCCGTCCTAGTTAAAGATACGACTCTGGAAGGTTGGCACGATCGTGAAGCCTTGTTGGTGGACATCCTCTTGGCTTTGCGGTGAGGGGTCAAATGCAGATGTCGTGAGTTGAGATTGGCTGGAAGGCGTGGATGGCTCCAGTTGGAGTGAAGGCCACGATGCAGTCCGTCCTAGTTAAAGATACGACTCTGGAAGGTTGGCACGATCGTGAAGCCTTGTTGGTGGACATCCTCTTGGCTTTGCGGTGAGGGGTCAAATGCAGATGTCGTGAGTTGAGATTGGCTGGAAGGCGTGGATGGCTCCAGTTGGAGTGAAGGCCACGATGCAGTCCGTCCCAGTTAAAGATACGACTCTGGAAGGTTGGCACGATCGTGAAGCCTTATTGGTGGACATCCTTTTGGCTTTGCGGTGAGGGGTCAAATGCAGATGTCGTGAGTTGAGATTGGCTGAAAGGCGTGGATAGCTCCAGTTGGAGTGAAGGCCACGATACGGTCATGAGGCCAAATGCAAACGTCGCCAGTTAAGGCCGACTGGGTGGTGTAGATGGGTCCAGTAAGAGTGAAGGCCACGATACGGTCATGAGGCCAAATGCAAACGTCGCCAGTTAAGGCCGACTGGGTGGTGTAGATGGGTCCAGTAAGAGTGAAGGCCACGATACGGTCATGACGCCAAATGCAAACGTCGCCAGTTAAGGCCGACTGGGTGGTGTAGATGGGTCCAGTAAGAGTGAAGGCCACGATACGGTCATGACGCCAAATGCAAACGTCGCCAGTTAAGGCCGACTGGGTGGTGTAGATGGGTCCAGTAAAAGTGAAGGCCACGATACGGTCATGAGGCCAAATGCAAACGTCGCCAGTTAAGGCCGACTGGGTGGTGTAGATGGGTCCAGTAAGAGTGAAGGCCACGATACGGTCATGAGGCCAAATGCAAACGTCGCCAGTTAAGGCCGACTGGGTGGTGTAGATGGGTCCAGTAAGAGTGAAGGCCTCGAGGCAGTCCTAGGAACGCAGCTCTGTAAAGGTGGCACAGTCATGAATTCTTGCTGGCGAATAACCTCTTGACTTTGAGAAGTTTGAGGACAAACTTAGTGGTCAGAATGGCCGAATGTTAGACTAATATTATCCTGTGACTTATTTATTGTTCTGTATGTTATATTCTCTTTTCATACATTAAGGAACTATACTATATTTACCGAAGTATACTAAATCATTTTAGTTTTATACGGACAACACTACCTCTACTGTGAGGACAACACTAAAAAGAGATTTTGACAGATAGAGCGCGCGCTTCCGATGCGCTTCCTTCGTGGACTGATAAACTATGTTTTCTTACGATTGATATTAAATTGTGTTTTAAAAGTGAATACAAGAAGTTATTGTGATACAGGTTGACGTTTTATTTCTGATTAAGGCTAGGAGATCATACCCTAGCTTATACTAGTGAGTCGAGCCGACGCAAAAACGTCACCGAAAAGGCTTGAGACAAAAACTTGAGCACGCGGCCACTGGTTCGATATCATCTACTTACATGGCCTTGCTTGTATTGGAACTAATAATGAGGAACCTTCGAAATATTCAATTACAAAATAATGGAGTCAGTGAGACAGTCAATGCCGCTTTTGTGGGATTTGAAGTCAATTTTGTAACTTCAGCTTAATAAATTAATGAAGGGAGATTATATTATCATAAGGATGATTTGTGTCTACATCTAAAACTATGCTTCACAGTAATATGCAGTGCCAGCTTACAGTAGTCGCACACTGCAAACTTTTAGCTAGCCTAAACAGCTCGTAGATTAGTATGAATTGACACTTGACAGAGATCATGTCATCATTGATCATCGGAATCAGACCGACATAAAACTTTAATTGAATTCACGATTTTTTTTTTTTTCAACTATTGGACCAATCGTCAGCCTACTGTCTGGACGGTCTGGAGTGTGCTTTTGTTTTTGGCCATCCGCCGAACGCTACAGCAATTTTTGGCAGAAAACTATGCGTAGTTAGTGGACTACTTCTAGGGTTCTTAGACTATATTACTAGGAACTCACCATTTTGTACCACGTGCCGTATAAGGAACGAATACCAGTGTATCGTTATTCTCGCTAATGATATGCAAGTCGGATACCTAGACTCCACGGTACAATGTTTTTACCTCAAAAATCTTGCTTTGCATAATCATAGTTTGTTTAACTATACCATCAAGCCTAATATAGTAAGTGTAGATCCTTTTTAGAAAAGATGTCTCGAAGAATGTCGTATGCAAATCGTGAGAACTTGAATTTCTTATGCGTTAAGAACATTGAACTATGTCTTAAAATATGCTAAGTGCAGTATCCATATATTGTTTACAAGTTTTTCTTATGGAAGAAAAAAATCCTTACTAAATTGTAAATGCAAAAGTTCTTGTGTTTGTTTGTTACAGTTTAAGTTTAAAACTTCTGAATCGATTCGAATGTCGGTATACTTATATAACTTACAGATAAGTGGCTTCCCAGACAAGACCAAGGCCTCTTAGGCGTAGTCGTGTAGTTGGGACGCGGACGAAGCAGGGAAAACGACTAGTACACAATAAAACGAACTTATAAGTAAATTACACCAAAAATGGACTCACTAAACCCCACAATCAGAACACCTGTACGTTATTAAGGTGTTTCAGATACTATCTTGGCGTTTTAAATCGCTAAAGGGGTGTGTTGATATCGATTTCGTAACAAAAGAGGAACAAAAGTGCTTCGTAGTACCGGGGCGAAGGCCTGCCGCGGGCGGGGGCGGCCGACATTATTTATTGACAATGAGATAGCGTACTGCCCCAAATATCTTCATTAGCGAATCGCTGCGGCTGGTATGATTCGTGTGGATGTGCCTTTATTTTGAAGCTATGAAAGTTATGTGATTGTTTCTGGACACTAGAATATTTAGGGGTTGTTTTGTAATTGAATAAATATCTAGATGGTGGATTAGGTAAATGATTTTAGGTTGTATTTAAATACTGCCCGCTAAGTAGTTATAAAAATACACAAGCTCAGTGTAAGCTCAATTTTATATACGGCACAAATTAAATACATAATCAAATGAGAAGTTGCACCTATGCATCTGGGTATGTCCATGCTATTTCCGGAAATAATCCCACAGTTACAATACATAGCAGTTACAGCTATAGGAATTGTCCAGTAACATTTAACGATTTTCTTACCTCCCAAACAATAATACTTTTTAGTGGTCAAAACTACTAACACCTTATGTCACTGCTTACAGCATTGGTCAAATGACTATGTCGCTGCAAAAGTTGACTATTTATTCCATGATACTTAGTCAACATCTACGTATAGTTAGTCTAAGAACAGTCTAGTATAGAACAGTAGTTACCTACAAAAATTTATTTTAGACAATTAACAAAGTGACATCCACAAAGCCAGAACAAAATCTGATTGTGACAAAATGAATCCGTGACCCCGTGACCTCATGACCGAGAACTCACCCTCACGTGCTCACTCGGGGGGTAGGCAGAGTAATTAGTGGACACATAATTATAGCCTCGAGATGTCTGACAGACTGGTGAGAGATTGATTTAATTGTCCTGTTACTGGCAGGATATTATGAAGGTTTTTTATTTACTTGTGAGGACGACTTCCATCATCTGGATAAAATTTGACTATATTCGTCAACTGTGTCATCTAGATCTCTTTGCCTTTTAGGGGAATCGAACCCGCTATAGGTACAACCATAAAGTAAATAACCACTAGAGAGCGCACTCGCCAATTTCTTCTAAGAACACGACTCACCACTGCGGGCGGGGGGACGCGGCATAATCCGCGGCTACTATTGGTCAGTTCGAGGTCGCTACTAAAGGATCGTACTGATCGTAGCCTTATAGTACGCGCAAAATCGCTAACTTTTGGCGAGCGTCGGGGCACTGTATGCGCAGTCAAGTGGTTTTATAGTCTTTGGGTACAACCGATCAAATAGTCATAATTGTCAACTTAAAGTTTTGTTACAACATGGAACATAATACATAATCTTAAATAATGTGTAATTAAATACCAGTAGATAGTAGATTTACGAGTAGCACTTCATTTACAGAAATCTCAGACACCTCCTGCTTTTTGGAAAGTCGGTTGAAGACAGTAAAAACTTTCATATTCACACCTAAAAATCAAATCGTCTATCACAAATATTGATTCAAACAATCACTCGCAGACAATTGATTCAGTATTCAAGTCAGAAGTTACAAGTTTTTTCAGTCGCAAGGGTTGAAGGTGATCAGAATTCAGCAGTCGTACAGTCGCGAAGTAAAGTGACGGTAATATTGTGAGAGTAATGTGTTTGAGGTGTACACGACTGTACCTAGATAAGGGAGATTTTATAATGTGCTGTGTTTGTTTGAGATTGATTGGTTGTAGAAAAATTATAAACTGTACCTACGTACCTACGTAAGGTGGTATATAAAATAAATTGGATATGTACTATTTGGTATATAAATTGGGCATTTTCTCAGTCTTCTCTTTTAGATATGCCGAATATAATTTCCGCATGTCAAAGATATTTACTTCAAATCTTCCAACCAGCTATGCCTACATTAGAATAGAATAGAATATTTTTATTTGTAAAACATAGGTATTGATTGACAAAATAAAGATCTTACATTACAACAAAGACACCTGAATTCCTTCCATTATTTAATCGGCCATTAATCAGTGGCAGCAGTAATCTATGACAGATTTATACCAGATCACATTATACGGGTATCTTCTACATCTGTGAGCCTGGAGGTGTGGGCCGAGATATCGTTGCGTAAGGTCGTGGGTTTCATGTAATTATAGGGTAGATGGACAGAATTGAGTTAGATAAATAAAATACATGGCTTAATTATGATGTTTTGTGACAGGAGAAGTGAAGGTAATTTGTTAGTAAAGTTTTGGAGAGTGAATGTGAAGATTTGTTGTCTTGTCCACTAGCACCATTCTTTGATACCGTGCAATCAGACAGAGTTTTCCTCAGTCTTTGTGTAATTAAAACAATGATTTTTGATGAATTCTGTTCTCATGTCCAGACATTCTAATATGGAAATCAATGACAGCCACAGAAAGTCAGAAATCGCTAATCGGCCTAGAGTACGTGTGGTGTCCCGTAAAAAAATTGATGAACCGGATTAACATCAAAAAAATATGTTTTAAACTTGCTAATCCTTATAACAAGACTTTCTTACGTACTGTAGTAGTATGACATAGATCGTTGTTTCAGCCGAAAGACTTCCACTGCTAGACAAGGGCCTTCTCCAAGGTTCACTACTTTGCGGTAGACTTGACATACCTCACCACTCAGAGACGTTTAATGATTACCTACTAAGTCACTCCTTAGTGACGGAATGTCATACAAATCCTTCACTAAGGAATGACCATTAAATGTCTCTGAGTGGGGAGGATAGACACAACAGTTTATACAAGTTCCTGTTAGCATATAGCTCCTGGAAAAACTGAAGAACTTTAACTGCCAGGCACCCACGACCCTACAGATCCTCGATACCAACACGTTAACCCATCGATATGATCGGCGAATGAAGATATATCTTCATATGAATAACATAATTATAACGCGCAGGCGCCGCCGGCAGCTAACACCTAACGCTAGTAATTATACAGGATAAGTTAACGTGTTAAGAGCGTGTACGTCAACCGCGCGCCATTTGGCCTAAAAAGGTACTTTTCAAACCACTGTTTCTCATTAACTACTTATCCTATAACTATGTTAATTTATAATAACGCAAGTCAATTTCACTGTCTATATAGTTAATTGAACATAAATTTCAATTTGTGTAGTTTAAATACTTAAAACCCCTATAACGTAACAGATGATTTATAAAATTCCCGTTCAGCGTCTATTTCGAAGCTTAAATTCATGTGAAAATAGTGGCAAATCTAATCATATTTATTTTTTTACCCATAGACGAAATCCCCATGCCTATAGTTAGTTGAAAACATTTTTTGATTTAGGTCTCTATCTTTCAGAAAAAAATATTTTAACAATGTGAAAAATTGTGAATTTCAAATGCTTTTTTTACCTATCTATCTTACTTAATTTAATATAACAATTATTTACTATAGTAATATAACTCTTTTTTTTAAACATAAACTTTACATTATAATTTAATCTCTCGTTTTTATTTTTTTATAAATTATTTAAAAACTACTATAAAACGCTGCACGCGAGTCAACTCAAACCAGACCGCCGCAAGGCTTCACAGAGAGAGGACGTGTCGCTCCGTCACATCGCGTAGGGTGAATAACCTCTGCCGTGGATACCGAGAAAAGAGTACATTTCAAGCGCGACCAACAAATCTTGATACATTACTATTTTATTTAAAGCTCAATTTTGAAGCATATTTTTTTTATCGATTGAGTTGAAATTTTGTTTGAAAGTTCAGTTTTAATGACAATGTATGATTCTATATCCAATATGGGGGTATACCCAAGATGGAGACAAAAATGTTTTTAATGCATTCCTACGATATGGGTATCAAATGAAAGGGCTTGATATGAATAACTCAACAAAAAAATGTGTCGCGAGTCTTAATCCAATATGGCGGACTCCTTAGGCTAGATAGGAGCAGAGCTATTTATATATTCATTTTGGATGTACCCTTGAACTTTGATCGCGAATAACTTTTGAAGCATATACTTATTTTCATGCCTTTATATTTTAGTCATCCATAGACTTACACTATTTTCTCGCTATTAACTATTAACTAAATAATATATTTTTTGTTCTACTAATTTCACTCGAAAGGATCAAAATGGTTTGCGTGACTATACGTGAAGTATGATAGGCACGCACACAGCCGCGACGCAAGTCTGCGCGATTTTTTGCGTTGAATTACCTAAAGTTGACATCGCGCGGCGAGCGTACACGCTCTTAATTGTAGTGAGGTGACCAAATTGTGGGGAGGAGTTTTGGGGATAAGCCTTTTTTGGTTAAGGTTTGGTTAAGGTTTTGGGACAGGCAAAGCAAAGCTGAACCTTCTTTAAATAATTTCAAGTTTATCTATCTTGTCATTTCAACTGAGGGACGTAATATTTTGCAAAACAATCTTATGCTGAGTGACTTAATGAGAGTGACTTGATGTTTCAAGAAAAGAAAAACATAACTTTACAACAAGATATTCTTTCTATCAAAAATATGTATTCACGAAAATGGAATCAAAATTTTGCTCTTATGACCTACCCACACTCACCTTTAAATCAATGATCTATCTGTATTAATCTTATTGAAACCATGCCTATTGGTCAATTTCATCGTATAAGTTGTACCACCTACCCATGTTCAACTCTGAAAAAAACTTTCACAACTCCTGCATCCCCAAAATTACCCCACAGCATATCCACCACGAAAAACCAGCTCAAAATCGTTCGATCAGTGCCCCATCATCTCCCAGGGTATAGTTACCCATGATATATCACACTATATCACACTGTATCATACCACCAGAGGGCGGTAGGATCGCTGCTAAGGTGTCGCATAAATCTTCTACCTCCGATTGAAATCAAAATATACGAGGTTTTTTTATATTTTTTCTTCTGCGGCTCTTTGATATTGATATGTTTTGAGATTATGGTGTCAATGTTTTTTTGATGGTCAAAATTGGTCGGAATATACGTTGGTTTTGTTTGAATCATGTCTGGTCATTGACCTCTGGGAGTTTATGATACTTAGATTGATTTCGAAAAGGTTTGTTGAAGGTCCCACCCAAGTCTTCTTCAAAAACCTAGTTTTGAATGATAAATAGATAGAATATTCTTTATTGTAGGTACACTAAAATTACAAACATGGATGAGGATAAAAAAAATATATGGTGGGTAGGTACAGGAAACAGTCTTGTCGCTATGAGCGATCTCTCACAGGCAACCTTTCAAAGGAGTCTATTTGTATTGAGTAGATGATGTATTAAGTTATTGCAATATATCGATTATAATTAAACTTGAATGATTTATATTATTTTGACGAGTAGAAAAATATGAAGTCATAAAGAACACTTCATAATATTTTTTAGCATAACAACACCAAATACAGAAGCAATCATAAAATAATAAAACAATAGTTAATACGCAATAAACTGTCAATTTGATCGACTGCACATTTAAACCAACAAAAAGGCACAATTTATATTTATTCAAAGAACCATTATTCAAAACACATACAAATATATCAAACTAGCCGTTTTTCCTCGGTTTCACCCGCGTCCCGTGGGAACTACTGCCTCTACCAGAATAAAAAAAAACAGGTAGAACCCACCAAAAATTTACAAAATTGTACAAAATTATATAAATAAATTATTACAAAATTAAATATTTAATAAAAATCTCGGGAAACGCGTAGCTTCCCTACAGTGGAAGAATTTTTCAAATCGGTGCAGCAGCTTCGGAGCCTTTAGGGTACAAACAAACAAATAATGTTTCCTCTTTATAATATTAGTACTTATAGACAAACAAGAGAATTGCCAATAACCCTTAGACACCCATTTCATCACGCTACCCATTTAGGGTACCCTCATCTATTCAATACAAAACGCTAAACTTTTCCAATAAGAAAAACTATAATAAGTCTTATATGAATTATGGCTGGTTACTGGGACATTTCACGTGAAGCGGACAAGGAAAAAAAAGTGAGGTTCTGAAAATCGACCACATTCGGCCCATTTGTACTTCTAGTAGGTATGAATGTGTACGCAAAATATTTTTTTTGTATAGTGTATATTTACCAAGTTATAGGTTTCAAAAGAATTGTCGTTGATTGGTACTACAATTTTTCGAAAGTAATTTTTCGAATATAACAAATCTACTAAAAAATATTTTACATAGCGATACATATTAAAAATATACTGTTCTTTTTGACAGTAAAAAAAAATTCAAAAATTAAAAAAAAATTGATGGCCAAAACCGGAAGTAAACTTTTCAAACCAGAATTACAGTCACTTCGACCAATTAAAAAAAAAAAAAAATTTTTTCAAAATATAGCTTAAACGATAATGAAAGTACACTAGAAAATTTAAAATGGGATCTCTATTAGTTTAGGCGGTACGTTGAATAATATACACCCGCGTCGCAAGGGGCGTCATATGTAGCACTTGCAAGGTTGAGCAGTTTGCGCGATATTGCAACTTTATTAATATTCTATATCGTTTTAGCGTATATTTAACCTCATTTAATGATATGAAATAAGTTTTATTAATTTTATTAATATAATATAAAATATAACTACATAAAGGTGGGTGCAGACTAAGTAACAAAACATGTTATACGACATTGCTATATAACATGTTTCGAAGAACGTGACTGGGGCTATTAGTCACGTTTCGCAAATAATAAAACTTTTCTACTGCTCCAAAAACGTTTTTTCTTGTTTCTTTCATGTTTCTTCGAAACATGTTATATAGCAATGTCGTATAACATGTTATGTTACTTAGTCTGCACCCACCTTTATGTAGTTATATTTTTATGGGTGCTAATTAAACAGGCTTCTTTTTAATATCATTATTCGCCCCCAAAAAGTCATGTTGCCTTCTAAATTATTAAGTCAGCCACAATTAACGAGCATCTAAATAATACTATCTCAGCCACTAGTTATCTTCTAAGTAAACCACTCTAAATAAAACTCAGCATGATGGTTATTTTTTAGCATCTAAATTTGTAGCATGCATTCTAACAGTAAACTTCTAAAATACTATTAAATAACATCATAAAATATATTTAATTAGCTTCAAATTAACTCGTAACTCAGTACGTTTAAAATGTAAGCAAGCAACATGCAGCAAGCATCGCTTCTGTCACGGCTCCGGTGCTGCGGGGCTCCGGCGGTCCCATGCGAGCTTATCGTCGCAGATGGTTTTAAAGCTCACCACCGCAGCTTCTGCTTGCTGGCCGGCTGAGCCGGCCAGCCTCAGCCGCATCGGCGAGCGTTAAAACTACCTGCGCCTCAGCTCGCAGGCTGCCTCGCCCCTCCGCGCCTACGCGGTTTTGAATTGCACTCTAGGGGTAGGGCAGACAAGACTACGGGGAGTCGATGCTAAAACGATATAGAATATTAATAAAGTTGCAATATCGCGCAAACTGCTCAACCTTGCAAGTGCTACATATGACGCCCCTTGCGACGCGGGTGTATATTATTCAACGTACCGCCTAAACTAATAGAGATCCCATTTTAAATTTTCTAGTGTACTTTCATTATCGTTTAAGCTATATTTTGAAAAAAATTTTTTTTTTTTTTAATTGGTCGAAGTGACTGTAATTCTGGTTTGAAAAGTTTACTTCCGGTTTTGGCCATCAATTTTTTTTTAATTTTTGATTTTTTTTTTACTGTCAAAAAGAACAGTATATTTTTAATATGTATCGCTATGTAAAATATTTTTTAGTAGATATGTTATATTCGAAAAATTACTTTCGAAAAATTGTAGTACCAATCAACGACAATTCTTTTGAAACCTATAACTTGGTAAATATACACTATACAAAAAAAATATTTTGCGTACACATTCATACCTACTAGAAGTACAAATGGGCCGAATGTGGTCGATTTTCAGAACCTCACTTTTTTTTCCTTGTCCACTTCACGTGAAATGTCCCTACTGCCTAATTACGTACAGTAAACTGCACATCAGTGGTAACTGTCATGCACCCTAACGCAATAGTAATAAGTACGATTTTCCTATAAAACTGTTACCACTGACTTGCAGTTGACTGTACGTAGAAGGCAATGGCGATAGCATAACAATAATTCTTGGACATTAGCATAATGGCCGTTATTCTCATTGTTCTAGTGAGGACTTCGTATTAGGATGCGAGCAGATGGTAGGCATCTGTTTGTAAGGCGCTGTGTACACTTGCAACTGAGAAATTATAAGTAAAAGTCCTACGATATATGTAAAAGGTTTTTGTTTTTTTTCTGGGATTGGATGAGAAAAGTAATGGATATCTAGATACAGTGAATTTTAAAGAAATGAGAGACTGAATATTTTTTTAATTCATGTGTTAGATCTTTATTTTTTTCCATTTTTTTTGTTTGGTTTCGATCACTATAGGTAGTAACGACACACAACTAATAATATGACTGCCTCTGTCGAGGTTCATTACAAAAACTGATGATTAAAGTTGTCTATTACTGACCTAGAAATAAAATAACTCGAGCAAGAGAGACTTTAAACAGAACATCTTACTTAGGCCTTATTGCTTACAAGCAGCTGTATTATCATCCCTCGAGCAACAATCTAACATCCCTATCATAAAACATAATATCTTTAATAAACAACACATGACAGGACACGCAAACCTACCTATACATTACAAATAATAAAAACGAAACATATATTTTTGTCTGTTTGTTTGTACCCAAAAGGCTCCGAATCTACTGAACCAATTTAAAAAATTCCTTCACAGTCCGAAAGCTACACTCTTCCCGAGTAACATAGGCTATATTTTATCCCGGTACAGGCAGTAGTTCCCAATTGACGCGGGTGAAACCGCGGTAAAACGTCTAGTAATAATGAAAATTAATAAAAACTATAAACAAGACAGTCTCGCATGTTAAAACAATATTCATCTAAGCAACATCGCCATGAATCAAAAATATTGCCGTATAGTGTACTCAGCTGCGTTTTTGCGTATTACCATCTATTGTAAGTAATAGGCTATTTTTGCATATTAACTAGATAAATGTATCTATACTTTGCTCGTATAAATGTAAGATAGGTGTATTGGTAAGCTGTGCTGTCTAGGCGATAAACTCAAAAATATATATCATAACAAAATAGATAAATTCACTGCTTTCCGATTTCTTTTCATAGTCACATTTCATTCATTGAATCTGAAAATTTACTAGGTGTTTGCTTATTTATTTGATCAATAAATTTTTAAATTAATTAATGTATTAATCTGATATTTCTGTTCTATTTTGATTATAACTTACTCCACTAGACGCGAGTACAGTACGTCAATGTGTCATTTGTTAACAAAAATTAACTTTCTCAGAGAGTCCCATAAACACATATAAAACTACGCATCAAAACAACCATAAACGCCATCAATCGTCTTCATCCCCCATAAAGCATGGCACACACCTGACGACACAACCATAAGAGCACGACAATCGCATGTGCACAGCACTTTAAACACTAATTGATCAGTATCCGGGCGCAAGATTGCGATCAATTGTCGCAAAACGACACGACGCGTCAATTTGTCGCGCGTTTTTTTTTTCGGGTTAACTGTAATGACCTTTATGAGTGATAATGTCTTAGTCATGGATGTTTCATTAATTGATGTTTATATTGTTAATATTGTAATTGGTGTTGTATTTTTATTTGTATAGCGGTGCGATTTCCGTTGATGTGTATAAATAAACTTTATTTTTAGTTTAGTAGTATTCTTATTTATTTATTGTTTTCTGTTTCTCTGTTTACTATCGATGAACTAAGTTTGTTGCAAATTATTTCTAGCAGTATAGAAAAATATAAAATAAACTTTTTCGTTTTTCCATGGACTTTTCTTGTCCCACCATTCTGTTTCATGTTATGTCCAATCCTGACTTAATTCTACACATGAAGTTGCAAAGTTACACATTCACATATACAGTAAAATAACTTAACATATTGTTTGTGCACAGGTATGTTCAGAAAAGTTCTTAATAGCAATGAACTTTTCTATTTCACACCTACTTATATACCTAATTTGAATTTGTATAATTTCATAAATAGCAATGAGCGTTATCGTAATGATTATCGTAACACAAAAAAGGTAAATATAACCACCTGCAGACATTGCAAATATTTCTGAATGGACTGAGAAAAATAAGTGTTTATAATTGTCACTTAGAACGGGTTTTATTAATATTTATATTGGAACTAGAGAAAAGACTGGGTTTAACGGTGTAAGGTCACTACCATACATTTTGTTAATAAATGGAGTGCGATTCAACCTTTTACTGAAAAGCTATTTATTTGCCTAATTCAATTAAATTGCTTCAATCTCACTTACATATTTTTTGAGACGACGCAATTTTAATTGCGCACTCTGAAGCTAAACAGAATGGCACGTGCATACTTTATATTCACAAAGCAAATAATACCAATTCAAAAGTATAAACTAATGAGTTAAAAACTGTCTAGTTACGAAAACAAATTATAAATAAAAAAAAACTAATTTCGAGCCTTATATTAATAAGCAGATGTTTTCTAAATAATCTGTCACGCGCGATACGCTATCAACCTCCATGGTCCCGTACACTTTAATGAGTGCAATAATTGTATTATAATTGCCGTCACCTTAAGCGAAGTAAGATAATTATATTAACTAGCTGTTGATCGATTAAGATAATGTGTCAAAGAAATATAAAGGTTAGCATTAGAAAAAATATTCTTAGATGTCGTTACGAGGTGTTTTATGATTTATATTGGTTGTAGAAACAAGTGTTTTGCCCTTACTTGGCGTTTTGAAGTGCAGGCTTTAATTGCCTCGCATGCTATGGCGATCGGGGCAATATAATTGTAATACAAGATAGGTATCTTGTACTAGGTGTTAGGTTGTTACCGATATGCGATCGAATGTTGTAGTCACACGTCTATTTGTCTCAATTCTCCACGATTGGAGCGCGCTATCGATATAGCGCGCTACGTTAAGAAGCAAACAAATGATATAAGAACGACTCTAGCTTTTGTTTCATCTCAGGAACGTTGATATAAAGGGAGTTGCTGAATTTTGTGTTTAGATAATCTTCTTCAGATACTTTGGAAAGACAACCTATTTCAAAAGCCTCTACAAGTCAAAAAGGCAATCCTTTATTGGAAGTCCGAATATCTCATTGTCTTTTCTTAAACCTCAAAGAATTAAACTTTTTCGTGTTAAGAAGGTCAACCGATGGTACCTACTTACTTAAAAGAAATGTTTTTTTTTAATGTAGGTAACTTAACTTGATCATTTTATTTAAACATTCAATATTATAAAATGTTTAATATTAGGGGTTAAAGTATGAAATTGCCGTTTTATTCTAGTAGGTTTTTGAATTGCCATAGAGTCTTCATGGTTTGAGGTTTTCGAATGGAACTTTTTTCACGTGGTTTCTGTGATGTTTTTCTTTTAAAAAATGTGAAACATTTGATTATCGATGTTCAATTGTTTTTGTTATTCAACTTAAACAAGAAAGATGGATACTGCGAAAATTTGAGTAATTTTTGAATATGAGTTCCGACGCGGGATTGAACGGCAGAAACAGCCCGCAATATCAATGCTGCATTTGAAGAGGTGTCTGCTAAAGAACGCGCCGTGCGATTTTGGATTAAACGCTTTCGTGGTGGAAACTTCGACTTGAAGAACGAGCCATGAGAAAGACCGCCTGACAGGTGATTAACGAGAAATTAAGAGAGACGGTGAACGCCGATCCTAGTCAAACTACCCAGATACCCAGCCGAACACCGAATAATGTTGAAAAATTAGCAGTAAAACAGCCACGACTCATGAATCGACCTTCACCGCTATTGCTCCATGACAACGCGAGGCCTCATACAGCAAAATAAACCGTTTTAACTCTTCAGGAACTGCAGTTGGAAACTATTCGTCTTCCTCCATATTCGCCAGACCTTGCTCTAACGGACGACCATTTTTTTTTGTGATTTGGACAATTATCTACGTCACAAGAAGTTTCTTCCCAGGAGGCAGAACAAAATTCTTTCACACTGTTTGTGCAGTCTAGATCCTCAGAGTTCTATCGTAAAGGCATAAATGACCTTCTTATTAGATGACCGCAATGTATAGATAATAATGGCAACTATTTTGATTAAATAAGTTTGTTAAAAATTAAAAAAAAATACAATTTAGGTTTTCAGTACAAATCGGCAATTTCATACTTTAACCCCTATTATTAATGAATCCCTTAGTTTTAGTTCACCAAAAACCTACCACAGATCCCTAAAAACAAAGTAACAACAACGTTAAATATTAGCCGAGGTATCGCGGAGGTTGTTCCGCGATGCATCGCTTTAATATATCGCCGTATCGCACGAAACAAGGCGATGCGATAGCGAAGCAAATAATATAAACATTGTTTATGTGCCAAACGTGTCGTTTGTTTGAATATAATTGTGAATTTAATGTTGATTATAGAAACTACATTCATAATGTAGTATAGATAATAAGTAATTGTTGCGTGTGTAGGCTTAACGTTGTATGACTTTTTAATCTTTTAATGTCTTTATTGCTTGTTAAGTTAGAGAAAGTAAAACTATTGATAACAGTCACTTTTGATGCGTAATCCTACTTGATATTTCACACATTGATATTTAATTTTGAGCACAGGTGAATAACACAACTCACACGCCATTAAGCGAGCCTAGCTACTAATATCAAATCATTTACAAAGATTACCATAAGAGGTCCTCCTGCCCTATTTCTAATTTGTCGACACAACATGGCTTCTTCTTCCATACTTTTTTATGTAACGTCATCTCATAGAAGCACTTTTATTTTACACAATAAAACAAACGAAAGTCACTCAGTAAGAGTCAGTAACTCAGAAACTAAACCATAACCATAGCAAGGCTTCTTATGCTAAGAAAGGGGTATATCCCGAACCACAAAATAGTAAGAAAATACAAAATAAGTATCGTCATCAGCATGACAAAGTAACAATTTCCGTCTCTCAAAATAAACAGGAACGTCGTCATCTTTACAAGCTACTCCTCATTTTCATTAACCATTAAGTCCTGAAGCCATTTCTAAATAAATTTTCGACATACAGTAAGCACACACTACGAACTTTTAGTCCGCCGATGGTTTGGGCTCATAAATCGGCATAAGCGTGAATTGAAAATATACACGTAACAGCGATCAGGTACTTGTGAGGTATATGTTACGGGTAGTCAGAAGCCAGTAAGTCTGCATCCAGTCTTACCGAGGGCTGTTGGCTGTTGGGTTGCCCAGGTAACTGGGTTGAGGAGGTCAGATAGGCAGTCGCTCCTTGCAAAACACTGGTACTGGTAGACTGGAAACCGACCCCAACATTGTCGGGAATTTGCTTCGGTCGATGATGATACTTGTCCGGTATCATACCGACAAAAAATTGACTAAATTCACGATTTTATCAACAAAAAAAAAAACCGGCAACAGTCGGCCGACGGTTTAGTTTGCAGTATACCCGAAGACTTACGGTAGCGATCTCACAATCACATTAGGAGTACTTCGTTTCAGGAAGGAAGCCAGTGGATGCGACACAGAGTTACACTTTGTGCAGTTAATTGGGCCCCTCAGGCTGTCTCGTCATGGCTGTAAGTGTAATATAAACGGCCACAAAGGATCTCAAAGCTCGTTTACATGAGACGAAGAGGTAATTTCGGAAAATAATGTTGTTAATTCTAAACGGATTGGCTTTGGATACAGATTGTTTTGGGTGTTTAGATTTTGTGGTACAATATCTTGGTAGTTTCGTGAGATCATTGTATAAAGAGATGGATTTAGATGAAGCAATAATACATCCTTCTATGAAATAAAGCAAACTATAATAAATTACTAAGCTTTTGATTGAACAGATCTGAAACATTTCGTTTACATGCAAAATCCTTTACAAAAAAAAAATCTCGCTTGCTTTACTTTTTTCGTCCTCTGTCCATTCATTGGAAGAAAAAACTAAAGTAAAACGCAAATCCGTAAATAAAACAACCTAATAACTACGTAAAAGAAAATCCTACAAACGACGTTAGGTCCACAGAGCGCACAACACAACATAGGCCCACAAAAATATCTCAACTAGATGAGACTAAGACAATAGCTCAATAGACGTATAACAGAGATGTAAACGTTACCATATAACTAGATGTGTCTGGTCCGCTGGCTAGATATTATAGCCTCAAGCGATGCCACGGAACCCACTTGTCTGTAGATGTCTATGAATTCAATATGGATTTTTTAAATAGCTATAGGTTCTTTAGATAGTTCGTTAGTTCTTTATTCGGTTTTTCCTTGTTCAGAGATTTTCTGAGAAAACTACGTATTTCATGGATCTGGATAAAGCCTGTGTTATTTCCATTCATATTGTATGTACCTCCACCTCCTATGTCAAACTCTTTGAAGTGTCAAAGAGAACCAAATCAAAAATGGCTGAACCGACTCTATGTCTTATGATTTTCGGATTTGCATCTTCCCGAAAGAAAATAAAGAAAAACCATGGATTAATTCAATATTCTAGTAAGAAACAAGCTAATATTACGCCAAAATTAAGATGCAATAGATTCTGCGTCTTACAAGGATCTCTCAAACATTTTTATACGTACTCAAATACCATGTAATGTGACTATTACATGTAACGTACATTCGGACAAAGAGCTTGATGTTCGAGTCACGGCGGTGGGTCTTGTAGCTGTCACTGATGTTACCAAACGTTATTGTTATATAACTGCCGTGACTCACCGCAATGATAGTCTGGTTTGAGAGGATCGTACGAATTTTGTAGAAAGTGTACTAGAAACTTTAAAAACTGTTACTTCATAGTATGTGCGGTAAAATATTCTACCTTAATATTACTACACGAGTATACAATCTCAGACGACAGCAACTATTAAGACCATATTTTTCTGTGTCCAAAAAAATACAAAAGAAATATTCACCCAGGGTGAGTTCCAAACATTTAAATAATAACGATAACCAAACCATAAGCCGTGCAATTGTCGTCCATTGCTTAAATCGAATAGTCCAATAGCGTAGCAGACACCAAAAAATAACCCAAAGAGAAAACTATACTAACCATACACAAAGCAATAACTATAACAAGCTAAAACCCAACAAAACAAAATTCAACTACAAAACAAAAGACAACTACATTCAAAAACTTTCAATTCAAATTCTATTAAGCACATCCTATGGGTCCGACAGACCCTCAGTAACGTGACACCGTAATCCCCACACAATTAAGGGCAGTAATGTCTGAACGAGGATATAAACCAATGCTTCATGGGCCGTTTAGCTGCGCAATGAATAAGTAATGTAGCAAGTCCCAGATGACGAGAGCTGGTGAATCTGTTAGTAATAAGGGTTTGGGTTTCGTCAGTTTTAAGATTTTGAAGGATTATGATGGTTTTTATTGTTTTGGATATGTTTTCCCGGTCTATTTCAAAAAACTGCGTGTAGGTTACGTACGTACCTACATTACATACTAAGGGACTCATTTGTGAGGGGTGAAAAAAAGTTGTATCCAACTTATTTTCCACTTCCAAATATATGAATTTGCGGCTTGATAACAGTTAATTCAAAATACATTTCCAGGTTTTATGCACTCGAATCTCGACATTATCAACCCCTTTACTGTCATTATACATGGCACAGGCTAGTTCTCACACAAAGACGGATTGCTAATATTAATAATTTTACCACCAAATAAAATTATTTCAATCCAAATCCCTGGACATTACAACGCTAACCCAAATGTTCATAGCGACATTACTTCGTTACAGCCTGCCCCCGGGCGTCACTGGATGTCAACAAATCCACAGATTACGTCTGTACAACAATATGTCTGCGGGATTGCGACTCATTCGATTTGCTCGAGAGATGATACGGCCGAGATTGTCAGTGTATTACATTCTCGAGCCTGATGGAATTTGTATAATGCAGGCTTGTTTGGATTTTAGATTGGGTTGTGGAGTTCGGAACAATTGCATTTTTAAGATGGGTTAGTTTTTGAAGAGATGGCTACGTTTTGTTCTAAGGAAATTGCTTTAGAGAGACAAATAAAACAAGATTATATGAAAAACTCCAAAGTTTTCAATAACTGTAAATTGAATAAGACAAAAGGGGTAATGCATGAATAGTTTTTTCTAAACAGAAGACATTGTTTTGGATCCTTTTATGGAATGGCAGTTTTTGAGTCAGCTTTCGTAAAGCGTTGAAAATAAAGCTTAGCAACTTTTATCTAAGCTTAAACTACAGACTCACATAAAATAAAGGAGATATATTTTTAAAGATATAACTGAAATCGGCAACGTCAAAAAATAACGAAACTACTCAGAACAAAGGCCAAATAATTGTCATAAAAATCAGAGAAGCATTAAGTTGGACGAATACAGCGGGGAGCGAGCAGAGAGCGTGCTTAACGCGATAATGCAGCCTCTATCAACGTCGCAATTAAAATTATTCCTATTTTTGACGAACAATTCTCGCCTAACTATATTTGTCGCTTCGCTGCATCGGTACGGTTGTAGCTTTATTCTTTCGCTCTTTCTGTTGCTAATTTTATTTTGTTGATGTTGATTTTATAAGACTTTTTTTTCTATTAAATGAGAGAGTCATTTCCTATATTTTGTCAACAGTCTATTACTATACCTACATACATTAGTGTTTTCACCGGAATTAAGGAAACTTTCAGGGACAAATAAACCACCCTGTGACCTCTCAAGTTTCCATTTTACACCAAATTTTATATCAAACGGAATTAAATCATTTACCGGAAGAGTTTTATAGACAGCCAGTGTTCGTTTCGCAGTGATAACATGGGCATTGGTATTTTACCCTCCATTTAAAAGGTTAGGTACCGGCAAAAATAATTGGGAAACCATGGCAAGACCCTTATTCTCAAAAAAGGCTAATAAATCAAACTTTCACAATAATAACTTCACAACTCTATAGCTACAAGCTCACTGGCCATCTGACCTGTGCCTACTAAAAAGTGAAAGACATCACCAGAGAGGTTTGGTGTCAAAAGTCAAGTTGTTCTGCAATGGGAACTTACCTCTCGATACATATCTGAGTTGTTACGTTGCCTTATACATAACATGGGAATCTTGTTATTGTGTGTCTTGTAACGTTGTGATTGAAAGGATTTGATGAAGACAGCGTTTAGAAAATAGGTGTAAGCTTTTGAGTGACCACTATCACTACATACTACATAATTATGAAGTAAAATTTTCCCCAGTATGTGTTTGACTGTTCGAAACTCAAAAACAAATGCATTGTTTTTCATGCAATTTGCACCAACAGATACTGCGATTCGATATCCGAATCATGGACCAAAAGGTCGTGAAATTCAACAATCAGAAGTTTCTTAGCATCAACATTGGCACATGCAAAATAAACTTTCTTACGCTTTCAATACAAACCTTATCAGGCCCAGTTCCCCTATTACTACTAATGACGAAACATAATTAAAATACCAAAATGTCACTCATCTGTCACTCATACCAAAATGTCAAAATCAACCCTTTGCGCTCATCTTGGACACGGCGTAGGATGAAGTGGGATGGTCCCATCGTTCCTACTCGACGCTAGAGGGCGCTTCAAATATTTAACGAACCATTCATTATGACAGGACGGAAAAAATGCTCCAATTGATTGAAGATTGGTCGAAAGTTGAGTGGGAATTGGATATTTTTAATGGAAATTTTTGCTAAGTAGATGTATTATAATGATACTTTACTTAATGTGGAATTTTACTTAGTAAAATCAAGACTTAAATGCGTTCTGAAGAATCTGAAGTTACTAAAGCTTTGTTACTATTTTCACCCTAAGCTATTACAAATTACTAATTTAAAACATGTATTCAATTTATTAAAGAAAGTACCTATAACAACAAAATATTCACACAGTCACTTCACCAGCCTTCAGAAGCATAAATTCACAGTCCTAAATCTTAAAACAATATATAGAACATAGAAACCCTATCAAAAGGTTTTGATATAAAAGTCAACAAGAAACAAAAAATCATTAAAAGAATCCTGTGAGAAACTACAAGAAGTCAAGTCGTACCTACATTATTAAAAACTTGCTAACTTTAAACTCTCACGCTCACAATATTAAAACAATACATTTCAATACAAATTAAATAAAGTCACAATTTGAACGCTCTTAAAGAAATCTCAAAGAACATAATTTATAAAATCAAGTAGTTAAGGGCCTAACCCTCACAATGCTACATAGTTCTAAAGTTAAAATGTTAACAATTAGGCCACAAAGTTCCCGACCGCAAAACGTCAAATAACCCTTCACTAATCAAGTACTCGTAAGGGTAGGAACGACCCTCCAAGACAAAGGGTTAGCTTTTCTACACAATTTAGCTGTATTTTGCAAACAGCACTCGTGTTGAGTATCCATTGAGAAAGTCAACATTTTTAATACGTATTTTGTTTCTATTTTAGTTGAGTGTGTAGTTTTAATGTTTCACGTGGGAATGAGGGAACTTTCGAACTTAACTTTCTGTAGGCCAAAGAAAAACTAGGCAGCGTTAGTTACATCATAACCGTTTAAGTCAATGAAGTTTTTGGATCCTTTCATGTTCTCTCTATAAAATCGGATTCAAGAATTCCGGTCCAAGAGTTATGCCTCTGTTTCAATTGAACAACATTGCTATTATATACATAACGTAGGTATTGGACATTGCTGTACAAGGGGAAGTCTAGGACTACGTACAAGTAAGTTTGAATCAGTAAACGAGTTTGAAAATATAGATGACACTTCTTAACAAATAAGGTGTCCGCCAGCTAAAGCAAAATAAATATGTAGTAACAGATAGCTAGAAATTATAAAACACTACCGTAATCATATTTCAACTAATCTAACAGCCTAAAACATTACCAAAGACGCAACATTCAAAATATATCTCAGTGAAAAGGCGCGCGGGATGAAATGTCAAAGTGTCATGCATGATTGTGCGTCAATAGTAGGTAAGGGGATTTGCACACCGCCGCGATTCCTAGTTCATTACTGATCGGCTATCGGGGGCGAGAGGATGGAATAATAGGCTATACGTGTATCATTTTTTTTATGGACTGGACTTTGTAGATTTCTGAAGTGAAGCATGATGATAACAATATCGAAAACAGTACTAGACTTTAGACATGGCCACAAGCATTTTTGGAGGTTTTCTGCAGATTCAGGATATATGTAAAGTTGCCCCTTTGTAATCAGCCGTTATAAGCCTCGCGTACGACGTGCCGTAGCATTTTGAACATATTTATGCCCGAAGCACAAAAGAGGTGCTCCATGTACTGTCTATCTGTCGGATGAAACGATTTGAATTCAGATTTTTTGAATATAAGCTGGTTGGTGGTGTGGTTAATATGCTGAAGTAACTTGTAGCCATCACAGCGACGATGTAGTTTTGATGATAACTGAATATTTCACAAATTCCTTCCAACAATACAGAGGAACGTACATAAGTAAGTATTTTTGGTCTAGAATTAAAAATTTAAAGCTATCAACGTTTTACATACAACCATCCCTCGTTTGTTTGGGTTTAACGGGGATGTTTTATGCACCATCGGTCGTGATCGCAGTCACATTGATATTACGAATATTTGCTCAATCAGGACGGGGTGAGGGTGCCATGGCGTTTACACGGTAAAGTACGTCCTGTATGCACGTCTTTTAGTAAGTTTTTGTAAGGAGTTTAAATAAAAACTCCTTCGTTTTTCTTTCAACAATTCTAAGCAAAATGGACGATGGATACAACATATTTTCGTAAGATCTGTAAGAAAGTATCTCAGTTTACAAAGTCCAATAACAAAAAAAGAAAGGAACAATCGTATTGGAAAACCTACTCCAAGAAAAGAATATATCAAAGAAAATCCATACCCCAACGGCCATTACACAAATTAGAAAAAGTAAAAACAGAACGCAATTCGAATGCATTTCCCGCGTTTCGTGTTGCTATTCAAAATAGGAACGTATTACCGCGCCAGTGAAAAGAACTGTCTCAAATTACTTTACAGTGGTCTGTCTCTTTCTAATGCGTTACAAATCGTATTGTCGTCCCCTTCTGGCGCTATACAAACTCAGATAAACAAATACAAAAGGCCTAATTGAGTAACTAGTAAAACGAACGGCTCGGTGCCGTCCCTCCGAATACAATACCAAGTTACGCATGCGGACTGAAAACTAAAAAGCACTGTAATTTGAACCTTGCCTTGTATGACTTAAGGGCGTAAGTACAATTTAGGATTTGTTGATGTATCTTTGTTAGACAGTTTAAAATTTCGTCGAGTCGTTCTCAAGTGGTAAGGGAGTCGTAGGGAACTTAATTTGTCAACAATTTTCGATATTTGAATACGTTTCGTTGCTCACTGAGCTTCTGTCAGCATTATTGTTTTTTTTTCTTTTTTCTTCAAATAGACTCGAGCTTGTTAAAAAAACAAACATTCAGTTTTTGTCATATTTCATTACTCTAATTGGATTATTTTTGAGTATTGTTATTTTTATTTAGATGCTCCGTTATTTAAGTTGGGATGATAAAAGTTGTTTAGAGGATTTTATTTGGAGTCCAAAAAACAAAATACTAGAAAAAAATCTGTATGTAGTTAGCATTGTATAATAAAGAAAACCCTTTTTATGATCCTGTAAAGGCAGAATAAGGAACAGGATTTCTTCATGTTGTAAGAAAACCCGAATAAATCTTGCGCAATTTGACTAACTTCACACAGTCCACACTTTGATATACGCTCACTTTACCACATCAGTATAAGGCTTATTCTTTGCAAGTACCTATAGTACCTCCAGTATTCTCAACTTAAAGAGGAAACCTAAGGTACCTAAACTAACCACACATAGGCCCCAGGATACGCGCATCTAATAAAGACTGACACATAGGGAGGTGCGGACGAGTGGGCGAGCTGGTATCCGGCGGACCAGCCAATCCTGAGCCGACCGGCTTCCTCATTGTGGCGCGGATGACGGCAATTCCACCAGCGGGATGGTATTATTAGATGATCGCTGTGCTGGGAATCACGGAGACCTTCCTTTACTCCCCTCTAGTAGAGGAAAGGTCTGATGGGATATTGTGTGCATTCTGCTGTTGATTTGCTAGAATGTTTTGTTGAACAATATAGACATCCTAATTGAGAACCTCCTCCTTTTTGGGAAGCTAGTTAAATTGAAGGCAAAGTATGCGAAAATTAGACTTTTTGTTAGAGTAGGTTTTGGTAAATAGACAAAGAATGTATTGTCTTCAAAAAATCATGAGTTGAATCTTGTATATAGTCATGCTATTCTGGAAAATATCGGCTCTTTATTCAAAGAGGTTTTCGTATATTCCATAAGCAACACTGGCAGATATTACCTACTAGTCAATGACCATGTGCTTGAAACTGTGGTTAATTAAAGTACATACTGACCTAATACTTAGCTACATCACTACGTCAAGCTCACCAACTCGAAAGTTAATTAAAAACATGTTGTTAAAACGCCATGAGGTGTTGTTACGGTCAAACGGCCAACGTCCACCGACAGCTACTTCCACAAAATAAATATCAAATTCCAAAACTAAAATAATATCCTATTTTCATTAGGAACAGTTCAAAATTCCGTTTCACACGTCAGTTGCCGTTCCGATAGCAGCCCACAATAATTACAGCCGCGGCCGCCATATTGAAATATTATTAATGTTTATTTGATTCAAGAAAAAAACAGTCTTGCTTCCCACAGCTACCAGCGACTGTCAGTCAACAATTACGATACGAAACGATCCGCTTACGCACAATAGGATAAATAAACCAACTTTTAAACGGAAGCTTCTTAAATTGTTTTCTAAAAACATTTTGGGTCGTTAGTATTTTGTTAAGTCACCGGTGCCGGACAAAGCGTCGGACGGCTACCGGCGACGGACGAACGGACGCCTCACGATTATTATTTCATTTCTTAAATTCTTTTTTTAATTCTTATTCTGTTGGCTGCCTCGCTGACAGCCATCACAAATGCTCGTGAGTGGCGGTTTTTAACTCCGATAATGATAGCAACTGTTTATTTTTGTTTTACAATGGCATTCAACTTTTCTGGAATTCGATAATGATATGAACTGGCTGGTAACGAGACATGCAGAATAATTTCTGACTATAAATTTTGCGTTTATACATACATTCTAGTGCTTTGGTGGAATACTAACTTTATTTTCATAGATTGACTGACTACCCTTATGTCCTTATTGAATTCAAAGTATGTAGGTCCATGCAGTACACGTTACTGCTTAACAAGTTACATAATATCAGCACTAACAAGACTTTAATGGTGCTAAATACGGAAACAAGCGATCCATTTTAGGACCCAACAATAATTGCAAAATTACTTACAATTCATCCTAGACAGAAATCGGTTTTCTTTAGTTTTTACTCTTTCCCTACTTAAGCTGTTGCTATAGTGTTTACATTATCGTCGTATAAAATGCCTAATAGTAATCCGTTTCGTGGAACAAAACAAATTACCCTACTTGAATACTTCGCTCCCCTAGCTGAAGGCGCGAGGGGGCTAAAGTCAACAACAGGGTTTGTATGGTGCCACTTCTAGCGAATATAATGGATGAAATATTAACAGCTGTAATTCAGGTTGATTCCAATTAAATAACTAAGGAAAGGTATGTAAACTAAAAACGAAATAGCAACGAAAAATAGTATTGTAAATGATTTTATGTGATGATCATAGCTTGGCGATCTGTTATTTAAGCCTAACTATGTAGAATGTCTGAAAAATCTGTTGGTTTCTTGAAAAGCCCTTTTCATTTAATATAATTAACAATAAAATTACGTTTTTGATCAATTTGATCAAGCTCATAAACCAGTATGGACATGAATAATAATGCACACAATACAACGATCACACCAACTAAAAATTTTGACTGGATTCACGATTCACTTTAAGGTAGAACACACACAAACAGTAGCTCTTCAACGATTCCCGTATTTCCCGTGACCAGTGCCACCCCACCCGAACGTAATCGCGCGCGAAACTTATCACATTATCAAAACGCGACAAATCGCCGGCGCCTTTGATCTGCGCTCTAATTTGACAATTACCAGTTCACGCAGTTACTGCTAGCTATGGGGTAACGTTTGAATAAAAATACGCCTTCGATACTGTATTGATTTGTACCGGGTTAGGGAAATAAGATGGTGATGCCTTGTTTTTGAAGTTGATTTTGTCGATTGCTCTAAGATTTGGGAAATAAGGGTTTTAGGGAGATAGTGCGAAGATACTTGGTGATTTTATTGTCACTTACCTGTTAACCAAAACTTGAAAATAAACGCAAAAGTCGGTCTATGGTGTTCTTGTTTTACCTATAAGTGACGTAGGATTTTTTAAGTTGGATCCTATTAGATAGGCTGTGGGTTTGAAGAGTTATTATGGCCCTGTTACATTAAAATTCCAGCATTCCCTCCTGCTGCACCAGAGTGTATATTTTTATCCACTTAAATCTACTGACATGACTTCTTCCTGAACGGACGATGTAGAATGATAATCTCCACATTGAAGCCAGATTTGTTGGATGCTTATGATGGTAACAATTTCAACACCAATCCCAATAATTCGATATCTACCCAGCATTGAATACCAACTTTCCTTTCAACCACCCTTCTAAATTCTCCAGCATTATGGTAAATCTTAATAATATTCCCTTTCAACAAAGGGGTCTGATGACGCCACGTGGCTACTCGCAAATTTACTTATTACTTCATACTGTTAAGCGATATGATAGTGTAGCCGAGCATCGATTACGAAGGCACCCTAATAAGATTCGGTTTGTGATAGTTTGATCCTTTTATCTTGATAATCTATGTTGAATAATGTTTATGTGAATAGAACTCTATCTGTATCCTTGTAAACGAAGTTTGCAAAATTGCTGGAAGGAGTTTGGATGTCTTAGTGAAATCCTAGAAACTCTAAGAGACAGCGATGAAGTCTCTTGCATGCAAAGGAAATTACAAGTAATACTGAGTAGCAAATGCAAACTAACCACAACAGAAGCATTATATACCTGTCATATTTCCAGTCTTTTGAAACGAGGTAAGCCTGAATAGGAATCTACTTAATTTGTATGTGATTTCAAACCTTTGGGTTTTGGAACAGAAGTGTTTTGGTGACTGTTTCTACCTCTGAAAAATGTACACATCTGCTCTTCTCAGGATATTATGAAGAATACTTGTAGCAATAGTTGAATTCTACCTTAAAATCTAGAGATCCAAATTCATATAGGTAGCAGTTTACCCAGACAAACATACCACCGAAGATATATCTCTACTGGATATTTACCCACAGGCTGCACACAAAATGCATCACCATTGTTCCGAGCTAATTGATGCGAGAGCAGGAAGCGAGCAGTGTGACCCTGTCGGCATCGAAGCTGCAAATGAACGTATAATGCCGATACTGCGCCATTTTGTCGATGAATGGAATAAAACGCCGGGAGGAAGCGGCCGTGTCAAACGGTGCCGATTTGTATGATCGAGGTCAGGGCTGTGCTGGTGGTGAACATTAATTTAAAATATATAATAAAAACATCTTTACTTATAGGTAATAATGCATTTGCGAATATGGCTCCTTCTAATCTTTATAGACATCAGTCCACTTGTAATTTTTATATCGCAAATTATCGAACCAAGGAACTTAAGTCAGCTTTAGCCAAACGTTTGGATATGACTGAAAGCGAGAGAAATATCTAGAGAAATTTATACAAACATAAACGTCTTCTAAGCCGAAGGACCCCATGATTCTCCAGCTTGCTGGTCTTGAGCGTACCGCACTTTTTATGTGTAGGCGTAAAAAACAATATGTTGTTTAAATGTGTTGTTTAAAATTGTATTAACTTTCTCTTAGAGTGACAAAAATCAAGACGAAATCAAATGCGTATCAGCCCTACACTTAAAAGAATGTGCCCTGCAAATTGGTAGGTGAAATTAGTAGGAATATTTGTCGCTCGCGCCATTGTCAGGGTTATCGCGTTTCAAATGACATGAATGACATCAATGGCAGCCATACACTCGCTTTCATTGCTTTAGACGTTTGAGGAATGTACGCGACAAAAATTAACTCGGGTCTTTTTTGGTTGGAGAAAAAATGTGCGTTGGAAAGTTGGTAATTGAGACGAAAAGTAAGTAAATGGTGGTCGAGGAAATCAAAGTGTTGGGCACTATTGTTATTTATTCTAGCTTTTACAGGCACATGTTTGACCGGTGTGTCACAATTTAGATTCGTTCGAAACAGAATAATGTATCTCTGCTACATACCTTTTGGTATTATCTATGGTGTACCTTATGGTGCTACCTAAATGCCATATTATCATCACGGTCCCACTGAAAACTAGACTTCCAAAATACTTTATTTAAATGCATTGGTTCGCGTTTAGAATCAATCTTCTAGCTAGGTGCTCCATAGCAAAAAATCCTCTTTATTTTTAACTTCATCTTCTCGCTGACTGCTTTCCATTATTCAATCAATCGCACCAAAACAATACTCGTACCAAGAAGGCGACACATTCCCAGCATCAAATTAGCAGTAATCGCTGCCAATCCACCTCGGAGCCGCGCAAAAAAATGTCTGTAACAGGGAATTGAACCCGCACCCGCCATAAATTCAGTCAAAGGCGAAATTAACTCGCCATGCGTTTACTGACGGTGTCAACATAGCACTTTGATCATGTTCGAGTTATTTCGCTTTCAAGGATTTTTCCTTTGTCAGTACTCGAATCGCGAGATGATTGACGGCCGATCCGCGGCGCGAGAACTCTTTTGCCACCCTTTGAATGCAGTTCCAAATCTATCTACCACATGAAAATGTACCTTACAGCCTTAGCTTAAAGCAGTAGCGATAAACCACCAATTACAAAAACAATATTGCTGTCGCATAAACTAACAAAAACAGCAACACAGTTGCGAAACATAAAACCATTCCAAATTCAACCTTACTCCTTTCACTTACCAATCAAACAAGTCACCACCACCCGCAAGTGTAAGATTGGCAACATCTAATAAGTGCACGGGTTTACTCCGCGTTGGAAAATGAGTTTCCCTGCGGTGCGAGGGGAGGGGAAGGGGGGGTAATTGTCCCGGTATCAAAGCGGCTTCTGTGATGGCGCGGCGCCTTTTGATTGTTTTTCCCGGGACGATCGACCGCTGGTTTTTGCGGCCCCCACCTGTCCGCAGTATTGGGAGCTAAGGACAGAAGGTTTGTGTCTAGACTGGGTCTAAAATAGGTGTGTTTATTAATTTTAAAATAACTTCAAGATTTTTTTTAAATAAACATGTTGTTTTTGCAGTCATCATAAAAGTATCTAGAGTGAGAGGTTGTGTTGGATTTGCGGATGCAGCTGAATACCAGAGTGTTACATGGAGTGACTATATGACCTTGAGGACTACATATTTAGCATATTACAAACGAAGTAGATCAGACAAAGACTATGGGCCTTACTACAAAAACTTTAAACCCTGTTTTACACTTGTCTAATAAAATTTTGGCTGCAAAATGAATATGTCAACGTCATAATTTGACATTTTTTTAGACAAGGCATAAACTGACGTTTAAAAGTTTTTGTGGTAAGACGGTATAGGTTTAATATTTGTTCAATACGAAAGACTACTGTGCCCTGAAACTTGCTCGCGGCAGGACCTCATGAGTGCATCCGGCCGTGCTCTCGCTGTGGCGGCTTATTGGGCTGACAAAGTGTAGTCTCACTATAAGACATGTCATCGACACGAAAGAAGAAGAATACGAAAGACTGAATTATGACTTCGGTAATTTCGGTAAGACTGGATCATAAGAATTTAATTTACAGATTATGCAGTATCCAAGATAACTATGAGACCATCACAATATGTATCAATATGAAAAAATTACATAGGACATACTTACTTGAGTTCAAATCTGTATGCCAGTCCTAAAAGGCGGGTATACTAACATTTGCGCTATCATCAGAAATTTTTCAATCACTCAATTTTTCAAGACCTACTATGGAACTTCTGCAAAAACCCTTGTACATTAAAATTCAGTAATCGCGTATTATTTACGAGTTGTTTCAGATACAAGTGATGATTATGTTAACGAATGTAATTGTCGGATTAACTAGGAGTGGGCGGTTACCTTTGTCGCGAGACTGGTTTCAAACCGAACCGTACTGGTGTGTCTCAATTGGATATCTATTTATATATTTGGATGAGCAGTTGGAATATAATCATTGTGAATTCATCAAGTAGAATGCCGAAATGATCTGTTGGCATTTCTTTGTAAAGCATTTTATTTCCTAATCCTATCTTTTTGAATGAAAATACTTGATACGTATTCGGATAACAATAATTTGTATTTCCCCAATTTTCATTTTCATATTAACTTTTCGAGTTAAACTCACTCTATATGTACAAAATTTTTAAACACCCCCTGGTCTTCGACGCATGAAAGAAGCAAGTAAGTTAGTAAGTACCCATTTCAACTATCACTCTCTTGTTTCTACTAAATAAATAAACAATATACTATAAAACTGAGTACTATGACACCAGTGTCTGCCTGTTTGACCAACATCTTCATATCAGCTCAATTGGTTTCGAAACAAACCAAACTGCTTGTCTTTCACGAGTGTTCTCGGAAATGCTTCGGACTTTGTTACCCAACTACTGGTGAAGAGGGATTGTGTTTTTCCCTAAAAGATTGAAAGCGGTTCTCAATCTTCAGCAGTGATTGAAGCAAACTAGGAATTCTCCTGAGAAACATTCGATTCTCCCAAAACAATACAAATACACTGAAAGTCATTAAGGAAACGTAGAATAAGTTATCATAATCATGATCAAAATAATTCTCATACGATGATGATGATACGATGATGGATGTCTATGTGTAGTCTTAACGGTTAACAAATGTGAACAACAGATGATCTGGTAAGAACAAATAACATTTTCAGAAGACTACACTCCAAATTTTCTACAATGAAAATACATAGATTGCACAAAAGAGTACTTACACCTACAATAAAACATTATTAAGCTTCCAGCTCATACCAACATGTTCCTTCACACACTTCCATCTACCGAAAGTTTGAGAACCACTGCACATTGCCTTATTTGCTCTAAGGCGCCTCTGTCCGTGGTTGAATATTGTTTTAAAATCGATCCCGTAACTCGAGACCACTTATATTTACTCAGTTTTAAACACAAGTCAACAGCCACATTGTAATAGGGCTGACATTAGATAGGTAGTGATAGATTTTTTTGCAGGTAGCAGCAATTTTTTTTCACTCAGTTATTGGTACTTTCGGATAAAATCTGTCTGTTTTACTTCCTCTCGGATTATCTGCAAAAGCCTAGGCGCCTGATCAATCGTCTTGGCAAATAATAATATGAGCTAATGCTGGTCTTCACATAGACTATTAGGTATCTACTGGACCAAGGCCCCTAAGTTACCCTACTTTAACAAAATCTGTTTTGTTTTGCAAAAAATCTATGTTATCACAATCCACCTATTCAATCAATCTGCTCATCTAAATATTCACGGTAAGGTTGATGCTGAGGAGAATCTTCTACAGGACGTATAGGTATTTAAGCATCTTTTGGCCAGCCCTCAACAGTAACGCGAGATGAGTGTTGGATGTTTAAAAACATGTCGCGATCTCAGACAGGACCACAAAGACTTGCAGTTCGGACAAACACTACCAGATTTCAGTTCCCATTGTTCCCAGAAAAATCAAAGCACAAAATCTTTTCAAAATGATTTAAGAATTTTCTAGAATGGAATCGTATCATGTTTGTTATATGGGTTTGCCCTATGTAGATAAACAATTTTATGTAGCTTCCTTGAGATATTATGCTTCCCACTTAAAGTGTAAGATACTAAAATATGATAAGTTCTAAAAGGCTTTTTCAATACTTCTTGACCTTAGCACGGCCCGTCAAACAAACTCGTCGGCTTTATAATATTTTTTTAGACAGTACGTACACGGTTAAGGAGGTCAGATAGGCAGTCGCTTCTTGTAAAGCACTGGTACTCAGCTGAATCCGATTAGACTGGAAGCCGACCCCAACATGATTGGGAAAAGGCTCTGAGGATGATGATGTACACGGTTAAAATATTGCTATAAAGAAGCTATATTTCGTAATTTACAAAACTCAGCTTTTAAATACCGCTTATGCAAAATTAAACTTATCTATTAGCCCACAGTTTAGTCCTAATACAGTAGTTAACATTCAAGTCGGCTTGCAGAATGCACTTGTGCATACACAGCATAGCACAGGTGATTCATAACCCCCCAGCCAGAACAGACGACCGCTTCAGATAACACCGCGTAACGATATGCAACGTGCATAGAGTAGGCTTTTAGTGCTGTAGATGCGACAGTTTTTTGAGTGCTGGGTGGGGAAATGGCTGATAGCATGGTTATTTCAACAAATAAGTAACAGTGATAAATCAATACAATTATCAGTAATAAATGACTGTGATGAATGATGAAGTTTACATAACTTCGAAATACTTATATGCCTAAATCTTTTCAATGTTCTCAACATTGAAAAGAATTTAAGAAGGGATATATGGCTGTTTTAAAACCTGTGACAAGTGTCTATTTTGCGAACCAAGGGATTGTGCTCAATAAGCCACAAATATATCAATGTTGATTAAAACCTCATTGCTAAATTAAAAAAAAACAATTGACATACGTTTGAATTAAGAATAGCGACATTGTCCAACAATGTTGTCACAGTAAATAAATATGGATCACCGCGCTTTCTTAATGAAGTACCATGTTCTAAGAAAAGTGACATGTAAGCTCGTCTTGTGAACATAATCTAACGACGTGGTCTGAATTAATTGAGTGGCTAACTGACGTTCAATGGCTAGAATTACATTTTAACATAGAAAAGTTTTTATACACTTTTTACTTTAATAATTGGTATCAGTACTCTATTAGGCATGATGTATCGATGGATAAATTTAAAAAAAATGAAGTAGGTATACGAAGGGGGTTGAGAGTATGTTTGAAAAAAAAATTTTGGTGCCGTAAAGTCTTATGAGTAAGATTTAATAAAGAGTAATAATTATTTCAGGCTTTCCCTCATAATAAGCATAAAAAACTCGGTCAGCTATCAGCAACCAGTTTAAATCAAACCACCTCGACACCGGAGTTCCCAACTCAACTACTTACTACCATTGACGGTTAGGCAGAAACATCACCAACAGCCAATTATCTAATCTTTGCATTACATACACGGTGGTAAGACATAACGAACGTATGCATTTGAATTAATATCCCGCCCTATAAGGCATAATGAGAATACAAGTTTTTCAATTACCACTACAAAAGCAATGGCGATTACTATCTTCCATACAATGGCTATCCGAAGCTTTTTATTCAATATAATCAGTATTTACTTGGTTTTGTCCATACGTTAGATAATTAAGATTAGTTAAACGATAAAGATGTCATTGTATATGCAGATCTGAATAATAAACTGTTTGTTTTTGCTAAGTGGAGCGGAACTCCGGTTGTTATTTATTTATTGGACCTCATAGGACGATTTGTAAATTGATTCAAGATGTTAGAATAAGTGTAGGTAAATGAGTAGATATGACGCAAAACCTTTTTGCAAAATTGATCATGCCAATGGGCTTAAAGAAAAAATACTGATAAAATAAGCAGCAAAAATAGGTTGCCTACTGTTTCAAGTTTATAGGCGGAAAATGATTTAAAGCCAAAGATTGCAATCAGTAACTAGATTCAGTGATCGAATTTTAACAAAGAAATAATCATAATTTTATGTGGGAACTGCCTGCCTGTTTATCAAAGTAATCTCTTAATTAATTTTAATATCAATTCAAACCTTAAAATATGCGAGTAGTCGACATGACCAACGATATCCTACTCTACGGTAACTGAAAAACAAAATAATTAAATTCGTATACACCTTCATTCAAAGCCCAACTTTAATTATTAACAAAAACAATCGCGGTCCGTTAAAACAAGAGCTTCCTTCAATCCGTCATTCCTGACCCCTGTTACAATCCTCCCCGTAATTATAAGAGATGACTACATTTCGTTGCTTTTAATTAAAAAAAGATTACACATGTTTTTTGCAATTTTTAATACTTATTAAATGTCTCGAGTGTTGTGGGGCCAACGTGACTAACAGTTTTTGAAGTGAAGTTTTTTTTAGTTAATGATTGAACAGTAGTAGGTGGATGAGTCTTTATTAAGCAAGATATTTTATTTGATAATTCATTCATATTTTATTGGAATAGATTAGAATCGAAGATAGTAACAAAATAAAAAAAATATTTGTTAACCCACATAAACTACCTCAGCAAAAGAGATATGGTTTCTTTTTATGGTCTAAGTCTTAACAATATCGAGTATAATACACAAATTGCCCACTTTACCCCCAAAAAAGATTCTCCTTAAGTATATTATGAAACTAACATAAATACATAAAAGTCACCTAAATTACAGTTGCCTATACAAAAAACTACAAAAAACAGACTCACGCCTCATCTCTTCGAGATCGCCATAAAATACCATAAAGAATAAAAAAAACAATACTAAAGAGACACTCAATGACATAATTACATTACCGAAACTGTCAACTCACGTCAGAAAAATGGCGGGAAAAAAACATGGCGCCACACCACGTGGGAATTTGGAAAAACATAGATATCCCTTGTAATTTAATACTTAAATATTATTTTTTGCAAAGTTCTAATGTCATATCGGAAGTGTGTGTATTTATTTAGGCTTGGGTATAAGTAGAATAATATTGGGAGAAGTCGGGGTATGACGGTGTATGGATGTTGGTTTTGCAAACGATTAACTGTATTCCTGTTGATGGGTGTTTGTTTTTTAAATTTCGGCTCTGTTTAAAATGGAGTTTCAGTTTAAAGTGCTTTTTTCTGTTTTGGACCAAGCCGCATTATTTTTCGCCGCCATTGGAATTTTCCGATTTTTTTGCCAAAGTCGGAAAATCCCAATGGTCAAACTTTCATTCTTGACTTCTTTCTTAATCAACTCCGATGCTAATTCTTCTATATTCTCTATATCGATAAATACCATTCGTAAAAGATCTTACGATGATTGAATTACCTTATGTAAAGCCAGCCTTTAAATGCTGGGTAAATAATGCACCACAAGCAAGCTCGTCAATACACGACATGAGTTACCTTCTCTCACCTGACACAAGATGACAAGAATACTGTATCCTAACTCCTATCCAATCAAAGTCCTTTGTTATACTCTTAAGACAATGCTATAGAATGTGTCAGTATTTGCTGCTACGACAGTTACACTACACTAAAATGATCGAGCAAATCCGAGCAATGATCCAACCACGAGAGTTTCAGAACGGTTACAGATATATAAAGCTGAAGATTTGGTTTCCTTGAACAGCGTAATCTAAAGAAATTCTGGACCTTTTAGAATTTATCTGGGAAAACAAAAGGCTACTTTTTATCGGGGTGCGAGAAGTCCCCATGGGATGCGAGTAAAACTGCGGAAGCTAGTTTGACAATACATTTTAAAGAAGAAAAGGAATCTTTACATATCCTGAGCAATATTTCAGTGATTGTAACTGCTATGCAATACATTATTTACAAGATCCCTTCCGTCTCAACTTGTGTGGCATCAGCTAAATGTTTTGGCTCCAGAATTAGCGAGAAAGTTACTCTATAACATATCCTGTGGTAATGTCTGTAGGTACTAGGCAATCATGTGTTGGTAGGAGCAACATGACAGTACGACGGATGCCGTGGCGCCGGCGCAGAGACCAGTTGGATCGTCTCACGCGCTCACCGAATCTTAGATATGGAGTAAGTTGGGAGAGAAAAGCGGGGGATTAGGTTGTGAGCCATAATTAAGATTCAACAGCTATAAAACTAAAGTTATTGATTTTTAATGATTTATTCTCATCTCTGCTTTGTTCCTACCAAGACACCTAACAGTTAAATAAAGATTTACGCAGTAAACTTAATAGTAGGTATGGACTATGGAAATGGAAAATCGTGGAAAGGAAAATCAAACGCTTAAATTTAGATTCTCCCCAAAAAAATGATAGATAGATCTTCCTATAGGCAAGGAGCCTCGATTTACACCTAGAGAGACATTCGGTGAGATGATTGGATCAAGCGCTTGATGTAGAAAGCTATTAGCTAAGTATGTCACGCTTCGTTATGAGGTTTCTAATTTTTGGAAAATATATAGGTAACTAAAATAAATAGAGCTTCAAAGATCTACCCTAACACGATAAACCATCAAACCGCTACCTCCCGCATCTTAACCCACAAATTGAAAGTGTAACACGATCATCGCAGCTCTGTAAGGCGATAGCCCGACTAACATAGTCGTTGTCACGCAGTAATGAACTGCTAAACGCAATGTCAACACGTCCTATATATAGCTCAGACCTCTGATCTCTTTCACTTTGACTTCTGATGTCTACCAGCTGGTTTCTTAAAACCTTCACCGGTTTTGACAGGTACGAGTAAAAAATTGACGAGGTCTTTGGTAGAGCTTGGCGTGTTTTGGCTGTGGTTTTATTAGGGTGTTAAATATCGTCTTTCAGATAGGAGTATAAGTGGGCTACGTGGAAATCTAGAACATGACATGAATCATAAACATGTATAAAGATCTGTAGTCATCAAATTCTTGGTATATCTACACCCCACTGGTTAAATCTGCTTCTGCCTTTGCTTGGTGCGTCTTTAATATTTGGCTTCTTATAATGACTTTGCTGAATTTTCTCAATACTTATTTAAAGCTACCAATATTTCTATTTAGGTGTAAAAAGGAAAAAGGGCATTATGAATCTTGTTGTTATCGGATAGGTTGCAGTTTTGGTCACTTATTAACTTTCTATAATCAAGATTTAAGCATAGAATAGGTGACACAAACGGTAGTGGGATCCTAAATCTATGAGTGGCACTATCCTAAATCTAGACAACAAACCAGCACTCCCGAACTAACCCTAATCAGCAATCACAACCAAATTATCGGTAACATCAAAATCCTAACGTAAACGCAACATAATGAACGCTGCCCGACGCAAATTACTGGCCGCCAGTAAACAGACGGCTACAATCAACCCTTCACTGTTTGCGGGGCCTCCCAGACCCCATGAATTATTCATACGACGTGACAGCTAATTGTAATGAAATTTACTCCCCCACCATTCGTACGTCATCGGTTTCTATGCACGAGCTTTTTGCGCTAAACAGATCGGAGCGTTAAATTTCTTGAGAAAATTTCACTGTTTATGCCATTTATGCTTCTTGCAGTTCGTATCATGATCGTGACCTGTTAATTGTTCGTTTTGCAATGAATTTATGTATTAAGTTGAATGTCAATAACTTAAACAATGGGTGTTTTGTTTTGTGAAAGATGTTTCCGTGGTTAATGTTCTCACTGTAACTTTATAGGTTAAGTTATGCAAAAGACAAGATACATGACGTTTGCTTGTTATTATTTCGCAACTTATTAGAAACGTGGTAGACATAATAAGCTAGTGAAACTAGCTTTACTTCAAACTTTTCAATACTGCAACTGTGATGCATGATGCATATCGTGTGTTCGATTCCCTAACGATTCGATATATTTAACTAGGTACTATTGTTTTCCTAGTATGTATACGCTAGCTGTCTTAATTTCCAACGCGAATTGACACTTCAATATGAAAAAGCAACATTCAACGAAAAAAAATTATTCAAGAAATATGGGCACCAATAAGTAGCTCATGGACACAATTCTCTATAATAAAACTTCATTGCACTCCATACAAAACGACCAAACGTCAAAATTCCCTCGCAAAAATCAATTGAACAATCCGACACCATGTAACCCTTCCCCACAACCATCAGTTGAGAACAAGAGTCTTATTATTTTATTAGTTCACGCGCGATTTAATCACGATTGTTGGTTCTGGTAAGCTAATAAGTGAGGCCGCGGGGTTTGCGAGGTCGCGGGGTCGCGAGGCACTGGTACGAGGTCTTTATGACACTCGCAGCGAAACGGTTAACTTTGGTGAAATGTAAATAGGGAATTTGATTAGGCGTTTCTAGGTATTGGGATTTAGGATTTAATTTATCGATTTTAGGGTTATAAAGTTTATGAGTTTGGGAGGAGACTGAAGAGAGCATTATTGTTACGGGACAGGGTACGCGGTGTTTTAAGACATTGGAAGCTAAGCATGCCTTTAATTATAAACGATTCAACTGCTAAATTAGATCGGTTATCCTTGAACATTAACACAGTATCATATTAGTTCATTCAACATTGCACCCTTTTAGTTAGACACTTCTTGCAAATAAGAAAGCTATGAATAAGTAAGCCTCAAAGATTAACATCAGAACATCTCAATGCAGACTCCTTTAGTAAGTACAGAAAATAACATAAGACCATATTTAAATCAGCCAGCCAAAAAAACCTTTATCTTTCACCCTCAAAAGAATCCTTAGATCGTAACAATAGATGTTAACGTTTTTGGTGTTGGCCACACAATGTCATTTTTTATATCGGGCAACAAATTTATTTTTTGACAGCTGTCAAAGTCATCAGTGATTTAAAGTCGGCCTTATGTGGATGATGTAAGGTTGAAAATTGTATGAAAGGTGGTTTTTTGAAGTGTAATTTTTATGTTTGTAAAGAGTAATTTCGGGGAGAGTGGGGCGTTATCGTATTTCTTCGTGTCCATCTATTTACTAATGACTTCCGGCGTCAGGTGCTCCCTTCCTCCCCTTTCTAATGATTTTTTCGTGTATTGCTCGTTGTTCGAATGTGAAATACATAACGAACTATTTTTGAGTAGACAATTATTACAATGAATTGTCTTTGTTGTTAACCTTAGTTAATTTTGATTCGTTGTAGAGGAATTTATTCGCTAAGGAAGAATCTCATATACCTACTTACTGAGGTAAATTAAATCTTATCAAAAAATACTTTTATACAGCTTTGCTAAAATAGTTTAAATGTATATTTTGCAGATTAGGACCTACTTTATATTATGTGTAGTTTTAGTATCTTATGTATGATGCATTCCTTATTTATGGAATATATCATTTAAAGCATTACCTTTTGCAAATAAAACGGAAACCTAATAGCCCGTTTAGGCCTAAGTAAAAAAATCGTGCAAAACTTTCATCTAGTAGTCCAGTCTGAAAAATATATCTAAATATCATCCATACAAGATACTTGCACTAAAACAGTAGTTACCTGTGTAATACCTAAGTGCTTAGGCACAAAGTAATAATTTGAAATCAATTTTAAATCTCAAGTCTAGGCCTATTTTCCATCGCGTTAAATATCAAATCGAACTTGGAATTACATAACTGGAGCACATACCTATATTGTACAAGCAACATATAATATACTAACGACCCAACAATGCAAATAACACCAATTTTAGACACGGTATATCAATTACATAATACCGTTCACCCATTTTCAATCCTACCACCTCATAATAGAGTCTAAAATAAAAAACTTTGTCCATAAAGAACTAGGGTATCGCTTACAAGAGTAGCAAAAATTGCCATGGGATTTGGAACCTTAGAACTTGTGACTTAAAGTTGTTTTTTCGTTGCAGTTTGTTGAGAAGAAGTAGAGTATCACTTACAGGATTGGCTGTGGCCGCCCCGCCCAGTAGGGCAGTATCAGTTTCACGCACACCTAACGTCCACCCACCCAGTACGAGAACATAGCTACTTGTAATCAATACAAAAGCACATAGCCAATCGAAGACAACGCCTGCGTGAATAGGGACGCTCTGTGATTTATAATCTGTGTCTACGGCATTAAAAAGTTTAACAGTGACAGCTGTCAAATTTTCGCGGGTTGTAGGGTGAGAGTACGAATTGGCTACTGTATAATTTTTTCAAATAAATGGTGGTCAAGCTACTTATTTATTAAAGTATTTATAACTGCTGTTGTATTTAATTTTAAGAAGGTTAACATAACAAAGACCTGTATTTATATAATTTGAATATTAATACTGCATCGCTATTAGAATAGCTACTTATTTGTTTGGTTAAAAAATACGGCGTCTAAGGACCCCAATTAAATATTCAAAACGTTACATCTCAATGCAGTCACGCACGGTCCAGTTGAAATAACACAGCATCCCAACTGTTTTGATGATAGTCCCGTTTGGATGAAAACAGGTTTGTTATCATAACAAACACATCTTTTATTTATTCCCAATATTTATACAGTGAAAGGGAGAAAAAATATTTAAAGTAACAATTCTTTTTATAAGTTGTAAAGCAGGACGTTAGTGGACAATGGCTATACGTGACCATAGACAATGCATGGACTATCGAGTGGTCATAAGTGGCCATAGAGCAAGTAAAGGAGGCCGAATGATATCAATAATGTTGTCGTTTGCCCAGCTGTCTCGTTTGCATGAATAAATAGAATTATCGTTTAAATTTTATTTCTGTTGCTTTTGAATATTTTGTGCTTCATTTAGACTTTGAATAACTCTTTATAATTCGATTAATATACTGAACATTTTACGAAACGTTACTTAGTTTCACAGAATGGAAGATGAAGCTTAGATTTTGCGATACCACCGAGAGATAGAAAAAGGTTTCCTCTTTTGCTATGCTAATTTTATTAACAGAAATCTATAAATAAGTTACCTAATACAGTGGTGTAAATGGTTGTGAATATTTTCCCTGTTTCGTGGCACTCAATAAATAACAGTCGTAAATAGATAACGGCTGTCTAGAGCGGAAACGTTGCTCGCTTCCGGCGCGGTCGCTACTAGCGCCAATATTTTACTACTTCATAACACAAGCTTGATAAAACATGTTTATTGTGGGTTCCTGTGCATAATATTGCAGTAGGTAGCAAATAAAGGTAAAGTTAGGTAAAGTTTTCAGCGTTAAGTTCCTAGGCCTTTAAGTAGAATGTGTTTTTTTAGACGTCATTCATACCCTTGTCGGTTGATTAAGCTATATGTACCTACATATAAATATGCTATGTCCTTTCATGGATGTCAATCTATATCTTAAATAGGTTGGTACCTACGGGTAATAAGTTTCAGACTTATTAATTCAGACGGTTATATTTCGGAGGGTTATACGTAGATAAACTGAAAGTACACTCTTTTGCAAAAAAAACGGGCACCTATGCGAAATCTTAGTTTTAAGGACTTTACGTGTATTTCAAAGGGTTTTAATGATTGAAGTATGTTTCTTGCATCAATAGGGTTAGCCAACCATGAGTGAGAGTGTATTCTAAATTTGAATTTTGTACAATTGCTAAGAAATTGGTTAAACCTTGTTTTGGACTAATTGGTGACAGAAAGTTCGTCGGTGTTTTGAAAAGTTTTTGAAGTGATTTTCAGAAAACTGATAATGCAGTTTTAATTAATGATTAATGTACCTTTCTGCTAGATCAAAACATTTTTGAAAAACTATGCGTATTTGATAAAATTGTCACCTGCTCTAAATGGTCTACAATGATGGTTGATGGCAATGTTAAGAGTTTCGGTATTTTTGTGTAAAGCGTTCTATTGTTTAGATATTGTACTCACGCGGATTAAAATATCCCTTTCTCATAAATAAACACAATTTAGAGGAGTCTCAGTACTTTGGGCTTCGACAAAACCAGTTTAAAGTTACCAGTGCCGATCACAACTCGTTTCCTATCAGTCTTTGACATTAAAAAAATACCAAATTTTGTGATAAATGTTAAATTAACCATATGAAAAATGTTGAGGAGGATTAAAGCTATCCAAAAAGTAAAATTATTGAAGCGTTGAAGCTCTCGATAACTCCATAGGTGTCGGGTTACTAAACGATGTTTTAGCTGAAAGGGTGTCGTGAATTCAAAATTATTGGCCGAAGGTATGTTTCTTAAAAAATTTGCAGGTAGCCAATTATTGTTAATGATTTAAGCAGTAAAGTGCTGTAGATACACGAAAACATCGGCGCAGGCAAGTTTATTTAACAAAATGACCGTTTGATGAAAACACGTTATTTGAACGCTCACACTCATAGATCTTCAGAGGTCTACGAGGTTTCCAAAGAGGCGAGGTTGTTTAAAAATCAGTGATAACGAGACCTTAAGACCTCATGCTTACAGTCTATCTGTTATTTTCTCAATTTTGTAGAATTTCAAGATTTTTCAAAATGTCAAAGTCTGATAGGAGAAAGGTTGTGATCGGCAGTGGTAACTTTAAATTGGTTTTGTTGCAGCCCAAAGTACTGAGACTCCTTTAAATTGTGTTTATTTATGAGAAAGGGATATTTTAAACCGCGTGAGTACAATATCTAAACAATAGAACGCTTTACACAAAAATACCGAAACTCTTAACATTGCCATCAACCATCATTGTAGACCATTTAGAGCAGGTGACAATTTTATCAAATACGCATAGTTTTTCAAAAATGTTTTGATCTAACAGAAAGGTACATTAATCATTAATTAAAACTGCATTATTAGTTTTCTGAAAATCACTTCAAAAACTTTTCAAAACACCGACGAACTTTCTGTCACCAATTAGTCCAAAACAAGGTTTAACCAATTTCTTAGCAATTGTATAAAATTCAAATTTAGAATACACTCTCACTCATGGTTGGCTAACCCTATTGATGCAAGAAACATACTACAATTATTAAAACCCTTTGAAATACACGTAAAGTCCTTAAAACTAAGATTTCGCATAGGTGCCCGTTTTTTTTGCAAAAGAGTTTATTATTTCATGATTATTAGTAAAACACATTTATCAGACTAAAGTCATTTTATAAGACTAAAAGGGACACTATAAATGTTCAGGGCGTTACTTCAATTTATAATATCACAAACAACATCATACGCTTAAAATATTAAAGACTCTACTCAATACAGCAGTTTAATTGGTATCTTCATAAAGTCAACCATACAAAAAGCGTTGGTTATACAATATTTATTAAATATAGCTCACATGAATATCCAGCACTTTGTTTGAACAACTTATGTTATTCCATTAGCAATATTTTACGCGAAACAAATGGCTCAAAATGTGCGCAATATATATTTCATAAAGCCGCTGGTATCGATTCGCTAAAAGCCTATAAAAATTACTGGCAGACAGATGTAATTTAACGTTTTGATATATGAACGCGTTTATAGAGCAATCGCGTTTATAAAACGAGTTTAATATTTTATAACTGGTGTTCTTTACTTTATATTTATTGTTATTGACAATTAGGTTTGAACCTAAAGTATTGTAAATGTTTCTCATCAACCTAAAGCGGAGTGATAGAATAGTGTCTCGACCGTTACAAGTGTAATTTAAACTTAATCAATGGACATTATTTACCCAAAGTTCACCGACAACATAAACGTCACTTTTCTTAAAGTTTAAAACACTTACACATTCTTTAGTATGAATTATCACATTTAAATAAAACCACTGTTACGGATTTCATTGCAGTTGTATTAATATTACCTATTTAATCCCGACGTTTCGGATGCTTTAGATAATGCATAGTAACGGACAGACTGAAAAGTTGGTCGTCTTGATATTTATAGTCAAAAACAGCTACCCTACATTTAGTTGATTAAATTATATTAATATTAATTAATCAGTAAAAGTAGTTTTATTTAAATGTCTAAAATTCCCGTAAGTCAACATGAATTATCACGTTAAATTGCAAATCCAATGATCGTTTTAAGAAAAACGGATGTCTATATTTTCAGTGAAATTGGGCTTTATCCGATCAATTAAAATCAGTATATGGCTTTAAAAATATTTTGTGCTTACCTACGCTTAGATATAGCCAATTACCCTACATTTACCTACATACTCTTTCAAAAGTCTAATGCTATCGGGGTATTGCATATATAGGCACTTAATTTACGAATCCTTTAGCAACACACGATTCGTCGCGGCAACATCGCCACTTTGGCTCTCCAAGGCTTTAGAATATACATTCACTTATAATATGAAAGGTTCCTCGAGTATACTAGTAGCGCCATCTGTATTTTGTTAGTGAAAGTTTTGAACTTTTCTGTGAAACCTGAAAACATATATTTTTTTATTTACGTTATATCACTAATGTTAACATTGTTTTACTGAGGAAAAACTATGATTTTATTGTAATGTTTTGATGAGCCCTAAACTACTGAGGTAGTTACAATTGGCTTGTGTTTAAACGCCACCCAAAAAAGTACCTATTTTACTACCAAAAAAATTCTAAACGGTTACCAAAATGGATAAATGGTCACCAAATAACGTTTCCAAAAATATTATTAGATAAAACCATTTTTTCGTATTATTGACTACTAAAAAAATATATGGACGCCTTTAAAATACACTTTAGACCAAATATTATATATTGTCACTACTTAGATGTTACCAATTATGTAATACCATGACTCCTAATTTGGTCATTTTTGTTAGACTAAAAAAGCTAACGATCGCTAGAATATTTCCCAAATACCAATTAATATACTAGGGTTCCCAAACGTACGTCGCTTATTTATTGTTATATGAATTTGTGTGTAACTCAGTGCGTTTAAAATGTAAGCACGCAACGCATGCAGCAAGCATGGCTTCTGTCACGGCTCCGGCGCTGCGGGGCTCCGGCGGTCCCATGCGAGCTTATCGTCGCAGATGGTTTTCACGCTCACCACCGCAGCTTCGGCTTGCTGGCCGGCGGAGCCGGCCAGCCTCAGCCGCAGCGGCGAGCCTTAAAACTACCTGCGCCTCAGCTCGCAAGCCGCCTCGCCCCTCCGCGCCTACGCGGTTTTGAATTGCACTCTAGGGGTAGGGCAGACAAGACTACGTGGAGTCGGTTTTGCAGCGATTCGTTTTCGTCACTAACTTTGATTTTTGGTAGTAATATTAATCTTTTAGTTGGATAGAATTTGGTGACCATTAATCCATTTTGGGAACCAAAAATAATATTTGTGCGAGATTTGCGATTTTTCTGATGATATTTTATTTTTTTTGGATCATAACATTATATACTTTAGTGCCCTTTTGATAAAGTCAATTTATTTTTTTTGGAGTTGTTTATTTTATTTGGTGCCTCAGCTTAGAGTCTTTAAAATATTTTTGGTGACCGCCTAAATTATACCCGTTACAATTTGAGTTTATCTCGCAAAACCTGCCCATTGTTTTTTTTTTAGACTTTATGCAATAATGCATTTATCGGGCTTAATTATTTATCTGTCTATCTTACCTAGAAGGAAGCTAAACTAATTTTGCCTAAACTGAAAATGAATCAAAAAATCTAACTCATCCACAAAACCCACACCCAAACCATTAAAACAAACCAACATCCAAACTAGCAACACAAAAGCATCTCAAATCAAAATGTGTATAATTGTCATCATTTCAAGCACCCGAGCTGAGCTGCACTACCCGAGCGCCCTCTCGTGTCGGCATAACGAAGCCACTCGGCGGACTGGCAGCTGCCTGTCACTTGCGAGAGATTATACTACGTTTGTTAGTCCCCGGGGAAAGGAAAAACTGCAAATTGCTACGCTTTTTCAATTGGGAATGAGAGGAAATGGTGGCATATTTTTTTTTGGCAGATTTTAGGTATGATATAGAATAGAGAAAGGTTTGGGAGGCTTTATTTTAGGCAATAGTGTTCTGCTAATCTTTGTCCGCAGACAAAGTTATGTATGGAATTTATTTAACAATTCGGAAGCCTTGCGAGTTTTCCCAATACCAGGCATTTTAGGCTCAGTATTGCGAAATTTCAAACAAAATTTAGCTTATTTAGTTTTTCCGTGAAAAGTCGTTCTATCCATGTATCCTTTACTCGTGTTTAAAATGAGAAAAATTAAAACATGATGATTTTAATTATACCTGCAAGAAAATGAATCAGATTTTTTTCTGCTGTAAATATCAAATGACATCCATGCTACAATTGGCAAAACCAACCCATTATATCCAACACTTCAAAGACAATATTTACCTCAAACCTCCTTAAAAAGCCAAAGAGCCAATAAAATAAAAATGGAGTATAAAATTAATTGTTATCTGTGTTCATCGTCATGAACGCGAGTGCTTCATTACGAGATGGCGGGATGGGATGGCGGGATGGCGAGCTGGCGGGCATTCAGGCAAATTGGCTTCGTTAGTCACCCGGCCACCAGTTTTACGAACAATGAATACCTGGAGATGTGTTGTTAGTTGGACTTTTAGGTCATTTGTGAATTAGTAGTGAGGTACTCAGGTAGTTCATTTTAACAGCTTATGTAAGCCGACTATAGGTTGGTTATGTCAGTATTACGTACGTGTTGTGATATTTTTAAGTACATAATAATTCGAAAGAAGATGTCCATTTTCAAATTTTTTAAACACGATTCTTCATTCGATGAAGAGTGAATTTCAGGGGCTCATGAATTATTTTGCTTGTGCTTTGTTTGAGTAACTATCTATCTCAATACAGTATGTAGGTAGTAGAGAATATAGGTATCCCTAAAATGGTCATCGAATATCAACCTGGCAATGCTATTTACCTATCCACCGGCCCCAATAAAGCTACATAAGCATAACAAGTCCGTTACATTACATGTACAAACATTTTCAAAAACAACAGTATCAAAATGCGTTACAAATCAACAACGCAATACCCATTAGCCACTCAATATAACTCAATAACGCGAGTCAATAACTGTTACACTCACCCTTCGCGTCGACAAAATGGCGTCCAATGACATCTTTTAATAATTCACAGGAATAAAGTTGAAAATCCAACGGAATATTATGTGAAATTAGAACTTCATTGTACATGGCACGATTGAACACAATAGCAAGGGTATATAGACGGTGTAAAATAACATTTTGAATAAATCTTTTTGTAGGGGGCGCCATAATAGGTGTTACGAGCTCTCGCAGCGAGTGACGCACCCTCGTCGAGGAAATCAAAATGTTGGGTTTGGGCTTAGGAGCGGAGTGGACAACTAACAGATTTTATTTTGGTTATGATATTTTCACACGATACGATATTCCTTGCCAATTTTCTTCTAAAAAAACGTTAGGTACTAATATTTTGTGAAAGTACATCACTCTGTCTGGTTTTCACGCCAAAACTATTGAACTGATTTGGTATCTACACAGAGAAGTCTAGATCCAAAGAAATAATATAGGCTACTTTTTATCCGGTTGCGGAAAGTGGTTCCCCTCGTTAAAAACTTCGATTATCAACCATCAAAATTAATAATAGGTAGTAGACTAGCTCGTATTCTTCAGAAAGTTCCTGAGATCCAATCTTAAAAAAAAGAAAGCCATCCCAATAATACGATATCTAACATCCTCGACGTTCATATATTCCTTTAAACAAGCCGCCACGTCCCACAAGCTCTCCAGTACTCGAAGCAACGCGAACTCACAAACGAAGTTACACAGTCAAGTAGGTAACGAGTGGCTCTCGCGCATTGTACCCAGTTGTAATGCACTCAGGCACAATGCACGCATAGCTTACCATACCACTACATACAAACCTCAAGGGAAAACCATCCTTCAGTTTTCATACACAACGGTGAAAATCCCATGTGCGTTCGAAGCCAACAATCGCCCGTGTTGCCAACTGTACACAGTGTAATTCGCGTAACGCAGTTACCGACCGAACTCCGTGCATGCTAATGCTTAAAAAAAAAGAAATTAAAAAAGTCCGGCCAGACTCGGTACGTCTGTAAACCGAATTGGCGGGCTTTTCATTCGTTTTTCCGTGTGGGATGCACGGATTTTAACGATCTGTGAAAGTCTGTTTTATTTTGGGGACTCTGTAAACTGAAAAGGATTTGTAATGAGATGATGTGAATGATAAATTCTTTGTACTTCATTCGGAATGTTATTCACTTGATTACTTTGTAATCTGTAATCTTAATAATGGTCAGGATTTCCAAGTTGTTCTGTTACCAACGTAAGTAGATTAACGGTAACATAGGTACGCAGTAACCATGAAAAAAGCCAGTTTCAATACACAAATCACTTCAAATTACACTCTTCTCCATCACACCACAAACTATTGATACACATATAATACCACGAACTTAACAAAATAAACGCCTTAAATTTCACACCCAAACCGAGATATTTATCAAATTATATTATACAATACTTCTGAATAAAAGGTATCTTGTTGCGGATTATTTCTTTGCCTGTAACTTGAACTCATTCTATAAGAATACAAATTTCTTTATACACCTCTTTGAGTTAAAACTCCTTAGATTTTTACGTTGTAATGTTGGTACGAAGGTCTTTATGACAGCAATATTAAGTTGGTAATAAATAGGTTTTTTATAGCACAGCGTATGTTACAGTAATTTTGCCTTGTAGGTTTTAATAGGGTGTCGTTTGCGAGGCAAATCCGATTAGAGTGTAGTGTTACACACGAGACGAAACCGCAAATCTGGTTTATTTTATAATAGAAATAGTTGTGCAGGAATAAAGGTATTATGGGCAGTTCGTAATTTAATTTAGGGCGTACAAAGCTTCCCAAAATTTTGACCATATGCGACAATAACATAGTTAAACTTGGCTATGTGACATTGCCATCAAATCTTGCCTCCGAATAAAAGTCATCAGTTCATTTGCAGTTTATACAAAGCCTTTGCTTATTTCCTCCGACAAGCACATAATATGTACTTACATATGAGTTTCTGAAATGACATTTCTTTGTGGAAATAAAGAATTTTTCATGATCAAATCGTAGCCTAAAGATTACCTAAAAGCGAGCCCTTCTTTCCCATTTTCAGTCATATCAAAGCCCAGATTTCTCTTCCTATCTGACTATAGGTACATAGAAACATCTCCAATAAGTACATAAGGGGAGGTGGTAGTGTCAAATAATTATTAATCAGGCGGAGAGCGCACGCCCCCTGGCGGCGTCACGCATTAACATGACAATCGCACGATCTGTCCCTTGGTGCTGTAGAGTGACTGTGTGTGAGCGTGTTTGTGGACTGTCTACAAAAATATGCCAGGAATTCAGTGAAATGGAGATTTTGGATTGACAATGGTGGTAGAGTTTGGTGGCACAGAAAAGTGTCAAGGATTGGAAACTTAAAAACAAACCAGCATGTTTGCATTGCTAGCTCGGAACTTCTTCCCCATAGCTTCCTAGTTAAAATATAGCGTATGCTACCTGGGGATAGAGTGTTTAAATCGCTTCTATAGTTTCGAAGCCTTTATGAATTTTGTTTTTTTTTATACTCTATATTACACTATGTAATTAAGTGGATTTATTGATCAGATACATAAAGAAACCTAGGTTGGTTTCAAGAACTTAGGATGTACATAATTAAATCAACTTGCGCTGCGGAACTATAACATTCATTGATCGAAAAGATCCATAGATGATAGAATAAAATCCCTCATTTCCCCAGGAAAAGTCTCTCTTACATACAGGATTATAGCCACACGAATTATGTATTCACAATGAATAGATACGGCACAATGTAGCATTACGCCGCAGTCGCCATGTTGATCGCCCGCTGCGTTACCGCTGCGTGCCGCCTGCGTGTGGATGGAGAATTTCATTTGTCACTTTTTAAAGTGGGTGTGACATAATGGGTGTTAAAACATAAGGTTAAAATATTAAACAAATGTGTGTTAAAAAAATAATGCGAACATTTGAAATATTAACTCTGATTCAGTTCACGACAAAGATTGAAATTGAAATAAATCTCATGCCATATTTTTTGACTTACTTCCATCAAATTAAATGTAGGTAGTATAATCGAACTTTAGCCTGTAAATAAGCCCCATTATAAGAACTATGTAACCTAGGTACAAGTTTCTTTTTTTTTCAATTACCTAATGTAAATATTTTGTGAATAAATTTTACGATTTTAAATCTTGAAAGTAGAAAAATGGAAATGGTACTCGATAGACTACTAATACTCGATGGACCTACTGTTTCTCACCTGGCCTTAAGATCCATGGACGCAGTAGATGATTAAATTTTAATCATTAAAAAAAAGGGTTTCTTTTTTTCAATAAGACTCTTTTTAAAACACTTAAGACAGATTTAATTTAAAAGTATTTAGCAAAAAGGTAACATTACAACCAAATCTTGATGCAATCAGCGACTAACCAACAAAGGACCCAATTTCAATAATTCCTCTCAGAAATCACACAAAGGCTTTTGAAAATGTTCTTTTTTTATTACTATTCGAGAGATAAGATTGTCTGTCCTACAGATAGGTACAATCTCCCCTTATATACAGGGTGCGAGGGTTGAGAGACGTGACGACGCATCCTGTCACCTCCTCTCAGGAGGGTGACCGTGGAAATACAGGCTGATGAATTTTGGAAAATGTGATTTTTGCATTTTTAGCTGAAAAAACAATAAGTGGGTACATAAATGCTGAATCCTTCTCCGTGTGAGAGGAAGCCTGTGCCCAGTAGTGGGACGATAAAAAGGCAGCAACTGTAACATGAATGGTCCAAAGCTGTCAATATAAAGTAAAGATCATAAAAAAGTCCTCTTAACTGTAATTTAAGATGTACCATACAAAACTTTAAATACCTGCTAACGCTACAGAAAACCAATATTTTGTTCCTGATCAGCAGTTACAGTACGGAAAATTATCTAACATTCATCTTATGCAGAAATCTAATCCACAACTCTGCATCATGACTACCTACATAATCTGCTAACTTGCCTACTAAGGATATTGACATTAGCCCCATACAATTAATGGCAAATTCCAATCTCTGGTCAACTAAACAACAGATAAAATATTGGGAAAGACCGTCAGACATGGATGTGCAATCACCCTTGTTACCTTAACGCACTATAGATCGGTGCTCAAGTTGTAAAGTTATCTGCAATCGGCACGGAACATATTGTCGGGTCACGTTCTCAAGTCTTTATAAAGGAGCAGTTTTTTGACAATAATAATTATAAGCAGGGCTAAGCTGCCACTGTGTGCGAAATGGAGGGCATACATAGGCGCTTATTAAGTATCTGAAAAGATGAAAAATATATGAAATAAAAAATCGGTAAAAAAACTTTTAAGTCAAACGGTTTTATCTTATGTGCACTGAAAACTAGAAAATAAAAAAATAGTTACTTACCTGTCAACCTACGTAGGTGGTCTTGGTCATATTAGACTAAAATAAAAACGTGGGGCCCATTAACTGTTGCTGTAGTACTTTCTTCTAGAGGTATAATAGGTGTGGATTGCATCAACTTACTATAATCGTAACTGGAGATTTTGACAATCAATAATCAGCCGTAGCGGCTTCACCAGCGAACGCCGAGCTCATGATCTACCAAAGTATAAAGATATGCTTTGCCATAGGTAGGATTTCAGAGGGGCCCCACGTTTTTATTTTAGTCTAATATGACCAAGACCACCTACGTAGGTTGACAGGTAAGTAACTATTTTTTTATTTTCTAGTTTTCAGTGCACATAAGATAAAACCGTTTGACTTAAAAGTTTTTTTACCGATTTTTTATTTTCTAGTTTTTAGTATTTAATGAAAATGCCTACCGAATATTCCTCATTGTATCTAATTCATTTAGTGCATTATTATTACATGGTCTCTTACCTGATAATTTATTACAATCTAATTTTAAAAAAATAGAAATACTAAATTGGACCCAAGAATAAAACAAACGGGATGAGCTAAATAAAACCGTTTAAAAATTGTTATCAGCCATTTGGTAGCGGCGGCCATCTTAGATTTCAATTTTGCATAGTAAATTATATTCTACTTGTTGAGACCTTTCATTTGATACCCATGTTGATGGGATTGATAAAACCTAAGTTATCCGCCATTTAGTAGAGGCCGCCATCTTAGATTTGAATTTTATATAGTACATTGTATTCTACTGGTTGAGCACTTTCATTTGATACCCACATTGACGGGATTGATAAAACCTACGTTATCCGCCATTTTGTACCGGCGGCCATCTTGGATTTGCAATGTTATTGATATTACTATATTGTATTGTCATCGGAAATAAAGGTGTGTACCAAATTTCAGATCAATCTGACTACAGGAAGGCACTGAAATTTCAATTTCTAAATTTGACCCAAGAATGAATAAATAATAAATAAAACAAACGGGGTGAGCTAAATAAAACCGTTTAATAAAAAAGAAATATACAAGACCTAAACGAAAATTCCTTTAGTTGTGTGATTATGAGCACGAAACAAACTAACATAATAATGTGCCTATACAATAAGCGATCTAATTCAGAACCTGCTTCATTTTCAATTAAGTACCCAAAGTCTAGTCTTAAACAAATACCAAAGTCTACAAGCTACCTTAAAACTTCAAGCCACAAAGCTAAGCATCGTTATAAATTCTCCCACAAACAGCTATAGAATTAACTGCATATTACAAAGCACTTCGCGATTCACTCCAACATTATTATACTACCTCTTCAGCCGCATTGTAAAATAACAAACGCAGCGATAATAACACGCATGCGCGAATCATTGCTCCTGACATTACTTCAGGCGCCTTAGTGTAAAGCCGAGTTTATATAGTGAAACTAGTGGCGTGGTTTCTCAACACTAGTTTCATAAACACCTTATAGATAGATAGATCATTTTAAGCATCAAGTTTCATATATCATCATCATCTGCCGACCGTTTTCCCAACTACGTTGGGTCGGTTTCAGTCTAAAATCTCTATCAAAAATGTTCAGTTTAACGTGATCTCCGAAAAACAGTCATTGGGGTCCAAGATATACTTGTACTTGAAAGTCAACATCCACATTTAGTTTCACAATGCATGCGTTAATTTCGTGAAACTAAACTAATTTCGCGTGATGCGCAATTTTTTGATAAAACTACTTACTGGCATGCAACAAGCTTAGATGTTGTCGTATCCATGGTTACGTACAGCGATGATGTTAATTTCACGACACTATTATTTTTAACGCAAACTAGTACTGCAACTACATAGTTTAAAGTCATTTCTTGATGCACGCCACCAGTCTCGCAATCTAAATCCATCTTTATTGAAAATCAATTTTATCCTTTGAAAGGTAGTCTGGAGGCAGACTGGCCGTCACAATAAGCATGGCTGCCACGGCTGGCCTTTCCACGTCGTTAGCAGCCGTGACTGGACGATTCTGCATGTCCTCTCGCTAACCATTAGCGTGAATATAGTTGTTGTACGCGGCGGGACGTGACGTCGTCGGTTATGCGAAGAGGCTGTACGTGAGTTATTAGATTTGTTAGTGTCTTAGGTATTGATAGTGTTATATTACAGCAATTAGAAAATTACTTACCTATGTATACATACATAATATATTATGTATGTATTCATTATATTTAAAAAATAGTAAGTTTTAATATTGGAAATATTTTTTAATTCAGGTTTCTGTTCAAAACTCAATCTAATATTGAACTTATTACTCTAACGTTAGAATCAATTCACCAAAATACCTACCGTCTTACCACAAAAACTTTTAAACGTCAGTTTAAGACTTGTCTAAAAAAATGTCAGATTATGACGTTGAAATAAGGTCCAATTTGCAGCCACACTTTTTTTAGACAAATGTAAGACACATGTTTAAGTTTTTGTAGTAAGACCACTAATGTGTGGCTTTTTACTCGAATCTTGAATACTAAATAACAACAGTTTCCCACGTATTGCATAAAAGAAAAGCTCAAAAGAAATACATCCTCAAAAACCCATCTTGTTTCCATTATTGTTAACATGTCGTAACACCAATATGTTGCTGACATTATCCTCTTCGAGAGCTGAGTGCCTTCCGTCTCGAACCTCACTTAATTTGTTTTTAAATAAAACCTGCACGCCCATACACTCCTTGTGTACTTAAAACAAAAAAGGTTTTATTCAATAAACATCGATCCTTTTTACAATCGACTGATGGACTAGTTTGCTATCTTATGTTGTTTACAAATTATTGATAAGTTGCGGATACTAAGTGGATTTGGTTTAGTTGATTTTTGAACGATTAGTTAATCTGAAAAAAGATAACTGGCTAGACTACAGTATGAAGTGATTAATAGGTACTTGAATATTCAGAATTATGTATACTTAATAATATTATGAACCCAAAGATAAGCTAGAATCAGTTAGTTCAGTTAGAAAAAGTTAACCTTAGTTTGAAACTCTTAACTGTATTATTTCTTAGTCAACTCATTACCTATGCAATTGTATATAGCTACGTAATAATCAATATACATTTCAGCTAAGCCTAAGACAAATCCTACCTTAAAGGTTAAATAAATATGTTTTCAATTAAAGTGGGTAGACATTAAAAACTTTCTTCTATGTAAACAAGCAATTAGCGAGGAAACGAGACGGCGTAACCTACTTCCAGTGAGTGTAAACAAGACAACAAATCAATGCAACGATCGAACATCGCTAATGAGATAGTGAACGCACTTTGACAGATTGTTACAATAAAGTATCTTCAGAAGTTCCACTCCCTCTTTACGAATAGAAAAACTGACGTGCTATATACAACCCTTAATTTCTTGATACTCGGGGAATCGTACAAAAGGAAACAAAGAAAATTCCAATCATTCTCATTGTTAGACTAAAATTGCAATTATGTAATTTCCATTACTAGAGTGGGAAGAAATCCTTTCTCTGAACACTATCTGAAGAATTCAAAATGCAGTGATATCTACGTATGTAAATACTTAATTACCTTAATACGTAGATATGGAAGCACATGTAAGTCTTTCAGCGAAAGGATGCTCTTTAAAATCTATCTCAGGGCACTGTCACTGTCATTCTTTCAACTGTCTTGACAAAGATGAACCACAGATCACATTGTTTTTTACATACCTATGTTTAAAGATAAAGTTCAAAACGAACTAAACCTTCTGCGTCTTACTTTCTCATCCCCACTCAACCAGCCCGCGTGATATCCGTTCGCTTGGAAAAAACTGATAAAAATGATAAGACCGCGCCATTCGTGGCCACTAGAGTAAATTACGAGACCTTTGAGCTTATCACGACATCTGTAACCGAAGTGTAGTGTTCCTCCATACTTTGAATCATACACACGTAACGTAGAAAAGTAATAAATACCTATAATGGGTGCGAGAAATCTTAAAGTGTTACAAGTGATCTCTGGATGGCAAGCGGTAGAGTTGATACTAAAATGTGTGTTTGTGGGAATCTGGCAAATTATAGAGATTTCTGTGAAAGGGCTGTGGAAAGGAGCAAGGAGGAAAGTGAAGGATACTCCGCCGGTTGAACTGACCATAGACTCGTCTGTTGGAACTCATTGTTATATTAAAGTTATGGTGAGTTTGTATTTTGAATATGGAAATTGGAATGGTTTGATGCCGGCATTTTTGTGGTTTTATTTTAATTCCGTTTTTAAAAACAACAATTGAATTAATCAAGTTAAATGATGATGGGCTGGAACTGGAAGGACTTGGATAGACAAACACTCATAGGGCTTAAATCTGACTTGGGTGTGTGTAGCTCTCGAGACGACTTCTTTAAACCATTTCAGAAATCATATGCATCTAAGAAAACTCCTTGTTTATTTAGGGTCTATGTGGTGGCCATAGCAAAACAATGACCTAAGATAAGAAAACTGATGATAGCACAATAGTGGATACGAGAAACTATGTGAATTAGGAACTTACTAATTGTAACCTATAATAAACAAATTGATATGGACTGTATCAAATAGCCAATGACCTTAATTATTGTGTTCTCAGATAAAAATAATAATAAATTAATTTATAATGTAACAATTAAAGTTATCAGTTAGTAAACAAGTTGCCTGCATAATAATGAAAGTAGGTACCTAACAATAATTAAGTAAGTACCCTCATTGTTTGAGTTTTTCAACAGATTGACTAGTAAGTCTCGAAAGATCAATGCGCGTTATTAGTTTTACAAGGGATATTGATGAACAAATATTATTGATTATATTTCATCATCATGTCAGCCACAGGACACCCACTGCTAAATATGGACTTCCACCATTGATTTCCAAAGGGATCCGTTGGAAGTTTTGGAAGCAGCCTGGCTACGTCCAGCGCCTACCCGCGACCAGATTTCAGATCTAAACACTTCGTTGGTCTCCGCCCTTTCTCTTTCATTTGTACACCTGATTCATGATAGTAGCCTAAAATATGGACATTATAATTCGGCAATAAGGTTGACCACCCGTACAAAACCATAGTTAAAACAAGGAGACACTGAAATTATTCAACCAATAGGGTTAGCCATACAAAGCACTGGTACTCAGCTACATCCGCTTAGACTGGAAGCCGACCCCAACATAGTTGCGAAAAGGCTCGGAAGATGATGATGAGGGTTAGCCATACATTATCGATCTTTTCTTTTACCTCCGTGAGTAAAAACGTGCTATGCTGAGTATTATTATCTTAAGCCGATGTTATGATGATGGTTTTTAATTACTGGAAGTGCATAAATAATGTCGTATGACTCAATCGTATCGGTCAGAAAAACTTTCCTGATAATTCAGATCGCATTCGCCAATCTAGATATGACTCGTGAAATTCTTTGAATGAATAAGCTACGTTATAATGCACACGTGCAATATATTGTGCATGAGCATTGGGCATGTCTCATCATCTCCTGAGCTTTTTCCCAACTATGTTGGAGTCGGCTTCCAGTCTCACTGGATGCAGCTAAGTACCAGTGTTTTACAAGGAACTGATTAGCTGAAATGACTGAAAGAAGAAAGGTCTTAATACGGTCCATGTTAGGATATGTAAAGCCGTTATTTTCTTTACAAAAGGAGTACAACCGGGATCTTTAAATTAAGGAGTAAAACTTTCTTTTTCTACTTCCAGGGCGTGAAATACCACTACGTGGAAACCGGCCCAAGAACAGGCCAGAAAGTCCTAATCCTCAAAGATGCACCCGATTCCGGCAACTTATGGGGACCTAACTGGGCGAACGCGGTTAGAAGACTAGCAGAAACCGATCACCATGTGATGACCCTGGATTTGAGGGGGACAGGAGGCAGCGAGGGGGGGTCGAGGAGTGAGCTGTCTCCGCCGAGGGCCGTGGAGGAGTTATCAGCGTTGTTGAAGGCGCTTGGAGTGACGGAGAATAGACCGGCTGTTGTAATCGGGTTTGGAGTTGGCGGGATGCTTGCGTGGTGAGAATTTGTGTAAAATTTTTATTAATTAAGTAAAATGTGCATAACATTTTTGTAATAACTAAAGCCGTGTAAGTGCAGATAAGTATTAAAATAACTTACATACATTATCTATAGACTTTTTGAAAATTTTAACCTTGTTATTACAAGCGACTAATTTATATTGCTTGACAACAACGATAAACTTTCAATGTGTTATCACATTCAAAAACATGCCATTTTCAAAATTTCTGAAGTAGGCACACTTACGTAAGTATTAAATTATCTCGACAACTGAAAAAAACTTCCAGAAATAAGTACTTGAGAACGGTCATGTCACAAGTCCAAAAGTTGTGCAATCTGCAAAACACGATTTCAAAAATAAAATAGAAAACCTTTTGCAGTTAAATATTTTTACTGAAAATTATTTTAACTTTTGGTATATAGAAGTCGTATTTAGGATAGAATTTAATAGGTACAATTAAATACAAACACATTTCCCTTCATTTTCTTTTTTGGTCAAAATATGACGAAATTCAAACTCCGTTCATGCAGTTTTTTGACCTTTGTAACAAACAGCAATAAACTCTGTACTTTGAAGCAATAAATAAGTACAATAAATCCTTAAATTAATAAATGCCGAACTTATCTGATACGGCAGTAAATGAGCACAATTGGTCTACCATGCGTCTACGCATACAACGGAAATCATCGTACGATTCTATTTTTACCAATCATTTGTTTTGACAGCGTTATGACTCACAGTGTCCTTTGGACTTGTGACTGCTCTTAAAATAAATAATTGATTAGACTTTAAACTTGTAAATACTTACATAGGTGCGTGAGTTCCTAATTCACGAATGTAGCTAAGTACATATGTAACTTTAACGAATATGTGAATCAGTAATTCAGGGAAACCGTGTCATCTTTATTAAGGAAGTTTAGTATGAATTTTCCGTTTAGTATGAATTTTCACATTTAATTTTCAAAGTAATCAGTTGTTTTACAAAAAACTGAAGTTTATACTGTCGGTGAGTTTAAGCCTTCGTATAGGTTTACTAGGCTTCCCAGCCTAATTCTTGGGAGAAATCAGTTAAATTATAAATCTGTTTAGTATTTACTGACGTATAAAATGTCGTACAACAGGCCACAGGTCATGTTTAATTGAAAGATAGACGCAATGACGCTTATCTAACTACGACTTTCGTTGTTATGTCACGACAAACTACTAATAATTTCTGATAAAGTGCATGTTTTGTTGCACTATCATCTTAGGAGATAAGCAGTGCGTTACCAAAGGAGTTATGAATAGATATAATAGAATGTTCTCTGAGAAAGTTATAAAATTATTTCGTAGATTTAGGCAGTCCATGGTTCATGACACAGGATCAGACGTTATAAAATAACGTACTGTCTGGTACTCTGGCTCTTTAGTCAATATACTTACATACATAAGGTATTAGAAAGTCTCAAGCGAAGAGATACATCATCAGGTACTGAGTTGACCACAACATGCAGCATATATTACAGCGCACCTGAATATGCACTTATATATGAATATTGTCTGAGACCTTAGTTGTTTAGGTACTGCACCATAGTAGCACCTATTTAAACAATTGAAACCTCTGTTCCAGGTACCTTGTGCACTCTCGTGGCCCACTGATCAGCAAGTTCGCAGTCATCAACGCTCCACATCCGAATCTCTACTGGCAGTTCCCGCCGGCCGCTTTCTGTCATCGAGTTTTACATTTTATACAGGTTTGTATTTTAAGTCTTCAAAAAACTTGAAGGTTCTTTATTAATACTGGCCTTTTTTGGAAACCATCTTATTGCAACTCTTGCAGGCTTAAAAGATTTTCAAATCCTTTTGAAAACTTATCCAACAACTTTCTTTGGAAACGTGGAGAAAGAAAAAGCAGTCCCAATGATCGATCGTTGCTGCTGTGATGCCCATAAATTAATATCAAGCTTGTCCCTAACATTTTAGACCCTAACTAACACAACCTATTCTCCCATATCCTCTTCTATCTTTGCAGATGCCATTGAATATTAACCCATTGTACTTGCTTCAGTGGCCGCACTTCCCGGAGCGCTGGTTCGCGGAGGGAGAGCTGAACGACTGTGATGGACGCTGGGCCAGCTCGAGGGCCTGTGATTGGACTGGCGCACTTAATTATGTTAGAGGTAAGATCGTAGACTTAGACTATAGTACGAATGTTCGTGAATTAACGTGGCCTTAGAACAAAGGACGAAAGAAGGGTTCAGCGGATCAGTAAATCAGAGACTTCCTCAGCAAGATGAGACATTGATGATTCAGATCCTACGGCTTGCAAACTTATTTTTTTTTATTACTAAATGGCTGTACTGATTACTAATCTGACTCATGTACTTTGATCGAATCTATTAAGAATGAACTTCGGCCTACAGTCTGAGCAGTTAGTCGTATAATTAGTAATAGTTGGATATGTATAATTCTCAATTTATTGTGACCTAGGTTAACATATTATGGCAGCAGGTAATAATTAGTAATAAGCTACAGACAGGTACAGTTACACCATGTTTAAACGTGACTTCCTGTGACTTGTGCAATTCTTTTCGAAAAATCTGCTTCTGGAAAATTACCAAAGCACTATTCTTATACCGAAACATTCTACTTCCATCTTTTCACCCTTCTTACCCAGCTGTCTTACCAAGCTACAAAGCTGTCGTAGATAACTCATTCGGATTCTCCCCGGAACCCAAATGCTAGACACATTTGCTATAGACCATTATAAAAGTCTAATAAAACTCCTTCACAATTCCAGGAGCAGCATGGTGGCAAGTAAGACCAGGTCTCCGCACCTCAGCGCCAGCATTACTGGTAGGCGACAAGGACAGTGCTGGCCAGCTGGTGGCGAGCGCCCAGCATTGCACCACGTCGACTCTGCGGCTGGTGACGAAGCCTGAGCCGAATAGCAAGGAGTTAGCTGTGGTGCTGCTGGATTTTCTTATATGTAAGTTTTCAATTAATTGTAGTTGGTGGTATTTGCTTATTATGCAAAGAATTTTCACGGATACGTTCTAAACAGCAAGCAACTTAAATCTTGATTGCTGATCACCCATGGTGGATTTCTTATTTCCGAAATGAGTCTTAGGTCGTATTTCAACAAGAGCCCGATTCTCCTAAGTTAATAATGCCAAAATCGAATCGCAATATGATCGCAATAGCAGTTTTAACCATATCGGGCATTCTGCTACTAATATAAGACCAATCGTATTCCAACGACATTCGATTGGTTTGCGATTGGTCTGCTATTTTGGTGATTTTGGTCTATATGGTAGTTTGCTCTACAATCATATTGCAATAGTTAATCATTTGCAGACAAAATGATTCTTATTGAATGACAGAAAAGGATAAAAACGTTTATTTTACACATACGTTTCAATCGTTATCGAGTCGGGATTAGATCGCAGTCGAACGTGAATCGTAGGTATGTTGCTTAAGTAAAATTAGGAGAATCGGGCCCCAGTTCTGCTGTCTGACAAGCTTCATTATTTCCACATAATAATAAAGCTATTTCAATTTTCTATTCCAGCCAAAGAAAAATTAATAGAAGAAGTACCAAGAGGCCTAATGGGTCGTATGTTTGGCGCAGTCGCCGACAGAGGGCGCGAACTCACGGCTAGGTTGGTACTACCGCCAACACAAGCCTGATAAATGTGAGACTACCCTCAAAAGGGAGTTTGGAAAATGTTTTGTTTGAATTGTGAAGTAAATGGAAGTGAAATTGATGTTTCGGTGTAAATAAAAATTTAAACAATGAGTGAGATGTGAAAAGATGTTCATTGTGCAATTTTGACAGTTTATAATTAATCAAAAATACAAAAAGTACATGAGGCTGAATATTCTGTTGAAATTGCACCAAGATGTCCAGTGATGTGTGTTCTATTTTTAAATGTATTATGTAAAGGATTGCTCAAATATTTTCATAAATAGCATGCAGATTTCTGTGCCATAGACATAGTTATAGTAAGGCCGATTTTCACCGATAACATAAACGTCCGTTTTTCTTAAAACAACTCATGATTAATTTTGTAAACAGTTGTTTTAAGAGAACTTATGCTTGTGTTGTCGGTGAATTTGCGCCTAACAGTAGGTCTATAATTTTACTATATCTAGATTATACATAAATATGTAAAAATATCCTTCATGTAACCGGATTGTAGTGTAGTTTAATGATTGATAAGTAAGTATAAAGTCCAATAATCAATTAATTCCTTAGTGATTAGACAATTTGTATGTATATGTAGTAGTATCTGTTGTTTTAGCTTTAATAGGATGTTCTTTGTGTAAATATTTATTTTTTAAGCATGTTTTATAATCGCGACATTTAACTGTTTTGTTATGCCTTAATTTTTGAACCTACTTTATACAAGATAAGGATTAGTAGGTATCGAAAAATTTGTATGAAGATAAATTAATATTTGTCAGTTTTTTGCGTTTTTATATTTATGACTTGTTGCATAAATATTAAAAATGTTGTATTCTATATTCTTACCATAAACTCAATTGGAATGGCTGTATGATTAAATAAATAATTTGGTCTGAAGCATGTTCACTTCGTTACCAATGCCTGTGTTATGTTTAAGAATTTATTTAAAGTGGAATTAAAATAATTTTTGTATTTTTTTTAAATGCTTGTATTATTTCCGTAAACATGGTTGTAGGTTAGGTTAGGTTAGGTAAAATGTACGAAAAGAAAATACAGGAACAAGTGCAAACGCCTCTTTAATACGCAATATGCTCCACAAAAAGCTAACCATTCATAAATTTTTCGCTATCATATATAATATTCACAAATCTCATATTATAATATATAATAATATTATATAGAGCGACCTACAGTCACTGGGCGTAACTCGCCTAATAAGGAAGATTTTATATCACAATAGCTGTTTAGACAATTTTACTACAGAATATATCTACATAGAAATGTTGTGACAAATAAGACTATATTTACATAAAGAGAAGAAAAACTACAGCCATAGTTATTAACAAAAAGACGAGAATATACGTACTGTCGAAAGCACATCGAGCTGCTACGATCCGTCAAAGTTCGTCAATTTTACAAATTGTTGTAGCTTGAAGCGACCGTGCGTATTTTATTTATAAATGCAATTACAAATTATTCAGTAAACCTTCTATCACAAAAATGAAAAAAACGTAAGAGATTTTTTTACAGAATTTTCAATGAAACGTAATATACATTAATAACTAATAGAGTGTCGTCTCATTTGTCACAACTACATAGAAGCCAAAACAGTTAGGCCTGACATTCATTAGGCACGAATCCTTTACAAGTGTGACATGAAACAAAAATAATTCTTAAAGGGGTCAAAACTTTAATTTTTCGACACTACGCAGTCATTGGAATTTTGTAAGTCTCCACCACACCACGGGACCATAGAGTCCCGAATTTGTCGAAGGTAAACGTGAGTCGAAGCCAACACGCTGAATCTCTTGAAACAACTTTGATTAAATGGTCGCGCCGAAAGAGATTGATCCCCAAAAGAATTGCTTTCATTGTAGTCACACTTTTCACGCTGATCAATGAGGGTTTTCTAAAATGGCAATCCACGAGGTGGCAGCACCGAGTCGTCAGGTCAGATAACTGTCAAAGTGCTTATCTTTACTATGAATAGTGAACGATTTTAGTGTTTTTTTTATTTTATAATTAAAGCACTGCATTATTGTTTTACTATTGCGGTTGAGTAAATAAAAAAAACTAAATCATATTGTGTTAACAAATTTTTCAACAAGCTTTTCCTTAGTACCAGTGACTTTTGCACCCTCTCTCTTAGCTCAATTTTTAGTTCGGAAACCTTATTCTGACCGTAGTCCATAATAAAATCAATAACACTTCCAATATAACAGAATTTCAATAAACAATAAGTTCGGCACCTACAATTCCATACTATTTGACAGCTGTTTGGACCAGACGCATACGTGGCGCCACCCGGTGGCAGAAAAAATTTCAAAAACCCTCATTGATCTTATCCTTCTCTAGGCTGTACAAAAATGAGATGGGGTTTGATCCTAAATGACTTATCGTTTTGGGGTGAATTTGCAACTCTTGCCATAAAAATTTCACTGGGCACCTTAAGAACTTCTTAGCAAAATAAGTATTTTTACTGGGCTACTTTATCTTTCAATACACACGAATGTTGGTATTGATATTTGGATATTGCTTCTTCATCCCCGAAAACTAAAATTGCTTTTGGTTCTGGAAATAGTTGAATTTAACAGATGCCATTTTTGAGACCAAAGGTTTTAAAGAATAGGTTACGCCAAAATAGTGGCAGTATCTCTTGGCTTGGTATCTCCTTCCAAAAAAAAGTTTTCAAGCAATAGCTATTTTCAAATTTCCTAGATATTTCCTTAGTCAAAGTTCCAAATTCACCCCTCACAACTTAGTGGACTAGACATAAGGCGGGTGGTATATTCAGTCAGTTTTCATGATAAAATTTTGAGTTCATTAAGTACGAAACACTATGGTGAATTCTTATGGGATTTTGGCACATTATTATTATTATTTGTACCATGCTTTCTTTTTTACATGACAGTTGAATTTTGAATAAAGTTATTCCAAGTAGTTCGATGACTAGATAAAAAATATAGGCTACAACGTAATGAAAGGATCGAATATCCTTCCCATAGTAAAATGGTTTATGTTTCATTTTGTACCGAACAATATCGCTTAAACTCAAAATGGATATAAAACTTGGATTTCTTAATACCGGCTCACATTTATCTGTCCTTTTTATAGTGCAGCCTAAAAACGTAACTAAAATGCAAGATGGAACGGAGCAGAGAAGATTGTAAGTAACCCACTGCGTAGTTTCACTGGGCGGATAAACTCTATTAGTTATTTTAATATTTCCTTGTAAAGTTTGGGTCTAATCGAAGTTATACAAATGCAATATTCATGGCAGTGTACCAACATAACATAAAATAAGAAAGCATGGCACAACATACAATCATTTTATATTTACGTATTTAAACTCAAGCATACTTCACACAACACAGAAGCTTTACCTCGCTACTCAGACTGTTTTAAACTTAATAATAAATAACTATACAGTTTAACATATACAACTTAAATGCTAATGCAAAATTATACACAAATATCTGCTTGCATGTACTGATTAAAATTGCATTCAAGGTCATATACTCTTAATTCGACGTCATATCTTCTTAATTCAAGGTGATGACTTCTTAAATTCAATATCATACAAAATGTATTCGATTAATTTGTGACAGAAACATGTGTTACAATAAAGTTAAGCAGAGTATGTTCAACAGTAAATCATTTATTGTGAATATTTTCATTTACTGTAAAAAAAATATTATGTTTTTAATCAGTATTGCAAGCAAATCGTAAATGGCACATACTGGCTGTCAAAAAACGTTAGTTACGTAAAATTTACTATCATTTCAGTCACTCTAAGATCTCTTGGGGGTAAGCAGAAGTGCCATACTTCTGGCAACCATATCAATCTTTTTCAATGTGTATGCGATAAGTGTTTTTGAAATAAACTCAAAAAAGCCATTTGAAAAAGAAAGATAAAATACTTTTCATTTCTATACATTAGTACAATTTTCAACCACGTCAGTTTCTAGCACACACTATTATAAACTGTTAATAAAAGTCTAATAGCTGCTCATATAATCTGTACGCATAAACAACAGTTTCTTCCAACGACAAAAGAGTCTTTACTTCAAAAAGTTCCAATCACTAAACGAAAGCTAGAAGAAACTACGTAAACTATGTATCAAAATGCTTTAAATGTCCCGGCTCTAGCTACACAGTAGTTTCTCCTTTCACTTCAATGTCCGACACTGCTTCGCTGACACAACTGTCACTGTCAGGTTTTAACGTGACATCACTATTTAGTGTCACGTCAAGTCCCGTATCTTTCCTCGGCGTCCTGTCTCGATCCCTCTCTCTACTTGTGATCTGAGTATATAACTCATCGATCTCACTTGCAAAGGACACAGGACTACTGTCCCTGTTTACTTCAGGACAGCTTAAAGCCGGCGTTGGAACGTATTTCCCTAACTTAGGATTACTTTTTATAGTTTTCCTCCACCCCGGGTCGTAGTTCACGTATTGACTTTCAATGTTTGAAACATCTTCGTTGCTGAAACTGATCTCGTTAGGACACATGGACGAAGGCGATGGGGCGTATAAGCCATGACTTCGGATACTAACTTCGGACATCTGGTAATTAGGGCAGTAAATATCGCTTTCGTTCTCAAAACCCTGCTCGCTGGCATTTGTACTGCAAGTTTCAAAATCATACGTCGTTTTCGCCATAAAGAACGTATCTTTATCATCGTCAATTTTCTCTTTGGATCCCTCCATATCTTGGGCTTGGAGAAGATTGTCCAGTTCTCCCGAACCAGCTTCTAAACGTTGAGGAGTACTTGATCTATTAATATCGTCAGAATTCATGGTACATTCTTCGGATATATCCTGAAGTGACTTGTCTACAACATTTTCTTTATCTTGCTTGCCTGGTTGTAGGTAGTCAATATACTGTCCAAAGCTTTCCGTGTCAGTAATTTCATTGGTTGAACATAAGGCACTGTGTGTTTCTTGGAATGACGTCATTTCTGAATGTGTGTTTAGAGTTTGATCAGAACAAGTATGGGGCATGGCTATTTCTGACGCTGAGCTGTATTCTAAGCTGCATTGTTGGGAAATAGTCCTCATTTCTGGTTGTTCACTCGCGTGGCTTTGCAAGCATTCTTCTGACACACTACTACGTTGTCCGTTGAAGTTTTTCGGCACATTAGCCTTCACAACTTGATGCTGTGGAACTAATGTTTCTGGAACATTTGTATAAATGTTCATAATCTGCGTTCGACTGGTTTTAGGGTCTTCGTTCTTGTTCCACGCTTTTTTGTCTGTTGAATAGTTTTTATAATTCTCTTTCGATTCGTCTTCTAGAAGATTCGGGTTTAAGACATTACGAGTCTCTTTGATACCGTTGTTAGATCTTTCTACGTGTATATTAGTGTTGTTGACTTTAGAACCTGCGTTTATGATGTTGGCAACACCATTATAGGCCTCTTTAGTTGGCAATGGCAGTGAGAAATGGGAGTCATTATCACAATCTCTCCTAGTCGGTAACTCTAGGCAATTCCTCTTCATATTCTGTCGTTGTTTCTTAAAGAATTTTTTGGCAACATTCATTTGATTTGGATTGTAGAATATTTCTGGTCCAACCGTCCCATTATCTGGGTATGTCATCATAGAATTGTTTGATCTATACTGCTGTCTATGCAAAACCACCAAATTTATATTCGGAGCTTTGCCATTGATATTTTTTAGCGTATCCTTCTGTAATGTTTGTCCGTTTAATTCTGCGGCTGCTTTGTACGTCCCACTGTTGTTAGTTTTAGAGTTTGTTCTGTTAGAACTTCGGCTGCCTGACAGAGATCTATTATCATTTGGAATCACAGGCTGTACGGGAGGCGTAGCAGTTTGTGTCGGCGGCAAATTCTGCTGATTAGCATCAAACACGCTTCTATTCCTACAACACTGCTTACTCTTCTGTAGGTAACAGTGCATCATAGACCATTGCGCTCTAACGTCGCTTCTTGCTATGCCGTAGAAGAATAGTATAAACGTGCCCAAGACTGTTGCACAAACGGCGTATATAATACTGCAGATATCTTCTTGGTATGGCAAATAGGCCGGTAATGGTCTATACACGGCTATAGCACCACAAGACCACACAGACATGTACAAACACATAACAATTACTTGAGCCCTTAATTGTATAATCGGGGTATGTTCTATATCCTCAACTTCTGAATCTAAGGTAGACTTCACACTCCTTCGTTCAGCTCTATCATTACTCTGAGGCTCCCACATTTCAAGGTCAACATTCTCCGTAGCTTGAGTCCCTTCAGATAGTTGCACGTTCATATTTCTTATCGTACACCGTATTAGCAAGAATAATATTAACAAGAACACTAATAAAATCCCACCGGGGACGAATAACGCACTTAAAGCTGGGGCCGTACTGAGGAAACATTGAGAGTACCCCGCATAGTCTTTTAAATTCACTGCACCTGATATTCCGCACACTATCAACGCTATACCCCAACCGACTAGGTATAAACCTAGTATAGGTTTCTGAACGGGGACATCCGGTGGTATTTCATCTTCTGGTGTCCTAACCGGACTGTGGCTTTTGGTCACCCACTTATACATATTACTGGCTGACACACACATCCAAAGCAGACACGATAAAGACAAATAATGGATGAGAAGACCAAGTATTTGACACAATTTCACGTCCTCAGTTTGGTAGATACCGAGGGTATACATGAAGCATAGTAGACCGATGGCTATCCATGTATTTATTAGAGCATGTTTGGTCTTCTTAGCCATTTGTATGGCTGGGTAGCACATGATATACGTCAGGGTGGCACAGCTAAGACAGCCAATAAGAATCAAGCTGCCAACGTAGACTGCCGGGTGGGATACCTTGAACCGGGCTCCATCGGTCCGGGCCCCGTAGATACCAGTCTCCACGTTTTGTAAGAGACCAACGTAAGCTAACTTGGTGCAGCTGATGATTATCATTTCTGATATGACGTGGGAGATTTTGCAGTCTGTAACGAGACAATTTTTGTGGTTAATTCATGTTGTAATTTCATCCTTACCTGTTCGTTACTTATTTGTTACGAAAAAAATAAGAAAACATTGGGAGAATTATATAAAAAGCATTCATGTAACTAGATGCGAAAACTAATGTAGTTGTAGATGACGACATAGTTTAGAGGCCGTCTATTCCTTATCAGTTGTACACATAATTTGTACAGCATAAAAAAGGACTCGATGTTTTACGTCTAGCTTCGTCTAGTTTTCTACATAACAGTGGCTTTGGAGTATAAAATATAGCAGAGCGAAGCATCGCCGTGACTTTCAAGTATATGATCATTTGACGACTCCCCATTTATTAAAAATTATCGGTGCCCTAAATCCTATCACTTGAAGAACACTTTAAAAACAATACTTACCCGAGGTGTTATCCTGCCAGCGCCTAGTGGCGGGGTCCCACACGGCGGCGCGTCCGTCGACGCCGCCCACGCCCCGCGCCCGCACCGTCGCTATCACCGGCTCCAGCAGCGAGCCGCGGAGAGATACGTCCCCTACAAATATAAGTAGAAGAATAAGCAAATGTTCAAAAGGACAGAACAAAAATTAGACCCACCCCAATCTTATTTGTGTCTTACGCGATCACATTAAATCAGAAATGAAAATGAAAGAAAAATGATCGTTTCCGAGCTATTGGCGGCCAGTCATGAAATTGGTGTTAAATGAAAACCCTTGTAATTAGAACTAACTTTAACCATAGGCATAATAATGCTGCTTCAGATTTGTGTATAAGCTAAGCCGCTCAATTATTCGCAGTCTTTGATTTTTACTTTATTATGAGCCTTTAAAAGACGTTAAATAATAATCGCTGGCCACTGTTAGCCCAGATTCCATAAAAAATCACCCAATGTCATTTAGCAAAAATGTAGGTGTTAGCCAAAAACAGCAATAAGCTTCTTTTTATCTTGACATGAAACCTGAAATCTTGAAACATGAAAAGCTATACTCACTCAACTGAAACCCAACAACCGGCGAAGTAATCTCAATATTCATATCTTCCCTCTTCGTACTTCTACCATAATAATCCTTGGTCCTATGCTGCGTCAGCCTCGCGTCCGTATCATCATCAGCTTCGGGTAAGAGAGGGAATAACGCCGCGTTCTCGTACACGGAGATCACCAGGTCTTGAGGGTGACTTTGTAAGAGAACGCCGGAGTCTGTCGTGCTGTATAGGAGGGATTGTGGTATCTGGAAATGAGGAGAAAGATGGTGGTAAGTAGATAAGGGAGTGTGTAGAAGGAGAAGATAAGAGTGAGTACATAAGGAGGAATACATTGAGACAGTACGTAGAAGAGAAAATTGTGGGATTACATAGAAGGAGTAAATAGGAGTACATAGGGGAGAGCAAAGAGTAGTACGTATGGAAGAACATAGGAGTAGTACATAGGAGTACATTGGGGAGAACAAAGGAGAAGTATATAGAGAGCACATAGGAGTAGTACATAGGGGAGCACATAGGAGTACATTGGGGAGAACATACAAGTAGTACATTGGAGAGAACAAATGAGTAGTACATAGCCCATAGGGGAGCAAATAGGAGTATACATACAAGTACACAAACAGTAACATTTTCTTTAAAGTATTGATCAAACAAAAAAAACTACTACATACCTGCACACTAGCATGTATAAGCGCATCAGTGACAGTGAGCAGCGGGGCCACGGTCCTGTTAGTGGTGGTGCAGTGCAGGCGCGGCGGGCCGCGGGCGCTGTACCACACGCACGTGGCGCCACTGAAGCCCGAGGATACGCGGAAACGCTCCACCGCTAGGTTTGACTGGAAATGTAAAATAAAAGAGACTTTAAAAACGACAACGACGTTAAAATGACTGCAGAGCTCGAGCCTAACTCAAACATCGATCAAGCAATACTTCGTGTGGTCGGTTCGTGGATGAATAACCAACTTGTCATGACGGGTTCTTCCGTTTTTCGGAAGCCCCGATGGCGAGGCTAGCCATTTCGGCTTAACTTAGTTGTATTCTCTGATCTACGATTAGAACTATGCGTAGCCTTTATCATAGTGCCTACACCTAGGTGCAGCCGCACACACGATTTATTTTCTCTACGATTAGAGATAGGTTTTCGATTTAGTATGGCATTTTGGGTTTGTTTTGAGATTCTTGTCGGGAAAGACCATGAAAAATAAAATGACGAACGGAGAAGTCATAATAGAAAATCTCCTAAATAATAAGTAAGTAAGCTGATATCCGTCGTCAAATTCCATCTTTGTATTTTAGTTACTTAAATTGCTAAATAAAAACTTTAGTTAACAGTACAAACAAACCTTTTGGCCTTGCATATTAACGATATGCCTCGATATCTCTTCAGCGGCGTTCGCGATGTCCGTACAAACTCCGTACTGAGACTCCGCCTTCGATAGCACGGACATACTGATGTTCATTGTTGAGCTTATCACGTCTAGCAGTGTTGGTCCTAATGAGGAAATATATAGGTTAAAAATTTAGTATAATAATGTACAAACAATGGATGCCACTCTTTGAGGGAGATCTATTCTTAGAACAGTTGATAATTGTACAAAAAAAATTGTTAACACTCTAGTACTTCGGAATTTTATAATTTTTGGAATGGGGAACAGGGTCAGATTCTCTAAGCAAAATATTCGTATAGAAATAGTAGCGGAGATTTTTCTTTCGATTAATTGGATAGTGTCCAATGACCACGGAAATAAAAAAAAATAATAGCGGATCTCTAAATATAATTAGGACACGAATAATGGGCCCATATACCTCGAAAGAGATTCTTAAAAGTATGTAAGTATGAAAGAAAATTCCACTCACCAAGATCTTTCTCCTCAGCAATATACTGCATATAATTCCTTATAGCTTTCCCAATGAAATACACGTCATCTGGATCCACTATCTCCGCTAACGGATAAGTTTTCTCCTGAATCAACATGGCCAATCTCTCGGTAGCATTCACTGCAGAATATTGTACCAAGCTTACATTCAGCAGTGCAAACTGTTGGAGCAACTTCGTCACATTGCTTATGTACGAACATTCACTAGTGTTAGCCGGCCCCCAAGTAGCGTTAGGATTACAAGACCTATATGCCAAACCTTCCCCACTACGACACGGTACTGTTGCCGTATGGTTTAAAAGAAGTTGAGGCCAAGAATATAACCCTTTGTTATCAATCGTATAGTTTGTAGGACAATATTGAGTAGAATTCGAAAGCACCAACACTTCTACGGTATGATTATGCCTTATGTGATTCTGGTCGCTGTAAACACAAGTCCAGTTACCCATATGATGGTTGGTAATGTTAGGAAAGTGGACTGTAGTCTCCGCTAACCCTTCTTCTTGCATGTCCGTGTTGGTGATATTTACATCGCAGATTTCTAGCATCGGATGAGCCCATTTTAACTCATACTTCGCAAGTACAGATGCAAAAGGGGCATTACAGGATAGTGTCAAAGTGTCTCCAACAAATACAACTTGGTCATGAGCAGGTTTGACTATCAAATTGTTTCCGGATAAGACACTGCCACATGCAGAACGGTCTAGGAATATTTTGAGCTTCCTCACTATCTTGTTGACCATGTTTTCTGGGAATGCGCACTTAGGGTTTCCTACCAGCTTGACGCTGGTGTTTCTTGACCAGTCTCCAACCCAGAGGAGGTCGCAATCGCAAACTAGTGGGTTGTCAGTTATGTCCCTGAAGAAAAAAGGTTGTAATAATTTTATGACAGAAAAAAATATATACTCTAGGGGGCAAAGGAATTGAGGTTTTCTGGCATTTTATCAGAGGCTTAAAAAAATAAACCATTACAACAATTGAAAAGAAAAACCAACATAATAAAATAATGAAGTTATTGGATAGTGGACTTTACATTTCATTATAACCCAAAAAAAAATATTTTGGCATGATTTAAATAATTATCTGGAAAGCTGCATATATATGAATGAATATCCTAAAATGTTATCCCCTTAAAGCAATACTCACAATTGTTTCAATCCAATAAGATAGTCAAAGGTGCCCGCAGCCATCGCAGATATGTGGTTCTGTGACAGTATCAACCGCTCCAGGTTGGTCAGCCCTTTGAACATCTCCTTGTAAACATTGCTGATCTGGTTGTAAGATAGGTCAAGCCTCTGGATGGCAGTCATGTTGTAAAACGCATCTGACTCTATCAAGCTTATTTGGTTTCTGCTTAGATCACTGTACAAATAGGAGAAATAATAAAATAATCAGTTAGTGTAGTATCGTACTGTAACACATGAGAAACAGAAAACTAAATGAATTACTTTTTCATTCATAAATCTTTCTCACAGTATATCTAACATGCCAATAAAAACTTTGTCCATTCATCTACAAACTAATTATTTGCTGAATTAGAATCTGAAATCATTTATGTGCAGCCAGACTGCAAAGGCTTTTACAGGAATTTCAAACCATTTCTAAAGGAGCAACAACATTAGGAGCCATTATTTAAAGAGCTTTTTCAAAACAAATGTTGAGTTATCTGAAAGTTATGTGGCTGTGTGTGATATGTAAATAGGGACAAAGATTGTTTGATAAGAGATAAGCTGCATAGTGTGCATTACTTATCTATCTAGTGCAGAGATATTATCTGGTTAAGACAATTTATTATGAGTGTGGGGGCATCATCCATTTAAATTACATTTATAAGATTTTTGTTAATTAATCAAGCATGCTTTCTACTTAAACACCCTAAATTGTATTACAAACTGTTCTTCCCAGGATGATTCAAAAGAGATACAACTATTAGTGCAAAATGATGTTAACAGATGTTCAAAATTATAGTCTAAATTGTCAATTAAATATTAAGCTTCATAAAATGCAATCAAAATTCTTAACAAATCCCTATTCTCGAAATTCCAATAAACCCATTTCCCAGCATAAACCACTCAGAATTCATAACTCAACATGCAAGTAAAACATTTATAGCATTGTGTAAACAAATATCCAAATGTATGTCATTTCCATGCGTAATGTGCTCAAAGTTGGCTACACTGCCAACCACTAGTCCCACCATGAATACAAACCAAGATAAAGCTTTAACAAACAATAAACTACCCCGGTAACATCTTTTGCTCCATTATTTCTCACAATATCAATAAAATCTTCATCTGTCTGATGTTTTATGACTAACATCATTTATTTATGGCACAAGTGTGTTCTACTCACAGTTTCTGTAAATTTGGCAGATACAGCTCCCTTGATAGCGTCGAGATCGCGTTTCCTGATAAATTTCTGTAATGAAAAGTGTTTTTTGGAGTAAAGCAGCATGTTTTGTGCACTGAAATGTAGCACATTGTAAGGGTACTTACAAGCTCACTACTATGGTCCATAATTTGCTCAAATCTATCTCTTTAAGCTCAGTTATTTGTGCAGGAGTGCCACCACACTTGAGCCTCAGCAGCTCGCCCGGCTGGGGCTCCGCTAACGCCCCTTCAACCGCCTTATTACCCTTGCAGGTGCACAGCGAAGGACAGAATCCAACGACCCCCTGAACCCATAACAACGACAAAATAACAAGCCCCGACCACTTCATGTTTCGTATCCTCGATTAAACTACAATTAAAACTATGGCACGACGCCAAATACGAAAAATAATCGCATCTTCACAAATTCTTCACATTCATCAATGACATTTCTTAACTATCCATATAAACAAATGTTCTTTCGTTTAAAAGTGATATGCTACACTAAATCCGTCACATTTCTCTCTGCATTGATTATATTTCATTATATTACAAAAATAAACAACCGTGAAACAATACAAGTACACATCCGACATTTGTAAAATTTGACTGATTGTTTTTTAATTTCTTTTTTTTTCTGGTATAGATTCAATATCTTTCTTTTGAGCCTAAAAAAAAGAATCAAATTGTTTCGAACTTCATTCAGTTGTTGATGATCGCACTGTACATAGTCTATGGTTAATTCGGTAGTGCCAACATTGCAAAATAAAAACATCAAAATTATTTCAAAAGTTGAACCGTTGCCGTTTGTTTTGTTCGTTCGTTGTTTTAATAATTTGTAATTTAATGTATTTCTAAACTAGTGCTTAGATATAAGGTGATAAAATGTTGGAACAAAGATATTCGGACAACGAAGTGTCCAGGAGGGACATACCTTCGTTCATTGAGCCTCGGCCTCCGTTAATACAAAATCCGTTCATGCGGCCGAGACCACAGAAGGGAACTAATTTGTTGGAGTTATTTGAGGAAGATTCAGAGCTTGAGGAGCCGGAGTTAGTGCAGGTGTACTTGAGGCTGAAGCCGTGTAAAATTCCTAACAGCTTATACGAGATTCGTTCGGACAAGTGCCTGGTGACTTCCTTGGACACGGCGACTGCAGGCCACGGGCGCCGCACCCAACACAATGTCTCCAAAATGTATACGTTCTCCAAGATATTCGGCGCAGAGTGCAATCAGAAAGTGAGTTTGTTTTATTTACATTACTTTTTGTAACATTGACCTTGAATAGGAATTTTAATTTGGATTTCAATGTACTCCTGAGCACTATCCTACTATGTATCTACCATCCACTATGTATCTAACATAGTCATCTATAATGGGTGTGCTTGATGAGTTAACTGTTTGAAGTTTCCATGTTTTATCAAAACAACTCATTCTACACATAACGTGTGTGGAATGAATATAAATTGATTAGATTGAACTTTTCTTTTCCAGGAAATATTCGAATCAGTGGTCAAAGACAATCTTCGCAAACTCCCAGATGGGCAGAACTTTACGCTCCTTACTTACGGTGCATCTGGCTCCGGTAAGACATATACCCTCATGGGTACAGTAGGAGCTCCCGGCCTGGTGCCGCGCTCCTTGGAGTATGTGTTCAGACTGGTGGATGCAGCTCAGCAGCCTGCGTTCAGACCCGCTGAGAGTGGCGCTGAGAAACTCAGTCATCATGAACAGGATTATGAGTTGCAGGTTTGTCTCTGATTTCATACAACAATATTTATTTGTACACTTTCATTCTAAGAAAGACATTTGTGCAAAAGATTCTTAAATAAATATTTGCATGCAGAACTTCATTTGCCCAGAACTTTCACTCAAAAAAGTGAACATGAAGTTCTGGGCAAGCAAGAGTCCAATAAGAAAAACACTGTGATTGTGCTACTTTTCTTTTACTTTCCACAACCCAAATTACATTTATACAGAAAAACACTTATTGTGTTGTAGTTGAATAACATAAGTGAAATCTAACACCCTTTATGTTACTGATAGAGACCTCAGCATTTGTATCTCTGAACTCTTAAACATAACTGCCATAAAACATATTATTAGTACAAATAAGTAGTCCTTTAATTTAACATAGCTATCAAGAAATACACCTGCCTAAATAACTTCCTATTCTCTGCAGTGGGTGAAAAGATTACGCCACGTCTCGGCGCCACTCCGCGACAAGTACCGGCGCATGAGTGTGCAGCTACACAGTGACCTGACTGCCAGCTCCTTAGATCTGTCCAACAGGATCCGACACTATGTTTGGGTAAGGATTCCATTATAAGTGTGAAGTTATAAGTACTATAAAAATAACTAAACAAAATTAAATGAACCACCATCAAAAACCTAATGTAGAATATTAGCTATACTTGAATTCTTTTTGTATATTTTATCTACTTGAAAGCACTATACTTAGAAACGATTTGTTTTTTTTTTAGTTTAGATAACTTATCAAAGAAAGCTATAGACTACTTTTTATCCATTATTGTGTAAGCGGGTGTTTGGTCCTATGGGATGTGGATGAGACTGCTAGTAGAAACTATTCTCCAAAACAGCATACTTTTATTCTTTAAACCATGCTTATTATTTTCTCAGGTATCTTTTGTGGAGATCTATAATGAAGCTGTATATGACTTGTTGGCTCCTCCCGAGAAGAGAACCAAGCTAAGAATCAGAGAGGACACATCAGGAAATGTTTATGTGAAGGTCAGTTTGGGTCTTTCATATTTAATGTAGTCCTCTACAAGCACTTATGAATACACTATATGGATTAATTTTTCCATTGTTTTTATATATCTGAAACCTGTCAATATATTTCATTGCTCTCAGGGTGCAACACAAGCCTTCGTCCGTTCAGGCGAAGAAGCATACGACGTGATGGTGGCCGGCAAACATAACTTGGTAGTCGCCGCGACCGGTGTACATGCGCATTCCTCACGATCCCACTGCATATTTACTATTACTATGTTAACTGAAGCTGGTAAAGATTGATGACATTTATTTTTAAAACAATTCATATAACATTGTAATAGTGGAATTCTTTTTCACCCATTCCCAGTTTCACCCGCGTCCTGATGGCGCATCCACACATGCCCGGCGTTTGCCGCATCTCAGCCGCCGCACGCGCGGCTTTTGGTTGCCGGCGGCTTCGATACGGAGTGCAGAGGTGATACTGAATGCAGGCCGCCGGCAACCGGTAAAGCCGGCGGCCTGCATTCAGCGGCAAGGCGGTCTGAAACCCGGCGGCATGTGTGGATGCGCCATGAGGAAAGTACTTTCCGCGCATGAATAAGATGTGGCCTATATGCAGTGGCGTAGCGTGGGGGGGGCAGGGGGGGCAAATTCCCCGGGCGGCAGCTTTTAGGGGGCGGCAAAATTTACCCAATTAAAAAAAAATTGTTCGCAACTACATAAAACTGTCTAACAATAACAAAACATTAAACAAGTAAGTTGAAACTTGTTAAACTTAAAATTAATTATTGTCAGGTACTTAAAACACGCGTGACACTACATTTTACGTAATTTTGGTTTTGAGTCTTAAATAAAAATAATTAAAATTTCGCGCTCGCTTCGCTCGCGTATTCAGAAACTGTATGTGCTTAATTTAGCATTTGTCAACAAACAAAAAGTTAAGTACGTTTGAACTAAATTTTACGTAATATTTGGTTTAAGTCCGATAAAAATTTCGCGCTCGCTGCGCTCGCGTATTCAGAAACTAAATTATGGCCCTTATTTTTGCATTTGTCAACAAACAAAACGTTACGTAGGTACGTTTGGGCTAAATTTTACGTAATTTTTGGTTTAAGTCCGATAAAAATTTCGCGCTCGCTTCGCTCGCGTATTCAAAAGCGATATGCCCTTATTTTTGGATCCGTCAACAAACAAAAAGTTAAGTACGTTTGGGCTAAATTTTACGTAATTTTTGGTTTCAGTCCGATAAAAATTTCGCGCTCGCTTCGCTCGCGCATTTGGAACTTGACCTTCAAGAATTCATGTAACAAAGATATAAAAAAAAGTCTACTTGAGAACCTCCCCCTTCTGCCGGGGCTGCGGGTTGTTCGAAAGAGTTACCGCGGCTCTGGAACATAAAAGGCCTTCGACGGAGCACGACGGTTTTTAGTCAGTAAGAGTCTGATACTCCCTCACCGCTGCTAACCCACAGCGGGAAGGGTCATTTGACGATTTTTAACATCGATACAAAAAAAAAAAACCTTTTTTTGAAGTCGGTTAAAAATGACAAATGGCCAGTAACACTTGTTAAAAAAAATACACGGGAAGGGGCGGCAAAATCGACAACTGCCCCGGGCGGCAGATACCCACGCTACGCCACTGCCTATATGTCAATCTAATACATGACCAAATTTATAAACATTCATTTCAGCATAGCTTTTAAATTTTTTTGGTGGTTTGTTTTACGTTAATGGCTTCGACTTTACTGAACTGATGTGAAAATTTCTTTGTGAATAACATATATATTTCTAAGTATATTTTAATTGAGCACGGGTGTAAGTAGTCCTGGGACGCGAACAAAGCTGCGGGTAAATAGGTAGTAAATAATAAAAAAATATCTGCCTAATTTGTATAATATTTACTCTCATTTCTACTATAATTCATTCTGTATTTCCTTCCCAGGCGACGGCACAGTCCGCACATCGTACGTGCGTCTATGCGACCTCGCCGGGTGTGAACGAGCTCGCGCGACCCGCAACACGGGCGCGAGGATGTTAGAGTCTCGTGCTATCAACTCGTCGCTGCATGTGCTAGAGAGGTGCCTGCATATGCTGCGCCGCAAGCAACGTATGAGGAACGATGCCATGGTGCCTTACAGGTCAACACAATGTTTATATGAGAGCTATGTATATGTTTGGGTAGGGTTGAAGGGTTGGTAGAAGGGTTGGGTAAAAATATAAAACTTTGAAGGCAATTCAATGGGTTCTATAATATGGTTGGTTTTGCTGAATAACCGTCGCATGAGAAAGGTTTAAACTTGCTGCAAACAAACTGTAGTCAACCCTTCATCCAACAGACTTGTCTAAAAAAACATCAGCTAAAATTCTTAGAAAAACTTTTTGGTATACAGAACATCCTGTTTCAATCATTACATTGTGGATATGCAGTTTGTGTTTGGGGAACAGCTTTTCGACTTGTACCAGCAGTTTCACTCTTTGTACAATTTTTAATCTCCTCAAAAACTTACATCACCAATTATCATTACAGGGAATCCAAGCTAACCCGGCTGCTAGGCACGGGTCTGTCGGGCACCCGCGGGGAGGCGGTGAGCATGGTGGTGACGCTCAACCCCTCGCCCGAGTACGCGCACGAGACCAAACACGTGCTCAGTCTGGCCGCCGTCGCGCAGGATATACGTGAGTATAGAGAGATAAACACTCTGATCTTTTAATGTGCTACAGTTCTCGTAAAACTCGTAGTCACGAAACTAATTTCCTCACACGAGTCAGTGCATGTGTCACATCCCGCTACCCACTAATACCCAAAATTGGTTTCACTTTTCAACGTTAAACCTTTCAAAAAAAAGGTTGTTATCGGGAGTAGACTGTCCATAATAATCACGTATCTTCTCAATAATCCTAATACTTACATATGTTAATTTTTCAGAGATAAACAACACGATGCTTCTATCGACTTTAGAGAGTAGCACACAAGACACTACAGTGAATTGCAGCTCTGAAGTTATGAAGCTAAGGTCCGATAATGAGCGACTACACTTTGAACTTGTGCAGTAAGTATTTTATTACGTATCACGAAATGTCAAATCGCCAATTTGCCATCTGAAATTCAATCAGAGCTTGTCATGGTTTGGTCATCATTATAGTTGAATGGTGCAATTCACCCTTAATACCTCATTTCACATTAAAGGTCGTCAAAATGATGTTTTTTAATTCATAAAATAATAAAATAACTTCCAGAGCGCAAGCCCGCAACAGGGAGCTCCTGGCCACTATGGAGGAACATCAGCAAGAGTCCGCCAACACCATGCGGGAAGTGGTGGAGGAAGCTAAGGATCTCACCAAACAGTACTATGAGGCACAACTTGAGGCGCTACGCAGTGAGGTGAGAAGCCATAATTATCGATAAGAGTCATGTTAATTACATTCCTAATATCAAATTTTTCATAAATATTATGTTAGTTTTTTCCAACTTATAACTTACAGACTTAACTTCTATTTAGAAATTAATCGAGTCTGAAGAAGAAATTACATTGTCTCTTGAATTTGAGAATTCTAAAACCTTTATTTTTTCAGATGGAAGATATGGTTGAAGAATACGAAAGCAGGCTGGCCAAAATACCAGTATTGGAGGTAACACTATGTCCAATTCAATTTTTTCAATGAACGATAATTAAAAGTAGCTAATGTTACTGAAACACAAACTTTTGCTTCAGGAGAAATTAACAGCTGAACGTCTGGCGAGAGCGAGAGCTGAGGAAGAAGTAGAACATTTACGTACTTGTATTGAAGAAAGAGACGGTAAGGATATACTTTTGTTCATAAATCCATGATATCATACTAATGTTAATAATGTGAAGTTTGTTTGTTGGCTTGAACACGCTAAACTAGGTGCTTCTGGTCTGTGTTGAGTATATGATAGTCCATTTGTCGGCAAAGGTTATAAGCCGATTTTATTGTGTGTGCAAAGATGCTTTCAAGGGACGAGGGTAAAACCGTTGATGGAAAGATTAATTTTAAAAACTAATTACATAAAATTGATCTGATCTTTATTATTACAGAAAAAGCATTCAAAGACAAGACACCATCGCGCGAAGACGTGATGTCACTATCAGACAGCGAGCATGAATCTGATGGTGAAACCAACGACCCGCTCAACGAGAGCTTAGAACCTCTTTTCAAAAAGGACCTCAACAGATCTGTGTCCATAGTTGTACACAGTGACAACCGTGACAATGCTAGCGTACATACTATAGACAATATTGACGAAGAAAATGACAGTGATATAGAGAAATCACATGAAACACTAAAGAATGATCGTTCTAGGAATTCTTCTTACGCTACTGGTGAAGATGATGATGATGATTTAAATGTGTCTGTTAAGAAAATTGATGAAGTAAAAGACAGTGTTGCTGATGTCACTGAAACTTTTGACGAGAGTGTCAAAACTGAGACAAATGTGACTTATGATAATGAAGTAACAGATAAGTGCGATGAAAGTTTGAAAAATAATAGTAACACAACATACAATAGTGAATTAACTTACGATAGATACGCCAATGACCCAAAAACTGATTCAAGAGATGCAGATGACGAAATGCAATCTAAAAATGAATCTATAAAAAGCACAAAACATGAAGTTCGAGGAACTTATTTTGTTAGCGAAAGTAAAATCAGCGAAAATGGCGGTTTCAGCGAAGTTTCTAAAGAAAAACTAATAAGTTCGTTTAGAGGAACTTACTTCGTCAAGTCACCTGTTATAAAGGCACCGCAAAATGTTGATAGGAATGAAAAAGAAGCTGCAACTGACAAATTCAAAGTACCAATAGTTGTAGATCAGTCTTATGTTGATACAAAAGTAAAAGAACCAGAAATAAAAACTATCAGTAAAGAAAAAGAAAATGTTAACACAGCTAATACTATAGAACTGCCTATAAATAAAATAACGAGAGGCAAATCAAATATTGATATGAAAGCTCCCGTAAAATCAGAACCTGTAGCCACCATGATGAGAGCGAAAACTAATCTCAATATGAAATCGTCAGAAAAAGTGGCAGAAACTCTTGTAGGAAAAATTATCCGATCTTTCAAGACCAACCACGGAAGTGACGCATCTTTGAGACAGTTTGAACAATTAGAAATAGCTTCGAAAGAAGATGATGATGACAAACAAAATCAATCGGTATTCGGTAATATTAAAATTCTGAAAGAAAAAAGAACATATTTTGATAATGTGTTAGAGAACAATAATAAGCCTAAAGACGATTGTAAAGATGAAATTCCCGTAGTAAAAGAAAAGCGCACATATTTTGATAATATCAGCGCAAACGTTGACGTTTGTAACAAACATGTAAATAAATTGCAAAAAAACGATGACGACAGGTCGCCATCAATTGTCAAAGAAGTCGTTAATGACGATTTTGAACCTAGCACTATAAGAAAACTTTTAGGTGAGAGTTTTACTAAGCCCGACGTAATATCGTCCATACACAAAACTAAAATAACTAAGAAACATGATTCTGTTGACATATTCGATGGATTCGATTCTCCTATTGCTCCAAAAGCAAAAGAAAAAGTTGACAATGTTGAAATGGCTAGACAATCTATTGAAAAACTTGTTTTAGACCAGCTTTCAGTTAAGAAAGGTAAAAATGCCGAGCCAAGACTATCTATAAGAGAAATCATTGAACCTGAAGATAATGAAGTACAAATTAATATTAAGAAGGAAATTAAATTAGAACCAATGTCATCAGTTGAAGAAACTAATGACAATATTCGAGGATTTAAGAAAGACGCTAAGTTAGAACCTGCTTCATCTACTGATGAACCGAATCAAACAGTGAATGATCAAACTAGAAGTGACAATACAATTGACGAATTCGAAAATATTTACAAAAACATATCTGCTCCTAGAGCCACAGAATTTGATTTACTTGTATCACAAGAAGCAAATGAAAGTACGGAAAAACATGACAAGGATGACGTTAAATACAATTTGAGAAAAAAGAAACAATCACACCATTCTAAAAATGGTGACGAGAAAATTAATAAGGAGGTTGAAGAAGTTATTTTAGCTGAAAGTCACGCGAAGTGTGAAAGCAAGGCTAGGAAACGTCCTCTAAGATTAAGACGAAAGAAAAATCAGGATGATGATTCGGACGATAAACTTAAGGACATCGTGAACTTACAATCTGAGTTCTCTGATGTGACAATGGGCGTCCCTGCTCCCAAGAAAGATGTCAAAGACATACCCTCGCCTGAAAAAGCGTTGGATGAAAATCTGCCCCCTTCGTTCGGGATACAGAGTTGCCCTTCTAAAATGTAAGTTTATCGAGCTTTTGTGTAATTTACGTCAAATTTTATGGCGGCTCGAAACATCACTGCGTAGAAATCATTTTAAAGTGTAGCAGGCAAGAGTTGTGCGATTATTGGCCAAATGCTCTGAAGGTAGTTGCGAGCCGCCATCAAGTTTGGCGACCTATACCCACTTTTCTGTCATAATTTTCCATTTCTTTCTTCTAAAATCTCTTCTTATCTTTCAAAACTTTTTTCTTTAGGAAAGTGAGAAATTCGAGGCGGCTACGTAGTAAGAAGCGACATGATTCTGAAACATAGTAACATTGTAGTTTTTTTGCTTCAAGTAAGAGTATTTTTGGTTTTTAGGGTGAAAGTTTTGTTTGCTGTCCGTTTTAACTGTGTGTTGGTGAGGGTAACCCATGTTTTGCCAAGAATTTTCGCTCTGGGAAGATGAAATTACTGGATATTGCACTTATTTCTTACATCTACTAACAGATAGAGATTATTTAGCCATGATTTAAATTCCTCGAAGCTTCATCTTGCCACGGCACATAAAATGGACGCTCACGTTCAACATTGTTCTAATTTTAAACTTATTTCTCCACAGGGGCACCAGAAATCGTAGAAAGTTATTCACACCTCGCGCGGAACCTTTGGAGGAGTCCTTAACTCAAACTGGCAATAGTGATGAACGCATCTACGTGCCAAGACCGTCTTACCACCGCCCCAGAGCCCGCCGTAAATTGTAGACTAATGTACTGAACTTCAAATCTTAATTAATTAATATTAAATGTATCAAATGACTTTATGATGTATCAATAAATATAATTATGTAGTTATGGTTATTTTGGTGTTTTATTTGCCTGTTATATACCTTCTCAGTCGCAAAGGCTTTGCGATTATTTTGAGAAGCCTACATGATGATGCATTCTGCCTCGTTGTTATTGTTGACGCGTAGCACGACTGGGTGTGCACGAGGTCTTGGGTTCTTTCTACTCCTGGGTTGGGCAGAAATCACTAAAAATCGGCCCAGCGATTGATCCTTCCGGTCATGTCGGATTACATCATTATCAACATGATGAAAATAATCTTACAGGAAGAAAGTCCTCCGTGGCTTTCTGTCTATGCATTCGCGAGAGGTCAGTGGCATTCGCGGCAAACTTAAAAACTATTGAACATAACTCTTCATTAGGTGTCTTGATGAAATAGCCTATTTCCGAACGCAAAGTCAACATGTCAAAAATGTGACGACGCCATTTGCAAAATAAAGCAACTGTCAAAATCTGTTAGAATTTACGCGTTTTGCTTTGCATTTCCATTATTTTGTGTTGTGCATCCCAATTTAACCATTTTTAATCTTATGTGGTGATAAAAAGTTACCTTAAATCATGGCGACGGGTGCACGCACCGCTGTGTCGCAAATATTGCGCAACAAAGATGATGTTGGCGAGGAGGAAGATGAACCAAAGAAGAAGTCCAGGGAAGACTGGAGGAAAGCTAAAGAGCTTGAAGAAGCTCGTAAAGCTGGTACAGCACCCGCTGCTGTTGACGAAACAGGTATGAACACTCATATTTTTGATAACATAACCTCTATAAAGTGCAACATAAACATGACGAGTTTTTGCTATTTCAACGTCCAAAACTTTGTCTTCATCAGCCTTCCTCCTGTCTTACTGCTGGGTGTAAGCGTATTTTCATACAGACAAAGAATGTGCGTTAATCACCATGCTTACTTACGACAGACTAGCAATTACAGACTTTAATGTCCAGGATTCTCAAGTCTCAAGACGTTATCCGACACCTATGCATAGTCATCGAAGTCTAAAATTCACCAAAAGCTTAATCAAACTGCATTATTAGTGTATGAAATACTAAACCCTATCTTAATATTCCAGGCAAGGACATAAACCCTCACATTCCGCAGTATATTTCATCTGCACCATGGTACTACGGTACTGCTGGGCCTACCCTCAAGCATCAGAGGCCACAGGAGGATAGAGAGGCTCATTTTACTAAACTTGACACTTATTATCATAAGGGAGTTGATACTGTAAGTATTGATGTTATTTTTATAGATATTATTTATTACATGTTTGACAATAGCTTCCTGTAATATGCATATTGTAGAACTAATTTTAAAAAAATCTTGATTGGAGCTGTCTTGAATAATTGAACTGCAACATCAAGTTTTTCCATGCCCAAATGTCTCTCAGCACATTATTATACAAGTTGCATTCCACATACATTTTTATTCCTCTGAATATGTTTTTGCTGTTTCTCTTACAGACAAAAGTAGCAACAAAGTACAGAAAAGGAGCATGTGAGAATTGTGGAGCTATGACACACAAGAAGAAAGATTGCTTGGACAGGCCTAGAAAGGTAACATTCAGATTGTTTTTGTATAAGAATAGACCAAAGAATGTAGAGTGTAAATTTTCTTTAAATATTTATTGTAATTATTTATTAGATGATATAATATTCATTTAATTTCAAACAAATTAGTCATTAACAACTCATGTCTTAGGCATCGTTCAGACCAAACGTATTGTCGGCCGCTGACTGTGAGCGCGCGTTACGCAGTTTATTGCTTTTCCATATATATTGAAATTGCCGTTCACACCGAACCGACTATGCGCTGTTACGTCGTCTGTTGTAGCTGACTCTCAGTGGCCGATTATTTTACTACGCGACTATGCACGGCGGACGCGGATTGGCTACGCGGACGCAGTTGCCGAATAGCGCCGCTCCGCCGCGTACGCACCGCCGCGCCTCGGTTCAGCACGACGATAATTAGTGTCCCTTTTATATAAACTTAAACGTATTAAAGATAGTAACTCATCGAATGTTTTACTGTCATACGAAAATATTTCTTGAACTTATTTGGATAAAGTCTATATTCGAAATATAAAGTATGAAATTGACCAAGAAAACATCTCTTCAAATTTAAGGGATGTACCCACAATCTCTTCTTTTTATTATTTTCGTCTTCCTCTAGAGCTTCGCAAATGGCAACTATCTGAATGCGCATCATTTAATTGAAATATCAGTAAAACGTCTGATTTGAAAAAAATAAATTACGCTAGTTTTATCGTTTATAAAATACTACGAGCAACTTCAAATACTGAGCCCTTTTATGTGTAGAATAGTCAGCCGCTCAGCGTACGCATCTAGTGTGAACCTACAAGAGCCTATTCTTTTGTTCGTCACACATGTAGCGCATCGTACGCTATAGCCTATTGTCGGCTTGGTGAGTACGCGTACTGCAGATTGAGTCGACGTTCACACTGGGGCAGACAGTGAGTATACTCACAGTCAGCGGCGGACAATACGTTTGGTGTGAACAATCCCTTAAAAATAAACTATTTGTTTTGCTTACAATGCTAATTCATGACAACATATTCATAGAATAAACTTCAAAAGTTACGATCCATAAGCAATCCAATACATTTTCTTCACAATGTTACAGATAGGTGCAAGATTCACAAATGCTGGCATTGCAGCGGATGAGTTTGCACAGCCCAACTTAAACCTCAGTTATGATGGCAAGCGGGACAGGTGGAATGGTTACGATCCTCTCCAGCATAAGGCTATCATCGAGGAGTATCAGAAAGTTGAGGATGCTAAGAGAGAGCTTAGGGCTAAGAAATTAGAACAAGGTAAGTCCAGATAATTATTAACTTTTTGAGTAAAATCAGCTAAGCATTAATTAATTCAGTAATAAACACACACCATCTATTTTCCTAGTTTTCTTTTTAGACCTTATTTAATTGTTCCCACACATTCAACTGCAAATCTAAACTTGAAACTCACCATGCATAGTACATGTAATAGGTCGTAGAATTAGTACGTAAATTATAATGTCAAATGTCATGTAACTGAACAAAGTCCTTAGATAGTCTTATGTAATATTCTGGATTTTGTAAGCTATAATAACCTTATATTTTCATTATGTAATTTCATTATAGATCCCACAGCCACTGAGGATGATGATAATGCTGAAGAAGATGAGGACAAATATGTAGATGAAGTTGATATGCCTGGTACTAAGGTAAGATTATAATTAATTTAATTTAAAGATCCTTTATGTATATCATACAATATCTGTAGAATTATCTGATCTGTCTGATGATTTAAATGCCACGTCAAAAATACTATTTAACTCTAATACTTATCCATACTTTTACATCGCAATTTCAGGTAGACTCGAAGCAGCGCATCACAGTTCGTAACCTGCGTATCAGAGAGGACACTGCGAAGTACCTGCGGAACTTGGACCCTAACTCTGCCTACTACGATCCCAAGACTCGTTCTATGAGGGACAATCCTAATCCCGTGGCTGTAGAGTGAGTTCTATTGTGCCTATTATTGTAATTGTTATAAAGAGAAAGTTCGTTCGTTTGGTAATGGGATAGTTATAATCGGGTTTCTTAAGTAGTTCAGTTCTGAAAGTGCAAGAAAAGTCATAAACTTTTTTGGGGATTATCATTAAAATTACTCAAGTTTAACTAAGTCAATTAAAGCCATTGTACTTAATTAAAATTATACCACCCTGTAAATGGTAAATTCTGTGGGAGGCCTTGGTCCAGCATTGTCCAGCGGTGGACGTCTTTCGGATGAAACGACGACGAAATTGACCCTCTATTTTTGCCTCTTTCTTTGTTAATCTAATTATCCCGCAGATCCGACGCTTTGGTCCAGCAGTGGATGTCTTTCTTCTGAAACGATGACGATATTGGTTCTTTATATCCTCCTTCTTATCCCTCAGATCGGACTACCAAGGCGAGAACTTCGTCCGGTTCAGCGGCGACACGGCGGTGCACGCGGCGGCGCAGCTGTTCGCGTGGGAGGCGCAGGCGCGCGGCCTGGACGTGCACCTGCTGGCCGAGCCCACCAAGCTGCAGCTGCTGCAGCGACAGTACCATGACAAGAAGGACCACTTCAAGACGCAGGTCAGATAATGTCATAAAGGATAACCCCCAAAAACGCTCTCACTCGTTCGTCATTCGTAATATGATGACAAGAAGCGGTAATAAAAAAACTTTTCAGCAACACAGCTGTGTATCCCGATTTGAAGTGTCATTACTTCGAGGAGTATGTCGAAGGGTCCTCCCTAGATTAGTCTTAAGTGGACAACTGTACCATTAGTGTAGAGGAATCTCTTAGACAAAGTTTTTACAATTGAAAATCGACTTTCCGATTAGCCTATATTTTAAAATAAAATAAAAAAAAGCTAGCAAAGGCTAATCTTACAAGTTTACCCATACAAGATGTGAATAATATTTGTTCTATGTAAGTAAATAAAACCCAGTCCAATTTAAAGAAAAATACAAACTGTGTTGCATAAAATTGTACATAATATTTTTGATAGTCTGTCTACATTTCATACTTAACCCAAAAACCATTTGTTACAGGTGAAACAATCAATCTTAGAGAAGTATGGAGGTGAGGAGCATTTGGCCGCACCGCCTAAAGAACTGCTGATGGCCCAAACTGAAGTATTCACACGGTACAACAGAGACGGAACATTAGTGCAGGGACCTGAGAAACAACTCGCTAAGTAAGTAGAAAAGTCAATAAATCCTAACTTCCTACTAATATTTCAATGCAAAAGTTCGATATTGATTAACATATGTTAATTTCTTATGTGGGTTTGGGAAGTTGTTCCCCCGGAACGTGACTGAAATCACCGATGGAAGATATGTAGTATCTATGTCTTATAAATGTAAAGTATATAATTATGGTGAATTTATTTAGATGGACCATCTAAAAACCTATGCTATGATCACAGACTGTTTACATAAAATCTACTGTGTATTTATATGCAAAACTATGTAAACCTTTTATTTCATGTGAAATAACTTCCCTCACATTATTTTCAGGAGTAAATACGAAGAAGATGTGCTGATAAACAACCACACGTCCGTCTGGGGGTCGTATTGGCGCGACGGACAGTGGGGGTACAAGTGTTGCCACTCTTTTATAAAGGTATTGCCACGTTACAAAGTACAAATACGAAACATTTTCCCTAAAAGGACTCGTCTAGGTTGAAATGACGCGTTGCACTACCGTAATTTAACGTATTTTCAGCTTAGACGTGCTATATGTGCAATCCTATATGTTAGTTGTATATTTAATATAGTTATTGTTTCTAGATGTCATACTGTGTTGGTGAAGCAGGAAAGTCAGTAGTTCTGGAAGTTTCTGAAGACAAAGCGGCGCCATCGCAAGAACACACAGAAAAGAAAGAAAATGGTATTTATCTCACAAATCTTTGGCTAATTAACCTGCCCACCAGATTTATCTTGCATATCGAGAGTAAAAATCACATAAAATCGAATATAAAAATATTATTATTTTTACAGCTGAAAAAGAAAAGTCAGACAAATCATCGTCATCATCAGAATCAAGTTCAGACAGCAGTTCGTCAGAATCGGAGCAGGAAATAAGATCTAAGACTGAAAAGACCAGCAAGAAGAAGAAAAATAAGAAGAAAGCCAAAAAGAAGAAGAAGAAGGAACTCAAGAAAGAAAAGCGTGAGGAAGATAAGCTGAAAAAGGTATATTTTTGTTCCTGCCTCCAGATATTAGAAAAAAATCGCAGCTATCTTGATAGATATCGTAGCATCTTTACAACTTGTAGTGTCGTTAAATTGTCAAATGCATTTTAATTAGCTCTTGTCCTCCTTATTTATAAAATCACATGCATTTTCCCCAAAACAAAAATGATTAATGAGATTTCACCCATCACTACTTACCACGTGCATTGATAACAAAAACTTTATCTGAATTAATTTCAGGCTTTGGAACTGGAGGAACGGTCACAGAAGCGCGCTGAATACCTCCTGTCAGTGGACGAGAGGAAACGCCCATACAACAGCATGTTCGAAGTGAAGGCGCCCACGGAAGACGAACTCGAAGCGTATAAGATGAAGAAGAGGCGGGAAGAAGACCCTATGAGCCAGTTTCTATGAACTATGTAAATAAAACAAATTATAAATGAACCTACAACTTTTGGCTGTTTTCCTCATCTATCCTACCTCCTAAGAACAATTTTAAGCAAAGCTTAAGTGACTTGCCTGGAATTTCATAAAAAAACATGGAACAAAAACTTTCTTGTTTACCTTCACGGTGTGAATCATTCCAGTGAGGTCATTCATGTGGCAGAATAGTAATTTCCAGTGCCAATTACCATTCCGAATTAAAATACCAATCAGTGCTACCATCCTCAAATATGGTATTTAGTAAAATCTATAGGAATCCTCAATCATTTCAAAAGTATTTTAGTACATTAATAAACGTTTGATTTTGTCCAATTTAATTTACAATAAGACACAATTTTACTCATAATTTATTCAATTTCATTAAAGAGAGAAAACTTCCATTGATGTTGGTAGTTTTTCGAAGTCTCGTATACTCCGCCATATTTGTTGAAATGTCAAACGATGTTTCACTCTTGTCATTTTTCATTTCCATTTTGATTAGTGGACCGTCCTATTCATAGTTTTTGTGATTGTTACAATAAATAAAGAGTTATGATGGCTGAAGATACGACAGCCGACGCGACGAGGCGACTGAATGTGAAGAAGCAGACCCTGGACGATGCCTACGCGGCACCGGCTAACTTCCTAGAAATCGACGTCGTGAACCCTGTCACGACCATGGGAGTAGGGAAGAAACGTTACACGGATTACGAAGTTCGCATGAGGGTAAGCTGGTGACTCTATTATTGTCATATAATTAGATTAACGGCCTATCGACGCGTCGACGTGAATTTGTGGGCGTATCACGGACGGACGCGGCGATACGCCGATACGAGGAGATAATTCTAGCAAACCAAGTTTTTTGCTTACAGACGAACCTGCCAGTGTTTAAAGTTAAAGAATCAAGCGTCAGACGGCGGTACAGCGATTTCGAATGGCTTAGAAACGAATTGGAGAGGGATAGTAAGGTAAGTCCAATGGGAACTATTTTGGTGATTGATAAAAAGTGCGTGTTTTTTGCCTGTTATCAGCGAACAAAAATGTTTATTGTTACGTGTGATTCATAAACGGCCAGTCCCCACATTAATTTGATAACAGATTTTGCTTTGTTGATGATGTTTATAATTTTTTGCACTATTATATTTTTAGAAGTGGTTTTGTTTACAAAATAATAGTAAGAATGTGGATCAGTATAGTCTTATTTATGTTATTGAAGAAAGAGCACTGAACTGGTGACATTCATATGTTTGAGTGCTGATAGTTGCTTGTACTTTGATTAGGAGATGAATTTGCATGCACAATAATTAATATATTAAGTATACAAACCTGGCAAGTGACAGATTAGTCACAAAAAATAACATTTGTGTTTCTGCAATCAAAAACATTAATATCTGACCTTTGGCCCAATCATGCCACCAATTACTTAAGTTAATAAGTAAGACAAAGACAATCCTTAAATATTTATGCATCAATTAGTCAGTGATTTATGCTAGAACTTTCTGTCATGAGTCATAAACTAGGTATCTGAATCTTGAATGAAATGTGTGTATTCTTAATAAATTATTTGTAATCAACATGGCTCATGCTATCTTTTATCAAATACATACAATAGATACATTATAAACAATAGATATTTTGTACTTGTCAGACAAAGAAAGACGCGACATTCATCACCAGCCTTTCTTTTGTCCCATCGCTGTTCGGTGGCCTCCTCGCACACACAGAAGGATTGAGCGTTAATCACCAAGCTTGCTCAATTTGGGTTGGCGATTTCAGATTTTATAGTTGGGATCCTGGACTATGTAGTCTGAAAGATGTGAAGATGTTTTTCTTCACCTTTAATTGGGCCACTGGTATCCAAGATATGCTTAAAAACTACATACAAACTTAGATAATTTTGCATTGGTACTTGCCAGACCTGATAGCATCGAACCAAGTCACACATACTTACGAGTTTGATGACCCACTAGGCCACCACAACTTATTTATACACTTTATTGAATGTTATTATTTTTTTGTAGATTGTCGTACCACCACTACCAGGCAAGGCTCTCAAAAGACAGCTACCATTCCGCGGAGACGATGGAATTTTCGAAGAGGAATTTATTGAAGACCGTAGAAAAGGTATGTATTATATTAGCGACCCAGTTTCACTTAATTCTATTTTTCCGTTTGTTGCTCTAATGTTATAAATTTTCACCAAAAAATAACTACAAGTTTCTCATCCAAAAATAAAATATTTTCTATGATGATTTTAACATTACTTCAACTGAATTTAGTTTCTGACAAAAATCTTGCAGATTCTAAGTTCAGTAATTGAGCAAATGGTTACCTTGACTTTTGACATTTGAATGCAGGTAAACTTGAACCATAATTACATGGTTAGCCATATGTATTTTCCCAGCATTAAAGTAAAAAAAATATGAAAGGTTAGATAATTGAATTATTCATTCAATTATTTGAAGGTATTTGGTATATATTCATAACAATGATAAAAGAAAAACAGTGATTTGTGTAGACAGTAAAAGCGCATTACAACATATAGCTCGATGCGCCTCTGGTTGCAGAGGTGCATCGATAGCATATGGTATTCTTTCTAAGATACAAAAGCTAACCACTAGGGGGTTTGATCTGAGATTGCAATGGGTTCCATCGCATATAGGCTTACATGGTAATGAGGAGGCTGACCGTTTGGCAAAATTGGGAATAGAGGAGGGTATAGAAATAGATATGGGGACCTATTTTATGGAACTGCTACCTAAATACAGAAACAAATGTTATGAACTTTGGAAAGAATATTTTAACGAAAGATCTAAGTCGAAAGGGATATGGTATAAATCTATGGTATTGGAGCCTCCTCATGTACCATGGTTTTGCAACACTAAGTTAAGTAGGCGGATGGTTGTGATCGCTCACAGACTGCGATCAGGACACATCCCACTCAACAAGTTTGGATTTTTAATGAAAAGAACGGCTTCACCAAACTGTGACGTATGTGCAACGCCGGAAGATGCAGTACACTTGTTGATGGAGTGTTCCAGGTTTCAGTCTGAAAGAGCCGAGTTATTTAAAGATTTAAATTTAAATAGTTATAATGTGGGTGTATTCCATGATATACTTTCTGATCCTAATTCAGAATCGGCATACAAAGTATTTATGTTTTCTAGGTTACGCTTTAGTTAAGGAATCTTGTTATATGGTATGATGGGACTGATATACACATAAGTGTAAAAGTCCCTAATAATAAATAAAGAGAAAAAAAAAAAAAAAATTATTTAGGAATAATGTGTTTTCACTCACGCATTGATCTAGTAATGGGATACCTATTATATGTAAATTTTTACTATTGTTATCAAAACTCCTAAATAAGTGTACTTTTTGGGGAAAACAAGTACAAAATATTTATTACTCTTTGTTATCAACATATGAACTTATGGGGAAATTGCCAGTATCTATCAAATATTGACTGACCTACTATAGCAACATGTATGTATGTACGTATGGTACATTTACATAATTGCTATAACATACTTACGAGTTATGATAATTGTGTGCAACATGCATTATTTATCGAGTTAATGCTAAGTTGATATTTATCTTAGTAATCTAGTGTTTGTGTTTCATTTAAGATGGGTTTTAAGTACAATAATCCTTGCTAATTTTATGAATGCGAAAGCAACTGTTTGTCGCGCTATCACGTGTGTACTACTGAACTGATTTAAATAAATCACTATAGATAGTCTGGTATATCCGGGAAGGGAAGAAGTTAGGCAAAGGATCCGCGCGGAACAACTACTTATGTTTATTATTTTAATCTCCAAAATTATGATATGCAAACTTATCATATATTTATAAATAAACAAATTTTGGCCACTAGCTTTCTACAATGAAATCTAGTTTAAAATAAAAAATAAAAAAACACTGCGTTTTACTGTTTAGAAATATTACAATAATAATAAGCTGTGTGACGTAGTTGGTCACTTGTCGCGTAAATAGTTTGAAAGGGTGCCAATATAAAAATAGTTGATACACATAAACAAAATTGTCCCATTTGAAGTAACAAGTGGTACATAGCTTTGGCGGTAAATTGGTACATTATCAGACTGAGAAGGGAATAAATAGAAAGGATGTGATTGTGTGACCCATTTCTATATATGACTAGCCGATTGCCCGCGGTTTCACCCGCGTCCCGTGGGAATTACTATCCGTAGGGGGATAAAATATAGTCTGTTACTTAGTAACAGTGTAGTTCCAACTGTGAAAGAATTTTGCAAATCGGTTCAGTAGTTTCGGAGCCTTTTGGGTACAAACGAACCAAAAAATGATTCCTCGTTATAACATTAGTATATATTAGAGGACGTTACATATTTCGTTTGTTTATAGTTATAGGATTGGTCATTTTTACTTCCTTCTTTATAAATCGGCTAGTTTGTTTTGAACCGTCCATTCAGATGGTTGCAACTATTTTTGGAAAATAATCTTGAATGAAGTCTATATTCGGAATAGATAAAGATATTAATCTCGATAATACAATTTTGGAATCGCGAGAAAATGCTAAAATTAGTGTTAATTTAAATAATATGTTTTGAATATATGCCAACATTATTATCATTGTGGAGTGATTCATCGTATTTCTTGAATCATTGATTAATAAGTACTAATTTTAATGTACAATAAATTATATTCAATAAATCAGTATTAAGTCGCTACTTTAAAAGAGGAAATTACTTTAAATAGACAATCGGTAAAATAATATAAGGACGGTAAAATTAGTATATACTAGCTTTTTCCCCGCGGTTTCACACGTGTCTCGGGTGAACTTCTTCCTGTACTGGGATAAAATATAGGCTAATAGGTATATGTTACTCCAGGACCGGGGACAGTGTGGATTTCTATCAGATTTATACACATATATGCAATTTTTTTTCGAATCCGTTCAGTAGTTTCGAAGCCTTTAACATACAAAGAAATAAAAAAAATCTCCTCTTTATTATTAAAAAAAGTACTTAAGAACAGTAAAATTTGTAACATTTTGGGCATGTTACGGTTACCATTTAGTCATATTTTCCTCCCTAAATAAAATACTAGGCCACTTAGCCTCTATACCTTGCATGTTTCACTAGATTTATGTGTTTTGAACGTAAACTTAAAACAATAATTAGATTGCGTGATCAAGAAATACGTTTCAAGCATTATTTGGCTAGGTGCGATTGAATTTTATAAGGCAATGATTAAGATTTTAGTGATGGGCAATACATTATTTTTTTGCATTTAATTTTCTCCATTGAGTCTTGATTAAGTATCTTAACTAAACTCAAAAATGTTATAATCTTTTTTTGTTGAGTACACATGTTTAGGGAAATATGCATATAAGGCAAATTAAAATTAAGCTGATTAATGTCCTACAGTTACAATGATGATGATTGCATTTTTTTTATAATGTTCATGATTGATTAAATTTAATGAAGAGTAATTTAATAAATCTTGATAGTGCAGGCATTATCTAGATAAAAATATAATTATTGGAACTCGTATAACGAAATGTATGTAATAAATATGCTTAGAAATATTCTTATTCTTCTAGGGAAATTAATAGCTTCCTGCAAAATACTTTAGCATAGATTTGTACTAGAATGCTAATTTTCTTGGTTAAATAAACAATAGTTAAAAATGTTACAAATCAATACAATAACTGAATATGCTATTGTTATTTCACTCACGTCATTTCAGATCTATTGTGTACTTGTTACAATTTCATATAATGAACACAAGTTTATTGGCCTTTTATAATATACCTAAATACTGCGTTATCACTGATACGAAACTTCATAATAAAATTGCTGAATGTTTATCAGACTATCCAGTTTCGGGGTATTGAAAAAACTGGGCGGATTCTATCGTTTCTTTTTGATTTTCGCAGAAATATTAATTTGGAGAATCCTATCTAGTATTATTCATCGATCTAACTAATTGAAGCCATACTAGAAATTGAATGTTCTGACGTACCGATATGCTAAATATGATGCAATACATACTTAATAATGAGCTAATAATACTTGTTTACAATTCTTTCTAGTGGGGTCATTCAGAACAACAGGTTGCAGCTAAAATCATTATTAATATGTTCTTATTTCTTCGTTCACAGGTCTAGAAGTATTCATCAACAAGATAGCTGGCCATCCACTGGCGCAAAACGAGCGGTGCCTTCACATGTTTCTGCAAGAGCCCAACATAGACAAGAGCTACGTGCCCGGGAAGATACGGAACACATAATAGACAATACCGGAACACGATGCGAGCTTCGAACTTTAAAACCATCCTCCTTGTGTGTGACCGTTCATTGGCCTATAACCAAAAAGGAGGTTCCAAACTCGTGTTTTTTTTAATATATCCTTGTTAAACGTGATGTTGTTAATGTGTTAAAAACGTTGCATGTGTGCGTTCGTAATTACAAATTCACGCACACATTGACCATGAGTGTGACCGCTAATACTGCATATGTATGTCTTCACATCGGCAAGGACTTGGTAACACAGATTCTTTCTAAATAATGTGTAAATTGTATCCGATTGCTACAAACTGGCGAATTGAAAATCTTGTAAAGAATTGAAATGTTAGTACAGTTTTGTGAGATAGTATATCATATCAATGGACGTATAAATAGGCCTGTCTGGTACAGGGAGATAAAGTGTCTGTGTTGCATCAATGTGTTCTGTAGTAGTCCGACAGCTATGAGACAAGGTGGTGAGTTGGTACATAGACCGGTTGCAACAAGCGAGTAGTTTTAAAGTTCCTCTCCGAATGTTATTGCAGTTGTGACAAATATCTGACCCTGCCTTCTAGTTTTTGTTACGAACACAATATGCAATAATCTTCAGTGATTACAAATAAAAAGAAACTAATGCTATCTTTTGAGACAACAGATAACACAGCACAGCATTCCACAGATTATATTTTATAAAAAGAAAGTAATGCTCTTCATTTATTTTAATGAAACACAGAAAGACTCGATATGCATAATGTTTCACAGATTTAAATGTATTAGAACAAAAATAAGTTATTGTTTAAATTATTAAGCAATATAATTGGTATTGTTGAAATTATTCGTATAACGATCAAGCTCATCAGTTGGTCACGTTGTTTCGTGGTATGCCATGTATATTTCGACATGTAATGCATTATAAATCTCATTATTTTAATATCTTATTCATTTTTTATAATTTCGTTAAGGAAATTGATTGTATTTATTGTGTGTTACTCTATGGGTAGATGTAAAGCGTTAACGGCTGAACAGTTTTGGATGAAATTGTAATGCCCCGTTAGTGCGTTGAAAGAGCGAAAGTTAAAAGTAATCTGAATAACATAGGTAAATTAGGTATAGTTTAAAAACGTGTTTCTTTATTTACAGGGGTGAACTGGAGTTTGGCAATATTATTTATAGAAATCAAATAATGTTTTCAAATAAGAATTGACACTGAGTCCTTGGTGTACAAAAAATAAGAAAAAAATCTAGCTTTATATCACTAGCTATAAAGTGTGTCCATCACTAGATAATAATCGACTGTTTAGTTACACAGAAGTATAATTTACATGTATTTTCGTTGTACACCAAATAAATTGGAATACAATGTATTATGTCTATCGTATTAGGATAAATAAATTTGCTATCATGTCATTGTGTGTTTTAATTAGCGAATCTCCCATTATTGTACTTTTCTGGCCCGCGTGCAGACTCGCTTGACTATAAAAAGACCCAAACTTAAGTGTTTTCTTACCGTAGATATAGAATCTGTATCTCTAAAATGAGTTTAAATCATAATAGTATTCGACAACGCGCGATAAGAACTCACTTTGTAAAGTTGGCGATTCCGGTCCACCACGAACGTGGATCGAACTGCTGCTAGACCTATGGATACAGTAAGCTCGTTCTGCGTGAATCGTATTGTTAATAATCAACAAAATGTAGGGTAGCTGATTGTAACTATAATATCAAGACGACCAACACCTTAGTCTGTCCGTGATCATGGATTCTGTAAGGATCCGAAACATGGGCGTAGCCAGCTTTGGGCTCAGGGTGGGGCAGCAGTCAACCATCCTATATAGTGTCAGAAATCAACAAATCAGTGACTTTCCCCATTTTTCTGTAGAAGCAAGATCAAGAAATGAAGTAGCAATAAAATAAAACAAATTATATTATAAAATAGCCTTTATTTTATTAAATAATTGTTTCAACTACAAAAATACTAAAGACTTTGTAGTAAGAAACTCTTCAGTCTTCATTCTCAGGCTTGGTGTCTCCGAGGAAGCGGTTGTTCTTGCCGTTAGGTATGGCGTCTTCCTGTCGCCACAACTTCTGACCGCGGATCTCGATCTCCTCATGCCAGGCTTCTTGAGTTTTTCTGTACAAATAGAAAAGTAAGTACAATCATCATCATATAGAGGTAATACCACAGATTATATAATAGTTACTACGTAACAGATAAATCACTCCATACAAAAAAGTCCATACCTACTGTTATAAGCACCTACAAGTTCCCCAACTACCTACAAATTCCTAGCTGCGTTATAAAATGAACCTTAAAAGCTCGAGCGCTTGATTGTTATTCCAATGCGATAGCGCACAGTTCAGTGACCGCAACCGTGCCGTGGCCGTGCTTAGGGTTGCTACTTACAATTTATTAATATTTACGTAGGAAAACAAAGTTACGTAATATCAAGATTATTTTTCTTTAGTTAACTATTGTATTGCCAACTAAAATGGAGTATGGGTACATATTACTAAATATTACCTAATACGTAAGCATAGGTAAGTACTTAAGTAAAGCTTTCGTCAAAATCAAAGGCGGTTTCCAACTATTTTTCGAGCACAAGTGTCATACCCCATATGGTACAACTCCGTCGAGTGTTGATACATACCTAAAATTGTTTTCTGCGTAGCGACACGCGTAATGTTCCGAGGCGTCATTAAGTTGGACCAGAACTATGCCTACTTACACTCGAGATGTGTTTTGAGCTACAAAACTCACAATACAGTTCATATAACTAAGTAGGTATCTAAAGTAAAATAAGTACCTAATGATCTCTGTTGTTAAAATCATAAAGTAGATAAGTATTAATTTATTAAAAAAAAATAGAATTACTAGATAAGCTCATACATATACTTAAAATGTTTCTAAATCTTACAATAGTCGCATGTAAACCAACACAACTCAAAATAACCCATCAGTTTGTGAGGTAGCTTAAAAAAACCTAATAAAACCAACAGCATAACATGCCGCGAAATAAAAATAATAATATTGTGTTGCGCGCGGCGCGTGTGACTGTTGTGCGCCCTGAGCCGCGTGGGGCTACCGGTAACCCAGCGAGCGGTAGGCATTTATCGCGCGCAAGTACAGAGAGTGACAGAGGCCTGGTAATACCTATAATATCATATAGAGGTAATAGGTACCTATAATCTCATATATAAACGGAAAACTCGAGAATGGCTAGACTGATTTGTTTTCTTTGTTTTTAATGTTTTAACGACCGTTAATTAAAGTCGAGGTTCCCATTTAGCCAGGTAGCTGACAGAATCCTCTCTCACCTGCAGTTGTCAGTGAGCGGGCTGGTGTTGGGGAAGACATTCTGCAGCATGAGGAGACAGGGCAGCACCACGACGGAGAGGAACTGTATCTGTTCAGCAGGCTGGTTGATGCTGCGGCGCCGGTCCATCATGCTGAGGGGGGTGTAGCCCATCGCACGCTCGCGGTCACCCTGGGGACATTCAATTTCAAGAGTTACCTACCTATTGTCTGTCTAGTCTTTTACCAACTGTGTACTTCAAAAATGCTGATTTTCTTTCAGCCTGCTTTAACTTTTTATCTTTTATCTTAAGCCGGGGTCGTCGGATTCCAGTCCAACCAGATACAGCTGAGTACCAATGTTTACATGGAGCGATTGCCATCCGACCTCCTCAACCCATGTAACCATGATACCCTTTGGTATGAATGGTTGTTAGACTTTCTGGCTACTGGTGCTTAATTAACTTCACACTAATGAGCTCTATTAATCGGGAGAGTTCGTAAACGGCCAGTGAAGCAGGAAATAAAAAAAATGTTTAGGTACGCACTTGATCGTAAAACTCTTGATACACAGCCTCGGCAGTCGCTTTCGACACTCCAAAAGGTTTGCAGCATCCAGACAAGTCACTTGTCGTCATCAATATGCCCTGTGGAAACGTTACATAAGAACTTATAGGTCACTAGCTGTTCCACGCGGTTTCATTCACGTCATGGAGAAAGGGATATTATAAGACCATGTTCAGCGCAGAGAATGTAGGTTCCTAACAGTGAAAGAATTATACAAATCGGTTCAGGAGATCCTATGTTTTGTAATAAAATGTTTCGTCATTATTATATCTGGGCAAACCTTAAGCATCTTCCTATGTCCGTTATCATTCCAGTCGAACACCCTGTCATGTAAGAGCGGCGTGAGTTGAGCTCTGATCTGGAAGTATATGGCCAGGTCCGTGCACAGAATGTCGTACTTTATCTCCTCCATTATACGTTGCTGGTCTGTCAGCGGGAGGCGGGTCAGGATGTTCTTATCCTGGAGTGAAAGAAAAGGGATTTCTTCACTATAATTCTCCCTTTTAGTAGGGAATCATCAAAGGGCTTCGTCCTTCTCACAGTGAGTGCAGTGGGAGTATGAAGCATAAAATGACGAGGGGAGATAAGAGTAGCGTCGCCAAAATGTTGGTTTTCGGGATACTAGGAACGTTACAGGCTCCGCTCTTTTACGCCTTTTACAACCGTACCTATTCTTAGTTCTGAACTTACCTCAATCATCTTCTTAGCGAGGAAGAAGTGGTGGTGTTCCAACATGGAAGTCTTGTACATGCTGGCGAGCGGGTGTTTGCACAACATTAAGTAGTTGTTGTTGAACCCCGGGTGATCTAAGTCGTGGCATAGTCCTGACAGCATGAGAGCTATCGTCTGAAAGATATGAAGAGACATCACCTATCATCACCTAGAGTCTTACTTATTTAATTTATTTAGAGCATGATCTTTCTTCGGTCGTGTCGGATTGCCGTCCCATCGCGCTATGAGAGTGAAGGAATATTGAGTGCACCTGTGTGTGCCCAAATGCTTGAGCACTATAATACGTCCTGCGCAGTTGGCTAATCTCCTTAGGTACATGTGAACAGTCGCCGTAGCCGATAATCGGCTAAGACAACATCATAGATAGATAGATAGATTATTCTTTATTGTACACCAAGACACAACACAGGACATCACAACATACAAAAACACAGTACAATCGGCGGTCTTATTGCTAAATAGCAATTTCTTCCAGACAACCTTTGGATGGAGTTTATCTGTAGAATACAGTGAAAAACGGGCAGTTTGGGGTGTACATACATATAGGTTATATATAATTGACAAATACCAAAGATATAAACAAAAAGAAAGAATAAAAAAAAATAGTAAATAAACGGCTAGTAAATAATCATCATCAATTTAGAACAGTTAAGCCGTTTATCTGTGAAACTGTATTAAAACCAACGGTCCTTGGTGTTTTGTTCCTTTTCTGTCCATCGACTATCGGAAATTGTGTAGTCTAGATGAGCTACATAAATGAAATTCTAATCAACAGTTGGTACCTACTAAATACCTGAACAAATCAAGATCTAGTATAGAGAATAAGTACCTCAATAAAATCAAAGTATCCAGAATTAAGCAACAGTATCATGTACATAGTATGCGTAAAGCAGAACGCATGTTCGGCATTATGATAGGGGTTGTCTCTATAGCTTCCTAGGACCGATAGTATGAAGTCTGCTAGTCCTAAGCGATCGAAGTTCCTGTTGGTAAAGGTTTCGGAGAACATTATCCAGACCAAGCCAGCCATGTCCTCTTTGCTGGCTTCGCTTATGTGGAAGTCGAAACTGGAATAAAAAACAAACCTTTTTATAGTAGAACTTCCGTGGAGATTTTATTTTGTAAAAATGGACGTCGAAGTAGAATCGTCTCTCTTTAGTCTCCATCATCAGGTCAGATCCAAACCTTCATTGGTTTATAAGGTAAGTTAAAATAATGTCAAGTTTTACCCATGTGTCTAAAATCTTCGAGAGTTGCTCTCGATTTCTCAGTGTATCCATCATCAGATCCTGGACTTGACGATGACAATGGGACCATGAGAAGTATTTTAAGCAAAAAAGGGATCGAAACAAAATATAGCACTTTTTTTGATAGCCCGGCTTTCACTTTTGATTTTGGACCATAATGATGTATTTTATCAGTAAGTGCATTGTAATAGAAGTGATGGCTTACGTTCTAAAAGTGGGCGGCGCCATGACCACGCCACTGGACTCGACGAGCTCGTCCAGGTCGTGCTTGCACGGCTTCATGTGCAAGCTCAGCAGCTCCGAGTAGACGCGATTAAGGTTCTCCTGGAATATTGTGCTGTGCATTAGAAATCTATTGCATAAAGATGTGCGTGAAATCAGCGAACTGAGAGCAAAAAATACGAAAATAGAGCTAAGGATGCCAGGTTTTCCCCCATTCGATTTTATAATGGTTATCTAGACAGAACGTGCTAAACAGTAACTATTTACGTGACCTGTGGACCTTCACTGGATCCAAAAGTCATGTTAACGTAACGTACTAGAGGGCACGAGATTCTTCAAGAAATACTTAAGTTGGTCTGTCGTCTAACCCCTGAAATATAGATACAAGTTTTTGGGGGCTGTCTTTTGTAAACATGACCGTCAACAAGTGCTGATTTTCAGCTTACTCTGAATAAATGGCTCAAAAAAGAAAAGGTAATTGTGCATACATGGAAGACTTTTTTCTGCTGCATGTTATAGAAGTGCACGATGAGTGAGCAGTAGCTCACGAACACCGCGAATATGAGCTCGTCGTCCGCGTCGAATGGCGTCGCACTCGTCTTGTTTGTCAGTTGGACTACTCCTGGATAATGGTGAACAAACCTTTTATTGCGCTCTCGTTGTTATTGAATAACAGGAAACATTCCAAATTATAAACCTCCTCTTTAGGAAGTCGATTATAAAGTAAAAACGTTACTTCTAAACCCCCACCAGGCCAATTAGCATAGTAAAAAGCAGACTAATGCATATAAGTGCGTATAGAAATATTAACTTAGCGGTGTCAGCAAGACCCTTGATGGGCTACAAAGCTTTAACGGCGCACAAAACAACATTCTACTTCAGATCCACATACCATGCAAATTGATTAAGGGATCAATAAAAATAGAAGATCTCACAATATCCTTACCAATAACGCCAGTCTTGTCAGTTATAGGCGACACGAGACAGGACCTCACAACAGTGCCAGTGGTCGGGTCTATCTCCTTAGTGAAGCGAGGATCACGGTACGCGTCGCGAACGTTCAGCGATTCGCCGGTACGGGCTACGTAGCCGGCTGGTGTCTGTTCTTGGCTTAGACTGGGGAGCAAGTGAAGGAAGAAAGAAAATGTGAAAAGATAGCTTGAAAAGGGAAATGTTTATTTTAAAATTGCGTCACGCTCATAACGATGGTTTTTTTGGTGTCCGCAATTCAGACAGGGGTGCAGGACATTCGATACATGAAATGTTTGTTTTCTTCATGCCAGGTACAAAAGTGGACCAATCTTTGGACCAGTAAAAATATTAGTTAGGCTTATTTTGCTTAAAGCGCTTTGAAATCCTGATATTCAGTCATGAATATACCTACCTATTATATTAGCATACGTTCAGATGATTTGATTTCTAAAAATCGCCAGATTTTATCTTGCTATAAGAATAGGGATACTAACTTGACTTTAAGCTTCTTCTTCGGCATGGTGCTTTTCTCTCCAGACCAGCCATCGTCCCACATGTCGGCTTGCAGCGTCTCGCCAATGTGTTCCTTGTCGATTATGAAGAAACTACTCCGCATGGCTCCGATGAACGACTTTACCACCGTCTGGAGAAATTCGAGAAGTGATTCTAAATTACGAGTATTAAAAAAGCTAGCTAAAGTGGATTAGGATACTTGTAGGTACAGGCTTTTTAGCTTTTTCAACCATACGTCTTATTTATAGGCACTTGGCTAGGCAGGGCCACACAACTGAGTTTATTAGACTCACGCGAGACCCAGACCCTACCTTTTTATTTGTTCTTCTAATTTGCCACAGGAAAATGCCCCAAAATTGTTAAACCGCCCAGGAATAACTGCTTAGAAGGGTGTACTTATAAGAACTTAAGCACTTACCAGCATATCAGTAAGCATGGTATCAATAGAAGCGAGATCGCAGAAGTAGTTCTGCAACAACGCCCTGAGCTCAGAGTTCAGGTGTGCTGTCTTCTGCAGCGTGACCCTCGCTTGTGCTTGGTGCACGGCTGCTCCTGCCCAGCACGCCACGCTTACCACTGTGTATACTACGTTCTGAAATCGAATAGTTCAGCTGGGTCTGAATTTAGATATTTTTTAATAGGTACCTTACATGAAAAATGCGAAATGGAAACTACATGAAGATACGAAAGTGCCTACCTCGTGTCTGCATTTTTGGCTACGAAAAGCAGCTGTCGACGAATTGAAAAGGCGAGGCACATGATGACACCAACGGAAAGGCTAGAATAGTTACCTATGAGAAGACAAAACTGGGGACACGTCTATACTAATATTATAAAGAGGAAAACTTTGTTTGTTTGTTTGGTTGTAATGACCAGGCTCAAAAACTACTGGACAGTTTTTAAAAATTCTTTCACCATTCGAAAGCTACATTATCCACGAGTAACATAGGCTATATTTTATCCCGGTACGGGCAGTAGTTACCACGGGACGCGGGTGAAACCGCGGGAAAACGGCTAGTATAAAGTAAATTGCTACCGGTAACGAAGTTACCAAAACATGGCTATAGTTAGTAAGTATTAACGCAAAGTCTACTAAAGCTAGTCAAACAAATCTCACATCATCATAAACTTTAGAATAAGTCCGGTACAACTCCAGCACAGCATAGCATTCGCCATCGGGCTTCACCACGGGCATGCACAGCGCGACCTTCGCGTCTATCCACCGCAGACCGTCAGAGAACCGCCGGTCTCTTTGCACGTCTTCCAGAAGGAGGAACTCCTTGGTGGAGGCTACGTGAGCTGCTGCTGTTTTACCCTCCCCTGAATAGAGAAAAGTGCCAAAGTCTCTTTGTTACCTTAATATAAGACTGCTAAGTCCTGGTACTTCATCTACAGTGGCAGCGTGATGAAAGAGTAGGTAAACAAGTTTAGTAAGTAGGTATGCAAGTAGCTATTCAGGAGTGCGGGCACATAGGACTCAGGGTCTTCATAATAACAGTAGGTACTGTACGGATTCCTGCACCACTTTCATCAACTGTTTTGAGCATTGAAATAAAAATAAGGTTTTGGGATCAAGGTCGCAGTATGGACGCTGAAATTCGATGCAGCAACAAAAACGACGACTTACGTATTGTCATGTTGATTTCATGTCGATCAGGATTTTCAGTATCTGGATGCATGAGGACTATCTCATTCTTCAGTTTGTCTACTATGTAAACGAATACGCCTGTGGACATAGAAAATTATAGTTAGGTAGGTACAGATTACATTATTTGAGCCATGTTTTAAATCGGATCAGTAGTTCCTGAGACTAGAGAAAAAATATTTTATTTCAAGCAAGCAAAAAACAAACTTTGCAGCTTTTTAACCCCCGACGCAAAAACGACGGGGTGTTATAAGTTTGACGTGTCTGTGTGTGTGTGTGTGTGTGTGTATGTGGCATCGTAGCTCCCAAACGGATGATCCGATTGTAATGCGGTTTTTTTTGTTTAAAAGGTATGTCAGTCGGGAGTGTTCTTAGCTATGTTTGGTGGAAATCGGTTCAGGTCTTCAAGGTCATCAGCTCGTTTGCTAGATGTGATAGGAATGTTACACGCTCAGTTTACTTGCAAGTATATGTGGGATCTGAAATTTGAAACACTAATGTCTTTTGGAACCACTGAGCTGGTCTGCTGTTAGGGCACGAAGGTAGGAGACGTAACCCTGAACTGCCTTTTAGTAAACCAATCGAGTTTGGGCTCGTTGAATTTGTCTTGACGAGTTCTCTTCATGTTTCTGATTGACGAGAACCTGATGCTGGAAATGGGATGTGGCGGATGAAACCCTGAAATGCCGGAATGAAACGGATAAACCGATTTATATTTTTGCTGAAAATCTAGAATGTCCAAAGGTTAATCTGTATTGTTTCTCAATCTGTGCAATTCTCCCAGAGCCAGTTTGTCATGAGGATTGTTAAACAGCTTCCTTTGGCCGAAATCGCATATAGCGACCCCATCTTAGATAAAATAAATTAAATGAAATAAGGAAAAATTAAGGAGCTCCTTTAAAAAGCATGAAATAAAATTAAATTATAAATTTAAAAAAACCCCCGACCCAAAAAAAGTACGCAATAATTATGACAAGGTCAAAAACGCTAAACCCTATAAAAGCAAAAATAACTTTTAACACTACGTAAACTAAATTTTGACGTGTCGGGGGACCGCTTTTTACCTTCATAAATACTTACATAGATCAAATGATACCTACCTAATTACAACATTCGTTTTAAAAAAAAACACGTATCTTAAGTAATGAATTAGAGCGGTCCCCCGACCCGTCAAAATTTAGTTTACGTAGTGTTAAAAGTTATTTTTTGCTTTTTATAGGGTTTAGCGTTTTTGACCTTTTGTCATAATTATTGCGTACTTTTTTTGGGTCGGGGGTTTTTTTAAATTTATAATTTAATTTTATGTCACCTTTTTTATCGTCTTACTGCTGGGCACAAGATTCCTCTCACAGGGTGGAGCATTCACAATTTTATCTTAGATTTGAACTTACCAGAACTATCTGTAACAGTCTTCAAGACCATGGCAGTTTCGTACAGCAGTGACTCCAGATCGACCGTGTCTTCCAGGAACACGTTGAACCTGTTCATGTCCAGGTATCTGTCGGCTTTTTCCTCATCCTCTTTGAGGCCTGGATAGCATAAAAGAATCAATTATTTACCTGATCCAGCAGATTGATTGTTTTTTTTTAAGAGTGTATGCCTTACATTAAGAATATCACACATACTGCCAATATCCAGAATGTGAACTATTTCAGCTGCGAGAATCGAACCCGCAACACACTACATAGTAGCGAATCTTACCTACTAAACGTTATACGTGTCGTATTCTTCGGTCATATATTTCTGAACGTGCTTACTATTTTTATCTTTGTACCTACTAGGTAAATACTGAAAGCAATATTTATGAAAGTGGTCGCACTCACAGTAGTATCGTTTGGCGTGAAAATGAATTGTAGTTTCATAGACCTTCAGACCCATACATACTATAACTAAAGCCAGGGCCTGCTTTAATTACTAAGGAGATCCTTAGCGTTGTGGTGTTACAAAAATGTACCCAATAGGTTGAAAAAGTTAGAAAAGTTGATCTACCTTTCCTTTCGATTTGAGCATAAGGAGCGATAACTCTTCTCGTGACCTTATCCAGCTTTTCGGAGGGCACCAGGAAATGCGACTGCGTCTGATTAATCGTGTCCTGGCGACTTTTTGTCGATTTCACATTTTTCTGTATAGGATTCATAATTGCAAATGGTTTAAAACTCGATTCTTAAAGTATGAAATAATAATTAAAGTTATTTAAATAAAAATACGTCAGCCGTAACAGCTGCTGACAGTTCTTTTTTCAAAAATGTTTAATGGCAACCATAGACTTTGATAAAATAATAAACTTGTCTTACAACCTTTATTCAATAACCTTTTCTGGCGATAAACTACGAACTACGAGCTCTCACTGCCGCCCGCCGACATTACCGGTCGATTCCCATACGAAAAACAATAGGGTAGTGTCCAGGGTCGAAATAATGAAATAATATTTAGTCCGCTTTTTAGATAATCAAAAAATATTGGATACGTATTTTTTCTTTTTTTAATTAAACATAAAATGACAAAGATAATACACTTCAAAAATTAGGAGTGGGGGCCTTTTACGTCACAGTGTCCTGAAAATTGTAGCAACTTGTGACGTCACACTCAACTTTAACACGCTATATCTTAACAAGTTCTGATCCAATTTAAAAAAGAAAAAATACGTATCACTTAATTTTGGACAATCTACAAGACGGACTAATTATTATTTTTTAGGAAACTAGCCTATTCTGATTGTCGACCCTTATATTAAATAAGTACTTAAATATAATGGATAATTCAATTAAAATTCAAAATTTATCACAAAACTTCATGTATTTCCGATTTCACTCATAAAAAATAACTTACGTACTATTTACTGCAATATGTACAAGTCAATTGGAATAAAATCTAACATTGCAGGAACACTAGTTGCCTAATAGAAACAAGATTGAAGCTTATTTTTACAAAAGTAGAAAATGAATTTTAATCAACTCTTATTTACAAAAATGTAGTAAATATCCCTTTACATAGCAATATTTATTTTAACTTCTTAGTCAAGTATACTTTCTTTATAACTGAAGTATATATTTTTTTCAATGATTATGTATATCTTGTAAGTAGCTATGTAACAAAGATAACATTTGTTCCAGAAAAGCTTTAAAGACAGGATGCTAATATATACTAAAATATTCTGACTACTAACTCTTAACAAGCTTCAGAATAAACAATCAACAAAGCTTGAAAGCTTATTTTCCTAAATTAATGTACTTATAACTTATTGAATCCATTGATAATATAAACATATTGATTCTGCTAACACTTTCACTAATATTACTAACTCAACTGCAAACTTAACTTAAACAAATAATTTTTTTTAATTATTCTATTTTACATTTGAATCCACCATTATCGTTTAGCTGCTCATTTTTTTTACTGGCAAGTCAGTGTATTTACAGAAGAAACTGTACATCATAATAACATACTCATTACAGAATTCATGTTTCAAAGATATTGATATGGTAAAAAAATTATTTTAACTGAACTTGCGTTTCATCAATTTTTTAATAATCTACACTTTCCTAACAACATTGAAGAAATTTTTATATTTACAATTTATTATTACACAGCATTCCTTGTAGATTTCTAGTTTTTTTAATAGACATAATATTATTTATTTTCTTTTAAATAAAACTGGTTGGTCTTGACTGATAATTTGAAAATAGAATTCAAGCCATTGCCAGTATTCAATTATTCAATTTGGCTAATGTTGGCAATACAACATGTACATACCTAACAATCATGTACATTGGTATAGGAGAGACTTCGATTTATACTCATGAATTATTATAGTTTTTGATTTCCACTACTTCACGGCCATGTTATAGGTTTTCTTTCCTTTTTTTGTGGAGGGCAGTCATTTGTTACAGTCACCTGAAATAAGCAAAAAAAGAGTATATTAATATCATTCACTAGTTACCAGAAAATGTTGTTATTGCTATGCTTTTATGGTTAAATGAAGATGTTACATACATATATTACAAACTGACTATCTGCATACATAAATAAAGTACTTACAGAATCAACACTCATTTTCCTTTTGTTCACACTGTAACTGTTGTCTTTATTTGATAATGGTGTAATTGTTGTCTCAATTTTGAACCTTTTTGTGAAACTAGACATGCATTCGGGAGGGGGCTTCAACCTGTCACGGTTTTGATTATTTTGTGTAACTTCCTGATTAATTTTATTAAGTTTTTTTGTCACTTCAGGGCTAGGCGGACGATTTTTGTTGAGCAATTTGCCCCTGCCTGAATCTCTGTATTTCCTTTGCCCGTACGGCACGCAGTAATGGTGAAATATCTCCAATAACTCATCTCTTCGCATGTGCCTTAAGTTTGAAACTCTTAAATGCCTCTGAAAAGGATTGTTTGTTATAAATAAACACTTTATTTTTGTTTTGTTTGTGTAGAATGTAACAGAAGATAGTAACTTACCTCTTGTATAATGCATATTAACTGCTCATTAGTCAGGAGTTCTGGATGAAGCAACATATCAAACGGCACCGACATCGTAGGAACAAAACATTAAATAAATAAAGTAAACGATAAATATAAATAATTTCAGTATTTCATGCCGCCTTTCTGTGACATTACATCTGTTCCCGGTTGACAGCTGATTTTGACAGCATTGCGTTTACGAATCCTGGAATAACTAATAATTTTGAACGATTTCATGTGGACTACCATAAAAAGTATTTTGTATTCCCATTATTTCCCCATTTCTTATTATCCCATTATAATTTCAAACAAAAACCATCTTTATTAGTTAATTAAGCTCTGTCTATGAATTAGTTAACGATTAATTAAAACGAGCTCTGTAAAAGTTCTTTTAGTCCTGTCCATTCTACACAGAATTTCGTGTTAAAACTGTTAAAAATCGCATGTATTCTGCGAGTATTTAAATTAATGAATTATGGCGTAATTTATATTACTACATAGATTAAAGAGGTGTAAAGTAATATAATCGATTATAACTCTTACTAGCGTTTATTTTGTTAATTTGAGTATAGGCGATGTTACGTTGAAGTCCAGCCCTAATCTCCACATTCAGTTTGTCTCTGGTTTCTGTCAATAATACACAGTGAGTGCTGCTTGTCATTTGTGTGCTTCGATTGTTTGCTTTACTGTTTCCTAACGTTTTATTTTGGACTCTTGAAGGAATTAAATTCAAAATAAGCTATTCTAATTTTAGTGACCGACGTATTATTAGTTAACTTTCTCTGTGCATTTGCGTTAATTAGTTTTGCATGTGTGTGCAGCGGTGCGATTATAATAATTTATTTAAAATAAATAAAACGCTTTAATAAATTAATGTTTTTGAATAATATAGACATTAAAACCGGGCTGTAGTGTAACATAACAATACGCAAATGCCAATTGCGGGTAGAGTTTCGATGACAAATTCAGTTGGGGTGTGTTTGAGAGCGCGGTGGGACTATGTTGTTTCTCAGTGCCTTAGCGATCGGTATGATAAGTGGGCTGCAGAATGTCACGACGGAGGTGCCGGCGCCGAGCAGTGACGGCAGCGCGGTGTCGAGCCCGGAGCGGGCGGTGAGCGACATGGGTCTGGTGGAGCCCACTCGGTTGCCGGGACAGGCGACGGACCTGGTGAATGTGAGTGTTCACGAGCGGCCCTCCATGTGGGACATGTACTTGAACCACTGCCCGCGCTGGCGGCCGGTGAACCACGTGTTCTTCCAAGTGGCCAATGTGTTTTTCCTGCTGTCGTTCCTGGCGCCGCACACGCCGAGCGGGCTGGTCTGGCTGCGGGTGGCGCTGATGCTGGGGTGCGCCTTCTCCGGCATGTGGGCGTGGAGCATCGAGTGCTACCTCGACGCTGTGCTGTGGAACAGTGCATTTATTGTGATAAACTTCATTTACTTCTCCATACAATTTTATTTGCTGCGCCCCATCAAGTTCCACAAGGATATTGAGGAGGTAAATATTTTTTAATTTTATTTACGTTATAAGATAAAGCACTTGACATTGGACCTTATTTTCCACACCATACTGCAGCCCTTTTACTCAAAGTAATACCAAGAAATAATTTTCCTACAATTAATTTCTAATAATGTGCACTTAAAATATGGTAACTGTATCTGTTACATAAAAATCAAAACTCTTCTAACTAATGATCCTTATACCTAAAAACAAAATAAAAGTTTAATGCTTTATTGTTTTTCCAAAGAAATGCCCAACATAACAATGATAAAGACATTCAAACAAGTTATTACTCATAAATTCATCCTTAATTAAGACATGATCAATGACTGCAAACATGATACATCAGAGGTCCTGCTCCAAGGACTAGAGGTCAGGAGATAAGTAACATTGAAGAAACATACACACAAGACAATAAAACTTTAAATAACTACATAATGTTGGTATAACATTGTTTTATTGCTGTGTTAAAGTATAAAATTTGAGATACCATGGCAGGCTTGAATGGCTTTTAAAACAGATTGCTTGCCCAAAGCCACACAAAGGTGTAAAAAAAAGTTTTTATTATGTAAACAATGTTCTCTAATAACTATTCCTAATATTCTATCTATAAGTTCATTTACTTATTAGAGGTAGAATTTTACCACTAGCCCCATAATTAATAATGTTGAAATCCTTTCTTTAGTCCACAATTCCACAGATAGACAGATAATTTGGAACAACCCCTAATAGCTGCAGTGGCTATCCAAGTTAAAATGCATAAAATTGCTGATAACTGATAGAAGTTAATTTACTGGTTACCTGTATGGGATACCAACAAAAACAATTTTGGGTGAGCAAAAAAAACTGGTTTAATTGGGGTGACCATGAAAGTGAGTTTCTACCTGAGAAATTCCCTTTTCTATTTTTTATTAATTTTTCTAACTTTTTTCAATTTTTGCCTGTTGTAAAATTACATCATTTCTCATAAATCTCTCCTATGATGTCATTTAAATAATCATGATGATGAAAGTTTAATTTAAAATATAATGCCTTGTTAAACAAGAGATAACTTCATTGTTCTTGTTTGTTATGTCAATGATATGCAGTGTTTGTTTCATGATAATTTTATGTAACATCAGTTATAGGTAGTGTGAAAAAATCCATGATTTACCCCCATTACTCATAATACTTTTAAGTTGAAAAAGAATTAGCAGATAAATTTTTTGTTTGGTGAGCATTGTCATATTTTCCAAAAGTTTTTTTTTAATACCTAATGATTTTGGTCTAATCACCCTACAGCATAAAAAGTTGATACACAAACAAAATTAAGCCACTCAAACCATTCATTCAAACAGTTTTTGCTTATTACTGTGAAGGATCTATCTCAGTTCCTTTGAGGTTTGTTTACAAAAATCTCGCAAAGTGAAGGGCGAAAAACGAAACAAACAATCCAGTCATATTTCTAAAAATATCTCCTTTATCTGTGCTGCGAAAATAAGTTTTTTTTTTACCACAAACATAATAATGTCTGTTGTAATTAATGTCAGAGTTGTCAGCGTATGCTCTATTTTAAATGCAAATTACATCAGCTGCCATTGGAGAGCACTTCACACAATTTGCAGAACACGAAATATCAGTTGATTGTAGGTAAAGTAGGTAGGCGATACACGACCAATCGATATGGAGTAATATGGCCGTAATTATCGAGTCTGGTCGCATTTACTCAGTAACTCAGTTATTTAGAATGAAATTACCTAAAAAATAAGTACCTACTTATTTTTATTTATTTACAAAAAATCTATGTAGATATCTCCATTAGTGGGATAATCAGCAGTATTTTGACTGGTGCTATCTCTGGCGTTACCTTAAGATATAATCATTTTCCTAATTTTCATAATAATCCTTAATGATTAAAATGAGTCACATTATATCATACTGCCGGGGTTTAAGTAATCGTCTTTACAACCTAAAACTGCGATAAAATTAATGCGGCGCCTTACGTATTAATCGTAAAAGTATGCGTTAATATTATAGGTTTTGATTTTATCACAGATTAAACACGTGCAGATTGAGGTAATATGACACCCGTGTTTTATCGCTTGATTATAGTAGGTATTCATAATTCTGGCTTTTATTATACTTCGATATTCAAATCAGCCGTTTCTAATTATGCCGCCATTAATAATGACGGTACACGTTTCAATAAAACGACTGTATTTTAAGCTATCGTAGAATAATAAAACTTCTCTTTAATGCGTGAATCATTTCCAAAGCAAATGGCTTTATTATAAAGAACATGCTTTTGCCTACCCACGTATTAGATTAACATAAGAATCCTGAAAAAACTATGGTCATGGTCACCCTTATCCGTTTTCAAAGGGTTAAAATTACATTTCGCTCGTTCGGTGATTATTCGTAATACATATTTAAATCCGCGTATGACTGTTGATTACATTGACTCGATATCCGATCCGTCGGACGGCACTAGTAAATAATTCCGCCACGTAAACGAGACACTCAAAACTCCTGAATAATTAATCGAAGCCACTCCAATGGTTCGATGATTTTGTCGACGCCCACGAGGGCCGCAGCCCATTGAACAGGTTAAGTAGCTGTTGTCTTTGCACAATAAACGCTGACGCTCCTCCACTCAAGTACAAGGGTGTCACATTGAACCAAGGAGCTCCTGCATTACAAAATACACCCCCACACTACACCGTCTCCGCAAAATAAATCGGTTAACACGCTCGGTATCGCGCCACAAATCGATTCCATACTAAAAGCCTCATTAATTTAATAATCGTTTATCTTATAAATTGCCTGTTAAATGCTGACTAGAAAGCCATTAACAAGCTAAGCCCTATTCATACAAAACTATCGGCGTGCTGATCAAATCGAATAGTTAATTCAAATATAAATAATGCAAACCATTTTCGAACTATGTCTGAAACTTTGCTGGCATTCTCGCTATCTGGAGCTGCCGATGCGATAATGAAATAATCATTTCCAATATTAAATCAAAGTCTCTGCCTGATGAACGGCGGAGATTTGAATTTAAAATGTCAGCTTACCGCATTTCGACGGGGGATTAATGGTTAGAGCGCCAGCAGTCCTTTCAGTGTATACCCAGAGGTCAGTGGGGCAAGACGGTGTGAATGCCCTTTCAGCTAGTGACGTCATCCATCGCCTCACTCACCACCCATCGAGGGTTAAACGTACTTAAAGTTTCACATTTGTGATGGAGCACACAACTTTGCAGTTCTTGGCTGTGATATCGCTGAGATATCCGATTTCCTCTTTATAAACTTGTTCGAATATTGTTCGAGAAATCTCGGGATGTTCAACAAACCGAAGTACCCGAGATAATAAAAATACTTACGTATGTTCTTCTTTAGAAAATAAAGATTGTAGGCTATGGTTTACGCTATTAGTTCATGGCTGGTTCGTGCGCTGCTTGGATTTTTGGCAACTTCACCGCTTTTACGTAATAGCTTGCAAGCGAACCTGTGCTTTCTGCAAAAAATAGAATCTGGTGTATTTTGAATTATTAATGGGTAAGGTTGATGCTACACTGTTTGTGGAGAGCAACGACACGTGTATGTGTCGGTTATCCGCAGTATGGATCTAGCTACACGCTGCGGGAAAGCGGCTGATACAGATACGACATGCATCGCCGTGACGCGACACAAATTCGAAATTATCGTCACATCTCATACATATTCTATAACCAGTAAATTAATAATATGAGCCCGTGTCCTCGAAGTTTCAGATAACTTTTGACCTATCAAATGTAGTTTCAAAGTCGGGTCAACCCTAAAACTCAAAATCCAACAAATAACTATTTAAACGTAGGAGTCTCATAGTTCGTAAGCCACCTACTTTCCCTGCTTGCGTAATACTGTTGCGTTATTGTGTCCGAGTAAACAATTGGACGAACATGTTTAATTGCCTCTTCACCTTAGTTACGTGTTTACAGAATTATTAAAAATTCAGAGCACGAGATGACAGGCAAATAATCATTATAATCCGCCTACTGTCAGTGTTCGCTTTGTCGTCGGAAGAGATGTCGCCGTCGCTTTAATATCAAAGTGAGATCAAAAGTTTGAGCCTGATGGAGTGCTCAAAGCCTGCACTTAAGTTTACCCCGATATTTCGGCTTTATCGCACGACAGGAGATTTGAGGCTCGCGAAAAACTAAGGCGATTGGATCGTTCAAAGGTCTTTATCCTCATAACGCTTTCTTAATGACTCCTAGCAAAAATTTACGAGGAATTTCCATAATGAGGTTGTAGTAGAATCACGCGACCGCAGCCGAGGTGTTTGGTAACGAATCTATTGATTTTATGCAAAGGTATGTTGCACCCTAATAGCGATGCCAATATTGCCTGCCCGCAGATGTGCTACTATGTACGCCTGTGATTAGTTTATTGCTTCTGTCGTCGGTGTTACGGCTTGTACTACAAGCTATTACTGGGAACCTGCAGGAATCTTCCAATATATGATTCCTTTGTTGAAATTTCTCTGAGATTGAGCTTCAGATTTAGGTTCCAGCAGGACCAAAACAATAGTTTTTCAACTAGCTAGAGGTACCAAACCCCTCAAAGGACCAATTAGAGAACAGAGAATTCGTAGCAATGCCGCTATTAATATACATACAGTTTTAATTGAAACCATTACTTTTGATTGACTTTGCTCAAGTTTCGCCAGAGTAAATATTATTTTGGGTTGTTCCTCGATTATCTTGCTGCCTTTAGAAATTGTATTTCAGGTTTTCACTACATATAATTTGTTAAATGTTTTCATCCTTCCCTACGGAAACATATGTATGTGAAGAGTTTTCAAACATATTCTGTAAATTAAATATATCACAGTTAGGTTTTTCTTCAGCAGATTTTCTTACCAATGGAATGTCTCATCGTATAAAGTTGCAACCACAGCGAATTCGCTGTCAAACAACGAAATTATTCAGCAGAGAGTCGCATTGGGAACACTGCAAAATTGGATATGCTGCTGAGAAAGTACACATTCATATATTCACTAGTTCTGTTTGCAGTTTTCAACGTCTTTTGAATAACGATAACAATGTTTGTGAAATATCACCAACACACATACTAGCTTCAAAGTAGTCTGGTTGGTTGGCGCCAATATTGGTGCGTGATTTTTTGCTAGGAACCTTTACCTGCCCATGTTAATGGCCAACCTGTTACCACGACTTACCTAATCTCTCAAAGTCAAGTGCAGATGCGGTCCTGCCTCTCGTCATAAAAAGGTTTTTCTACCTGAGCATTGAATAGTTAGAATAACGTGGTTACTTTTCAATACACAGGTACTTAATTGTAACCGTTTCAAATACTGTTAGTATCTATGCTATCGTGAACTCCTATAGAGTCACAGGGAAGTAAATAATTGCGTCTGAATTCAATAGAAAACGGCACATTGTCAGTTCACGGCTTTCTCAGTTGTCAATGGTTATTGTTCTTGAGCCCTCAATGCCAACCTTTTTGTCAATTCTAATTACTTAACAATGGTGTGCGGTTGCCAATCTTTTTACTTTAATCTGAATTGTACGAGAATTTCGTGCTAACGATATTGCTCTTCCGCGAGTAGTAATAGCAGAAACTTTCGTAGGTTCTGAATGAATTTTACCTAACTTTGAACTGCTGTTTCGTTGTTGGCTGTGCCTATTGCTTACCTAATTCCTTGATTTGATAAAACGAAATGATTGTAGGATTTGTCACAATTGATTACTGTTACGGGTCCAGCTGTTTCTGAGATTAGATAAGATTAGGGGTATTAAATTCAATTTGAATTATTTGCTTTGAGTTTTACCATAAAGTTTATGTCAACTTTAGAACTTTAGCATTGTAGACGGCAGTATTATTTGCATATGCATAACGTGGTCTGGTATTACAATCGTTAACATGTGCAATGCCAACAGTCTGGTCTAATCTGTTACATTCTCGACTGATGGCATATACGTTGTTATTATAGGAATGATTTGCCTGATGGTAATGAGCTTCATTACTAAAAACTTGTCTGGACATAATGAGATACTTATGTAACCTCATTATCAAAGGATCCTCATACATTTTTGTGTGTAAAACATTTACTTAGTAATTTAATTACAAACGCATAGGAATCCATCATCCTCCGAGCCTTTTCCCAAACTATGTTGGGGTCGGCTTCCAGTCTAACCGGATTCAGCTGAGTACCAGTGCTTTACAAGAAGCGACTGCCTATCTGACCTCCTCAACCCAGTTACCTGGGCAACCCAATACCCCTTGGTTAGACTGGTGTCAGACTTACTGGCTTCTGACTACCCGTAACGACTGCCAAGGATGTTCAATGACAGCCGGGACCTACAGTTTAACGTGCCATCCGAAACACATTTCATTGGTGTCTAAGATATACTTAGAAAGTACATACAAACTTAGAAAAGTTGCATTGGTACTTGCCTGACCTGGAATCGAACCCGCGCCCTCATACTCGAGAGGTCGGTTCTTTGCCCACTAGGCCACCACGAATATATTATTATATATACAAACGCATAGGAAGCTTTTAAATATTCACAATTTGCCACATATCGTGCTGCAAGTCATACGTACATGCTTGGACGAATACGAATGAATGTGACATTTTTAAAATTGAAAACGTAACTCAAAGCAAATGAGATCAGAAGCAAAGACTATATACTACATACTTTATGTTTAGAAGCGTTAATTTTGCCTTTCATATATTTCATAATATCATGGGACTGGATCCCTTTAATACTTTATTATAATCCGCCTGTGGTTTTACTCGCGTCCCGGGTCCACTACTCACATCATCCAGGTAAAAGTAGCCTATCTACGTCACAAGAGAATAGAGTATTTTTGATACAAATAATATTTTCAAAATTCTCCAGAAGTCCAAAACCTCGTAACTCTTTGAAAATCTGTGCAACTAAACAAGGCATTGAGTAGTTGTCTAGAGCACAACACAGCTTCCGCTTGCACATAAACTTGTTGTATCTTAATTCTCAGCTAAGGGCAAAACTTAACAGTCATGTACTCAAACCAAGTTAAGTTCTGTAACTATCACGTCGAGATACTAGAGAACTTTGGTCTGTTGTGTAATTATTGTTAGCATTCTATACGTTATGTCGTCGTTGTTACCACAAATCCCCGAAGCTTCGAAGACTTTTGACTTCCGCGTGATCGGCAAATCGGCTTTCATTCTTATTTATTGCAATGCAAGTGAGTAATTAAGAAGGTCCACTGGTTTGACTGGTTGTCTTACTTAATGCCTTCGGAGTACAAATCACAAGTCTGCAAATGACAACAGGGGCTGACAGAATAACGCGTTTTCTCAATCATACTAAAACACCCGTGATGGGACGTTACTTCAACAAGCGCAGCTAAATCTTGATTGATTGACTGCTATTTAGTCAGGTGCTCCTCACGTAAACTCATCCAATGTTCTACAATAACAGGTTTCTTATCAAATATTATTTTGTGTTAATGAACCTGTCACCATGTTCGAAGTCATTAGACTGGCCTTATTAGCTTTAGTAATATACAATGTTACTGCGTATACGCATTGAGGTGCAGCTACTTAATAATTCGGTTGGACATAGTCATTTGAATGACATTTGAATATAAGGTGCTTGTCTATTACATCAGTCTGATGTTCTTTATGCTTTCAACGTAACCAGATGTGCCACAGTTTGTTTGCAATCAATACCTACATTTATTCGGAGTTTATTTTAGTCACGTGTATCATTCTTTGTTTAGCCCTAATTTTATTTGTTATCCAATTGAAAGAAGAAATGTAATCTGCTATTGAATCTTTTGTAGAGGTTTGTAATTTCTCCGTTGCTTAGTTACGCGTTTTATCTTAGTTTCCTGTTCGGACGATTTGTTTTGTTCCGAAAATAAGTGGGTGCTGAATGTACTTCTGGTATTCTTAGAAGCGTGTAATGTCTCAAATAATTTGAATTTTGTAACTGAATCCTCAAACAAATATTTTTATGGGTCAAAGGGCACGAATCAAAATGCTGATGAAGCGATATCTCGATTAGAATTCCGAGTAAGAAGGTGCCTCGTACTAAGTGCCTTTCCCAGAAAACCACTCTATCCAACCCTAATCAGATATTGACAATCTAGACCCAATTTAGCTACGGCACCTTTTCTCTAGATATCGAACAAAGCTTTTTGCTATCAGAGTTGGTGACACATTCATCAGTACATGAAATTGTTTTAGATTCACCTTCAAACTCGTAACCACTCGAATCAATATTTAGGACTACTGTTGACACAATTTACAGCAAAAACTTAACCTTACTGACGATTCTGACAAGGAAAAAAATTACAGCTCTGAAAGACGTGCCAATTTGTTAATGGGATGGCAAATATCGGACATAACGTAACTTCTAAACTTGGATAGAATCATCCCGAACCTTTGAGTCGCGAACTAAGCGAAAAAGTCAGTGGTCTCAAGGGACTAGTAACTAACGTACAACATAACGTAAGGACTTCGAAAGAGCATTTGGAAAATTTATTTCCTTGACTAGTTATCCCAAATGTGAGTCAGACCTTTTTGGGAGATAGACTATGAATCTGGTCCATGTTTTCTTAGGACATAATGAAGTTATATTTATATGCAATTAACAAATTGCTTGCAGCATGATACATTGCTCTAAGAAAGGGTTTAAATGTCACAGAATGAGTTACAAAGGCATGTTTCTTTGATAAATATTCTCGTAATGAGGTTTCACGGAATTATTCGTCATACATAACAGCATAGCTTAAATAATAATCATAATATGAACCTCTCTAAAAGGTAACTGGTTCGGAACCTTATATAGTAATTAAGTGTAACACGTGTGTAGACATGTATCGAATAATTACAACGCTTATCCTATAACTCGAATAAATTCGAAAATCGAATAACTTCCATCGAGAGAATTATTTGACCACTAACATTTCAGTTACAGTGCAATATTAGAACCTACATAGGTAGGTTTCTATTTACATTGAGTTTAGGTCAACATATCAAATAAGTCAGCTTTGCCATAAAATATAGAAAGTAGAAACGGATTACAACGTACGCTGTAGTAATACTCCTGTTTGTCCCGTATGTTTGCGTCCTCCGCTCGCTTCCCTACTATGTTTACATTTAATTTGTATTCCGATACCGTATCCTACATCGATTAGATGTCACGTTGCATATTAACAACGACTGTAACAGCCTATCAGTGTTCCATTAAAGGACTTTTCCTGTTTTGGTTATCAGAGCAATCCGAAATTGGCGCGCGTGACCACCAATGACCCGACCTAGCAGTAATGATTCCAAACATTTCTAATGGAGCTGAAATATTCACCTGAATAATTCGAGTTCATTAGTCGATACAAACATTAGTTATTTGCAGTCCCAAAATTAAATACACGCATGGATAGAGTTACATACGGCTAATGATTAAAACATGGATACTCTAATTATGATTGTAATGATAGTTTAACCTTCGCAATTTAATGATAATAAATCTTGAACTATGCTCTCACGGTTACCTCTTATCTGTAACAACCCGCATTAATCATATGCTATCTTGATGTAAAATCTCTGAAACAAATCATATTATCGAACACAAATTAACCGTGAAGTAGAAGATGTAATAGGTTATGCAATTTTTATGACGGTCGTTACTAAGCAAATATGGAAAAATAAGAAAGCTAAATTATATTTGTACTGTACATAATGACACGCTATTCAATAATATTGAGTCATATTTGACATGGCAGTTGATAACTGGGGCATACAACCAAATTACAGCCCTCTCCTACCAATTACATTCTTACAATCACAGTCTCTTCACAAGCCTTCGTAAGTATTTTAAGTAAGGTTGGTATCTACTTTGGTAGGCGTCGACGAAAATTTCCGAGAAGTGAATTAATAAACAAGCTCCTCTTAGAATACTATTTATAGAGCTGCGATCCAACACGCCTACCAACAAGATTCAAATGTTCATTGTCCCATGGCCATGTGTGCACTAAAACATCTGTCGTGCTAATTAATCAATTTGAAATAATGTGCTTAGTAATCCAATATTGACTTGACTCCTTTTTTGGAATGAGGTATTTAATCCCAGGAATCCGAACAACGCTTCAGAGTGCCACATAAAGGCAACTTGGCGAGTTGAATTAGTGCTTGCTACTCAAAATGAGAATGACTCATGTTTTAAAACTGAGTTGGACTTTGTTCGAAGTTCAGTGATCTTGGATTAAGCTGCTTCAGAAATAGCTAGGATATCATACAGTAAGGAAGACTTGAAGTAATGAGAGGAGTGCTCATTAATGTCGCCCTTTGTCGTATGCCCTAAATCCATAAGACCTCTTTCTGTTACCAACGTTTTAATCAGCCTAATCCAGCAAAAGCGCAGCTGCACTTCCGCCCACGTTTAGAAGCAAAACAATAGAACCTTTTTAGTGAATGGCGAAATTCCGTGCGCCATATTGTTCGGTGCTATTGTGTCAGCACAGAGCCCGTGTAGAAAAATATTCATCTCGCCCGCCCGGCTCGTGTTTACTCCGCGTTCAGTAAATATTGACCTGTGACACATGAAACTTTATTTAAAAAGCAATAAGTATGCGTACTACGTTCCAAATGAGGGCTTTGATTGTTTACTTCTGTGGATTTCAGCATTGCGATATTTTTCATGTTTTTCGCTACTGCTTATTACTTTTTATGACTCACTCGGTTTTCAACAGTCTGCTTGCTATTTGGAAGGAAGATTTTGCAAATCATATTGGTGTTAATAGATATCTGTTTAGCAGTTGATTTTCAATCTATATTTTTTCCATAAAACATAACTTAGTCAGGTGAGGTTTGTAGTATGCTGCACATGATTAAGTTGCAGCAAATTTAACAAGACATGTGACACCACAATGGGGTTTTCTTCGGTGTCAAGTTTTCCCCTTCGCATGTAACTCAAACTTTTTTACAACACATCGCAACTGCCTTTGGCCGACTTACATAATGATTTAAGTAAGTAAATATTTGTCAAGTTGAGTGCCGAGATTGTTTAAGTTAAACACGTTAATAAATAAATGGTTGACAAGTCAAGGTAGCCGTTTGTTTAATGTGATAAATGGATTGCATTCAATGCCGAGGGTTTGCGTGAAAACTAGTATGAATGGAAATCTATGAATAACACCTGTTTTCAGGTTGGCAGGCAAAATAAAGCCATAGAGTATAGATTGCCATCCGCTGGTTAAATTTTATATAGGCAGACACTCGAAAAAAAATAATCTAGGACTCCGACCTTCTCAGTTACATACCTCAGTCATATAAACCTCTCGATCAATAAGCAATTTATCATTATTCTACATCAAGTTTATTTGGATAAAGGATTTAACGTAATTTTGAACATATCCCTAGGAGATTCCACAGCTGCAATTGTTCAGCTTGTTTATGCCTTTCCAGTTTTTTTAAACGTCATATCTCAAAACATTTGGGTAAATTAGACAAATCGTACAATGCCCTAATTGTTGTAATACATTTTGCGGTTTCGGAATATGTGGTAATATGTTTCATACAAGATAGCTCTTCTTAACAATCGGGTAATGAAAATAAATGAAATATATAACAAAATCATGGGCTATCTCCCGCGGGCTGTCAGTCAGGTGTCGGAAGTAGGCCGCCGTGGGTACGCGATGAGCTGGTGACTTGTCACTTCGTATCATTGTAATTCTCTGCGGTTTTTGTTTTAATATTACCTGTATAATTTTTTTTGTTCTTTAGCGTTTTATGGAAAACAATGTGTCGATATTCGTCATACCGATCAATGTGTAATGGCTTCAGTGGACGACATTAGAGCATTTACTTCATGAACTCATAATGTTTCTATTCAAATTGGATATACATGTAACTCGCGACAGTTTTGACTTATGCGGCATATACCACCTTCAAAAGTAGTTGCCAATTGAAAGTCAAGAAAGGTTCAAGAAAGGCCAATCTTTACAAACATGTATGTGAAGCAACCCTTAGAACGTGTGTAGAATAAAAAATAGGATACTTTTCATCCTTCACTGCGAAGTACTTAGATCTAGTTCCCCAACTTTGCTCATAAAGCTTTAATATTTTCTCTATTGTTCCCAGGTTTACGTGGCGTTGTTCAAGCCTCTCCGTGTGTCGAGGAGGCAGTTCCGTCGTGTGCTCATGTGTATGCGCAACGTTAGGCACTTGAAGTGCCATGAACTGTATGCGCACGAGAAGGTCACTAAAGTCGACAGCTTGTCTCTGGTGCTGTCGGGCAAGTGAGTATCTATCTCCGTAGCTTTAATCATCATCAGGTTTAATGGTAGTACTCAGCTATTAGAAATTACCTCTCCTCATTGCTTGGTCTTCAGTTTGGTCTGCAGATCGCGATATCTTGAATTCTCTGAACGACCATGGATGATGATAATGATGGCTTTGTAGATCATATTTTCGACATATTTATTAGTCTAAAAATATACTAATGATGTATGAGTATAGAGTTATAACAAGGTCTAGCGATCAGGGCTGCTAGTTATGAGCTCATAGTCAGTCCCTAGGGGGTAGTTGTTAAACTATCGGGCGCCTGGCTACGCAAAACGACTTTCATGTCATACACGTTTTTGTGAACAGCAATGTCAGTGTGGTTTCAGTAAAGTGTGGTCATATGTTTTACAAACTATTGTACTGTAGCACAACTTTAAATGAAACAAGGAAGTTTTCCATACAAAACATCAGCAGTACCACAGAATATCATATTCCTAGCTTACACAGCGTCATTAGTCCCTGTCTGCCTAATGTAGGGGACACCTCGATCATTGTCCACCGAAGCCTGCCCATATCGCCAACTTAGTATTAATCACAGTAACTTGGCACAATGCTATTACCGTGACATATTCTATTAATTACTCTAAGATTAACATTGACCCTGTTAAGGGTTCTTGAGCTATATCTCGGATAAATTACTGGCAGCCATCACGCAACCGTAAATCGGTTAGTTAATGACCTCTAAAAAAAGATAGCTGCAGAAAAAATGGCGAGGGAAAAATTGCAAAGGGGAATACTTTTTTAGCTAAAACGCTTTCAGAAAGCCGATGTCTTATATATTTTTTTGTGTTAACACACGCACGATACAGATGATACAGGACACCTGAAGACTCTTTGCTTTCGTGTGCGTTCGCGCAGCGGAATGTTGTTGAATTTAAAGATTTTAATTATGCAGATAATTAGTGTAAGACGTCCTATAATTGTGTATGGTAAATAAAAATTTGTGTATGCAGCCATTGTTGAGAAATTCACCAAAAACAGATTCCGCTGGGCGAACGTTGGCGAACGTTGTCCTGGCGGAACTTTTAATCCATAGACTTTAGAAGAAAGATGTGTCCGAAAATTAGTGTGTATTTGTGTATAATTGATTATGTATGAATGAAATCAGTGCATGCATAAACTTCGGAGAAATTCAAGTTTCCGCTACGCGAACGTTTGGCCATTAGCTAGTTTTCATATAAAGCGCTTACGTAGAGAGCTGTAGATTTTTACGTACGTTGTTTTGAATTTGTTTATATTTGTTTAAAAAACAGATTTAGAAAAAGTCCTAGGGTTTAAAAGATAAAAATATAAACGTAAAATACACTTATTAGGTCTTAGTTCTTAAAGTATGCAGTTTGGAGTCTAGATTTTCACGTTTACACAAACCTTGTTAGTGTCTCCAACATGTTGCCAAGTATCAATGATGTTCCGTTAGTAATTAAAAAGTTATAGGATATTTTACCATGAACAGATCACTGTTTACAAAGCAGTCGAATATCACGACGTTCTAAAGGAATTGTATGGTAAAATGTATGCCAATAATTAGTTTAATCATTCAACTATTCACTTGCAAAATTTCATGTCATTAAATTCAGTAATTAAAGAAAGATAATTATAATACTGACGGAGCATCGAAACCCTACATAATCCGACCAAGTTCGGATAGCTACAAAAAAGCGGCCGTGCCATATGTCTAAGCAACGTTCTTAACTTGGAAGGTTAGTATATTTATTAATATGGTACAGTTGCGTACACAAGCGTTAGGAAAAAATAAAACAATTGCATTTCTTGAATGAAAAATATTTTTTAATAATAACGCCACTATCTACGACATTTTAGTTAAAATACGTAACGTTTATTAACGTTATTTTTAATCACGTAGTTAAGTAATTTATGTAAGTAATAATAATAAAAATATTTTTGTACACGGATATTTAAATAGAGAAGTACTTGTTAATTGAAGATTTATTTTTATCGTAGATAGTGGCATTATTATTAAAAAAAGATTTATCAATCAATGCATACAATTGTTTTATTTTTTCCTAACGCTTGTGTAGGCAACTGTGCCATATCAATAAATACTAACCCTCCAAGTTAAGAACGTTGCTTAGACATATGGCACGGCCGCTTTTTTGTAGCTATCCGAACTTGGTCGGATTATATAGGTTTTCGATGCTCCGTCAGTATTATAATTGTCTTTCTTTAATTACTGAATTTAATGACATGAAATTTTGCAAGTGTAGTTGAATGATTAAACCACTATTGGCATACATTTTACCATACAATTCCTTTAGAACGTCGTGATATTCTGCTTTGTAAACAGTGATCTGTTCATGATAAAATATCCTATAACTTTAATTACTAACGGAACATCATTGATACTTGGCATGTTGGAGACACTTACAGGTTTGTGTAAACGTGAAAATCTAGACTCCAAACTGCATACTTTAAGAACTAAGACCTAATAAGTGTATTTTACGTTTATATTTTTATCTTTTAAACCCTAGGACTTTTCTAAATATGTTTTTAAACAAATATAAACAAATTCAAAACAACGTATGTAAAATCTACAGCTCTCTACGTAAGCTTTATATGAAAACTAGCTAATGGCCAAACGTTCGCGTAGCGGAAACTTGAATTTCTCCGAAGTTTATGCATGCACTGATTTCATTCATACATAATCAATTATACACAAATACACACTATTTTCGGACACATCTCTTTTTCTAAAGTCTATGGATTAAAGTTCCGCCAGGACAACGTTCGCCAACGTTCGCCCAGCGGAATCTGTTTTGGTGAATTTCTCCACAATGGCTGCATACACATTTTATTTACATACACAATTATAGGACGTCTTACACTAATTATCTGCATAATTAAAATCTTTAAATTCAACAACATTCCGCTGCGCGAACGCACACTTTGCTTTCCTCTAAAACCGCACTTCTCTAAAACAACCATACATAAATAAGCATTTTTTCCTCAAATAAAGTGACGACCATTAATTCCACAGCATCCCGCCTCTGACAGTTCTCAAAAAATACGCGGAATCCTTTAGCAAATAATGACTCACGTGTTCTGAGGACGTCTGTAGTCTGTAGCTGTAATTTATAACAGTTGTTTAGATCTTACATGCGATATGAGTGCGACATCAATGTTAAATGTACGAGCTGTGTGAACTTCCAAGTGCATTGTTTTATTAAACAAAGCGTAAATAACTCATTCATTATACGGTAAACATACTCCTTGGTTGTTCGTTACATTTTTCTTTGTCGTTTCGGCAAGAACACGAAATCTCAGGAATGAATCCGACGAGAGTGATTACTGAAGCAATGTTGGGAATACTGCATAAAAACCCACGGACAGGGCACAAATAATATACGGAGCCAGTATCAATTCCGCAGACGTAGAAGCTATTCAATTACTCATCGCACGTACCAAGCTTTTCTTGCTATTACTAGGTCTATATTTTATGAAGGAATCGGCAATTCATTACCACCCGCCATTCCATTTTCTTGAACCTCTATTATTACCCCGTTTGCGCTACAATCTCCACTCTTTAGTAAGATATCGTCGTTCACGACTGTGACTAATGCTTTCAGTTCGACCTCACAGAATGCCGCAGCGTCCTCCTCTAACTTATTTAAACGATATGTCATAATATTATAAATGCGAAGTTCTAAACCTCTAAGCTTTTAAACAGCTGACGTATTTTAATTTAATGTAACCTAGTTTAGGGCTGCGGGGTTATTCGGAAGAGTTATCATGGCTCTAGAACGCAACGAGCTTTGAATGGTGTGTAGTAAAAAAAAAACTTTCCGATTAAGCGTCTTTTATAGGAGAAATCATCAAATAAGTTCTTTTGCTTGGGGTGTAGCGGGGGGGGACAGTTGTAATTGACAAAAAGACATCTTTATGGAATTCTTTATGTACAAGAGACGCGGTAACTCTTTCCAACAATCATCATCTCAGCCATAGGACGTCCACTGCTGAACATAGGCCTTCCCCTTAGATCTCCACAGATACCTGTTAAGGCGACCTGCATCCAACAATGCAGATGATTCGTTTGATCATCAATTCATATTCATATATATTCATCATCAATTGATAACACATCTCGTAGAACACATAAGAGAACGATTTTTGAAAAAGTGAAACCTCTTCGCAAACGAAACTAAAGTCACTTGTAAATGAATTAAAGCAAGAAATAAATATTCGCGTGGATTATGAGATGCGATTTCGGTCAATGCTAACGAGTTCTTTATTATGTAACAGTAACGGTTCAATGTTAAACAGTTGTTTTGGTTCGAGTTCTCCAAAAAGTGATTTACGAAAAAGAATTGCTCATTGATTTTTTGAAGTTTTTTCGCGATATACCTAATCAACATACTCGTGCCAAAAATAGTGTTCTATTCAAGTACGAAATAAACAATATTAATTCTCCGATTGCCAATTAAAATACTCTTCAGAAATCATAAGAGCCTGATAGTAGGTATTCCCTTATTGTATTGAATCTGTATGTTTTGTGTATTAATTACCATTATTGCATACTGAGTGGTTTTCTAAGTGGCGAGATACTTGACTTTAATGATAAAACCATTGTTGTAGACATACAATTAGTAATTGATTCAATGGCTCTAATAAGTTTTGAGTAGGTATAGGGGCTTTTTAACGTACATAATAATGAAACTAGCTTCCACCAGCAGCGGTTTCATCCACTTCCCGTGGAAACTGCTTCTCAGACGCAGATAAAAAGCCTAGAGGATAAAAAAGGGTATCTAAAAGTGAATGATTTGTCAAATCCTTCCATTATTTCCCGAGATCAGCAAGTTCAATCAAACGAACACAACTAAGGACATTGGATAAATGAATGAATGTAACATACAAAAACATCGATTTACCTCTCGCCAAGATTTGTTCACTCCAGTGATTAACACGTGAAGTAAGTTCACTCACAGTCGGTTGGGTTTGGACAATAATGTTCTCTCGCTATTCCTTGCTAGAGAAAGGACGAACAGATCATTGTATTTGGGCAATGGTATTGATTCTATGTCGACAATAAGACAATTGATGTCTCATAGTGATAGAAATTCTGTTAAAGTTGTTCCATTTAATGTAATTTTACGATAATCTTCCACCAGATAGTTAGTGGTCCTAATGTGTGATCCAGAGAGAAATCAAAAGACATTTAGATTAAAATTGATAGTCCAGTTGAAACTTACAAACATACTGCAGCCATTAAAATTATGTAATATTTAAAAGATTTTATATAAACTAATATGCATAATAAAGGCGTCATTTCGCCTGTCATTATACCAAGACAGTCAACAAACCAATTAGACTTAATTACAACATTAAATGTTGTATTTAAATTGACAACTATAGCTAGCGAATCATGAAATCACGTAACTACTATCACTTTTGAACTGCCGGAACACATCAAGGTTTTATGCGATGTCAATGACACTCTGATAGAGGATTGTTTGAAATTCTGAATTTGTTTCATTTATACCTTTGCAGAATCCAGAATCCTATATAGTTTCAGTAACCTTAACTTCTTGACTCATTTCTGGAAGCTTGATTTGGCCATTTACATTTTGGTATTGACATTTACTTAGATCATATCAAAACAGCTGATTAAAATCTTGACGTACCAAATTAATATTAATCACCGTTTTTGCCGTAAAAAATGGCATGTTCTCCTTGACTTGCTGTCTTGTTTTTTGTGAATGAACCGTCCATTGAAAGGGAAATTATCGACATACGGTATACAGTCGCAGGAGCATTGCGTAACCGGCTTGCATAGACTCGCGACCTCTTTACGAATTTCGCTCGTATTATGTGCACCTAGCTTATTGCAGGATACTGCAGTTTGCACTCCAACGTGCACCAACGCTGCAATTTTACTTACTGCACATAATTTACCAACGACAATGTTTCGAGACTTGTTTGGGAGTAATAGTGCTGCATATTTAATGGCTGTACCTTTATGGAGCTGAAAGTCGCACGTGCCCATAAATCAATTTGAAATCTGATCAAACCCACATAGGGTGCTGGTGGCCTTGAATATCGATACCTGTTTTGGTTAATGACAACCTAGTAGCCAGTCACTCCTTTTTCGTTTTTGAGGTCGCTTCATGACATGTTTTCGTCAACCTTGTCAACTTACCACGCAAGTAATAAAAGAATATTATTATGTGTTATCATTAGATGCTCTTGCGTCAAAACATAAGTATTTAATTCCAAAGCCAATAAATGTTCACGAATTTTTCGACTGATGTCTCTTCGTGACTCACAATTTAGAAAGATCTTAGATGAGGAGGCACGGTGAAACGATTATGCCTAGATTCGTCATCTCAGACTCAGAGCATATCAAATTCGGAATCTCGCTTTGTTAATGTATGTCTGACCTTATTTAATGATCCTAATAACTGTTCCATGTGAATGTTTATTCCATTACGTTTACGTCATCGAATCTCTATTGGTGTAAAGTTGAACACAGATGCTCTGTTTATCTTGGCTGGCTTCTTCGGAGCTTATCGAAGTACTCCGGAAATTGCCATATAGTGTACTGAATTGTTTGAACTGTTCAAACATCAGTATGGTTTATAGAGATAATAATATTACTGTAATATTTCTTCCTTATAACCAGCAAGATGAAGTTTTCAGTGTACCTGATTGGCCGTCTGTGGGTCTAACTGAAATGCTTACCAATTATGTACCATGTAACAAGTAAGCATTGCTAAAATCAGTGCCGTAAATGACGGTGGTCGAGCACATTGCCTTTTACTTACGAAAAGCATAAAGTTTAACAACTCGTCCCGCGTTAGCGACGAAGCTATAAAATGGCTGTACAGACTCAGACGTAGTAATTGCAGCGCTTTAAGCTTTATTTACGAGGCCTCGTACCGTGTCGCCAGATGTACTGGGGAGTACTGGATATACTTCACAATATGAAGTGTACTTACTACGCAATAGTGATGCAAAATGCCTATAACACAGCGAGACACGTTGTAGCTTTGAAATCAGTTCATTTAAATGCATTGCAGGGGTGAAATCTACTAGGCAGATAAGATTTATTCTGTATCCCCGAGGGTGTGACAAGAAAACTTGTTTGTTTGTAATGTTTGATGCGCATAATTAGTGGGAGGTTTTTAATGCTGGTAATTTGTAGATTAATATCATAAAGTTTTTGCTTAATGTGTGGCGCAAAACACACATGTACGAAACCGATGACCAAACGCAACGTGAAATTATTATGCTTCGCAAAAACTCCACTCATAACTCACAAAATTGCGCTTGTCTGGCCTCCGTCCTAAGCGCAGACATCCTAGTAAACGAATGTAATGGATTGCCTTTTTAGGGCTCGGCACAAGAAATAAAGTCCCGTAATTTCACGGCCTGATTCTGAACGGTGGTTACCGCAGCTGGCTCGCCGTACACTATCGATGCGACCCTCAACAACTTTGAACGGAACCCTCTTTCCAGACACTTAGCCAGTCCCACATTGCGGTACTTTGCGGTACTTACGTACTTTACGGACCTATTTTTACCGACCTTGTGAGGGAACAGTTGTCTTTGTGTTTATGAAGCCATTCGCAGGATGTGAACGATTTTAGAAGCCACCAAGTGTTTGTTTTACAACCAATTTTGTAATAGCTCATCCGCCCATGCAGTTTGATGACCTGACGTGGGTGGCGAGATTTAACGACTACCGAACATTAGTAGGTTTATGTCTATTTTATTGGAAACCTGTTTGCCATTTTTAGACCTGAAAGATTCACTCAAAGATATTCTTCAGATAATTAATGTCGTCATCAGTATTGAAATGTCCGGAAAATTCACGGCTATATTCCTTTTAAGGTTTGTGTAAAGCAAGCATTTCGGGGAGCGCTTTATTGTCGCGAAACTCTATTAGGGAGACGACCTTTGCGACACCGAGCTTTTTGGAGCTTGTCTATACAGGGTTGGTGGCAACAATATCTTCAGTAATTGCTCAACTAACACTTTTTATACAAACCGGTCCTACTAAGCATTTTGAGAAATTCAACAATTGAAAGCGAAAGTTGTATAATATTTGTTTGATGCCAGATCATTTCTTAAAATAGGATTTCAAGATTTATAAAACACGATGCCAAATCTTTAAAATATAACCTCTTAGGGTATGCTGGATTTGACCCAAAAACTTTGCCATGATTGTATTTTTTTTATAAGCGGTGGCAGTGAGAAATCGATCTAGATTGGGGCAACCCTAAATCGTACCTTTTATTCGGGTTTAGACGACATAATGTCAAGTATCACGACCTAAAGCCCATATAAAGGGCGATGGAAACAATTTATGATTGAAAAAAAGAGATGCTTTTTTATTAGAATTTGTTCGTGGAAATACAAATTGTTTATCACGTACACAGCTGAAACAAATTCAGGATTCGTCGCGATTAGTTCTGAAACCAATTTAACTGGATTTTGGTATGCTTTGGTTTTATCCGTTTATATTTTTTCTTTTATCCGGACATGATTTTTAAATACTTAATAGGTACGGCCAAAAAAGGAAAAGGACTGATTGCTTCTGAAATCAAGATACTTTGATAAGGGAATACTATTTTTAGCTTTCGAGTTAAATTGTGAAGTTATTTGTTCAAGTAAATTGAGTCTTCCCGCCGCAGCTCTAACGAGATACGAAGAAATGTGGTTGACAGAAAGTTAATTTAACAATCTTTATCAGCCGATATTCTTTTCTAAAATCGGCTTTTTCCTTGATTCACTATATACTAGCCAGTATTTTCGCAGCTATTACTTTATTAAAGGGTAATTTAGTATTTTGCAAAAATAAAGAAGTCATCTACGTATAAGTTACATAATTTTCGGCAATAATCCGCGACCGAGGACCGCAGAACATGTAATGAGTCCGTGAACACGTACATTGTGTGTTATACCACCGCAGAGACGTTTTATACCGCACGTTTTAATTAGCGCCGTACCTGTAATACTGCGGTTATTAAACCACCATTATTTAAACTTCGAAATTCGTTTAAAAGTTACCTTTTGGCTAATTGTATTTCTATGTAGATTGGATTTGTGTGTTGAGTTTTATGCGGTCTTTTCGATTTATTCGGTGTTGAAGCTTTTTCTTTAAATAATTATTAATAGAGGTAAGGTTATTTATTGAGGTCCTTACTGGCCACCAGTTTAGCATCATAGGTCCAGTATTTTGACCTAAAGATGGAGGTCGTCATACGTTGTGACGCAAAGGCATACTGCAAACACCACAGCATTGTAGATTTTGTGACCGCAAAACTTGTGCAGAAAGCTCTTTAATTAGCCAGTACATCTCAAAGCTTTATACTGAGGACTGAGGTGTACAAACAAAACTTTAAATGTACCGCCATTAGGCTCTAATTTGGGTGAAAATACGAATTTTAAGGAGAGCAGACGCGGTCTCGTTGTTTTCCTAAAATCTGAATATTAACTGCACGCTCATATTCATGTTGCCAAATTATTTAATTTACACGAGATGAGCTAATTTTCCCTTCATATAATCATAACAGCTGCACATATAGTACCTTTGAAGACTGTGAAGGCAGATAATTGCGTAACATGAAACCTGTAGGTACAGTCTCTGCGATAATTTTGAAACCGTTTTTGTGGGTAACCCAAATCTGATGTGTTTGTGGCTGGAACACGATCCTGGTAGAATAGGATATTGCGAGAAACGTATATTGATTGCGTCGTAACCATTATACTATTGCCTCAATCGCAATTCTTTCATTATGGTTAGATTTACTTCGAGAGTCAGCAGCTACGTTTAGACATGCATTCCCAATTATCTTCCTTGAAGAGGAAGCATTCTTAGAAGAACTTTCAGAGAGTTTTTCCATCAAAATGGTTCATTTTATTTACGTGTAATGTTTGGTGTTTCAGACTAGTGGTGTCACAGAACCAGAGGGCGCTACACATAGTTTTCCCTCATCACTTCCTCGATTCGCCAGAATGGTTTGGCGTGTCCACAGACGAGTTCTTTCAGGTAAGACCTCATTTTTCATCTTCAAAGGGGCATTTTCCTCTGTTGTCAGAAACGAAATGTAGCAAACATTATTGAATATTGATGAAATAGTTATGGATAAAACATGTTTTTGTAGCTTTCTATTGGCCACAAAAGTTTCCCTAACCGATCAATCCTTTTTGCCCCATGATAAAGGTAGCTCATTCTTCGTACCCAAAAAGCGAACCATAAAAATGTTCATAAATATCAATATCCGACTCAAAAGACCAATTTGTCAGGCAGTTGTAACAATGTTAGCATGCGAGTTTATAGTATACCAGTGTTTTTTGTGTGTTCGTGTCGGATATTTGAGTAGATCGTTAACCGTGCTAATTAAAGTGTAAACCGATCTTATGGGCTGTTAACTGGCCATGCGTATAGTACGGAGACTAATCAATGTGTAAATCGAGTAACCTCGTTTACGCTGCAATTCAAGGCAACAGGCCTTTTTGATTGATTTGGAACAATAGGCTTAACTTTAAAGAAAAGTTCTTTACTTGGTTAGTCTCAATTTCTAAAATGTTTCTTGGCTTTCGAGTAAAAACGTGTTAGAGACCACAGGTTCCTACCGACAAATGGTTTGAGTTCGTCCGGTTTTGAAAATAGTCTCTCGAAAAATAAATATGTACAATGTGTTTTCGCAAAACTTCTGCATTTTAAAAATTAGCAAACATACTTTTTATGCCCTTATCTAAACGGAAACTGGCTTTAAAACTTGCCGTACCGTATTTTGTCTAGTAAAACCTTTGCCAAAAATTTGCCTTATCTCCAACCTCTGTGATCTACTTACAAGTATTATTCAGATGTACAATATCTCTTGTATAATGTCTGCTATATTTGGGTACTGTGTAAGTAGTCCCAGTTTATTAGTATGACGCCATAGAGTCTAAAAATGGCACAGGACAATTAAGTAGGTCGCTAAGTCGGCCAAGCTATTAAGTTTCTCTCGTTTATTTTGATCTGAAGACGTTACTGTGCTGAATAAGAATATGACACATTTTAAAACGGCTTCGGGTGTTGCTCATTTTTACATTTACTCAATTGTTTTTTTGCTTTCATGTCATTGTTCTCTCTTACCTCATCGTTGCGTTGGTAAACCGTCCTATATACAGGAAAGAAAGAGCTATTAAATTCTAAATTATAACCCTTTATTTATCCACCAATATTTTTTGCAAATAAATACCCAGTAAAGATCCTTATCCAAGAGGAAATAACATGCTCCACGTTGTAGTGAAGTGGCCTATTTCCATCCAATACAGGTTGTATAAAATATATGCATACTATATGTTATGAAAATGTACGCATCGTGTCGTAATCGCATCTAAACGTAGGTAGGTGTCCCTTGCGACCTCTTTCACATCATGTAGGAGGTGCAGAAGTTTTATTTAGAAAGCCACTGATGGTCAAATTGGACCTTCGAGACTGTTGGTCTTGAGACTGGCTTAGTACATAAAAAGTGGTCTTTATAGGCTTAAGTTATATGTTTCCAACTTATCGTGTGTTTTCTGCGTTGCTTTTAAATTCTTTACTCCTGAAAATATATTTTTGGTTCTACAGTAACGTGTCTTTACTTAATTTCCGTGGTTGCTTTCGACAGTATAACAAAATTCACCTTCTTCAAATTCCTGTCGTTTAGTTCCTCAACCATCTGCAAGTATATGCGTTATTGTACGATCCAGTCATGATTTCACTCTCATTCGCTGGGCTATTACCATAATATTCGTAGGCGTTTTTGTTCTATACGACGCACACAGCAAAAGTGAAGTCTCGTAAATTATTCAAATTAATTTGGTTTTTATGAATGAAGAAGTTATTATGTACTTGTGGATTTCTCTCGTGGGTTTATGAGAATTTAATACTACTGAAATACAAAGAAATATTACGTCATCGGCAGTAGGTGTACTGTAATTTGTGGCCTAACTATGATTCTATGACCTTTTGGATTTGTAATAAAACTTATGATTCATATGTACACTGCTATACCTAAAATATTCACGTTGTTATGTCCTAAACCAGTCTAGAACTTTTAAACGACCGACATGAGGTTAATCTTCGCCATAATTATCTTAACTTCTTCTTGTTCTTAACTTCAACTTTTTAAGGTAAAGACGGCCATACTTTATTTCTAGCAATCAGGACAAGATCACATTTCTCCGAGGACTAGACATAAAAGAACCAGTCTAGATAGCAGGACTCATTACCTAACGACGCAATATCACTTTAGTAGCAAGCGCGAAGATTTTTACTCAGAAAAGTTTTTCTCCCGTATCCATCGCTTCTAATGGAAGTGGAAAATTCAATTTTGGCCCGTTTTGTTCGTTTACAGTGTAGTTTAAACGATCCGTACGTTTTGCCCGCTCAAGTGCTGCTCCGACGTAACCGCTTTTTGGATCCCCTTTGGCAGACATGGCATCGCGAAATCTGGCTTGACTGTGTATGCCATGTTTTGTGTTTAAGTACATGCCATTATGTATGTTAATAGTGCTGTTGTGAATGGAGTTATGTAAACGTATACGCTGTAATAATGTCGTTTGTTGTGATAAGTAAATTATGTATGTGAAGTGAAGACATCGTTTTTGTTGCGTGGGTGCTTAAATTAATTGGTTTCGCTTGTTGTTCGTGCTCAATGCTGATGAGGATCGTGTGCAAATCACTCTTACTTTTGTGACTTTTATTTGAAAGAGTATGCACTAAGTGCACGAACGGCAGTGATAAAGTTAGAAAACCTGCATAGTGGTTAATTGAAAGACTAGCAAATTCTTTTTGTTTTCAGATACATAGACGTTTTGTTTTTCGCTTTTTGTGACGTTCCTAAAAGGCTAACCCTAAGAACGAAACGGGCTTTTACAATCCAATCAATTAATTCTTTTACTCTGTTCGCGATCCCATATCCCAACGGTGAAGCTTTTGAATCTTGAAAACCCGAAAGAGGCACCACCATTAACAGTGTGTCAAATTAATTTTAGTCTACTATATTCTTTTTCTCAAAGCTATTCTAAATATTTCAGGTGTCGATAATGGCGATGGAAGAATCCAGGGTGCTTGTGTGGCACCGGGACAAGCTGAAGCTCTCCATCATGTCAGACGCCTTCCTTCAGGCCGTGTTCGACCACATACTGGGTCGGGATGTTGTTCATAAACTTATGCAGGTGAGATAAATTATACTTAGGCTTCAATAGGTTTGTCTGATGTAGCTGTGTAAGATTTAAATGGATTAGATTCTTAACTTTTTTCTTTATTCCTAAAACTTGGTATGGATAATTAAGTGGAATTGTTCTTCAAGTAAATTGGACCAATATAACTTAGTTACTTGAGGACTATGAACTAGACCGAAAAGTCTTAACTAACAAATAATGTTATTAGAAAACTTCTTTCATAATTATCTTCAGTGGATCAACCAACTATCGAGCTAACTTTCTCAATCGGATTATCTTCCAATTTTCTATCGATTTATTGAAGAACATGAACCAGCTTTACTAAAACATTACTTAGCTACGTTAACTATTCTATACGGCCTGTTCTCATCGTAAATAATATTGCTATTAGCTGTATTATAAATTCATATCGGACTACCCCGAAATTATTTATTCACACAACTAGGCTGTTTCGTGAAAACTCAGTTGACCCACTTTACGGGTTTACATGGCTGCATTATGATCTAAACAACATCGCGGTATTGGTTCGTGTTGTTCTGATTGCCCTGGGAAAATTGGCATTTTTTATGGGAAAATAATAAGCCGCTTCCCGTAGGAATGCAACTGAATAAAAATTTGCCTACAAGTAAGCTACGTAACTGCCGAGTTTTATCAAAATAAATAGGTAGCTAGTGGATATCTATGGTATCAAAATGTATTCTGTGAATATTTTAATAAGCTGTCTACTCCGGATATGAACGTGCGCTCATGTGACGGACGACGTATGCTCATCAATTCGTGTATTTCTCTTGTTTAACTTCGCAAATTATAGACATCGACTTCGCTATGTTTATACTTATCCATTTCCAAATTCAAAATCCCCAAACTGACTTTACCGCCAAAAATCTGCAGGTGAGCGAAACAATGGCGGTGTCGAACGGACATCTGCCGAACAGCTACGAGGAAGGCGAGGACAAGCCCATGCTGGTCGTCAAGAAAGCGGGAGACGGGCCCGGTATCACCGCTCTGCTTAACCGACAGCTGCAAGGTACAGTGAGATTGTGTTGATGTTGGATTTTGTTATAGTTTTCTGTAAAAAAGGAATTATTCGTTTGCCTTGTCGTTTTTTGACAGTTGCTATACAGCATGGTTCAAAAGGTGACGGCAAAAATAAGTCGAAAGTTTAGATTCCCCATGTTTAGAAGATGGTTGTCCCCATGGCTCCGTCGCAAAATGTCCACTTCTCAAAATGTCCACTGGTCGCAAAGTGTCGTTTTCTCAGAATGTCTCTTTCTCAAAATGTCCACTTCGCAAAATGTCTCTTTCACAGAATGTCCACTTCGCAAAATGTCCACTAGAATGTCACTTCGCAAAATGTCCACTTCGCAAAAAGTCCCTTTCGCATATTGTCCCCTTTTTATTTCTGATTTACTTTAATCATAATTCATTTTAGGAATTAGCTTTCACACATATCTTGTTTGACGTGTGTTTATTTGCATCGATATAGGTAAGCAAAAAAAAACATAGTACAAATCAGATTTATTTCTTTGCATAATCGCTTGATTTAAAGTAATTATATTACCAACATGATTGTTATTAACTAGAAAAAAAAATTACACACTTTGAGGCGTTATTGGTTCAATTAGAACGAAATAATTTGACATAAACAACAATTTATAAAAAAGTATTTTTTTTACAGTTAACGGTTAGTAGGTAATTAAAGTGTGTTCAATTTTTTTTTCTAATTAATAACAATCATGTTGGTAATATAATTACTTTAAATCAAGCGATTATTCAAAGAAATAAATCTGATTTGTACTATGTTGTTTTTTGCTTACCTATATCGATGCAAATAAACACACGTCAAACAAGATATGTGTGAATAGCTAATTGCTAAAATGAATTATGATTAAAATAAATCAGAAATAAAAAGGACAATATGCGAAAGGGACTTTTGCGATGAACATTGCGAAGTGGACATTCTGCGATGACATTGCGAAGTGGACTGCGAGACATTTTGCAGTGGACATTGAAAAGAGACACTGAGCGACACTTTGCGACCAGTGGACATTTTGAGAAGTGGACATTTTGCGACGGAGCCGTCCCCATGTATGTTACGTGATTTTTTATGGTTTTCGAGTTAGTGAATTTTCGTTATTAAAAGCATGAGGAATCTGGTTTTCGTGATTTGATGAAGCCTTTTGGTCCATCCAATATATGTCCGAAAGGGATGACAGGAATACTATCCGTAAGCTAAACGAATCGTTTCTAGTAAAAAAATAGGTGTATGGATCTAGTGTGAATGGTTGTGATGTTATTGTGAGTGTTTTTTTAGGGAAGTTAGATATTTTTTTGGTGGAAGAAAACGTGTTTCAGTTATATTTTTTGTTTGCTTGTTTGGATTGGGCTTCAATAATGTTATCTGTATCTACAGTAATTTTACTTAAATATTTTCAATATTGTTTTAGACAAAAACAGAACATTCACAATAACATTACGGACTTACTATAGATCCTCAAGAACGACTCCATATAAAACGAAATCGTATGCACACATTAACACAGATTGCTGTGTGCGTGCGACCATCGAATTTTATATGGAGTCCGATATCTTCATCTTTTCATCCGATGTTGAGCATTTGTTTTAGACATTAGATATTGAAATAGTCTTTAGAGACCGGTTTACCTCCAAACACACCACAATATACTTAAACGTCAAACGAATGATGTTTGAGCAATTCTTAATTTTGAATGGCCCTCCCGTAAATAATTTCACAAGACAAGCAAAAATATGTTTGCATCTTTTTCGCTAGTCATTATTATTCAGTAGTCCTAAATTCGGGATGATAAGTAATGATTCCTATCTGATATGGTATCATTATTATAAAAAACAAATGCTCAATAATTTCATACATCATGCATGATAATATTCCAAGCTAGTGTAGGTGATTATTGTCATAGGTAGAATTATGTCATTTTAAATTTTATGGAGTCTTTACACGCTATCGTTTAAGGAAATAAAGACGTAGGTTATTTTAAAATTTATTGGTTTATAAGACCATTTCAAGGGAGCCAATAGTTTTATGTTCAATTGTCATAGATAGCCAATAGGATGCTCTACTTAATTAAAAGCATTAATAAAACATGGCTAAATAAAGTGTTTAATTATCTTTAAGATTGAAATACTGTGTGCATTCGTGGCCCAAAACATATAAAAGATTTTCTATCTATAGAATGCAAATCGTCAGGGCCATACTGAAAAGAAAAAAAATTGTGAATGCCCAAGAGGGCACATATTTTTTTAACAAATGAGAAAATAACAGCAATAAAATAAGTCCAAACATTAATTAAAATTACTGGTTATTTTAGGATCTAAAACGATGGTGTGTATAGATTTCTTACTTCCGTGAGCTCCCATTGGTCTTTTGTAATGTTACATTACTTTGGTGTGTCTGCTTTTGTTATGCTTTATAATTTAACTTATATCATAATCTTTACAAACTTTGTCGATGTCGTATTGGTCTTTATATCAATGTAATGCTTTTTACAATAATCTAGCAGACATACTTAGGTATATTGTTGATGTTTAGCTAATTGATAGCCGTACGTGAAGTCCCCTTATAGAGTATCGTATTGTTAATTTACTATTATTCAAATCACAAGCCATAATCTCTTTAAATTCAGCACTATGTAACTTTTAAGTAAATTATTTTCGATTACGCAAAGCAGTCTTGGGAGTTCCGTTAAAATAGGTAAAAGTGATGGTAATCATCAATTTTGATGAACATTAAAATTTTTGATGAACTTTAAAACTTTTGATGAACGTTAAAACTTTTGATGATCATTAAAACTTTTGATGAACATTAAAACTGTCGATGAACATCAAAATTCTTGACAAATCTAACATTTAACGTTTTTGACGAGTATTAAATTTTGATGAACATTAAATTTTAGCGGGTCGAGATTGCTATGCGTGCTAGGCCGTGGGTCGTGTGCGTAACGTTGTGTTGTTGTGCGTGTCGATGACTGCGGAGCCGCGCAGCGCCGCCTGCGCCACACCACGGACGACGAGCTTGCTCCCCGCCCCTCCATTCATATACTTCACGATTATACTTATTTGCTTAGGGACCCGCGTTTGTGTGGTAGAGCAAATCTTCTCACGGGAATAACAGATTACTTAATAGTTAACCTACAGTTTAACAGAGAGTGAATAATACACTGCTTTGCTACAACTGATTATTGGTTAAACTGATAAAATATAAATTGCTTTTATAGACGAAAAAACTTTTAATGTATAAGAATAAATTCAAAATTTAAAGTAAAGAAAGATTCAAAATTAAGGCATCTTAATTTTTCTTTGAATGGACCAGTCTAAACTTTTTTTGGCAACTTAACTTGTTGTAGTGCTAAGTTATGATCAGTATAAAGTATTAATCGTGAAGTGTAGAACAATCCTTTCCCATTATTCCTCACTACCATATAAACAAAGCATATTCATCATGCCATACAAATTCCTACGCCCAAGTTTACCGACAAGACAACATAACATTTTGAAATGGAAACATTTTGGTTTGATTTTGATTATGGACAAACTCACATTCATGTTTCATAGTTGTTTTAAGACAAAAATTACGTGTTTATTTTGTTGGTGAACTTGGGCCTAAGTGGGAAGTGATTGATGAAACATTTTTGGTCAATTGCCTGCTTCGATATTTTTTAAGGTATTTGGCAATATTTGTCAGGTACAGTCTCGACTCTGAAACATAGTTCATGGCTAATGAGCCATGAAAACTATTTCCATTGTTAGAGAGCCGTTAGAATACGGTCATATCGCAGACCTTAACGCCAGTTCTAATTTTATTGACTTTCCATTTTTATTTAACAACCGCCCAGTGCTTTAAATTATGAATTTCATGATCACTTCTCATTTTGATGCTAAATATAAATCAGTATTGTATCATTACATCACATTATTTATTAAAATAACCACGTCTCTTCACATACATATCTCATATTTACATAATATATCAATTTAAGTATTTGATATTATGGTAAAGCGCGTGGTGGCTTTTTAAGAGCTTATTTATCATAAAATTATGTATTAAATACATTATATTTTTATATGAAGGGCCGAGTTTTTAATCCTCTATAAAATTTTTATTTGAAAAAAAAAATGAATGTCAGTGTGACACATTTTGTGAAGTAATTATGTCAAACTCTTATTTTAATTTTACATTTAAAAGTTTGTAGACACTTGAAAAATCGGTCCTGAGTCAGGGTAAGTGTCCAATAAGGTTGGGTAGATATTAATAAAATTAGCTGTAGTATAAATTAATTATTTGGCATAAGTTTAGCTCCCTCTAAATTAAATGGTGGACACATATTCTGGCACATAATTATATGTATTTCGTTAATCATTGAAGACATCACTTCATAACATTAAACATATTTAACTTTTCAATAATATATTGCCCTAATTATCATTGCTTCATATTATAAAGAAGTATTAAAAACCATAAGTATTTGTGTATTCGCATGTTGTAGTTCTGTGTCTGAGTATTAAGTGTGTACCTAGTCTTATAATGCTCTCATATAACTTACAAATGTATTATTATGATATTGATGGTGCATGTGATTTAATGGTCAAGATGAGTAAACAGTAGTTTTGCGTTCATTTCTATCCGATTTTTTTAAACTAATAGGTTAAAACCGGGTGACGGACACAGGTTTTTTTATCCCCAATCCCTGAACGGGCAGTTTGTTCCCTTGGGGCGCGGGTCGAACCGCGAGCTAAAAATATAAAACTGTCATTATCTGTAGATCAAGCCACTTGAAATATATTTGGATATTCAGCTGAAATTAGGTATCCCAGTGATGTTAAAGTTCCCAGTTTACCTGTTTGCCCATCCTGACCTTACTGTATGCTTTAATAATAGTTGTTACCTTAACCCGCTAAGTATATTTAGTATATGTAAGTTATATTTAGTTGTGTAAGCAGTATCACTCCCGTAGTCCCATCCTTTGTCCGAACTCCCAAAGCATGTTTGGAAGATCGACTGTTGAAGGTAATATTTTTGTTTTATGTTATTTGTTTCACCACTCATTTTCACGATAAATTATTTGTATTTTTATGTGGTCTTTTGATACCCTAAATAATTTAAAACAATATTTTAAAGGTTACTCAATATTATTATTAATTTGTTTTAAAAGTTTATCAGAAGGCCGCATAAAATTGTTAATTTCCCTAAGAAAATATTTCATCAGTATGTGTTTGCCTCACTCCTAACTCACATTAAATATATTTAAAAAATGTTTGACTACTAAACGCCTTCTTGGCTATAAGCTTCATACTGTAGATTTAAGCCAAAAAAATGTTGTCATATGGCTTAAAACTACAGTAATTTGTGTCACATTACGCTAGTTTACATCCACACAATACGCATTGCTTGCGAAAAGTTGCGCTTTTGTTTGTTATACATTTACTACCAAAATATTGTCTCCATCCCCCCAGTCTGAAATGTACTTCAAATTCTTTAGTTTTAATTGTCTATAAAAACTACAACTTAATTTTATTGAAACATGAAGTAAAAACAAAACATGCCCAAAGTACATTTCAGACTCATTTTGTTTATATATTATCCATCTGGCAACATTGCCAGTATTTATTTTTTGTGTAACGTCTAACAGTCATCGACACGTGCACAACACGGTGAAACGTGACGTTATTAAGCTTGTGTGAATGTTGGCTAGTTCTGTGAGGACCTTACTCTCTGGGTAATTCACTAAAACTATGAATTAAACACAAAATACTTTTGGAATTGTCACAAAAGTCATGAGTATGTTGTGAGCACAACACTAAAATTATCGTTTACATTTTGCGACTTGAACAAAACCTTATCCATATAAAATGTATAAAGTCGCGTACGCATCAAGTCATAAAATGTAAACGATGGCCAATAAAAGTGGATCAGTTTATAATGTATATCTCCCCTTCTATGACATGCAGCGACGGACCCGAACGCGTGGCGGCTGGGTCGGATAGAGGAGGCGGAGCACGAGACGCCCGTGTGAGGCCGCGCCCTGCACGTCGCCGTGCGCGCGCACCACAAGCGCGCACGACGGTAGACGTGCACATGTATGTACTGCAGGACTGTGTGACAGGTGACGCGGCTACCCGCGCTCCATATATGAATACCCGTGACTCGATACCATCGGTGTGATGCGTTCCATTCAATAGTCGATTTTGTCGACTCGGATACTTTCACTTACGAATTATATCGAATAATTCGATTTTAGTGATAAGGTTACAGTTTAAGGTCAAAGATTTCTTGGAGCCATTGTGAACTTAATGAATCGATTATAATGTTAGTCGATAAAAATACCTAGTCAGTAAATTGAAGTGGTTGAATAAAATCTTTACCTCTACATAATCGTTTATGCATAATAATTTAATCGACTAATTCGACTATTAAATTGAACGAATTGTGACATGTTCAACTTTTTACATGCCAGGGAAACATCGTTATTTTGAACTTAATATTGAAGTATAGAACGACAAAGTTTACAACGATGGGTCTCTGCCATGTAAACAATGATTATTTAAAGTATATCTTACAAATGATCTGAAACGAAATAGCACATTGAAAAAAAGACTAGAATCATTATTTTGTGTATACTATTTATGTAGATAGATTATAACTAAATATTGAATCGATATGACGTCGTATTGTCCCCAATAAAGTAAATAAACGAGAGGTTATATTTAAATAAATGTTTTGTGTAAATACATTATAATATGATATGATGATGATATTGTATAGAGATTGAAAAATTGTGTGTACAAAATATGTATTCTACTCGATTCGTAGTGGCCATGTTGTGGAAACAGAGTCTATACTTACAGCCTTCTAAATCTCACAGTTTTATCAACTTTGTAGTAGTTTCCAAGCTTAAACATATCTATAGGCTACTTATCTATTAGGCTATATGTATGTATGTACTTTACTGTAGGTGATTTTTGTTTTATTTATTTTCAATAGAGATATAACGTAAGAGTTTATCTGGCAGCTGATATAAGTGCAGGTCACCGATATATCAAGTTAACATGTGCAAATAATGCATAATTATCGAGTTATTTTATTATTCGTATTTTTCACATAAATTACCCAACAGCTGAGTATAAACTTGCCATTAAGTTCAGTTTCATTAGATTGTAATCTTAAAATACACCTAAATATGAATGCTATAAAACTGTGATTTTTTCAAGGGAATGATACTGCAACGATTCCTCTCATAATGACTTCTATCCCTGTAAAACACCACAAGTTATCTTTTGACGATATAAGCCACATAATAAAAATGTACCTGATAATCATTTGTTGTGAAGAAACTTGTCGAGTGGACAATAAGAGTTTAAAGCCGCTGGAAGCGCTGCACTGACCTTAAAATAGTTTGATTATATTATATCAAATAATAAATTAGTATTTAGCATATGCAGCGAAAACAGCGGCTTTAAAACATAACTATCATTGATCTTTGTAAGTCACAAATTAAACAAGCAGGCCTTAAATAATTGCAATAGAATGTTACCATAGAGTTGCAAAACTGACTAAGAATTGATGTCATTTTCAATCTTATTTCTATAAGAATAAGGTCGGAAATATTTTAAACCGGTCGTAGCGTTTAGCAGTTTTGCTCATAAAGTGTATCTTAATCACGAAATAGGGAATGACCACATTAAACTGAAATATTGACCTGATTATAATATTGTTGTACAAATTGTTGGTGGTTATCGAACAATGCACACTCAAGATGTCTGGACACATCAATTAGTCGTTAATTATTATTTCCTAAAGCAATAAGTACAGTTTTAGAGATACTGATTGGCTGTGTCTGGCAAGTTGACATACTAAAACCCTCAGAAAAAGACACTAAGAATTATTTTTCTGAATTTTTGATTACTCACCTGAGTAAACAAATTACTGCACGAAAATTAGAATTAAACATCATTTTTAACGAGACTTCTACAGCACAATACCTATTATAAATAAGCAAATTTTAATTTACTTCAGCAGTAAGTTTTTTCTCGGTTTCATAATGTCAACTTGCGAACGGCGATCGTCGCTCGCAATACCATTGCAATCGAAACTAATCGCTCGTTTACTACTTTCCTTTTGTTATCGTCACGACTGTGCAATTTAAGTTAGGTAATAATTTAGCCATTGATAGCAACGAAAATGTTTTATTTTTTACTTTATTTTATTTCCGTGATGTCTTCCCAATATAATTTTAATTGTTAAATGACGATAAATAGGATTTTGTTTCGACAAGATTGCAAGTGATCGATCGCCTTCAGACGTAGCAATATAAAGGTGCCCTATTCTTGTAAATGCGTGTGAAAAACTTGGATGTAAAATGCGGCAGCAGTATGATTGTGTATAGTGATGTATAAACATTCCAAAATTATCAGTTTTGGCTATTGGAATTATTGTTAAAAGTATATTTAAGGGTCAGAAGCACTGCCAATGCAATTTGATTGCTTGTTTTGCGGTCACTGCATTATATTTTGTAATTAAGGATCTCATTTTGTTTTGTATAACGATTTTGATTTGTCTTGATAAATGAGGAGCACTTTTTAAGTTTTTTCAAATGTGGACAAACCACTTTGTAATGTATGTTTCAGGACAAATGTGATTGTTCACATACTTGCCTTGTGTCTGTGTAAGAGCACCCGGTGTGTGTTAGTATGCCTTATTGAATTGCTGTTTGTGATGATTGTAAATTATGAATGTGTTGTATGATTAATTGTATTGAATCATCTTAGTACATGTTGAGACAAATAGAGATTAAAGAAATAAAGTAACAAATTGTGTAAAAAAACATTTGTTTTATTTTTGTTTTGTGTATAATTTTTGGTGTTTTAATTATTATATGATTCAAAGAAATATTAAGTAAAATAAGATAGTAAATTGTCAATAAAATGCCATAATGGACTGATCCTAAGTTTATTAATAAATTAATTACTGCTATCACAAAACTATGAGTCGTCAAACGTCATCCGTCCAACTCCATGTTGCTTAATATACCTTCTGTACTGTTTGTATTTGTTATTTTCTGCTAGAGCTTTCTTAGCTTCTTCGTCTTTGATTTCCTTCCAAACTTTGAAGTTCTCTTTGATCCAAAGTTCTTCATCGAGGAACTCTTGCCTCTCCTTATCATCTATAGCATTGAACTGATGCTGTCCAAGTTTCATATACTTCCTGATTAAATATAACTTTTCTTCCTCACCATATGGTTTCTTCAGTATGGTGAAATTCCAAAACCACCTGAGATACCAGTAAATGTAATATGCTATGGTGTAGGGTAGGATGATTAACTGCACCCACAGTATGTCAACTATCTCAGGCTTGGCGTAGGCTCCTTTGATATCCATATTTTCCTCAATAACTTTCCTTATCAACCTGTCTTGCTCCACTTTCTGTTCAGCTTTAGACTTCTTCACTCCTTTACTCTTAGACTGTACTTCTTTCATTTCAGTTTTGGCTAATTCGAGAGCTTTATTTCTATACTTTGGCACTGTCATGAAGTATTTGATGGCGGTGTCGTATTTAGACCACGCGCTATAGTACTGTATTATGGATATAATGGTAATTGTAACAGCGATCACAATGCGCACGTCGACTTTCGGCGCCATACGCCGCCGGTAATACCTGTAGTAGTGAGCGTAGTACTCCTGAGGGTTGTCCAACATGTAGTCGTAGTCTGATCTCTCTTCATCATCGCGCAAGATTTCGTACGCTGTCGCTATTTCCTTGAATTTTTCCTCCGCTTCTTTTTTAGTTTCGGGTGTCCTGTGCAAATCGGGATGAAACCTTTTGGCCAGTTGTCTGTAGTTTTTGGCGATCTCATTCTTGGTAGCTTCTCTCGTTACACCAAGAACTTCATAACAATTTGCTTTCCCACAGTAAATGCCTTCCAGCAGGTGATCGGCTGACGAGACCACTGCGATCTGCCATGTTACACAGAGAAGGAAGAAGTAGTTGTATTTTGAATACATTCTTATTTTAACACATACTCTAAGTTATAAATGCAGTTATTTGTGACTAGCACCTAAAAGTAATTATAATATAAAATTTACGATTTTTTAAAATATGCTACGCTACCACGACTGATTGTCAATTTGACAATATCAGCGAACGGGACTAACTGTCAACGTCATTGCAACGTCAGCTTATTTTATGTAGGATTTTAGTTTTTTTTTTAAGCAATAATAATTATTACAAATACTACTTGGTTGGTCATATTACTTTAAGAGTATAATTTCATACCGACATTTTCTATAAATTAAACATGATGAAGGTAGATGTATGAGATCGATCATTGATTGGAAAAGGAGTCACAGTGTTTTCTCATTTTCACTCGCACTGGCAATCATATAATAATGACATTTGTCAGTTGTCTGTCAATGTCAGAAAAATCACACAGATGTCACAGTTGTCACACGTGTTTCTGTGTTATGGATGGATTTAGAATAGAAAATATTTGGAAAAAATGATCGAAAATGTGCTAGAAAGTTTTGCGGAAAGCTTATTTTTATTCTTATCTGGTCAACCAAAAGATGTAAGAAGTCTTCTAGTGAAGAAACATCAAGATAATTTACAGACACACGGTGACTTTAGTTTTCCTAACTCCGTGAAATCCTGGCATGAATTTGCCATTTCTGATGAAGTGGGTAATAAAGAGGACACTACGCTATTGCAAGTGATCCGTAAAGACTGTGGAGACATAGTTGAGGAATCTAAAAAGTGGACGTTGCAAGTGAACAAATTGAAGGAAGATAATGGTCGTATTTATTTGTTTTTGGAACGACCGAAGACGATTTGTGTAGGTTTATCGGAGGCGTTGCGGAACGTTGCGGTGTTAGCTCAGAAGTTACATGAAGCCGAATCTGTAGTTCAATTAGATCCTTGCTGTGTGGAACAATGTGATCTTACCTCCTTGCGTGCGAAATATGTTAGGAATGTCATCAATAATTTGTGTGCTTTGAATAAAGTGGACTCGAAAATATTTGTTACGACAAAGTCTTCCAGCAATAGAGAAGGGTGCCATAGAGTACTATGTGGGACTGTTCTGAATTCCAAAACTGGAGCTAAAGAAACTGAAATAAGTGCAGATGATTATATTAGGTAAATATATCCACTACTTTTCTAATTTCAACAGGATAATTTAAAAAAAAGGAACTATCCATTAGCCATTTTGTCTAACAATGATTTTTTTTTAATTCCAGGTTAAGACAAGATGAGATGACACTAATAGCCCAACACAAGTATGGTGTAAGAGTGTCCACAGATTCAAAATGGAAAGAGTTTATAGCCCACTTGGGCGAATCAGCCGCAGCCTTTGAGCTACTGCAGACAAAACCTAGCAGTCCAGTCAAAATTAACTTTGATTGTTCTTCTGTTGGGTCTAGTAAAGGTTAATATAAAATATTGAAACTTTGTAATCTTAATTAAATTGAATCTTAATAATAGGAGTTACATCCAAGAGAAACCTAAACAACCATGATGATGAAAAACCATATTTTAGAAGTGAGTAAAAAATAGTGGTTTATCACACAACTATTTCAATAGAAGTCTTACTTTTAAACAGCCAGTATCAGAATAAATATGTACTAACCAATTAGAAAGTTAAATAACCATGAGATACATATGTATCATGCTTGTCTGTAACTATACCCTAACCAAAACTTCACGAAATCAAGGCTACAAAATTTAAATTTTTACGTTTTAATTTCAACTCACTCAAAACTAGTACATGATCAAATAATAAAGTTGTTATATTTGTTCACAGGTGCGTCATTCATTTTGTACAATTGTGCTCGACTGGAGACTATAATAAGGACATACAATGATAAAGTCTGTGATAATACATATCCAGAATTACCATCTTTTGATGATGTGGACTTTTCTTTGCTAATACTAGAGGTAAACATTAAGAATAGTAAATAATTAAGTATTATAAATTCAGAATATTGAAGAGCATAAAAATATTAAGTATAAAAGTATAAGTAAAGAACCAATATAATGATTTATTTTGTTCAGTGATTCAGGCTATCCAAATCACACCTAAATCCATCCTCCGAGCCTTTTTCCCAATCATGTTGGGGTTGGCTTCCAGTCTAACCGGATTCAGCCCAAATCACACCTAAATAATCTGCCATAATCTCAATAGAAACCTTTTATACTGACCTATAAAATTACAAAGGGCTTGCAGAAGTAAAAACAGGTTAAAAAACAAAATAATTAATTATTTCTTTTCTTTCAGGATGAATGGCATTTAATATTCAACTATATAATAAGTCTACCAAACCTTTTGAGAAGCTGTGTGGAGCAAAACAAGCAATCTTGTGACTTCAGACCGCACCACATATGTAGTTTTCTCTGCTCTATGGTTCGAGTATTCAGTCAATATTACAGAAAAACAAGAATATTGGTGGTAAGTACATACAGTAACGAAAATGCATGCATAATACAAAATTTTAATAAGTAAATACAATCAAGGTCAAAAAGAATTTGTTGCACAAAAAGTTTGTGCATATTATTCAGTGTGTAACTCTTAAATATTTATTTGTTATGTAATGTTTTTGTTCACACATTGTCTTATGGCAATTTGTCAAATGCCACTCTCAATGATATTGGTAGACAGACAACAAATGCATTCTTTTACATATTTTTTTGGTATTTTTCACAATATTCTAATAGCTGAAGTGTTTGAAAAAGTGTCTTTAACTTGACATTACCCTTACTAACAAGTTTCGAAAAGGATAAATAATAGTAAAAAATGATGCAAAAAAAAAAACAAGTTCTCATTGGATTCTAATAAAATTGAGTAAGCTATTCCTCTTTCCAGGAGCCCAGAAAACATCTGCTTCCAGTAATATTCGCTAGGATTCACATGCTGAAAATATTAAATGAAACACTCAAGACATGTTTGAATATTTTAAATATTAAAAGTGTTTCCCAAATGTGAATCATAATCTTTTATTGTTTGCTATTTAACCCCTCTGCTCGACAAGATTTTGACATATGACTTTACCGTTGATTCGGCGGGAATTTTGAATCGCGACATGGAAGTCAAAAATTTGCACTAACTTTCAACACATGAATTCTAAGTCCGTAATGACTGATCAGAAGTATTTTAACTATAACTTTAGAGCTCACTTATTTGACAACAACGTGCAAAGGTCAAATGGGGTCAATTAATTCAGAAAAAGATAATAATTACGGTGTTTTTAAGTCTATCGAAAAGTTAGGCATTTCAAATTTGGTGAAAACTTACCAATAAATAATCGCATCACTTTCTCAAACACAACACAAACGTCATATTTATAACATTTTCAATCCGTTGCAATACATTTCGTGCACTTATTTATGTTCAATAACTAAAAAATCAGCACATAAAATACACAATAAAAATGAACAATTTACAAGATCAAAAAGAAGTAGAGTTTGGAATGGAGTATTTTTTTTTTTCAATTGGCGGTGTGCATTCGATACCTAAATCGGATATTTATTATAAATAATCGAATACCAATTTTATATATACCTATTTTTTAATAGCAACTTATTTCAATTTTATTTATTTATTTATTTTAAATTATAGGTTCAATTTGTTTTTGTTGTTAAGAAAAGAGATATTTAAGTTTTATGAAAGTTTTTAGCATTAAATTTTTATATGTATTATTTATTTTGGTGTTGCGTCATTCGTAATAATTTTTAACTTTAATTGAATTTTTATTACCTATTACGGAATTTTAATTTATTCTTATATTATTTCTCAACAATTCTAAGATTTTTGTTTCGGCGGAGGGTAAGCCTGGTGTTCTGAAATATAATGCAATTTGTAACTACCAAAGTAATGTACTTATTTGATGATGAGAAACAATAATAATAATTTATTGATTAATCGGTGGCAACCTAGTTTTTTATTTTTAAATGTTTTTTATTTTTATATTTAATATTTAAAAATGTAAATTATATGTTTAAAATTAAATAAATGACCGTAAAATTGATTGATTTTAAAGTCACCAAATATTTTTTACCGAATCCCAAAAAGGAGGTGGTTCTCAATTTGGATGTTTGTTTTTGGTCAAAAGGTTCCCCATATTTGTTATTAGGTCCAGGATATGATGATGGAAACCTTGAGAAATCGAGGGCAACTCTCGAAAATTGTAAGCATAGATAAGGTTATAACTTGACACTCAGATGTATGTCTGATAACACTATGAAACAGTAAAGGTTTGGAGCTGACCTGATGCTGGAGACCAGAGAAGGTCGAGGGAACTCGACAACCGAACTTCTCTCGTCTCCATCTCCTTCACTGTTGCAGAGGCCTCGTAAATACGAATAATATAAGCACAAACACGAGAAAGTTTAAATATTCAGTTGTCGAGTTCCCTCGACCTTCACTGGTCTCCATCATCAGGTCAGCTCAAAGCCTTCACTGTTGAATAGTGCTACCAGGCAAACACCTGAGTGATAAGATTTCAACCTATGTCTTTCTGCAACTTTCGAAAGTCGCCCTCGATTTCTCAAGGTTTCATCATCAGATCCTGACCTGATGATAATGGGACCACCTCGAAAGTATACGCTATCAAACAAAAAAAGAATCATCAAAATCGATAAATAAATGGCTGAGTAATCGCGTAACAAACATACAAAAAAAACGGTCGAATTGAGAACCTCCGCTTTTTGGGAAGTCGGTTAAAAATAAGTCGGCGGCGGCCATCTTTCCATCTTGGACCAGCTTTCGATGAACAGCAAACTATTTGCCCTTTCAAACAATAAAAACGTCATAAAATTTTGCGATAACTACACCTAACTACGGCTCTCGTTAAATAGCTTTGCCGCTCAGTTAAAAAGTTGGAAGTAACGAATCGCCATTAAGTTTGGCAGGTCTACAGGAATCCTGCACATAAAACACCCGAAGAAATAAATAAGTCTTCATTTGCCGTCTTCGGAAACCCTAAAAACCGAAGATTTTTTTATTCCGGCTACAACGTATTTTCTACCACTGATTTTCTAGCATTTTTTTCAAAATAAATTAAGTCATTTTACTTTTCCTAATTTATTTACAGATTATGGTAAGTATACAAAAGTGCAATTTAGTAATATTATAATATCAAATAATATAAAATTATTAAATCGATTCTTTATTTTAACGAATCGGATCATTCGATGCAAAACTTCTATCACCGTCGCCATCTTGTCTATGCGTCTTCAAATTTAAAAAAAACAACTAATGTAAACAAACATGGCGAGTTCGATCAGAATTCCCGGTAATTACGATTGGATTTTAAAAAGGTATATTTCTAACGGGATGCTAAATATGAAAGGTTTGAATGCGTAAAAATAATTTAAATTTATTTAGTTATTTTATTTAGTACTCACAAATGTGGTTTGATTGGAAAGAAAATAAATATGAGCGTAAATAATTAGGAAAGTGTATGACTGATTCGCAGACCCCAATTGGGGTCTAAACCGAGCTTACGGTGACATTGATGTTCAGACCCCGATTGGGGTCCGCTACGGATTTGACGGTTAAGAATTCAAATTACCCTGTTGCTAAACATTTTTAATAATGCAAATCAATGCCATATCAACGTGAATGCAACTTTTATTTTTCGCTTCGTATCAAACGCTAAAAAACTTAGTTTCTCAGCATGGACGGCGAACTTTCATGTTATAGTATTAATTTAGTGCGCAGCCGAGTGAATGCCGTGAGTGCACTTCAGTGCGAAGCCGACATGCATTACAAATTATTCAAGAAAATAAAAGTTCCTCAATATCCAACCACACTACAAAAGAGCGCATAGAAAAAAAATGTTTTGTTTGGAAACACAAAGTTCACGTGATTGACCCAGGTATTTTATTGTGGGCATTGCTGCAACGCGATTGGCCCACCGAGCGGGGCACGAGCGCCGCCGACAAATCACGAACCGCTTACACGGTCGCGCGTCCCGAGTCGCCTAGTGTGTTTTTGACATCGGTAAACGCAGTCGTGAACTTCGGAGCGCATAGATACTTTTATTTATAGTTTAAATCGAATAAAGTCGCTTTGCGTTTGTGAATACCTGTGCTCAATCGGGATACAATAAATATGAGTATTGCTGCTCTAATTCAAGCTGCTGAATACATCGAAAGGCGCGATAGAGGTGATTTGGATTTTCTTTGTTTGAATTGTCAATCGAGTGCAACTACACGCACACGTCAACATGGCTCCCGTCTATTTTTGCCGTGCTATAATCAGCTGATTTTGACGGAATGGCAGTGTACTTTGTTGCAGAAGCTGAGCACGGATACGCGTCGAGTTTACCGGCGTACGAAGAGTCCCGGTCAGGCGGCAGGCGGCCGAAGACCAAGAAATCGCAGGGCAGCAGGTGAGTCGCGGCCGGTGTAGTGCTATAGTGCAGTGATAATGTGTGATCTCAGTGGTGTTATATGTGCAGTGTCGGCGTGTCGTACATATTGTATGTTTTCTGTTCCAGGACGACTCATAACGAGTTGGAAAAACAGGTGAGTGTTTATATTTTGATTGATAACGATGAAGTCGGGTGTGCGCCGTGTGCCGGTGGCGGGTGCCGGCGCGCGGTGCTATCGCGTGGCGCAGTGACCTTGGCAGGCTAGTCGCCAAGGGAAAGAGTGCATGATCGTAATGAGACGTGCGGGTGGGGCGGATGACGCTGCTAACCCATTTGGCAGCAGTGCCACGGGCGGCAGGGCGCTGGCTGCCGTTACGTCACGCTGATGCTGCTCGGCTACCTGTAGGCCGCGTGTTTACGCGCTGCGTTTGCTTAGGCCCAGCGCCCGCCTGCCCGCCAGGCTGCTAGCTCCACTAAGGAGGACGATTTGCGAAACAAAGCCACTCACAGTGACATACTACTTCGCCTACATAGTTATTTACTCGCGGTGAATAGGAATTTAGAACCGGTAACTTGTTAGCAGGCAGTTATTCTCGTTTCATTAAATTAACAATCGTACCCAGTTTCTTGGCTTGTGGCTGTCGGGTTCGTTTCATTATATCCCCGAGCTTACGAACAATCCGCATTTGCAATTATAAACGTGGGTTCTTTGATCTTCTGTTGAATAGTGGTGATCACGGCGAGCCCTCCGACTTCGGGAAATAATACGAAATTGATTGTAAAAGGCCTGTAATAACTTTAGTATTATGAAATGGGTAAAAGTACAGTCGGCATCATAAAATAGTAACTTATTCATCGGCCCCTAATGGAGGGGAATTTGCCTATTTGCCTAAGTTAAAGGTCGCTTTCATCATTGAATTTGTTATCGCAACGAGAGGTAGGGCGGGGACACTGATTATTTAATTTATGGTTCGTTACAAATAGTAATTCAATTGAACGATTTTATTTGATAGATTAAACTGTAAATAATGGTAATGAATGGCTGCCAAATAGGTACGTTGACAGCTGGTAATTGAATAAAACTGTAATGGGTACTTCGAGTAACATTGTAATGATTTTTTTCGCCTTTAGAATAGAGAGATTTTAATCGCAAGGCCTGTCAGTTGTCTGGCCACTGCGAACCGAGAGGCTATTAAGAAATCTATTCAACACACATTTTTGTTGCAATCGTACTAAAAAAACTGTTACAACGCGTAAGTAGAGAAGCGACAATTAGTTCCACTAAAAGCGTTTTTGTCGTTAACTTACATTTTAGACGCGAAAACCTTTCTCTAACCGTTCTCAACATAATATTTCACATAGAAATCTGACGTGATGTCTGCTAGCGGCTCTGTGACGGATCAACGTGAACGCGTGTGTATTTTATTTTAGGAATATTATAAAATGACTAGCTATTTCCCAGAGATTTGCTCGGATTTTCAGGGATTTTTATGCACCCGGAAAATGTGTCCTTCCTCATGTTTTTCCGTCTGTATTCATCTCAATATTTCATCAAAATAACTGCAGAGAAAGTTACTGACACTTTCTCATACACAGTATTCGTAAACATGGCTATAAAGTACTGTAAAACGTCCTAGAATACTCAAAAACTACACGTTCATTTCTATAAACGTTTGTCACTTTGATATTAGAAACAACTACAGCCATTAAGAAACGATAAGAGAAAAAACCTCGTTATTTAATCGTGTTAACAATTATCCCACCCAAAACAAAAATGTGAAAGACTGCCAAGTTCGATAATATGGAAATGCTTCGCCTATAAAAGAAGTGAGATCTGAATAAGTACCAAGTTCAATACACCCTCAGTTAAAATAGTTACTTTTTAATGATGTTACTTGCAAGTTTTCATACACCTTGTTATAAACCTACTCAACGCAATGAATCAAGTATTTAATTTTCTATTAAAACTTGCCAAGTAATCATCATTAAAAGTAACTATTTTTAACTGAGGTATGTATGGAACTTGGTACTTATTCAGATCTCACTTCTTTTAGGCGAAGCATTTCCATATTATCGAACTTGGCAGTCTTTCACATTTTTGTTTTGGGTGGGATTTCATTTATTTTTGTAAAGTTGTTTATTTTATATTTTTCTTATGATGAAGTTAGTTAAAGAAATGTCTCATTTATACTATCTTTTAGATTTTTTAATATGCACTATGTTTCTTACAAAGAAATGAACTAGATTAACTATGACTAGATTTACCAACTGACTGACATGACATGTTATCATATATTATGTTCGTGGATCAAAGTTACACATTCGTTATTTTCGAAAGTGATTCACACTTGGCCGTTTTCAGATTTTTACTTTACTTTGACTAAATACAAACCTTTGTACCATTCGAAGATATATTATATAAATATAGATAAATTTAGTTCGATTTAGTTCGTTTTAGTTCCTTAGGAGTATAAATTTACACCGGGTATAAAACATCTTCATTATTTTGAAACCGACTCACACTTGGCCATTTTCAGATTTTTCCCTTTACCTTGACATAAAGACCTACCTCCATGCCAAATTTCAAGTCAATACGACCATTGGAAGTGGTCTAGGTTTTTGATGAGTGAGTCAGTGAATCAGTGAATCAGTCAGTGAGTGTATAGTAAAAATAGCGATTTTCTGACGTCAATATCTCAAGACCTACAATAGGTATATTAATGAAATTTTGTATTTTAGATAAGTGAGGGGGTCTCAACAGATACTAGAAATTTGATATGCGTAAATAAAATAGATTTTGAGTTACAGGGGGGTCGAATTTGGCCCGAAATGGTTCGTGTAATATAACCCACGGCCGGTGTGTCGCCTTTTTTGCTCGAACTTGGCGGACACACTGCCGTGTGTCTAGAACTGCTCTGCACTATGTTAATTGTGTTCTCATTAATATAATTATTCTATCAACGTGTACATCTTCTAGAAATACACGTTTTGAATCGTGCTAATTATCTACTTTCTATTTTTTTTTTATAAAGTCACAATTTCCGAAAAATAAATGTTTGCTTAAATTGAAATTAGCTTATTAGCCTAAATATTGATCTGAATATCTGTCTCTCGTCTTAATCAAAAGAAACCATACTGTTTAGTCTAGAAATAGGTATAAATCAAAAAGATTTTGACTTGTTACCGTGTAGATCTATCTAATCTAATATAATTTTATTTCAAGTAAATTAGGAGGACCGTTGTCTATTTTTACGAAATTAATTTATGTTTAATAGCAATTTAGGAACATATTACGAATGCATTGCATTGTATCACTTGCACAAATTTGAATTTTTCGTGAAATTATTTTATCAAAACCTAAAGTGTTCTAAATCTAAAAGAAACTCAGAGCCATCCCGTTTTCTCAATACAACTCAGCCTGAGTCCACCAGTGGTCATAGGCCTCTACTTGAGCCACACCCAGTCAAACCAGAAAATCGCCTCATTGTGGATGAAGAAACTAGTCGTGCACTTGCTAATGTACTCATGATCAGATTCTTTAAACCGTGCCTTGGAAAACATGAGGAGGAAAAGGATAGATAGATTCACGTCTTTAAACGAAACTTAGATACAGCTATATGCTCTCAAATAATACGGTTACGATTACGAGTCAACCACGTGTACGAAAATCAGCATTATAGGCCTTTCGGACTTTCACAAAAAAATCTAAACTTCAGTAATACGTGGATGGCAATTTCGCGTTTATGAAAATGCAAAAAGACTACGATGTAATGTTTTGGGAACATCAATATTTAGCTATTGGTATCAATTAAAAGAACTAAAGTGTGAGCATGCATTTCATTTAACACTTGAAGATTCGAGGATCTAAATAACTACGGCATTATTTTAAGAACAATATTCAATTACAATATTCATTTTAATTCTGTAATACATAACTCAGACACTAAATTACGTATAGATGTAGCAGAATTACTAGACTAGACAACGATCACTAGTGTGATGTTAGAGGTAGGTCTTTTGTGCAACCATTGTTCTAATTCTGATAATAGCGTGTACCTATAGTGGCGGTGATTTATACCCTAGCTTCTAGGTATGACTGCTAATGGTATCTTATTAATGTATGCTGTAATGGCCGCCACTGTTTGTATATAATTTCATGTTGTATGGCTAACGTGTTGGTAAATCATGCCGTGTTTCCTTTGGTTAGCAACTGGTTATATTGTGTGTCGTTATATACCTAGCTGAAAAGAAGGGATTAAATGACTGAATTGATGAAAAAACTAAATTAGTTCCTACTCCGTCTCAAAATTAATAAATGATTAATTCTAAAAATATACGTTAATTGAGCAAGATAAAAAATATGTAACATGATAACTTATTTTCAAAAAAATGTGTTCAGCCAATCTTGTGATTTGAAATTCCGACGATATCAGACAAAATGGCACCTTAGACTAACAAGTGCAAATTGTACTAGTCATTGTCACACATTCAAAAATAGTCAGTCTGATTACGATTTCGATTTTGAATGACCAAAACAAACAAATTAAATTGTTTTAACACTATCTACCTATGACAGTTTTTTACTGATACTGTTTTCCTAGACAAAACTTACAGTGTCTGTCTCTTTCATTCCTTTTCCTTTAGACAAAGATGCAACTACAAAGAAAGACATATTTAGAGTGAGGATTTTTAAAGTGAGTTTGCGAATTATTTTACGATTTTACGGCTATGGTTTATGATATAAGTTTAACCCCAAAACCGGTAACGAAAGTTCCTAGATGGATTTAATTAGCGTCAAGACAGACTGCTACGCAAATAGAGTTAACAACGAATTTCTCTTTAGTAACCAAAGATTGCGATCTTAATGCAATACGTATGTGTGAAATATCTAGTATTTCCAGTTTAGGATTATTTTGAGAAAGTTTGTTTTGAATTATTTTACTTATTTTTATTTGGACATAATTTTTTGGCTCCAACTGTACCAGATTTGTCAATTTCTATAAGATTAATAGAGACACTGAATCTGCGATCCTAACGCGGCAAAAAGAGATAAAAACAAACCTCCGGGCTAGATTTAGGACGATGGAGTCTAGAACAGTAATGTACGTAACATTTCAATACCAAGGAAAGGTTTCAGAGCACATCCGCCGTAGACTTTTCTTATAACACTTTCGGCAACGTAAGCGTGATTGATGGACAGTCACATTACATAAACGCCCCATTGTGCGATAAAAATATATTATTTTTTATCCAAGAAGGTTTTATGCACGTCGAAACGACGTCTATTTAGGTTGCTTTCTCCTCAAACAGCTCTCCACTTTGTTCGCCTAGGAAATTGACTTTACCTGAATGTTGGTACCTGTTTTGTGTGGTTTAGGCTCGTTGCAAGTGCTGCGGCAATTGAAAGGCCCATTTCCTACCTTATTATGAAAGTACCCATGTCTCTCTCGTGATTGCTGTGTTTTATTGGTAATTTCAATTATAGTTAATTTTGCTGACATAAAGCAATAACCTGCCGACTTCTGCTATTAGTATTTATTTCATAATAGCGCTGTTGAATGGGATAATGTCTAAAGTTAATTTACTGTAAGTGCTGTCTGATTTATATGGGTGACTGAACGTCGGCTCGTAGCATTTACTATTTCTGCCGCGCTTACAAGCTATTTATTCTGAAAACAATTAAATGTCATGCAGTTTCGAATTCTTCATCTCAGTTACCGCTTACTGTTTCAATGCTAATGTGTTCATCAATCCACTCACGCGCAGACATAAAACGATCATAAAACTCGCGCATTTCAGATTAGATATATTCACACGTTGTACCGCCGAATCGCTTGAATAACCACACTTGAACGTACTCGTATACATAATAATACCGTGTTTACATAATGTTTTGGTGACGTGGCGCGGAGCGAGCGGAGACACCGCCTCGGAGCGCTCGCGCAGCCCGCGACCACTGTAATTTTCCAATAAAGCGAACTTAACTATATTTTATCATGTATTTGCACACACCAATTGCAAATCGTTTGTTGCTAACTGACGTTGTGTGTATTGTTTTATTTGTCATTCTATACGTATTTGGACCGTGACGAGTCCTCACTAATTTGGTCACGTTTTTTGTGCAATGACACTTGATAGGTGACTGAGAGACGTCATGTGGGGACAAATTGCACTCTAGGAGATGATGTTAGTTGAATATGAAGCGAACATTTTGTGTTGTTACTTTATAAAATTGTTCATAAGACGCAGTAACAGTATTACTCGACAATGTTTCTATGACTAATGCAAACAGAAACTACACGTGTATTCCATCATTAACTTCGTCATATTAAAAGGATGATCCTTGCTCATGTAAACGCGAAACTAACTCCATTTATTTATTTGTAATACTTTCACACATTTTAGATGGAAGTGGATTGTTATTATTGCAGGGAAATTCATTATCAGGATTTAATGTTAAATGAATTTGCTCTAGCGTATCAATTGTTGGTATTTAGGATTGATTTTTTCGTTATATTTCCGGGACTTAAGAGGAAAAAGAATGTGTTAGTTCTCCTGTTTTGCACGTATTATCTTATTGAGGAAAACGGTTGTATGTGGCGTTATTAGGCGATGATTTGGCGACGTGGCTCCCGATATGCAAGGGGATACCGTTTTATTTATGGCATACGTGACATAAGCTGTATTACGAAATATAGACATAGTTCATTTACCCGGATAAAATCTCTGTCCTTCGAGTTTGAATCGATGTCCTTTTTATGTTTATTACCAAGCCATATTACCGTGAAAACGTGAAAGTATCTACCATTTAGATTTAAGTATAATATTTTTAAGTAAAGATTAGATGCGGAAAAACTGCAACAGACTCGCAAAAGTTTCAAGCATCGCAAATAAGTTTTAATTGCGAGTTGAACTTAGATGTCACTTGAAGTGCGGTCAAGTTACTTTTCGTATTTCGAAAACGTTCAATAACCATCTGATGTTCTCTAAAACTGGATCTAATATTCTTTTAACAGTAGAGTGAGCTCTGTAGGTACCTACGTGACACAAACCACGTGGATACGAGCGAAGACAGAACGGTGACTAATACCACAACACTACTTACATATTTATCGTAGTTATAGCAAACAATACTGCAATAGCCTGCATCTGACATGTGTTGCTATTATGCTAAATGTATGATCTGAATACTTAATTTTTGGATCTATGAAACATTTCCATACGGTATACGGCATTAAGTGCGCAAAATATCATAGTACTTAGTTATGTAACAGAACATGTTACTTCTTTAAAAGGGTGTCCATGGAGTTTCTTGCCGGTTCTTCTCCATGAGACCAACTTTTTGGAACCGTGCAACTAGTGTGACGTTTCATAAGAGCCTGCAAAGGTCTATTTGAAAGAAAAACAATTGACTTCGATTTACATTTCCTATGTTGCTTGCTACAGTAATTGGAAGTATTATAACGCCTGTTTGCGAAGTCGTTTAAAATACTCTGATTTTACATGAGGAAAAAAATGGTGTTGCCTTTACTGCGTTTTATCTAGGTTTATAACTAGTCACTTCTTTAACATTACTGCTTCAATAGAAAGTGAATTAAAATCATGGCCACGTTTGACAAGTCAAAGGAACTATCCGTTTCTTACGACTAAATCAATCTTATTCATACCTATGCGACCTACATACGGTTGTAACCATTTTAATGGGCTTGTTATTATTATTGCCGATGTATAGTATAACCTTCAATATGGGCCGAATGTGATTAGTCAGTGAAAACATGACATCACCATTATATGCTGTGTATCGTTACTGGGTACACTGTAGTTTGGTAGGATTTTCCATTATATTTTCCACTGATTTTCTGAATCTCACAAATACTAAGCGAGTATTTATTGCGGTAACCGATTTTTGATTGACAAAAATATGTTAAAATCCGGTATGTAAAGTGATCAACAATTTTTGACCCTGACTGTACCTAGCGTAGAAAAATTTTATGTAGGACAGGTTTTTTCAAAAAATGTAATCACGTAGATACTTTTTTGCCTTTTGAAGCAAATGACTTCGAAGTAAAATATAAAAAATTGCGGAAAATTTTCCTGAAGCTACGACAATGTGATAAAGGTTATTTCGTAGAAGTTGCGAGGTTTTCCGAAATAAATCCACATGAATAATGAAAGTTTTCGTGGTATTTTTTTTTGTAGATTAAAATATTTTTTTATTTAAGCCTTTTGGAAGGACTTTTTCGTAGGAATTATGGTATATTACTTATTGTAAAAAAATAAGATATTTTTCACAAACCATTCTTTGTTTGATCTTCCTCGCGATTGTTCTAGATTAATTAATACACTACCTACTATTCACACCTATGTATAAATCACTCGATACATAAACAAGGTATATAATAACTCGCATTACGTTCGCTATAGTAAACAAGACCTTGAGAACTAATTTTAGACGTGATTTAAAAGCGGCCGATGAAAGCCTGGTGGAACAATTTCCAGGGTACATTTCCATTGATAAATCATATATTTTCACATAACTCGGACCATGATGAATGGCATATAAGTTGAAGGTATCGCCTTTTAAAGAAAACAATGGTGTAAGAAGCGGACGAGGCCAGGCCAGTGTTTATCAGCAAAATCTATTTGTCGTTAAAACATGCGGTTGCTATGGGAACAGCTAATTATTGTGAAATTGTATTAGCAATGAGGAAGAGGAAAACTTTCCTTATACGAAAAAGTACCTATTGTTAAATTTAGGAGTAGTAAAGCCTTAGAAATATTTATCGTTGTTTCTAACTGCTTACCGGTAAGGAAGGTCAGATAAAGACACTTTTGATGGAACTGATCATTCGATTGAAACAGACACGTAAACCTTTAGTAATTAATCATTAATCCGTCCACATTCAACCCCAGTAACCCGCCACAGCTTCCAGAATCCCCAAAAATGTAAAGCAATAAAATGTAAAGCCTACGACAACTAAGTAGGCTTGCGTCTTAAAATCCCACTGGCATCGTGAATCCTTCTTGCGCAGATTTGATGCCGAAATTGCCGCTTTCACTATATTGTTCATCATGTCGGCCAAATTTAACGATCGCTCCCAACCTTCTGTCTTCAAGCGTTTTATATCCATACTCTTGTGTTGCTAGTTCGCATTTCTTTAGTTCACAACGCTTCACTTAATTATCAAGACCTAAAATTAAAAGCCACTTCGTAATGGTCTGGAAGAAACGGCGCGAACAGTGCTAAGCTCTTCCCCAAAATCTCTGAAAGCTCTGCCAATTTAGCAAAAATAAAAAGTTATTTGAAGTGCCTAAAGATATTCGGCCAAATCTAGTCGAAAAGTTAATTATTCCCTAAATTTTATTTTCACAGAAATCATTTCACAAAGTAGGCACTTAATGGATGGCCGAGTTGGCTTTTTTTCTTATTAGCAAAAGTAACTAGTCGCTAGCTCGCTGTTTCCTATTAAGCCCCAGTAACGTAAGCAAATAAATTGAGGTCCATTATTTTAATTTAACCGTAACAGTATTACAGAAGACATTTTCTATAAGTTCCATGGTTACTCGGGAGATGTTAAGAATGATTTTACACCATTAACGTTTGACATAACAGACGGACGCCACTTCAGATGTAATTGGAAGTCATATTTCTTTACACCATGATGTGCATGATTAATTTTTTATTATATCTTTGAGCCGGTTACAAATTGCATTCGGTTTTTTTTGTCGTTGGAACAGGATATGAATAAGAATCTTAGTTGTCATCTACGCTATTATGTAGACTTGAATATAACTTAGAAACTTGGTTACAAGGAAAAAATATGACACAAAGATTAGAACTAAACTACATATACAATTAGTATCGCCTTGAATATGAACCTAAAAAACTAGGATATAATAGCGAGGCGTCATTATGTAATTAGCGAACAATACAGCCGGCCAACAATAGATAATTCCATGGTGATATGGGAATAAGAAAAACATGCACTAGCCATACTCCTACAGTTTTTAAACAAATAACATTTGATACGTCCACCGTCTTGGACGTTAATTGTTATGTATTTCAATATTTGATAGGCAAATTACATTTGACGTCTTTTGATAAGGAAAGCCTGACTCATCGATCTGATTACAACGAAATGTTATACATAACATCTAATTTTAAATAACAAAACAGCCTGCTCTTGTGTTATCTAATTTTAAGGCTTAATTAGATATGCAGAACAATAATTCTAAGACACAATTATTTAAAATCACCCAATTAACTAAATGATCAACTGATGCAACATCGATGATTATTGACATCTAATTATTGTGCAGAAATTACGCTCAGTTCGCAAAACAAAAAGGTGCACACAATATATGACTTAGCATTTGCAAACATGTGACCGTCACCGGTTGCCATGTAGCCGTACATACATGCATGAATGTACACCTACATGAACGTAGATATATGTACAGATCATTATCTCCGACAGTCAGTCTGCCGGGACAGTTGTTCTGTACTACGCTCTTAGACTAAGTTTGTTTGAAGATTAGAATAGCGTGTCCTGAATGCGAATAGTCGGGGAGTTCGTTTTAAAATTAATTTCTTACTTTGTCCTTGGGCGTTTATGTAAAGCTTGGACTTTTTAATGTAGATTAGAATATTGTCATGGCCTAGTTTTTAATTGTTATGACTATGAATGAGGACGTTGCACTCGTGCATTAAATTAGGATTAATTAACATGCGCGCGTATTTTTTTGCAATATTTTTTTTTATTGTCGATAGCTATACATGCTAATTACGTTTGCCAGTATGTATATTTTTTCCAATTAAATTGCAATGTTTGCTCGTAATTATGTATTTCCTAAACAGCAAACGAGTTTAATGATAGCGTATTATTAAAATAAATAGTATGCACATACACGGGTAACAAATGATAAAGAGTATATTTTACCTATTTCCCTATTTTATTTGATTAAATAATATGTTGTAGATACGGATTGGATGAAGTTCGCCTTAATTATGTTCATCATTTACTTTTGGTTACTATTTGAGGCACGTGATCCAGTCCTTAATTTATCAATATTGTAAATGCAAATATTGTAAGTTACTGTCTGAACAGTCCCTTGGACATTCAACGATACGGAATACCCACTATTCCATCAACTCTACAAGTAGTATGCTATTTGTTTCATGATAAATTTACAGCAACTAAATCGTGGACGAAGTTTTCCTTAAACACCATTCGGGTAAAAAAAAATATATTTTGATTTCAACCAAATTCATTGCATGTCACAACTAGTTTTTTCAATTCAACTGGCACAGATATACAGCCTTGGCCAAAAGTATTGAGCACCTTACAAATTTCGCTAGATCACGGTAATTATGGGAGAAACCCGAATCTATCGATGAAGTATTCTTTTATCGGTTATTTATAAAGATTTTAAAACAATGACTTATGCCGCGGCTGACAATAAAACACCTGGGTGCAAGAAAATGTGTCTTTTACAATTTTTGAATTTATTTTCTAGTTCGCTACCATCGCTCGTTGAGACAACATCCAGTGATCTAGTGCGCCATTGGTATTTTATTTCAAAGTTTAAAGTGTTATAGTTGCGATATGCCAAAATGAAACGAACTTTCTTTAGAATAACGAGTGCAGATACAGCTTCTGCACGAGCAAGGGAAATCACAAGTAGAGATTTCCAAAACTGCGAAATGTTCGCGCCGATCCGTGCATTATGCTATTCAGCGATTCTCTGATACCGGATCACATCAAAATAGACCGAGAGCCGGGCGCAAACGCATCGCCATAGGCCGTCAGAATCGTCAGTTACTGAGAGAGTCATTAAGAAATAGGAAAAAAACATCTTCAGAGCTCGCTGCTGAGTTTTCAGAACAAATGAAGAAAACAATTTCTGCTCGAACTTCTCGTAGAAGGCTTCAGGAAGCTGGTCTGAAAGGCTGTAAAGCTAGGAAGAAGCCACGGCTCTCCGAGAGCAACAAAAAACCTCGGTACAAATGGGCCTTACAACACCGAACTTTCACCGCTGAAGATTGGTCAAATGTTGTGTGGTCAGACGAATGAAACTTTGAGGTGAGTAAGTCAATTTAATGCCCTCACAAAATAATATGAAATGGTTTAAATTCTAAACGCATAGAGGAAGTTCTTTTTATTTCCGGAACTCAATATTTTTTTCTTTATTGCAGATTTTTGGTACACCTAGTGTGACCTCTGTGCGTCGCCGGGTGGGCGAAGAATTTAAGCCAGAGTGTGTGGTCCCAACCGTAAAACACGGCGGCGGCAGTATAATGGCCTGGGGTTGCATGACCGATTCTAGAGTTGGCGAATTGTTCGTGTGTGAGGGCCGCATGGACTCTTCTAAGTACATAAATGTGCTAGAAACTGCGTTGCTGCCTTCATTCACGAAACTTTTCGGTGACACGAACATGGATAGTGATGAATGCCAGCAGGATAACGCGCCTTGCCACAAATCTGCCCGCACTATGACTTGGTTTCGGGAAAATAGCATAGAGCTTCTTGACTGGCCTGCCCAGTCGCCAGATCTGAACCCCATAGAACATTTATGGGGTTTATTAAAGCGTCGGGCTAGGCGCCACACAATTAACAACAGAGAAGCATTGATACGCTACCTGCGCCTAAAATGGAACGCGATTACTGCTGAAGACTGTAAAAATCTTGTTAGCCGTTTACCAAAAAAAAAATCTGTTGCATTTAAGGCAAAGGGTGGACCCACAGAATATTAATTTTCAATTAATAAATAGTAAATTACAAATTAAAAAAAAAGTTTTGTTTTATTTCTATTTGATACTCCGCATAAAACTGAAAGATGTCATGGGTGCTCAATACTTTTGGCCAAGGCTGTAGTTGATTATAACAGTTTTGTGTAGTTTTAAATAGACAATATAACGATAGTAATAATTTCTCGGTTTCATCCGTTTTCATAAACTAGTACCCCGATAACCTGCCGGGTACTAGTAGGTCAGTCCTACCTTATACCCTATAGCCGTCCTTAGGGTATAGACTGTTTCCGTACCAAATTATAACAAAATCGGTCGAGCAGTTTTAGAGTAGAAGCGTTACAAACTCCAACTAAACCTAGTCTTCTTTATCTGTACTTGTACCCTAATACGCATTTTCCTTATAAAGTACCAAACTTAAATACTGTCAAAGTATTAGTATATCTTCAGTGTTCATTACAATGGTACCGTGTAAGTGTAACACCCTACGTAGGCGTAAGGAGTTGTGTACACTATGTTGGACGAACCGGTTTTGTTAACGGAGGTCGAGAATAGAGCTCTCAGTTAACTCCTGTATTTTGATCCGCTCCGTTTATATTGACGATGTTTTGTCAGAAATAATGTAATTTCAGGGCATACAAATTAACCTTAGACACGAGTAAAACCCCAAAATAAAAGTACTGTCAAAAGTATTAGTATGTCTTCAATGTTCATTACAATGGTACCGTGTAAGTGGTAACAGCCTACGTAGGCGTAAGGAGTTGTGTACACTATGTTGGACGAACCGGTTTTGTTAACGGAGGTCGAGAATAGAGCTCTTAGTTAACTCCTGTATTTTGATCCGTTCTGTTTATATCGACGATGTTTTGTCACAGAAAATGTTTAATTTTTGGACATGTCACAAGATACTAGGATTTCATAAAATGTTTATGTGTTGAGTATCAGATGAAGAATTTGTCTTCGTGGATTAAATCGTTAATATGATAATTAATGAAGAATTCTCGGTCACTAACTTCGTAGTGTCATTAGATAACCTAACATTCTCGCATCACTTAGCAATATAACTTAATCATTATTGTGACTTATGCCAATGCTAAACGACTTATATAATCGACGTATTTACTACTTAGAACTTAATTAACATACACAGCTCGTATTATCGTAAAACGCGACAAAATAACCTAATAAACGTAACAATAAATTGGCATTTAAAGTAGCAACACCCTGTAGTTTAACAAGTCCGTAAATTTCTTAGGTATCGCATCCTGTATATTAGCCACGCCCATAGGAACCACTTAACATAAACACATAAAACTAACACTACGTACACAAATGACATCGTTTGCATACATTTTTATATCTCTTGTCATAACTTGAGTGTAAAGCGTCTTTACTTGTATCGTTACGGTAAAATTTGATGCAAATTTAACCAAAGGGCTTCGAGATAAGATAGTGTAATGTATTTGTGCTGTTTTTTGTACTTCTTTTGTGATGCGTAAGTAGAGTACTTATCATTTTGGTGGAAGCTACTTTGTAAGTCACAAATATTCCAGTGTTAACCAGGAAAAAACTCATGTTTTATGAAATATCCGTCATCAAGAATGTGAACGTTGACTGCACAGAACATGCAAAATGAGTGATTAGAAACAGTTCTGTTAGTTATCAGAACGAAAACATGAGTACCAGCAATCTCCTTGTCACATGCAATGTTATGTCTTTATCTCAGTCTAAACATACAACATGTTGACCCCACATGAGATCTCGAGATAAGTACGAGCGATGCGTCTAATATCACAACTTAGGAATATTGGAAAGCTAGCGCCCACGACTCACCCACGCCGGCCGTTCAACTGTCCAAGGAAGCCCAAAACATACAAAAATGGACTTCTGCCTCGTTGCCATACGTGGATCTACGCTCCAACACACATAGATAATTACCGTTTGCATTTTTATTCACCCATTTACGAATTGTTGCCACTTATAATCATTAGTCTGTAATTAATTGCCAAGTAACGTTATCGACAGCTCCCAATCATTAAAGGTTTCTATTATTTACAATAGATACGTTTTTGCTGATTACTTTCGCTCCTCGAAGTTGCGAGGAACATTATTTTTATTCGCTTTCGGCAGCTTCTTGTTTGATCAATTGAAACAATGTTTTCGCGTAAAATATTCTAAGGAAGAATTCGTCTGATAAACTATTCAATCATCGTAAATTTATTCACGTAGAAAGGTTAATAATCTGAGTTCTAATTATTACGTTGAACCGTGCAAAATCAAGTTTGGGAAGAAATTTTAGATGTGGTATTCGGGGCACGTCCGCCGCTCATTACGTCGAGATAATGTAGACAGATAAATGTAGAAATATTAAAACTTTTGTTGACGGGTGTACGGTGGTTGGTAACTTTCGCCGGGACTAAGCGCTTAGTAGATGGACTGGCAAATTAAACATGTCGGAGGGATACACTTTCTGTAAATACTTGTGAGTTATTAGCAATCTTCATTGCCGCTGGCTTCAGACTTACAACTAAGAACATTAACAGCGCAAGTATTATTGCGTTGCTTAGGAATGTGTTTTGACTACGAATTTTGGTATAATCTTCATTTGGAAAAGCGTTATGTCTTTTGCGAAATAAATAGCTGTGTTAATGTCTGCTAGGCTATCTAGACTGACAATCTCGAAAGATGTTATCTTCTAAATAGAAGCTCCTTTTTTAACTTACCAAACATTCATGGAAAAAATACAACGGTCTATTTTCTAGTTTATTCTACGAAGCAAACACCGCTGCTGTATGCCGAAGCAATAAAATTTACTTTTCCTATTTACTTCAACGCTTAAGATCGGATGTATACGGAAGACGGACAGTTTCGGCTTTATTATGAGCGGGGATATACGGAGAGACACAAAAAATACCCTCCGTTATTTAGTGAGGATAAAACGAATGGAGGATCCAACAAATACCTGGCGTTACGCCCTTAGTGCCGGAATCGTTGAAGGAAAATGATTGAGCCCTGCCAAAAGACGTATAAGGCGATCCCACCGAATGCGCCCACTCTTCGGCTACACGACGTATAAACCCTCGATGGTCCTATAAAATAAATGCCTGCTCAACTAACATTTTATATCGTATCCGGACAAAGTTTTTTTTATATTACAGAAATCACCACGCTCGCTCGTAAATAGGACCTCTTTATGGCTTCGAATCATAAGAATGTTATTGTTATTTCCAATGAAGATTTGTCATATATTTGTCAAGTGTAATTGTTGGAACCGGCCGACTTGACGTGTCGTTTGTCGATTGGTTTGTGACAAACGTTGGCCAAATGTTTTCTCTATTTGCGGTATACTGGAATCGTTTAGTTTCTTCTATTAAAGTTGGCTCTATTACGTTTTGGCTTTGTAAGAAATAAGTTTATTCTCCAATTCCAGTAAACCAGCTTTTTCTAGATTTATGACAACGTATTTTTTGCGGCAAACGCAATACTAGGTTACCTAACATGCTGCTTTTAGAAGTAAATGGTTCATCTTCGTGATGTATTTTGTATTCATGTTAGTTTTTCACGCCTTCTGTATGAGAAACTGGGTCACCTATTACCTCCCTGTTACAATAGCTTACCCGTGTCGTAATAAACAACTTTATATTGAAAGAACATCCCCAAAATTGAAATTGAAATACGAATGTAAAGTTTAATAAAGAGTAGCCTATCCTTTTGTGCGCCCAAGGAACTATTTTCCATTATCTGTATAATGTTCAATATAAAATACGAACAAAGTGGATATTTCTCAATATCTACGCTTTCATAATGCAGATTGGAATAAAACATGTGTAGGCTCGAGTGTTTCGGCGTTATAATATTTTTTGATAGAAAACATCGGAGCGTGTTGGTGGTAGCCTTTGTGCCTTTACGGCGAGCAGAATTTAATTACCAAAACAGCGCTACTTCTGTTTTGAATATTCAATAGTTCCGATGCCGCCCCTACATGAAGCGCATAAAATAATGTGAGCAACAAAACAGTGAACATGCTACACAGCCAGTACCTTTATCAAAGCAGATACGGGTAGTAGTAAAATGAGTAATTTAGTACAATAATAAGAGTAAATTATGTCGCGTAGGCGTGCGCGATAACGCTCGTGCGGTGCACTATCTTAGGACAACAAGTATGGCCGACCTTTGTGTACGCTCCTACTCATTTTAATTATGTTACATGTACAGAGCGTTTGATTTATGTGCATGGCCTTAGCACCCGAGAGAAAGCGCCGACAACTAGCGCTTAAGGCTCTCAGCGGCAAGGGCACGAGGCAGGTCCCCCATGCCGTGGCCGCGGACACTGCGGATCCGACGGTTTCACCAGATAATTGGACAGAGAAAACATTGTTCACATATCACAGGCCGACACTACATTAACGGCCAGGATCTGCACGCTGCGCAGCTGCCTCCTGCCGCTCGTTGTCTAAATGTAAACAAAACACACACGATATTTACATGAATATGGATTCGACGCCTGCATACTGTGAGCAGTGCACACAACTCTCCTTTACTTGTACATCTACATGATAATCTTACGCTTTCTAAAACCCCCGGCTCCGGTTGTTTATTTTTATCATTTAATTCATCCACTCCCAGCTCGGAGTCCAGTATGTTTTCATTATTATTTCCTTATTTGTCTACCAGCCGCTTAGTATGCGCAGTCAACTTTCGAGATGATACTTAACCTAGAAAAGTACACGTACTTGAAGCGTTATGGGCTGCCGCTGACACACATGAATGTGATTACACGCATACACATGCACGCGTAAGAAACGTTTCCCTAATTCGGAAAACGAGCAAAGAACCGACGCGAGCGGTTCACCGCGCTGATTGCATTCACCGTAGTGCGGCAGAGCACCGGCTTATTGTTGACTCACACTTTATTGTTGTGAAAACTCAACTCCGCAGACAGCTGTCTGCTTACTGTGAAGAAAATTGTACGGCGGCGACACCCAGTTTCACCGACCTCGTTTGTGTACGTGTAAGCCGATCGAATCGTCATAGTCATTATTTCTATGCGAACCGGCACGTGTCTATGACTAATTGACGTATCGATTGCGCAGGGGTGAGCCGGCAGAAGTAGACGGCTGCAGCGAGTCGCAGGATGCAGCCAGGCGCAGCTAGCTGCTACAATCTCAGTAAACAGCACCGGTTCACCTTGACTTTTGGCGCGCTCCGGCTCGCGGCGCGCGGCATCATCCACGCTCGCACTGTTTATGTATTGCCATCCCAACCGGTCGAGATCGCAAGTGAACGGACTGCACCGACCATCGGCCTTGGTGCCTTTTTTTTCTCGTTACGATATTCGGCAGCCGAATGACGTAATTCGCTTAGACAATTGTGTAAATTGATTCTATCTTCGCCGCCGGGAAGATTTGCAAATTGAATTTGGCCCGTGTATTGGATCTTTTGCGCAATGCGTTTCATGTTGTCGGCGAAAAGGACACTCTCAATTCTGTTAGAGTCCCGTCCCGAAACCCGTCGAGAACTCGATGTCTTTAGTCACGTTCGCGTTTCTTCGTTGCATTTTGCAAATTAATTTCGGACCTTGAATTCCGTCGCTGGCGCACGAGTGCAGAATATATTTCCCTCAATCGCGGCTTAATTCGAGTGTGTTTATTTAGCGCAATTCAATGAGAGCCACACAAACGCTCTGAACGTTCGGTTTGACTTTGAATGCGTTTTAATCATCGTATTCGGTGGGTACAAGCTTGTTTGTCGTAAGCTTATAAATTGTGTAGCAGGTCGGTGCGGGGGCAGGCGGGCGGTAATCACGCTCGTGCCGGCTTGATTACTGCCATTGTCTTCAGGAAATCCTCGCTCCTTCACCGCCGCTTTTGTCCTGTCCGCGTCCCTATATTAATTTGAAGGTGCCTAAAAAACGTGCTCCAAACTTTACATTATTCATAGTTTCGATCCGACGTTCAGTTGATTGAGTGTCGCAACCCTTTCTTTTTGTAGTGAATTCATTGGGCTTTGATTGAATCGCAATCCATAGCCCCTTTAATTCGGTGGGGGCGTCGTAGCGTACTGTATAGTTAGGTAGACGACACGCGAAGGTTAAGCGCGATCATCTGATACGCGGTGCGGTGCTATTCGGTAATCTCCGGTCCGTGTGTAGGGATGTTAATTGAGTATTCGATGAGATGTACTGATTATGTAGGGCTCACTGAGCTCCGGCTAAATCTAGGGCTGTCGCTTGTGCCGGGTTTACTGCCGTTTTATGCAGGGCCGGGTGGGAGTGAATGCGGGAATCGTGGTAAAAGGTCGTTTTTTTGTGCAGTTTTAGTGTCGGCCCTAGTCCACGTGGTGGGCCATCAATCAATACGCGGCGCCCCTCCCCCCGCTCCTGGCTAACTAAATAACAAGCAGATAAATGGCAACGCATTCGCTACTTAAATTGTACGTAAGTTATCAGTTGGTGAGGTCCCCACTTCCCCTCACTTCCTCTCCGATCCCGCCTTATAGCCGTGCTCTGTTTTATTGTCTAAGGAAAAACTTTTAATTAGCTCCATAAGTACGTACCAACAGATAAAGAATGATACTTTGTTACACTCGATAATAACAGTTGTTATTTGTTTGCCTCTGCAATTATTTATCGATCCATTTCTACATAAGTATTGTTTAGTCGAACTACAAAATACAATATGACTTTTAAAGAAAAACATCGTATTGTTATGTAAATGTTTACTGTAATTTATTGAATGTCAGATGAAGGAAATTATCTATATAACAAAATAAAGTAACTTTTTTTATAGGCGACCGGACCTCGAGTGATTGAATAATATAAAACAAGTTTTTGATGTCCCTCCGTCCATGGAGTTCCTTATCATTCTATCTCGATTGTTTTTTCCTTTGACATCGAAGGGGCCATACATTTCGAGTATCATTTCCATAACTTACCTGTAATATTATATAAAACAGTAAATTCATACAAATAATTTAAACCTGTCTCACTTTTGCCGGGTAAAAGCAACTGGCTATTCACAAAGAGGCGTGCTTTTGTTTCTATTGCGATTTATTTGTCTTGCCTACAAATAATTTGTAAACGTGGGTAGTCGTGTCGTGTATAGTCCTAAGGCGCGTTGCACACTGCTGCCAACGTGACAGACGCCGCGGGTCAGTAATCGCTCTTGATTTAAATTTTAATTATTACTCAGAATGAAAACTTTAGATGTAAACGTGAGACACGTTTCCGTATTTTCGTGTGTAGTTATCCTAACGATATTACTTGTCTAAGCACCGGAACATCGCATTTAAAATCGCATTATTTGTATTGCAGTTCATGATATCTGAATCAGTTAATAATTGTAATTTGGTTGCATACTATACCTACATATTTAAAGGTCGGATTTTCGACATTTTAATCTACACTTATATAATAAAGAGCATACATTTTTTGCTTGTATATGTTTGTACCCTAAAGGCTCCAAAACTATTGAAGGGACTGTGACACTCTGCCCGTGTAACATAGGCTGTATTTTATCCCAGTAACTCCTCGGGAAAACGGATAGTTTATTAATTTTGATTCTAAATAAAGTTCATTATTGCTCAGCAAGTTTATAATAGTGCTTACACCAGGTGTGACTATTAGAATAATGAAGTCTAATGTCAAAGACAGTTTACGATTTGACGACTGTAAAGTGCGACACGGCCGTCGCATAATGAATGGGGTTCTTTGTTTTTAGTTAATCTTTTGAATCGGATGCGTCGTGTGTTGTAATATATGGGCTTGTATGTGATGTATAATATTCTCTCTTCAAGAGCAGTCACGAATGCTTTGTATGTGTGTCTTCACTCATCTTGAGAGCGGGTTGAATGATCACTGTATTTAAACTAGTGTCTACCAGCGGTTTCACCCGCATCTCTCTTCCCATACCCGAATGAATAAGCTAAATAAATGCGAAGTTTCATTAAAATCCATTAGGTAGTTTTTGCGTGAAAGAGGAATAAACATCCGTACATGCAAAGTTTCGCGTTTATATGTAACAAAGATAAAAAATAAAAATGCAGATAAAGCTAAAATGGCAATAACTGCAATGTTTTATTTCTGAAGAATCAATTATATTAATTCCAATAAACTGACACAGCGTTTCAGAATATTAATAAATCGCTTACTAATGTCTAGATCAGTTCATTTTAATAATCTCAGAGTGAGTGTCTTGTCGAAATCACTGATTCAGTCGGTCATTAACCCTTGAAATTATCACAGAAGTTAAAAAAGTGTAAGCAGGAGTAAAGTAGTCTATGTTCTTATAGGAACGTTGCAAGTGTAACTCTATAAACATCTACAGAAAAGAAAATTATTTATCAATATCTTGGAAACCTAATACCGTACCTTTTACGAAGCTTTTTATATTTCTAGCAATAACATAATATCTAGCTTCAATAATGATTTTATTTGATACCTCTATTTCTTGGAAATAACCTTTTTCAGATCTGTTTTTCTATCTGCTATCATTTTAATTGGCGTGCTCTAAGTTTGGATCGGCAGAACTCGTTATTATATTATATTATTTCTCATATTTCTTGCAAACCATTATTATGTGCTTAGGTATATTTTTTACCATTTCTAGTTGTTAGATATAAGAATACTTGTATTGGCTTCTATGAATAACTAAAGAGGTAGAGAATATTATATAAATTGATTTCAGAAAAATGATATTTTGTGCTTTGTTCGGTATTTTATTATGGACCGTGTAGTTTCTACGTGAACCTGTAATAAAAGGTTTTTAGAAAAAGCAAGACATATTGTATTGTGAGGAAGTTTTTGTCTCTTGAGCCCTAACGTTGGACCATGTTCCCGATATCCGCAAAAATTTATAGGTATACTTGTCTTGCAAAAGTCGAAGAGTTTGATTGGATGCGCTAATCTCAGAAACTACAGGACCGATTTGAAATATTATTTCAATGTTAGATAGCCCATTTATCCAGGAAGGCTATATCATCCGTAGTTCGTACGAGATACGACACCCGGGTGAAACCGCTGACGAAAGCTAGACGACAGATAAATTAAAAATATAACACATACAATGTGAATCTGTAACATGAAATACCAGTATCATTTAACACGATATGATACCAATAATACAGCTGGTTATTTTATTACGGAACCCGGGTAACGGGCTGTATTATTTATTGGTCTATAAAATATTTAAAGCACCTGGGTCTATTTAATGTGAACAATACGAGCGGAGCAACACGTAAAAATAGTTCAGTTTGTGCTTAGTTTGGATTTGGTTTTCGATTTATTTGGACATCTACTACAAATTATTGCTAGGTAGTATGTTCCACTATTTCTTTTTCCCAGATAAAACATGGAAGTGGTGAAGGGCGGGTTTTTTGGAGCTGTATTGTAAACTTGATCTCCTGGCTGATTTTCAGCCTATTTTGAATAATTTCATATTTTTCATAATTGCGCTTTTTTATTTTAGAAAAATTATTTCTTTCAGTTAAAGTACGTGATGAAATTCTGGACTTTGCATTTACAATATACTTCGATATCTTCGAGTCTCAAAGGTACTTATGACCATGGTTTTGTTCTAATGAAGAAATTAATGGCGTTGTCTCTCAAAAGGTCAAACTTAAACCATAACCATACTTCTGGTTCATGGTCCCTTATGGTTCATGGTCATTGACCTCAGGTCAGAAGAAAAGAAGGTCAAAAATGACACTTAGGTTCGCTATTACTACTGATACTTTTCTAATAATACTCTTCCTATTAGAAAGAATAAGAAGTTAGTGTAAACCGCTTCACCACCCGATCATTAAGTAACATTTTTCCTCTCAGTTAAGCCAGTAACTACTAACTCAGCAAACAGATTCTTATGACTCACCCGAGCTATCGAAACTCGTTATCTCACTTAGTATAATCGATGTAATTTACTTTACTATTTCTGAAAAATACTTCGCGTTTATTTCTAGTAATTTTCTTAATGAATCTACAATTTCCTTTGTGTACGACTAGCTTATACTGTAATTCTGTCTGCGCTGCTCATTTTGCTTTAGTCTTTTTTTCGACTAACTAGATGTCTTTGTAATCTTTATGCGTTCCAATTATTCCGTTATGGCAATTACATTGAAAACCCATATTTAAAAGGCTGTGTGGTTTTGTAGATCTGTCTGTCTGTATGTATTTAGATTTTTGGGTACCTACAGGCGGCCTTTTCTAGATCACCGCATAATTCGGTTACTTATTAATAACGTTACTATTTCAGTAGGTATTTGTTTAACCACTAAAACCATTTTTTCCTATTGATTTCTGACACTTACCATATTTTCCCTTTCCCAGAAAAATATAAGTTCCTATGTATTTGACAACTCTTAAACCAATTATAGAAAAGTTTAAATACTATCCGATTAAATGTGTAAACTAAATGATACATTTCTAACCATCAAACTACACACATTTAACACTAAACTTCACGTTTAACTAAAACCAGTATTTGAACCAGTGACGGCAGATAACCTGCTATTTAACGGTGGTCCAGTTAGACGACTGGCGACAAGCGAGAGATAAGCGGTCACTATCTTAATTGTGTTCATAATTAGCCGCAGTTACTGGATGGACTGAGGTAAACGCTACAGAGTTATAGTTTACTTATATGGGTGTGTAAGAGCACGTATATTTTTTACATATTACCCTTTTTTAAGCCAGAGGTAATATGAAGATCCGTAGATTGCCGTGTCGTCATGTGGAATTAGCAGTCCTGCTTTCTTTTAGTTTCATCATCATCATCATCTCAGCCATAGGACGTCCACTGCTGAACATATTGCCCCTTTGATCTTTTTAGTTTTAGTTTACAAGCTGCAAATTATTTTGAAAAACATCCAGGAATAAAATTGAACTACTCCATAACTAGATCAGGAGGATTCTGAACATGTAAATCACAGCAACATCACCTGTATGTATGTATATTCTATTCTACAGCCAACCAAAACGATGTTCTCCGAATAGCGAGTACCACCACAAACTTGTATTCGGTCACACACGAACGTACAGTTAACAGTTAAACCAACAGTAGTTCGCCTTACCCGTGTCAACAATTATTCGCAGTTCTGTCTGCATAAAAACTAACATGTCTTGTCATGTCAAACGTTATTACTATGCGCTTATAACACCATTAGACTACTCGTTTTCCGCACACGGCTCGAATAAATTGTACATGTACCATGTAGCTTAGTCTTTACATGGTGAAAGAAAATTTAGCACACCACAAACATATCATGGGACGGAAAAGGCGTCACGTGTATGTAATTTTTTGAATGAGAAAATCTACAATGTTGAGACAGAGTCAGACAGTAAAGGAATACATTTCACCATATGTATGTATATGTATACGACTTCTCGCTCATTATTGCAAAGATTTACGTAACGCAAACACACTACAATGTATACCATTATAATCCCCACGTGTATCATTAACTAAAAACACACGAAAGTGAGAATTTTCACCGCTACAAACGAGACTAAACGTTAGATTCACTAAAGCGTCGGAAGGTCGAGTGTAGGGCAAAAGCGGCGACGGTCGCCAACAAAATGCTCTGATCCATTAAATATATAGCGAGACTGCGAGATGTTCCATCGCGGAATGCGTTCGAAGATAACATGGATAGATAGTACTGCAATGCTAAATATATGTACTAACTTTATTGGACTGAAGTTTTTGCCTCAATTTTGTAATTGTTGGTCGTAATGGTGAACAAGCGCCATCAAAAAGTATGTCTAGTAATGTTTTAAGAGGTATGGATGCATATTTTGCTTTATACATCGTCATATATTTAATGACGCGGTGGCAATACAGCTCATTTTGATCTCACCTTGGGAAAAGTAGAATTTTCCCTTTGCGTTTTATGGTTGAATTCTCCATATCACAGCAAAATTATCCGCAGCAGTCTCTAGTTATTGAAGGTAACGTCCAGATGACCTTTTCTAGAAAGATCCATTATAAGATTTGCATGTAAAACTATCTTCATACGTTATCTGATATGTTAAGCGCGTGTATTCTCATCTTACGATATCTGAATGGGTGTTAATCAATTAAGTGTACTTAGCTCGATACTTATCACACTGGTCAATGTTATTCGTATTATGTTACCGAAGAAAATGATGTCTGTGAATGGATTGTTAATTTAGACATTGAAATCTTAGAAATTGGAGGTGATCAGTTACCCATACATATTTTTGGAGATATCTTTGCTATTTTCAAAGAAAGACATGTTAATGCTCACAAGAAATTTGTCGTGACCAAGGAAAATTACTGAGATGAACTTTATTTCAAGCTAAGAATCCGCCCCCATCATTCCAAAATAAACCAAGTTTGATGATACTACAAATTACCAGCACAATATCTAGTTAATAATGAACACAGCAGAGCAGCTGGTTCGACACTCCCACATATTTTACACCAGAACAATCAATGTCAATCTAACCGAGATGAACACGAACCAGAGTGATTGATATCCATCATCAGACAGGCGGATGGTACACTTTCGACACTCCCCAACGTATATTATAGAATACACCAACCCATACACGCTCGTCATACAAATAAAGATAAAACAAAACACGTCTATTAGAATGTAAATAAAAAGGAGATAAAAGAAACAGTAAATTGCGGTGTGGGAAAAGGCAAAGACGTAACAATGTTGCAGTTTATACATTTTAATTTGTTTCTCTGTCACGTTACAGACGCACCAATAGAAATTGTAAACGTTCACAATATCCTATTGAGACAACATTGTATTTTAATTCTACCACGAATTGTAATAAACTCTTGAAAAGGGATTTTTGATTGCATGAATTTTTAAACCATGCTAAAGATAAACTAATGATTCCCGGTAGCAGTAACGAGGTGCTTAATATTTTAGTAGAAAATGATTCTCCAAATATCAAAAGTAGAGCAGATCAAACATCACCTGAACCTTCCAAGAACGCGGCTATTTTGATTAACATTAAAATTTCAAACGCTTAAGAATGGAATCAGTGAATTCCGTACAATAACTTTGGTATCTCGGCATTAAAAGCCATCTAATTTAGCTCGTCGTAGCTATTCATAATATAGCGTGACGTGTACGTCTGGTAAGCGGCCTGTCTTACATCTCACGATATTCCACATTTCAGAAAACATGGCTTTAAACTTTACGGAGTAACGAACCGTTTACCTGACGGGTAGTGAATTAGTAATAACTTGTGTGAATGTTACGTCAAAGGTGTCCAATATTGCCGAGGCAACGTGCGGTTGCTCTGAGTTTAGGCAGGGACGCCAAATGGTAATTCATGTGCCTACACAAGCAACCTAAGTTTAGCATACTTCTTAAATTAGTAGGTTCGGCGCTAAACCTCTCTTGTTTATGTAGTTCAAAACTACATGGCACTAGAAAGGGTATTTATTTAGTACCTGTGTACGGCTACTATAATCTTGTCGTGACATTAAACATGTTTTTAATGTCCTAAATATCCAAATCTGAAAAGGATCCATGTCTAAAAATATAATTAGGTTTATTACGTTCAGACCTTCATTAGCCTTATTTTTACGAGCCACAATATTCTTTATTTGGTCTTGCTGTTTTTCTATCCACAACATTATGTGTACAACATGCCTTACCTTTTTTATTCCAAGTTTCATTTAAACAGCATCAATACGAGGCAAAACACTTTGTACATATTTGAGCGTAGCAACAATTCAATGTTGCACAAGATCCAACGCATCTCTGTATTAAAGCAACAAAAACCGTCTGCGATACTGAAAGCCAGACGCCCTCGAGTGCGGCTCTGATGCATCAAAATAGTGGTTCGCTTTCAAAGGCACGGCGCGACGCCGGAGCGGCACGACTAAGTTCCTTGAATTTATAATTGTTACCGGCTGCTTGTGGCGTGCCGATCTCACTCACACCCACACTTGCCGCGTAATTAGGCATCTCTTCATCTCTTCTTTATTTTGTGACTGGCAATTCTCGTCTTCCATAAGTCATAGTCACCTTCGTTTATTAGAACGCTTTGGAGCGTTCCCGGAGTTATGTAACGCAAAGTAACTTTTCCAACTAAAAAACTTTGTGTTTTAGCATCGATTTACCTTGGGAACTTGGTTCTCAGTCTGCTGTTGTTATTTTAGTTTCGTGCCCTAAATGTTCTCTTTAGGCATTATCTAGACCTCTGCATCTTTATCGAACCGTGTCTTTAACTGACATTCAAAGTTAGTCGATGTAAAACGTCTAACCACGAATAATTCCAGACGGTTGGCAACAAAATTTAGTCAGCAACAGTCTGGCTCAGCAATTATTGCTTGCCCTCAAATAACATTATAATGGTTGGCTGACGACGTGCATATTATTTGTCCATTACGCCACACGACGGAACGTTACCAGGGCTGTATGGACACCGAAACGAATCTAGATTATATATAAAAACTGAAGCAAATTGTTCCGAAGTAAGTTAAAGAGCGTGAAGGCGTGAATCATCGGTTTCATTGATAGCTAAACTGTTATTATAAAATATAGGAAAGAGGTTCCGGGAACCCTGTTATGTTTTCAACACGTCGATAATAAACGAATCTATTCTGGAAAATTTGATTCCGGTCATAAATTGAAATTGCAACACGTTGAGTAATAATGGAATAACTGGATTAATAGGAGCAACTGCGTTGGTGGTGTGATCTGAAGAATTATCAATTTCTGGGGAATTACCGAGTTTCCTGTTCGTATCGATCTATTTGCCTACGCTTCGTCATTGTCTTTGCTTTATGCGGTAACAATGTTTCGAATGTTATCTGTATCGACTCATTTCCTATATTTATTGTTGCTTTATATATCACGCGAATGTATCTGTACGTTGAAAGATACAGTTGTGAGATCGGCAGCCCTACACGTTGGCAAGTTGGCGAGCCCATCCAGTGCGTTTTGACGTAATTATTATACGCACATCCTCGGGCGTGGCCCATTGATGGATGGTGTGAAATTAAAAGCCGTTCAGACTCGATTACGATGTAATGGAGGTAGCTTCACCTACTGCTGTACGTAAGTCGTTACGTTATGACTTATGAATAGGAAATTATGTAGGAATTTGTATTTTTATGCACTCCGAAGCGGATGGAAATCGATACTTTTTACTACCAACCTTTTATAGAAGTAAATCGTTCTAATAATGGAGGCGTTTTACGCATTAACGCCTGAGAAGTATTTGAAGAAATCTGTACAGTTTTTCACAAAGATTATCTTGCGTTCTATGAGCAATTATTGCTGGATTTGTTATACGCTATGCGAATTACGAATGTGAAATGTTTTTGCTACTTGCATTATTCTCTAACTATTTCTAGTTTCATCGACTTATTAACTTTAGTCGTTTAGACAAAAAGTCCCCATTGTCTCGCTAATATATTCCCACGTATTAATAATTTTCATGATTAACAAGTTTAGTACAAATTACAACGCGAAACGACCATTTTGGTCAGTTTTGGTAAAAACCGTTCTGTAACGTAGTCCCCGCTGTGCCATATTTACGATATCTTTTGTCCGGTGACCATAATGTTAAATATTAGGACTAGTTTTATGTGCTAGAAAATGGGCTAATATCAGCCGAGCTTATTGATCGACCAGTTCAAGTTGGTTCAGAATACTTTAAGAACATTCCTTGTAAAGCACAGGTAATGGTTTCTTTTAGATTAAATTGGACCTGTAAAGTATGTGCCTACGTGCTTGAAAATTCCTCTGATTTTAAATTCAGTCGTTACGACGTCTGCGTAACAATTTAGTTCGTATATTGTAGTGATAAGGTAAAGGTAATTTAGTACATAAATATGCACTCAACCTGGAAGAGAAGCCGGGGTATATGTCGATAGATGGCCTGCATTCATTGCTTTGAAAAGAGCCGGCAATCGGGAACTGCTCGGGCGAAGCTTCTGTAGGACTTCTAGCCCAAGGAATATCAATGCTATCCGAGAAATAAATCAGGACATATCGAATTTAAATATTCCTGATATGTATTTATTCGGTGACGTAACACTCTTTTGGCACTACACATAATGCCCTTTGAAAAATCCTTGAAAGTCTCCACGAATAAAAACTTTTGTTTATACAGAATCTATAGTGTAGAAAAAGAGGCGTGCCTTCACAAAACATTCGACGATATTTCTGTTAAAATAAAAGCGTGGAGTCGCTGGCGCTGTTCGCTTCCTTCCATCCTGTATTCCTGACACATCGGAAGTGCGCTTCCACATTATTTCCCAACATTTCTGACACATGATTTTTAGTAACTCGGCTGCCAACAGCTCTTGGCTATCAGTTGTTACCGCGGCCGCTCCTAAGCCAAGTGTCCCGCCCACTGCGCGCTTGTCTTCATATTTCTATAGCGATACACACATATTTAATCCTTATTTAATGCTCCACGTCGTCTAATTCAATGGTCCGTGTACACAAAACGAGTTTAGTGCGCTTCTTAACATTGTATCCGAAACGGGCGTTCCGAGCGTATATTTTACAGAACAGCGGGCGTGCCCACTGTGCCCAGCTATGTGGGACAACTACAAAATTCTCTAAGCCGTCCGTGGAGCGTCACGCTCAATAAATCCAACAAATCCAGTGCCGGTTAAGTGACAAAGAAATTTGTGGTAGCAATAATGTTCTAATGATATCACGCGATACGCCTCGAATAACCAAGCCGCTAAATGCCCATTCTCACGATACGAGTACAAAAACTCCCCGCTCACCGTGGTTCCGCTCACCCTTCCCCGATTATATTGTTGCTAGAATTCGGTGTTAATTTTCTATCGTAATTACGAAAGTTTTTATGAGCGCGTGTGCTATGTGTTCGTGGGTTTATTAGGAAATTATGTAATAGTCGGTGCAGGCCTCATGTCCAGGGCTGCGAGGTCGCGCGCGCTGCGGAGTTCACTCTAACGGTACGTGCCGGCACCGGCCCACTGGCGCTCGCGTGCCCTTCTCGCGATACGCCGCGTGCAGACCAGCGCCTGCATCCCGCTCAATTGATACGTCTTGTCGGACGACTCAAATGTCTATAGAAAGTTTAACAGTCGCGTACGTGTCTTTATCGCTTCCCTAATTACCTCGTTCAAACAATCGTCTGGAAAGCGGTAAAAATTCTGACGGCGTCGACACGAAAGTCAATTCTGGTGAATTTGCATAAAGCCCGAGTCGAGCTTTGACGTTTCGATTTTCGCTTAATTAACGCTCGTCGGGGGTTGGCTTTCGTCGAAAGAAAGAGTTAGATTTTCCTCTCGCTTCCGTTCGTTTCCGTCGCTCGATGCCTTCTTCATTTTGAATTTTAGGTCGGACTTTATTCGGAGGCAATAAATTGATGTCGTCGAAGTTTCTCCCGTCTTTTGATAGTCAAATAATTTTATCTTCATCAAGGTTCCATTTTGTTATCGTCTTGTAATGAAGACATTTCGTTTCGGCGAAATGATTTCCTCATCGATGGGGTTGCGTTTACGATTACGTTTATGAGTCGGTTGTGCGCGTCGCGCTGGCCGCGGCGCGATGTGCCGCGATGAGGCGCGGCGTGGCGCGGTGCGGCGACACGCGGCGCTGCTCGGTACGTGCGCGCCGTACGTGACTGTAAGATGACCGAGGAGACTCGTCGACTATTTGCATAATAAGCCCGTCCGCCGCTCCGGGAGATTAAACTTTGGCGTATGACGTCCTGGCTGCAGCTCTCGTATAATTCAATAGTGGCAAACTGATTTCCAACTCCCTATCTGGAGCTGTCGCCCCGCCGCTCGTGATTGGATGCACCGATTTACGTTCTGACTACGTAGGGAGACAGCCTGAAGCGATGCGCCCTGTAACAGACTCCGTCTTTGTAGCTCCGTGCATACCGATATTGGAAGCGGAAATAATTATCCAATCCTTTCAACGTCAACGTGTATCTTTGTAACTACTCGATATTTTCAATTATTTATGCAATGTACAATGGGTTGAAGGCTCACGTGGATGCACGTTTAAAAGGCCATTAAAATGTCACAGACTTGACGTGGGTAAACTGAACGCGTCCCTCGAGGCGGTGCGGCTAATTAATTATTTATAGTTCTTATAAATGAGCGGCGGTGCGGCGACGGAGCTTGGTGGAAGCGCTGGACCAGACGATGGCTGTCACGTCCACTCTTACAATTTCGTTATTAATTCGGAAGTGCGCGCTGAGCGTCGCGCTGTCGGCGGGGTGGCCGCGGGCCGTCCTAGCGCTCTCTTTGTTTGTGCACTGCTATTTGGAATGCGTGGCGTCTCTCTCCCGTGTATGGGCTCGTCCCTCTCCGGACGAGGGTTGTCGGGTCCGGCCGGTAATAAATGCCCGTCCGGCCCACTCCACCGTTTCACTTTTCTCAATTTCGTTGACCCCATTAACAGAGACGCGCTCCGTTTGGCTCGCAACCCTCTCGCGTGCCGTTACTCTGTCACATTCATTGTCAATTAAATACTTTCCGCTCCTAAGTATGAAATTTTATACGGACGGTTAAACTTTAGTATTTGATATATCGGTGCGAGGTTTATTTACGCTCCGTCGGCTGCCGAGTATTCTGGCGGCGTTTGAGAACGCGGAGACGAGACACCGAAAACACTCGAAGTCCTCGAGGGCTCGGCGAGGGATAGGGCGGAGCTGCATTACTCGCAAATAGTCGCGACTCCAAACGCAATACGATGCAGACTTATGATCCAGCGCGTTAACGTCTAGACGGGATAAGTGCGACACGTTCATATCGATTATGCAGTTAAGAGAAATTATGTAAGTAGGGAGAGGCGCGGAAAGCCCCCAGTCGTCCCCGGGGACGGGACAAAGCGTGGCTCGCTTCTTAATTACTTGTGACGCTACAGATATCTTCCCTCGAATGCGGTAAAGGGTGACATCTGACAGGCGGAGGTCGTGCGCGAACGCGACCGTGATGTCGCCGAACTAATGTGCTCCGGGCGAGCCGGCCTTTGAACATGATACGCGCCCCGCTATCAAAACATTATGATGCGTGGCTCGTGCTCTGTTAATTACGCCGGAATGTGATGTGTATATTATCTCAAATGAGCGAATACTTCAGCTGTATCGGCTTACATAACTCCCTTCTCTCATTATTAATTTTAATGAACGCGTGGACGCTGCGGCCTTTCAGATAATCTCCGATTAACACTAAACGATCCAAGTTGTGCTCTACCGTCGAGGACGATTTGCTAGTTTTAATGTTTTGTCCACAACCTAGTGAAGTTTTACAATTCAATTTGAGCACTCCCGTTATGTAGTTCGAATTTGTAGATTGTTTTGTTCGCTTGTGTAGCTGTAATAATAATTTATAAAGTTTCCGATGTCGGGCCGTTGCGGTCGGATGCCGTTGGACACGAAATTCATTTAGAACCGAATACGAATAACAGAGAATGAATTTACATGGAAGCAATCAAAATAAGGGGTAGCAGCGTCGCTTATTGCTGGGTTTGATTTAATTAGTCCTTGCATAATGGCATCGTCAAGTGTTCTGTTTTTTACGTTCGTCGCGGTTCATTGAGCGCTTGACGAAGTAGACTTGGAGCGCGTTGCGTGAAGCCGCGGTGCGGGTGCCGTCAGTCATCGCTCGGTGCGCGCGTTTGGGAGCGTTCGACGACGCACGTCAATTGTTATCGGCATCACCGTCGCAGCGTGCGCCGTGCTGCCGCCATTAACTCGCCATTGTTGCACACACGTGCACGACTCTGTGATATGCGCCACTTTGTGTCGACTGTCTATTGTGCACGCGAAAATTTTCTTCAGATAACGGTGCAACGTCACCCGGTAACGCAATATTGTTGAGATAAGAACATTTCATTTTGCTCCTCGTGTTCGGATGACGAATATTTCTGCAGAATTTTAACAAACGTAAACTTCCTTCGTTTCGGCAGGAAGATGAAATACAAATATCGAACCGTCTGTTCAGAAACGTCGTCATTAGTGAAGTTTTTTGTCAAACCAAAAAAATGGCCAAAGCAATTTCGGCGGATATAGAGGAAGATAAAGATATTTCCGCAGTTATTTAGTCTGGCTACACGGTTACCAAATAAGTTAAACCGACAAAATGGAGGTAAATGTGAACGTAGATGGGAACCAAATAGAGAAAGAAGATTCCAATTAAAAATTACACTATGAAAATTTTCTTACATTAGGTATTCCAAACACAGCCAACTCGACTATCAAGAACCACATAACTACTGAACTCCACAAACTACAGTGCCCCCATCATAATCCACTACACATCCATCTGATTAATGTGTACACACAAAACGCGCGTCGCTGTCACCAGATAGCTGAGCCACCATCAGTCTTGACTGACCCCATTCCTACGTCACGTCAGGATCTAATGGTGTTTCTACTAGTTCACACGTTTTTGTAAGTTTTGCATACAGTCGTATATTCAGTCTTGGCGACGGAGTTGGCAAAAGAAAGCCTTTTAACACACTAATGTTGGGTATGTTGTGTTTTTGTTTGCTTGGTTTTGTATCGTTGAAGGATAGTTTTGGAATGATTTTGTCAGAAGCATCTTTATATGTGAGAGATGGTTTGTTTTAGTACTAAAAGTTATCGTTATAAGTTCTAAATACTAAATCAGGCTTCCGAATCCTCAGCCATTTGTAATCTTGTATTCGTGTACTTACTAGACGATCCACTTTGTTAGACAAATTGGTAACAATACGAAGTTTATCATTACTATCTGTAACAAATATTAATACGAAACTAATTGCTAGCGAAAGTTGTAATAACTCGAAGTAATTCATTTCTACAACAACCATAATTTGTTGATTTGACAGTTTAATACTACGCATTGAGAAATATCGCTTTTAAATTATCATGTCTGTCGGTATAGCGGTCCAAAGCTATGATTTAGGGACGACTCTAAGCGTAAACTTATCATACTATCTGTCAGAATGTTATTACTTTTTGACAGAGATGCAAATAATCACGAGATCAATAAATCAATGACGATGTTACAGCCAAAGTCGTATGATTCCAAAAAAGGAATATTGCATGAAATGCTAAAAGTAGATGCCAACGCAGGAATAAATGGAGCTCGAGAATCTATTGAAAAGAAACGCATAGAAACTCATTAATAGACAGCATAAAATCTTCATAAATGTGAGAATAATGGAGATCAATGTAAGACATACAGCCTATAAACATAACGAAGTGATTTAATTAAAAGCTTTGCGTACGAAGGGGTCACGTAGACGCTATCACAATTTTTTCTCACAAATGAGTGTAGTGGATACGTGAGCCAACGATCACTGAACTGCCAGCTGCGGTTGCTAGATAAGAACGCGACTACATGTATCGTGGCTTGCATCTGTAGCTGACGGCCGTGATCTACCAAATATCATGGAACTAGGATTTTAGTTTCATGTTACGAGTTATGAAGTTACACGGTGAATGAAATCTTACTTTAGTGTGGATGTTACTCTGAATTGTAATTCGTTTTCTCATTCAAACTTTTTTGGATGAAGTCAGTTTTTGTAGGATTATAAATTTTGGGTTACTTGATATCTAAAGTTATCATGACAGCCCCTGGCTCTGCTTTAACTCACAGTATCTCAAAAGATAGTGTAAGTTTAAACCCACCATATTTCCACAATACTTTACTATCAAAATCTGATCACACCCTTACACAAAAAGGGCCAATCTCCATCAACGTCCTGCAAAAACCCTATTTTACTAATCTAAGTGGATATGTGGTACCAGGAGAGCAGTGGCCTGTACCCAACAGCGGTCTCTAAAAACTGGAATATATTGGCTGTTACTGTCCAAGCGTTGGGTAAAGGTATAATTCACGGGAGTTAGTGGCCTCCTCTTGCCTATGTACTCCTAGTTATGTTATGAATCGATTTGCTGAATGCTCTTTCTGGGGGAAGATAGTGTCAGGATGAATGGTTGGTGGGTGAATTAAGAGTTTTAGGAAGTGTTTGCTTGCTACACATACCATCTACAATTGTTCTTTATTTTATTTGACATTTGTGTTATCACTAACTTATACCACAACTGTTTTGTCTTTCAAGTCAAGAACAAGAAAGCTGTCCAAATTAATATCCCGAATTCATCCCCAGTGTCATTGCACTTGATAAGCAACATCTTCCAAATCCACAAGCGCAAACACCCCAATACACTATGTAGAATACGTCCAAATAAAACAAAAGTAGTACCCCTGTCTATCACTTCGCTATTACCGAGGGAGCGAGGCAGCACGAAAGTTATCGCCGAAGCGATTTCTATTCATGACGCGCGCACGCACGGGCCACATATTGCGTATACTTTCCAAGGCAGAAAGACACAAATCAGATTCACTTCACTTGGTGCGAATCGCACGATTTATGGCAGAGTTAGGCGCTGATTGTATTACGACCAGTATGAATGTTTGGCTGCCTTGATTGCTTAGCCGGAACACTCAATATCGCTGTCTCTGAATCTCTACGTACATTATTATTCTCCTCTTCTTCGATATGTTCTAATCAGTAGCAATTTAATCTTTCATGAGACTATAAATTTTTAGAAAATTACTATTTTTATGTTCTCCACTTTTCTTAGCAGAATGAGATATTTCTTCAAGTATTTCTTGTTGAATTTTTTGCAGTGCATATAAAAATGGTAATGTACAGAAAACATCTCGGAAGTATTTTTCAAAGTAGTTTCGCAGTAGATTCAGTATGAATATTAAAGTCCCTAGATGCACCGCATGATGCTCTACAAACATATTGTACAGCTCAAAGAATGCGTTCTCATCTATATGATTTACTTCAAGGTATTTCAGAATAAGAAGTGCCTTTTGTGGTTAGCTAGAAACTTTTACGTCTTCGAAATTTAATATTAATCTCTCGAGCTAGATCGAACTTCTGCATGAATAATAAAGGTGAGATCGAATAAATAAAGGTAATAAACGTGTATCGGCTTTCAACAATAAAGAAAAACAAGTTCCCAAGATGAACGGCTGTAAGGATGGTAAGTTTCGTCATGCCCTAGGGATCGGCTCAGGTCGAGCAGCGCATTACATGACCTTTGATATCTGTGGCAATTCCACCCGCGCTATAATGAATCTGTGGTCCGCACGAACTATGAAGAAATGTGGTTTGTGCTCTCGAACTAAACCTTTTTGCCTGGATTATACTGCGAGCTTACCTTTAAGTGGCTTTGATGCTTCGATGTATCGCTCTTTTTATCTCATGCTTTGAAGGCTTGAAAACTTTTATGGTCGCTCGTTATTTTTTCATCCATTACTAATATTGAAATACAAAATAACTTGGACAACACAATAGCGAAGGTATTCCCTGAACGGTAAATTGTCTCGGGAACCCACAACGAAGTCAATCAAAAGGAAAAATTGCGAAAAAAGCAATATCCAACTTCCTTTCGTAACAAAGCAGGGACAGAAAGAGTAAATGAGGCTTGTAACCATAAAGAACATGGAAATGCAGACGGAAGCTCCCCATTGCAACAAAGAAACATGAATTGAAAATGTATACCTAGCTAGGTAATCATAAGATCTGTTTATTTTGGATGTTGAACATTATAGCCTATGCCCTGATCTCCACTGTTGTTTAGAAGTAATTCTCCAATTTCGTCTTATCTGCACAAACGCAATTTACGTCATTGCATTACGGAAACGTGCCATTGTATACGTCGGCTGTATCTCGCCTGCCCAGACCCCAAATTTTCCAAAGGGCCCGCAATTTACTTACCCTCGGTGCGTAAATTGGTCTAGAGTTGTAGTATTATCGCTTCAGAAACTATCGATGGCCGCATCGCGTCCCTTCGAGTTTTCCTCTTTCTCTGCATTGGACAATTCTGATATATTGACGAGTTTCCGACGGCGTTTTGTTCCGAAAACAGTAAGGAGTCCCCCTCCTCCCCCTGGATCACTGTCGTTGTTTAGCGCGCCGAAAATGGAAGGATATTTTCTTTTCTGGTAAGATTTTAGAACGCGCCCGTTCCCGAGACAACATGAAATATGAAGCGAACCGCGTGATAAATGAAAAAACAACGTTCGGTTCGAGCCGCGCCGTCGGACCTCGCGTGATTACATACTTTTTCAAAAACTGTTACAAATTCTCCGCGAAAACGAAAGTAGTGGGACACGTGTTCGGTGTTAGATTATTGAATTGTGTAACAAGTTTATCAGAGATCTGAGATTGCGGCTTTGTTTTTTTCGGGAGTGCGAGATAGTGCGGCGAGATAGCGGCTCGCGGGCGGCGTCAGGTGAATCACGTATTCGCATGCAAATGATATCGCCGAGGCGCGTGCGTGGCGTTTGGTGCGCGCGAGTGGCCGCGCGATTTGGTAATACGCCGCGCGCGGGGCGGAGTGGCGCGCGGGTCGTCGACCGCGCGAACAATGCTATCGTAATTGTTTACTTTGGCCCGGCTGACCCGTTAGTTGGTTCTTCGCACGCGGCTTCGATAACGCGCTCTACGCATCCGATGCACGCGCGTTTGCGCAAATCGTTGCAACCTAAATACTAAAAAAACGGTCCGTTGAACCTCAGCACGCCTATTGCTTAAACGTACATATTCTCACGCCACATCATAGTTTCATACGTGTAGTGTTGATGACCTCTGAAAACTGTACGATTTATGCAACAAGTATCATACATAAAGATGAAAAAGAACGCAGATAAACCCGGTGGCCTAAATCAAACAACAAGTGCAAACGCTTTATTCGCATCAATAATTTGGACTTATTTTTAGAGCATGACTCTCCGAATCCCGTAGCTACCTTGCAACATGTTATCAAAGTAACACACAGCCCATAAACGCGTCCATTTATCATCAGCAAACGCCTCTTCAAACAGAGGAATACGCGCATTTATTAGTATAATTTTTATAGGCCTACATTAGAGTCAACGAACGTTTTATGGCGTGGCTTGGACGTTGCGAATGTAGTGTATTCACAGGGCCGATCCGCGGCCGGAGTTATGCAACGAGTATCTACTAATTAAACTGACGATTTCACAACGCCAGAGCCGTATGTAATTGATTGTGCCACTTCTTTATGGCTTCACACACGTGAAATCTGTTTGTAAACGGCTGTGTGTGTAGGGCTGCCGAGCCGCAGTGACGCTGCGTCGCCTCTATTCACAATAAGCAATATTATATAATTAATGCTGTTTACTCCAATCGTCAGGCGCATGCGGTGCTACAAACGAGACAGGAAATTCTGCTAACCCTGCAAGTTAATGAAGTGATATTTCATCGTCGTCAACAAGTCACTTAGATGAAATATACCGCGGTTCTATTATAAATTGAGGTAACGCAAATTGTCTTATTACCTTACCCGGCTCTCGTGTTAATTACACGCGTTAATTTTTGGGAAAACGAAGTAGTAACTTCACATTAATTATTTAAGCGTACTAATTGTAGTTGGTTATAACAGCGCTTAGTTAAGTGGCTAACGTTTTTTATTGTGGGCGGAGAATACAGAAATACTGTTATGCTTTAGGGATTTAATAAATAGTTCCAAGCCTACCATTCCCCAATGATGTTTATCTTCGAAAAAGTTGTGTATATTTTTGGTGGAGAGTACATTATTCTTGCTTCCCGATCCCTGAGGGAATTAGAAAACATTGCGGTGGTGGTATACAAAACAAATTTCCATTTCATTATTTGAGTCCCAATTTTGCAAAACTGTACCAAATGTCGCCGAGGAAATTTCAATTAGAACTGTTTCGACGAACCCTATTTCTCCAGTGTGCATGTTTAACAGGCCTAATTTTACGCTAAGGGGGCTCTCACACGAGACGCGCGTCGACTGTGCGATTCGAGTGCACGCGGGCTGCATATCTTATTATCGTTCCACATTCGTTTCGGGATTTAAGTAGGTCTATTTATAAGCTTTTAATGATATTAGCAAGTGTGTGCTCGACGTACGAATGACCGAATCGTCTTGTGCGTCCTTAAACACACGGATTATGTTTTTAGAACGGTAAATATGCGTAACGAGTGACATCTTTGATCGTAAACTGTCATATTTTATGTGTTGTTACAATTTGTTTATGTAATCCAACTGTTAAAACGCTTGAGGTCACGTTTATTTAAATCAGTAGTTGTTGACCCGACGTACACCACGCTGTAAAGATTTCAATATATTTGTTTGTGCAAAATGTTATTCTAGACTATTTTAATTTTCAATTTAAAGGACGATGACACCGAGTTTTCGTTTGCTTAAAATACATGTTCAAACTAACACCAATAAGTATATCACTTATCAGTTTTAAAATTAGGTCAAATTAATGCAGCTGCGTATGACGTCAAATACATAATCAAACAAATCATAATTGCAATGTGCATAGATGATCAATTTCTACTCTCATTATATAACCGCTTAGTCACTTGATATTACTTGGCCTATTAAAGCCCAAGTGCACCGACAACATAAACACATAAACATCAGTTTTCTTAAAACAAGTTCTATGAATTTTCACGTTCCATTTTCAAAGCAAATATTTTTTTGACGTGTATGTGGTCGGTAAAATTGTGCCTAATAACAATAAAACTGACAATTCCTCTTGTATGATCTAGCTAGAGGTATTTGTTGCTAATATTGCAAGCTGACGATTGCATCTGAAACATTCAGGATGTATTTGATGTGTGCATGCATCTGTCCATGGGATGCATTAGTATTCATTCGCCGCGGTTATCTAATGAGACGCGTAGTGGCAACATGCGACCTGTGTGTCATGGATTATGACAGAAGGTCAATATCTTTGTTTGTGGTACGGTAATTTTAGTATTGTGCCTTTATTGTGATAAATTGATTTATAATTGGTACTTTGTTATATTTGAATACCTGACATGATACCCATTTTGTTTCCAAAAAATATTATCAGTATTGAAAATTAGGTTTTTCTCAATGATTAAGGATTGGTGCCAGAATATGTATTAAAATAGATAATAAAAAGGATCGGTTGAGAGATTTTTATATTGCCTTTCTTAAACAAAGCCAAAATAGATGTGTCTAGCTAAGACATCACGCAGTAAAATAAGAAAATGTTTTCTATTCAAGTTATTTTCGCAGCGTAATAAGAACAAATACTATTAGAGCCACAAAACTACAAATTACTCGTACATGTAACAGTTTTGCATCCGTGCACTTGCAGATTGCACACGTACTAGTGATATTTTGTGTCTTTTCCCCTGTTGCCTGCATTTTTATTACGAATTCTATGCAATAGGGCTCTTTCTAATGCTATGCTAAGCTTTGTGGTTTGTATTATTTTAACGAGGGAAATAAAAATGTTAGTTTAGTTTCTCTTAAAATCTTAAGATGAAACTTTTGAAATGAAAAATATTTGAAGACGATATTCGGCATTTAACTAAAAGCTAGGTTTTTATTACTTTCAGGCCCATTGTTACCGACAACTTAGACGTTTATCTAAAAAAGAATCGTTTACTTTAAAAAATGTACATACGTTAAAATTTCATACAATCTATCCATTTATATTTTCGACGACCGTGGCCCTCTCGTTACGTGATGCATTTTGGTAATATTGTTTACAGTTTATACAAATAAACAATAACATATTGCATATCCTTTTTAGTGATTAACTTTATCTACAACCTTACATTGATACAAACCTTCTTACTCACGTCCACCCGTGACGCCGCCGTCCCGCAACACGTGCGCTGCGCGTCACCCGCGTCACGTCCCGTCCATTTGTCCCGCACTGAATATATAGCCTACCAGCAAATGTTTATACTGTCCATATACTTCAGTATAGTGTACATAACAAACAATAACATATTGCATATAATTTTTTAATGATTAACTTTTACTATAACGTTACGTTGATACAAGCCTTCTTACTCACGTTTACGTGACGCCGCCGTCCCGCAACACGTGCGCAGCGTGTCATCCGCGTCACGTCCCGTCCATTTGTCCCGCACTGAATATATAGCCTACCAGCAAATGTTTATGCTCTTCATATACTTACTGAAGTTGCACACTATGAATTCAATTACTTTTTGAAGAAAAGAAAACTACTTACTGGATTGAGATTTTTTTGTACTACGTAGGAACTTCTTTTATAACTGAAAACGATTGCAATGTATTTGTGTTCCCTGCAATAAATAACCTGTTCCGAAGAACTGGTAAATATGGTGATTAATCTAAACTGACTATCGATAGGGTAATCAAAGATTTGCTTATAGGTACTACCGGTACTATACGGATTACAAAGAAAATTGAGAAGATCTGTAACTAATAGTATCTAAAGCCATATAATTTTATCCATGGATAACTTTGAGCCGTAGAACAGTATCGAAGTAGTTTTAATTGGTGATTAGCGACAGGAACTCCCTAACTATTGTCTAAGACTGGCCATTGATGGATATCGACGCGTGGCGACTACGCGAACTTAAAAGTTAGGCTGCGTTTAGACGCGAAGACTTGCGGTGTCTAAGCTTTCTTAAGAGTGCCTTCCCACGTCTGACTTTTTGTATGCCGATATTTTGAAAGAAAGTTTTGATGACGATATTTTGACGACTTTTTGAAGGATGTTATTGCTATCAAAATTGTGAGTAAAAATATTCTCCTACGGCAAAATCGGTCATTTTTTATTATAGGACGTGCGAGCCTAAATTCAATGAACATTAAACAATTGTAAACTTAACTTGATGTTTAATGACTTTATTTTGTCATGAAAATATACCATCACGAAAAATCTTTAAAAAATCAACCAAAAATCTACAAAGTACGTCAACTTTCGCGCGTTTTATGTGCACCCAGCCTTCTGTACTTCTCTAGTCTGTGGTTTCAACTCAAGTTCGTTTCATTGTGCTCCAGGTATTGACTTCTAAACCCTATTGAGGCTTCGGTTTTGACGACGGTTAAAATTAGAGACAAGTTTAGTCTGAACATAGTTCTTGATAAACGTTAAGTAGCTTACAAACTTTGTTAGACGTGGCGTTGGCATTTCGATATACAAATTCTGTTAAGTTTTGATTTGGCTGTTTATTTTGTAGATTGATGTCTGTATTGTTTAGAAAACTTTGAAATCTTCTGTAGTTACATCACCATTATCGTAGCAATTTTGGGAAGAAGGACATCAGATAACATCGTCCGTTTCAGTTGAAAGACGTCCATTGCTCAACAAAGAACTCTCCCGAAGTTCGCCACTTTACTCGATCTTCTGCAATCCGCATCCATTGCTTCCCAGCGACAAGACGGAACATAAAAACACCTCCAATAACTCATAGAAAACCCATCTTCATATTTATAACTTACATTAATTACATATTATATCATACAAAACTTCTTCTCACACAAAAATATTGGCCATCCCTATTCCTTACACACGAATCGCCCACAATTCTATTCGTTAATAACCACACAAATGACAAAGCAAGTCTGCGGGTTCATTACGAGATGGCCCTGACATTGAAGCCAGCTTCCGAACGAAGCTATCTATAGTGCATACCTTAGTAATGAAACTAGGGAGGGGAATAATACCTCTAGTGAGAGGTTAAAAATATTATGTTGTGGAACTTGTTCTTAATAATAGTAGTCATCATGATGGAGTTGTACTTAGTGCAGTTGGGCTGTAGATAAACGACCTTTTTTTTCTTCAGTGTTTATATAATTGTTGATGCTATTAGTGCCCTGTAGTTCCAATCTCGTCCCGAGTATAAAAATAGCTTATGTCTTTTCTTAGACTCTAGATTTTCTGTAGTTGTAGTTTCGGCGTGAAAGTGCAACATTCTGGCAAATAGAATTTCTTACGCATTTACGAGTTTATAATCCTATGGCTTCCCATAACCCAGACCGAGTCCTCAGCATAGCTGGAAGGGACTCCCACGCTTTGCTATCCGGTTGGTGGTTGCTCGTCGCCCTTTCTTCCGTAACCGTTTCCGTTGCGAATGTGGGGCGAACCCCACGCATGTATGGGATGCAAAAAATGTTATTGCAACTTCGACAAAAGATATGGTTGAAAAGCTTCCTCATACATGCATAAACAATGGGTCGATTTTGAGGAACTTAAGTATAGAGCTAGATACATATGATGAGTTTCAACCCTGGCAAAATAATTACCATCGTAGGTACGAGTGAACTCGCGGGAATCTACCAACTAATAAGCCCGAGGAATGTGAATAATTCCGGAATCCCGCAGTGCATCAGATATGCTACATTTAATTTAGCATATCATGCCTGTACGCAAGGTTTGAGCTGGAATATTTCACATCCCCGCACTACTGACCTCAATGTCGTTTCAATGTTGCCACTTGGCCTACTTTTGAACGTAATAACCAATTTTCACCGGGAAAAATAAGGTAAAACGATTTTTCTTTTTGACTCACAGCTCGAAATACGTGTTGGTAATTTAGAAATTTTTGCATCCCCCGTGAAAGGGGTCGGTAAATGCTCCGAAATTGCTTGTCAATATTCGGCTTTGTTCGCAATCTTCGTAACACTTATAGCGAATTACATTTTCTTTATAAAAGGGGATTTTAATGTCAATAAAGTGTTTGTAATAAAACTGACTTTAACAGTAGGTAATTGGAATCGAATCGGGTTTATTTGATATTTTTGGTCCCAAATGCCAGAACGAGACATTTAAAATGTGTTTTATTTTGACATTTGAAGTGGCAATAAACGGATGTTTTGAGTTATGTAACAGTGTATGTACTAGGGCTTTCAAATACCGGATTTTTTCAATTCCGGTATCAATACCGGTATTAGAAATTTCAATACCGTGATCACGTGATCACGGTATTGTCGGTCATGCAAATATTGCAATACTCCAGATATTAAAAGTCGTCGCTCCTTTATGCGTCTTCGACGTACTTTTGCAAGATTTTAACCTAAGTCATTAGCTTGACCATCTAACTTCGTCAACATAAATTTTAGCGCAATATCCGCTTTTAGTAAATTGGCATCCCGTTTACAAATTTCTAATACAGTTACTTTGACTACAGAAAGGCTGTTGTAAATATTTTTTAATATTGTCAAATGGAATTCGTCCAATTCGAAATCGGAGTTTAATTTTAAATCGATTAAAACTTTTAAAACACAATCCTTTAGTTTCAAAAAGCGTCCAATCATAACACCGACTAAAAATGAGATTGACTTCATCATGACGAACAAGAAGCACATACTCAGAGAAGTCTCCGTGATCAATAGGTTTAATACCGGTAGCGATCACCGACTTGTGCGAAGCTCTCTGAATATCAACTTCAAGCCCGAACGTTTCCGTCTGATGAAAGCCAGGCTCCGACCAACACTGCTCCAAACCATTTCAGGATCTGAAAAGTTCCAGTCAAATTTGGAGAACCGATTTGCCGCCCTGGAAACCACAACGTTAACCAGAACCACGAATATGTGGTTCGGATCCTCAGGGAGGAACGTTCGAGATTCTGTAACATGCAGAGTTATGGCAAGAAATCAAAGCTTTCGGAAGAAACATTGGGGCTTATGAAGAAACGACGTGAAAACCCGCCTGTCACTTCGTCAGCTAAGCGGGCTCTAAACCAAGAGATCAACAAGCACGTACGACGTGACCTCCGGTGCTCCAATACTTTGAAATTGAAAGAGCAATTGAGCTGAATCGGGGTTCAAAAGTGTTCGTACAATCTCTTGGAAGAAGCCACTTGACGAAGCTGACCACAACAAGTGGAGAAGTCATTTCTTCGGTGCCGGCAGTGCTTTCGGAAGTGGAAAACTTCTATGACCGGTTATACGCATCGCATGCATCTCGACCTGATCCCGGAAATAAGGATTCTAGAGCCACATTAACACGCCATTTCACCGAAGACCTGCTAGAAGTCAGCAGTGGCGAAATCGAGATCGCTCTGAGACAGCTCAAAAATGGAAAAACCCCTAGCGAGGATGGCATTACAACAGAGCTATTAAAGCAGGTGGTAAGCCCGTACTGGGGAGCTCCAGAAGCTTTTAACGCCGTCCTGTTTGAAGGAGAACTCCAGAGGCGTGGAGTAGTGTTGTCGTCCTGTTCTTCAAAAGGGAGACAAAACCCAGCTGAAGAACTATCGACCCATTTTCCTCCTAAGCCACGTATATAGGCTGTACTCAAGAGTGATCACGAACCTACTTACGCGAAGACTAGACGAATTCCAACCACCGGAGCGGGCTGGGTTTCGAGCGGATACGGCACCATAGACCACATCCACACAGTGCGACAGATTATACAGAAGACCGAAGAGTATAATCAGCCCCTGTGTCTAGCATTTGTGGACTATGAGAAGGCCTTCGACTCGGTTGAAATCTGGTCTATTCTGGAGTCTCTGCAGCGTTGCCAAGTCGATTGGCGACACATCCTAGTGATGAGATGTCTCTTTACTAAGTACTGACTAACAAAACAATAACGCCGTTTAGCTCGCTGGACCGACTAAACCGATCGTTTAAGAAAGGTGCGGGCGGGTATGCTGGAGATAAAAGTTGGCGCTTAATACACAAGTGTGAAGTGTGAGACTAATATTACGAGTACATACATCTTACGAGTATGTAGTTATTTATTTTATTTAATACAACTTCCTGCTACTTATTACAACAAACCACAATAATCAAAATTATAAAAAATTAAATTATAAATTTAAAAAACCCCCGACCCAACAAAAAGTATGCAATAATTATGACAAAAGGTTAAAAACGCTAAACCCTATAAAAAGCAAAAAAATAACTTTTAACACTAAGTACGTAAACTAAATTTTGTCGTGTCGGGGGACCGCTCTAATTCATTACTTTAGATACGTGTTTTTTTTAAAACGAATGTTGTAATTAGGTAGGTATCATTTGTAAGTATTTATGAAGGTAAAAAGCGGTCCCCCGACACGTCAAAATTTAGTTTACGTACTTAGTGTTAAAAGTTATTTTTTTGCTTTTTATAGGGTTTAGCGTTTTTAACCTTTTGTCATAATTATTGCATACTTTTTGTTGGGTCGGGGGTTTTTTAAATTTATAATTTAATTTTATTTCATGCTTTTTAAAGGAGCTCCTTAATTTTTCCTTCTTTTATTTAATTTATTTTATCTTAAGATGGGGTCGCTATATGCGATCTCGGCCAAAGGAAGCTGTTTAACAATCCTCATGACAAACTGGCTCTGGGAGAATTGCACAGATTGAGAAACAATAAAGATTAACCGTTGGACATTCTAGATTTTCAGCAAAAATATAAATCGGTTTATCCGTTTCATTCCGGCATTCCAGGGTTTCATCCGCCACATCCCATTTGCAGCATTAGGTTCTCGTCAATCAGAAACATGAAGAGAACTAGTCAAGACAAATTCAACGAGCCCAAACTCGATGGGTTTACTAAAAGGCAGTTCAGGGTTACGTCTCCTACCTTCGTGCCCTAACAGCAGACCAGTCAGTGGTTCCAAAAGACGTGTTTCAAATTTCAGATCCCACATATACTTGCAAGTAAACTGAGCGTGTAACATTCCTATGACATCTAGCAAACGAGCTGATGACCTTGAAGACCTGAACCGATTTCCACCAAACATAGCTAAGAACACTCCCGACTGACATACCTTTTAAACAAAAAAAACCGCATTACAATCGGATCATCCGTTTGGGAGCTACGATGCCACATACACACACACACACACACACACACACACAGACACGTCAAACTTATAACACCCCGTCGTTTTTGCGTCGGGGGTTAAAAAGATTGTAATACCGTAATCACGGTATTGGCTCGTCAATACCGGTATTGAAAAAAGACCAAAATATATCCGTGATCACGGTATTACGGGATCCCGTAATACCGGTATTGAAAGCCCTAGTATGTACCTACGTGTTGTCAACTCACGTAATAAATAAAGTAAGCACTTAACAGATAAGGGAAAACAATAGATGTGTGAGAGAGATGAATGACTTATATCTGCTCTTCAATACATAAGAAGAAATACGCAAGCTATTTTAAAACTTACTCACTCCATACCCCAATAACTAATATTTTGAACAGTTCCAAAATCACAGTTACTTTGAACCTAGTATCTTGGAACGCCTAATACTTCAAACGCATAAGATAGGTCGGTGGCCCGGTTACCTTGTTTTTTCTAGTCACAAAAACGTTTCGTATCACCACGTGACGTGGCGCCTGTTACACGTTGCGTGCCAATCACCCTAGGCGATGATTGACACTCGAATTATACTATGTGCTGTTGAATATACCATGAATGTATGTACTTGATTTATGTTCTAAAAGGTATTGAATTTGTGGGTTTTATGGAAACTTCGAATAGAATAGAATTTATAGAAAATATCAAGTAATTTTGAGATTGGAAATACTCGGGAAAAAGCCAAAGTGTACCTTGCTTTAGAGATAAATGAATTAGATAGGATAAAAGCGTATTTATTTATCTTGATTTTCACCTACATTTTTACACATTTCTAAAGAACTCATCCAAAAAGCTAAATCCTTCTTCTGAAAATTCTATATCTCTAAAATACTGAAAGCATCACAAAGGTTTACGTCCATGTAATAAAGCTCTCCACCGTAGTCCAGAATTGGTCCTAAGTTCCCAAAACATAACTATCATAGCGGCACCTAGGACCAATTGGGAAAATTTCTGAAAACTTCACGTGTAAAAGTTAATTAACTTTCTAAATACCTTCCACAGCTGAAATACAAGGTCTGTTGCCAGACGCCGCTTTAAAAATACACTTTATATTAGTTCTAAAACTTCTGTTAATATAAGTTTCGAGTTTCGTACACATTTTAGAAAACAGACTAGGGCCTTGTTTACGCGGCCGACTCAAGGCACTGTTTTTTGTTCATAGAAAAAAATATGTTTTTGCTGTTTTCAACGAATTATTCTTTCAAAGATTATGTTTGTGGCATTGCTAGACTCAGATCGGTTATATCATTTCTAAATATCGCTTCGTAATCTAGAATACTGCGATTGTATTACCTAGATATCAATTTAATTCGATTGATGATGATATTATTATCAGTATGTCAGTTATGCACATGAAGAATCGTTACGATAGCAACATAATCTCTTTCTTGATTAGATAACCAGCCTTTCCCAAGACAAATCGCAGACAAACAAATAAATCAATTAAAACGCCTTAATATTATTAAATTGAGGTGAAAATATAAAGTCACCTGACCCTTTGTCCCTGGACGGTCCTCAATATTTCCCGGTCACTCGAACAAAAATAAACAGGGCTATAAAATTTCATGGGGCAGACGAAAAAATCCCCAATCTCCATTTAGCGGAGGCCGAGGACCTTAATATTATGGCAAACAATGGTGTAAAACGGGAAGGCGACGTTATTAAACTCCCTTAAGTACGCGAACAAACAGGCTGCTATATTGTAATCCCGTCTGTCCTGTATTAGGAGCGCAAACAATACCACTGTTCGTGTGTCGTGTAGATCAATGGTACTCAACCTTTCTTTGACTCGTGTTTGTTGAGCGTGTTCTTCTTATTTGAGCGTGAAGTTACGTGAAATTGTCATCTGGTCCTTCTGCTATCGAAAGATATACTAGCTAGCTGACTGTCTTGACAATGTACTTACAAGATTTTCAAGTAATACAAGTTTTTTTCTAAAATAATAAACGCATGAAAGCAGAATGAACCGCCTACGATTATAATAGACGCACTTCCATGCAGAAGAAAATATATAATTACAAATATTAAAAGAATAAAACTTTGAAGTCCACGGTTCCCATAAATTTTCGGGCCCCATATCGTATATCGTATGGCTCGAATAGATTATTATGTGAAACAAAGACCGGCCTATGTTTTTCGATGGCGATAATGTCACAATTTACAATTGTGTTAGCCCGAGCAACTTTGTGGAGCGTGTCAACAATAGCTTATTATTTTAATTGACTTTAATTCAAGTGTTACTATTTCATATATTATTAATCATAAATTGCTGGACAGACCAGCTTTGTGTTTCCTTAAACGTTGTTTAGATTTGACGTTCTTACACCCGTGAAAGAAGTTTCATATAGTTATATTTTTCCGTACAGCAAGCCTTGGAATTTTATCCAAAAGAATGTGTGTAGCCCTTCAAACAATTGCCCAGCTTCTTATCCAAACGAGACGTGAGCTATCGATTGAATAAATATAAAATGAGAGGCCTTCACTACTAAGCTACCCAAATTCTAAATTATGTTTGTCCAAAAGCGATAGGATAACAAAAAGAATAAAATATTTTATCCTATATCCCTTAAGAATTATTTGGTCCAAATAAAAAACGTTTGAGCTTTCTCAACGTAAAATTATTCAAATTTTTTCCTCAACTGAAAGCAAGTTTGGCAACATTATGGGGATCTGCATAATTCCATGAGACTGTGTGTAACGCTCCTAAGACGTCAATAGAATTCAATGGATTTTCTAAATCGATATTAAAAATATTTAAGACGGATTTTACAATCAATTAAACAGCCATTGTCTAACTAAATAAATTACCCAAATCGCACAAGGAAAATTGATTCAATTACCGCAGCAAAAAAACTCAGGTTTGCAATGTCCCCCAAATTCAACTTTGCAGAGGACTAGTCAGGAACACGTGGCAAAAAGGGATATCTTAGTCCTAAATAAATAAGAACGCTTAACGACATTTCCATCCTCTATCGAACTAGTTCCAATATCAGGAATCAATATAGTTCTCCAACAAATTGATATGCTAAAGGTTCTCTATTCAAAACGCACTTTTTGCGTTACTGTACGAGTATACTCCAGTCCCCAGCGACCCAATTCAGGTCATCGGGTCATCCCGGATACCCTCGCGCTACGCAGCAGTTATCCAAATACCGGGAACCAATAGCTATCGTGTTTTCACAAATAAACACTACCAAAAATCTAGGTTTATCAAAACATGTACACGTACAAAGCTCCAAATATTTTTACGACCAAAATCAGCTTCGTTCAAAACTTGTGTCCAAATTAACTTTAAAAGCTCCCAAAATGGGTCTCCAATTGAACCTAAACTCCTTCGACAATGTCTGAAGTGGGTGCGCGAACCGCTGGAAACCAGTCTTCATTATCATATCTTAAAGACCCCGACCTTGAAACTTGGAGACTCTCAGGAAACCAGAGGGGAGAGGCTTCAAATTTAAATTAGCCGTCTGTTCTGTCAAGTGCGGTTCCAAGAGATGTTCGAAAAAGCTCAACTTCCCGGTTGACGGGAGCAAACGGATCGCGACGTGATAACTCTTTATTTTGTATTATAGGTCAATGACTCGTTACATAAGCCGATAACCTGTTTTGCCAACAATAGCGTTCGTAGATAGCGCTATCTGTTCGCGTGTTCCTTATGTAAATACGAGTTCGGTTTACTTACACAACAACGCAAAAACTGGTTAGTTGTAATTACGCATGCACTACGAACTGAGGCGAACCCTTGCGGTGCACAGTGCACAGGCATCAGTACAACCTGTTTACAATAAAAACTCGGTCAGTGGCGCTAAAACCTTAATTAGTAATACCGTTAGGTGGCGGCGCGCACCGCGGCCTGCGTAACTTGCACATCTCGCTGTCAGCTCAGCTGTTCCGCGCGGGTCGACGACCGCAGGGCTCGTGACGTCACGGCCCTGCCGCGCCCACCGCCGCACCCTCCCCGCGCGGCCCTCACCCCTGCGCCCCGCCCTTAGCTCCGAAGGACAATTATTTGCAGGATGCCATTCATCATTGTTACTGGCTTACAAAATCTCTTTGTTCTTATACATTTTAGTCCTCCGGCTGTAAATTTAAACGGGATTAGATGATCTTTATAACTGTAGGTCGAAATGAAAACGTGTCACGGACTCACGGGGATACTGTCACATTTCTTCGACGAAAGTATTGTTACGTAATCATTGGCTTGTAATTTATGTATGTTCACGTTTTTTGTTTTAGCCTAGTTTCAGTGAACGCCAACGTTACAAAGTAGGGCTGAGCCGTGACTAATTTAGCGTAGGATTCTTATAAACATTGAACAGCTGTGTTACAATGTTGCCAGTTATCAATGGTGTGACCTACACCTGTACACTCGTACTATATCTTGTATCACTTTACTGATTATTTTAGGGACATCAGCTGTAGTCTGTACTGTCGATCAATCAAACGGAATTACGTGGCAGATCTATCAGTTGAGTTAATAGTATTGTCATTGCGTTGGCTTCTGCATTCGACACTGGGATATGGTCAAGTTGCTAATGGATGGAATTGAATTGATGTGTAATTATATTACCACTGACATCGTTTGCCTTAGAGCTACTGCAGACATTTAATGATACTAGTATTTACAATACTATAGCTAGCTTCTTAGTTTACATAGTTGAACACACGAGAATTTGTGAAATCATCAGATTCAAATAAATAATTTAAAATGCAATCATAATGTTCTCGCTATACGTAACAAATGCACCTGCATTCTGCATCAAGCAGTATCGCATTCGCCACAATCGATGGACCTTGATGGATGACCTACAACTGTCTGACGTCATCTACACGAGTTTGCAATAGGACTCGTAAAAAATCTAGGCGACAGCCTGTAACTGTCAGCTTTGTTGTAATTTGGAGGTTGGCATATCACGACCGACGTAAGTGACTGCTGAATTCGAAGGCGCAGTTTGGGTCCAAATCGTGATGGTTTTGAAGGGGCAAAGGTCTTTTAAAGAGTAGAATATTGTAGAGGTTCGAAAGTAAGATCTGTGAAAAGCTGAGCATCTTGAAGAAGTATGCAATGTTTAAGTTAATTATGTTTGTGACGTTATGTCTGACTGAAGGTAGAGGAAAACATCTAAGGAAACAGATTTTTTATTCCGTGAGGAACCTTGACTTACTTAAATGTCTGTGACTTCCTCGGCATTGAGTCTTGTTAAACGTAGTAGGTACTCAATATTTGTACCTTCTTTGCATGGCTTGTGTCTTACAGTTACATCGAATATGAAGTTTTCTCTTCCTAATATGAAGTCTGCATAAGGTGAATCGAGATGTAGAATGAATTTCTTTAGAAGAATCTGTAGTAGGCAGTAAAACAGGGTGTAGTTACATAATAACGCGATCTTTGAACCCGTGACCCTCGCGGTGTTTTGCTCAACGCTGCGGGAACGAGTAATGAATGCATATGCACATACATTATTAAGTGTCACATCATTCGCGGGTTAGGGGTGTCACCCGTGCACTCGGCTGAACTGTGAATGGGTTAAGTCGGAATGACTTCGATGTTAATTAGTCCCTGTTTTTTATAGGAGCTGCCTTTTGTAATTTTTGCTTGTATGTAAAACATAGGGAGCTTGAAACTAACGAGAGGAATACTTTTTGGGATCCCTAACTAAACTTCGTAGTTTTGGTAGGTACCTCCTATGCTTCTAAAACTAAATGTTAGCTTTGAGAAAGTAACTACCTGGGAAAAATAAGTTTCGAAGTTTTCGGTTTTAGTCAGTTGCTTAAGGGCTAGAACATATACATGATTGAATGGATGTTTGATTATTCTTTCACGCAAAAACTTAACTCTGAACTTAATGCTATTTTATATCTATCTGCGGGAAGTATGTATAGACCCGTGGTCTGTTAGAGACATACAAAATAATGTTATTACATAAATATATTCTTAGTTTAGTCGACATCCCTCACGAAGGTCAACAGAGCACTGCATGAATCACAGTCCAGTTATTTATAACAGGAAAGTAAATAATAATTATTGCGATGTTGACAGTGAAATATTATACAACTCTTAGATATATTCTTTCAAATGGCCTTTACTTATGTAATACCTGACTTACCTTCAAGTTATTCTATGCGAGATAGGACCCTATGAATAATAAGGTCTTCAAATTGGAATGAAAGAGGATGGACCTGTATTTTACAAGCCATAGACATTTGGAAAACCATCATTTCTGCTCGTAGCTCTATCCGATCATCTCCTAGTCTTTTCTAAATAAAGTTATACTTTTCTCACGTTATAATTCGAAATTTTCTATATTCTGTCGCAAATCCAAAACTTCACATCCAGCATACATATTTCCACCAACAAACGGAATAAAGTAGCCATATTTATTTATCAATATCGCGGCCATATTCTTTATACGTGGATGTCTGTGACAGGCTTATCTATAGACAATCGGCTGTCTGCTAAGGGCAGGTATGCTTGAAACAATAGCGCTGCTACCTGTGTACTACATAAATTAGCTCAAGTACGAAATGACGCGTCGCTTTAGTTTTTGAATTAAATGCTGTCTGGTTTTATTGTATGCTTAATTTGTTTTGTAGGAATTTGTTAGGTCTATTCGTGAGTCAGAGAAATTGAAAAGCGCACATTCAATAATCGGGTTTTACTTCAGGGATATATTTTTGCGCTTGAGAATCCGGATTGGTATCCAATCTTCAGTTGATGAAATAATTCCATGGCCTATTGTATAGGACTTAAAGGTCTTAAGCAAATATGGGACATCGTTATGGGTCATGAATTTAGAAGAAGAGTCTCTCCATCAACTTTGTCAATAATGTCACTAAAGATAGCATCATATTTTCACCTCTCCAAAACTGACTTCATAGTAGACACTAGACAAAAAAGAGAAAACACGTCTAGTCTAGCAACTGTTATATTTAGTTCTAAATCGCTCGTGGGTGTCAGTTCAAAGGTCGGCCATGGTTTAAGTGATTGTTCGCCAGCTCCTCGAACTATGTGCTATTGTTGCAACCAATTAAGTTTTTTGCTTCTCTATAAACGACTTGGACTCATAATTCAATACTGAGCACTTATGTATCGTGTATAAAAGTCTTTAGGCGAACAAACATAGGTTTATATATCTAGTTTTTGTGTGAATAGTGATAGTTGATGTAAATTCAGTGCTTATATGCTTGGTACTTGTAGGGACACACATACGAGATTGAGTTGCTACTATTGCCTACTTTTTAAATTTGTCGATTCAGTTAGATAGGTAGGTACCTCTTAATTCCAGCGACTCTAGACGTAAAACAAAGACTGAAAGCATGTGCAATAATATGATGCCTTGTATCAAATGAAAAACGATTAACCTAACTAAAGTCTAAAACGAGCAACGTTAACGAAACGCTTTGCAAGCAGCTTCTTATAACTATCTTCCTCGTGTATCGACTTTGACATATGTCAAATGTGACAGTTGATGTCACTTTATGCGCTGTTCCCGCCCTCGCCCGGAGGGATCGATACGCAATAATATTAAATGAACTTATATTGGATAAATGAAGCGTGTGCAAGATTAGTCGTGACGACAGTTTTGTCGCACGAATGGCTTCTATTTCTATGTAGAGTTTCCCTTTTGTATAGGCAGACATGGCTTGTAGAATACAAGATGAAGTAAATTATTAAAATACAGACAAATTACTATGTAAGATACAGTAAAATATAACCCGAATTGAATTTGAAGAAAACCATGTCCTCTAGCCAGACGATATAATAATTTTATCGGTACAACGATTCCGTATTATGTCAATACCCACCATAATTCGATAATAATGTGTGGTTGTACACAAATCAAAATGATATCAACAATTCTTTTATTATTCACATGAAATACAACGTGGGCCCAAGTAAATAGCCCAGTAGTTTACATAATGATTAACGTGGCACAAGTGTACTATGGTACACTACGGTGTTTACATTTACAGCGACTCCTAAATCTTGGAGCGGATAAAAGGCCGTTTACCACCACCGGTTCGATGTACCGTGAAAAAAAAAAATATTTGTAGATGAGCGTGAAATATTTTAAAGTTGGTAGACCTGCCTGTGTGTGTATGTAGATTTGTTTTTTTTTTCTTTCGTATATCGAATTCTTTTATCGTTTCCCAGTTTAAATTAAGAAATGTTTAGTTTTTGCTAATTTAAATTATATTTTTATAAATTTAAATTAGCAAAATTTAATTTATAAATATTTTTTATGTTTTTTTTTTTATATTATGTTTCAATTAATTCAGATGGCTAGACAGATTTAATAAAATTATTTATTTATGTATAAATTTATTAACTTGAGCTAGAAGACTTCTTTCGGTTATAATCAAAACCATATTTTTAACGTTTCTAGATTGTTCGAATAGCTTCAATTCTTCGCCTTTTATTTAAAGTAGGTGTAAAACAAACAAGTAAAAAATATCTGTCATTGTTAAGACCTTCTGAAATTCTCTTTGGCAAGCCTTATTAATACAGATAAGATTACAATCGTTTTGAAATGCAATTCATAAAGGAAGGCGTAAATGCATTCTGTTGCATTCTTAACATCGTTCTGGAATATTCGAAATGCCTATGAATTGCATGACTCGTGCTAGAGATTTTGTACAGAATTAAAAAGTACCTACATAGGTACATACGATACGTAGTTTGAGATTGTAATAACGTGTTGTAATGATATGTGTTGTATTACTGCACTGTGGTGCAGTTCCAGCGGCCCTTGCTTCACTTACGTTGGTCGGCGCGGGCGCAGCGGCATGCTTCGCTCGTGGTCGCCGCTCGTAACCTTGCGTACGATGATAAACAAGTGACGTCACCAGCTATTTTTAACCATGTTTGTGCCGAGAGCTGTGCGAACATGCGCGCGCGCCGAGGTCAACGCCCTACGCGCGTATCTGAACCAATCTGAAAGTCCGCGAACGATACGCTTCGTTCGTCGGTTAGACGATTTCTACAAACTACTACGCTGGTAGTGTTTATTGGCCTCGCGGCGATGGCGCAGGCTCTCCCTTCATGGCGGCCGGCTACGGAATCTAATTAACTTTACCGTGTCTGTGAAACGCGCCTTGATTTACTCCCAGTTTTTCTTGTCAGCGAATTTTCTGAATGCCGTGAACGCTTGCGACCGTCTCGTTCAATTATAACTTGAATTTAGAACCGAGGCGAACGCTTTACTACCTTGTTTTGCTACTAAAATGTAAACAGCTCACCAATTTATTTTGAAGTCGAAATGCAGGGAAAACAATCAGGGACTCAAATTGAAAAGACGTGTAGAGAATCTGTTGTTATAGAAACTTGGAATAACAAAGGTGCAATATCGACTCGTTTTAGAAGAGGTAGCACTGCGAGCCAAACAAATAACACCAAGAAAATACGCTTTCAACGAAAATATATGAAAACTTAGTTGTGTCCACGCTTGTGACCTTCGGTGCAGGACAACGACATTTATTGCTCCATTTCCTTTGAACATTACGTGATGATAATCGTTCCGTATCTGTCGACACTCTGTTACGGAGACATAATGCCATTCATATACGTAACATTTCTCCACTAGATCGACACTTGAAATTGTTTTGGCTACTGTTTAATACTTGTATAAGATTAATAGCGTATAAACGTCGGATGTGCAGACAAAACTTACAGCACATATCCATAACATAGAGTAAAACAATACGTTGATAAAGCATTGTGCACTAACACACCACTAATGACGTAATAAATAACTGAAGCCGGCTTTACCGACGCCGGCTTATTCGACAAATCCAAATTCAAATGAAATATCATCGAAATTCAAGTAGTGGGTAGTTTGGCGCGGTGCGTGGTGTCGGTCGACATCGCCGACATCGACAGTAGCGCGCAGGGGTGACTGAGCATTTTCCGAATTGGCATTCGCTAGTCGGGAGCGCTTTGTTCGTCGTTATCTGAGCGCACAGCAATGTCTGTAAACGGTAGTGAAAGGGCGATACGCGTCGAGCGTCGTCGACAAAGGGCCCTGGTTAATGCGATCCGACGTTCGGTAGCTCGGTACCGTTTTACGGCCTGACTTCCCGCTCAGCTGGAACGTTTTCAATTTGCCGGGACTTAGCGAATTCTCATTTTACTCAAGGTCCACTTGCACAAAGGCTGGCGTATATCACAACACCGCCCGCCGTAATCCACATTGTAAGTGGCTAATACCCGTACAAGTTTTGTAAGCCGAACACCCTGCTGTATTAATATTTTATGTTCGTATGGCTGCCGTTTGATACAATTACCCAAATTACTTGTTTCTCTACGCCTCGTTCTTTTGAAGTGTTGAAAAAGGAATGAATAATTTTGTACGCTCACGAACAAACTGGGTTCACGAGTACATGTACAGTCGGGTACGAAATCGTGTTCTAATACAAATAGCGAGAGAATCCGTATTCAGTCGGGGGACAGCAAACAGCCATGATATGAATAGTGGCCATTAATCTGTTGGAAACAAGTGACCGAAGATTCGGAATTGCGTGTCGGGGCCGCGAGGTCGTTGACCCGGTATCGGACACCTACATAAAGATGCGTACACGCTTATGAGCGTCCCATAAAGTTAACTGTGCCTTTGTTGGGAGGTATCGGGTGCTGGTTTCTATTAACGAGGACATTTAGCTTGACTTGTTGCCTTCGGACAGTTCATTTTACGTACTTATATGTATGTCCCCGATTTTTGTCGGATAAAGCTGTTTAGTTATGGGCCAGTGTATGATTATACTGACATTTTTATTTGAACATGTTATTTATGGAGACCGGTATTCAATTCTATCGTTATTAATAATGAGTTCTATTAATGTTTACTTTGTTTTGTTTACAGGTATGAATGACACTACATCCCAGTTCAAGTAATTCGTAAGTTAAAAAAACTGTCCACTCTTACCCTTACCTAAAATCATTTTCCACACAAACAGAGCACACTTCATTACACTACCGTTACGTCATCAATGACGTAACAGCTATTTGCATTATTTCGATAATGCGATTATCGTGGTAATTCAGAAACGAACACGTGAGTTTCTCGACGTGAGGTGAAACGAATGACATTCTATATATACGCCATTGTTATTTTATAAACAGCTGAGAGATTAAAGCGTCTTTAAAATCTGATGGCTGTATTTCGTCATTAAAAGTTGTGGCCTAGTGGGTAAAGAACCAACCTCTGAAGTATGAGTGCGGGTTCGATTCCAGGTCAGGCAAGTACTGATGCAACTTTTTTAAGTTTGTATGTATTTCGAAGTATATCTTGGACGCCATTGAGCGTGTTTCGGAGGGCACGATAGACTGTAGGTCCCGGTTGTCATTTTACATACGGTAACTTCTAGAAAGTGCGTATCATAGGTACTACACGCAACGGTTCATCAATGTACAGTTTAATAAAAATAATCTTTTTAAAAGAAATATATTCAAGAACCAACGCAATTTTTAGACAACCGTTAGATTAAGCCGTATAAACATTAAAGGAAATTCCGCTAAACATAGTAATTTGTTTACCTTTTGTGTTAGTCTATGCTATGACTCAATACGCAAATATTTGCGCACATTCCTTTACAATCGCAAAACCGACCAATCTTAGCTTAACTTTTTTACAATATATTGTCGCTGTTCGTTTTAGCATAATAGACATAAAATATTTAAGGAATCTTCTAGAAGACATTTTCAAAATCACAAAATCTCATGAAAGAAACAAGAAAGGCCTAAGTACACGAATCTAGTCCAGGTTTGAGAAATAACAGACGATTTTCGACCTTCCACACTCTGACATAAGATCTCTTTTTACAAAAATAAACAGTATTACGTATCGTATTTGTGCATGCTTTCACAGAATGACTCAAATAACCCTCGACCTTCGAACGAATTTATTTGGCATAGGTACAGCACATTTTAGATCGCTGTCACGTTCGCAGTAAAGGGTTAAAACATAAGATCACAGAATAAAGATATACAGTTTTGAAGGTACGTACTAACGTTCCAAAAATTGACACTCACACACGCATGTGCATTGACGAGCTGTCAGTACTGAGTGTCTTGCCGTGCATCGAGCAAATGCGTGTGACATTGTTACGAACGTAAGTACGTAGCTTTAAGATTGTTTACAAGAGAATATATTTAAACTGTGGCAAGATTGTCGTTTCTAGAACAGTTTTATATGACATTTTGATGGTCTGATGACCGAAGAATCCTGATTCGCTTTGACCTTATTACTATTATTGCATTTTATAGCTGTGCAGTGTGCAGTTTGTGTGAATGCTTGATTGTTTTCTAAATTCTTTTCCAAATGATGTATGGGAATTCTTTTGGATAACCAGTCAAATAGCCATGGAAGTATAGCTTATTTTATATCTTATGGGGCCTATGTGCATATGTATTTATCAAAACTGTGACCTGAATTGAGAAAAAAAAATTCTTTGAATGCTAGACCTGACGCAGACAGCACCATATAAACATTTAAGTGACCTCCAATGAAAAAGAAAATACATTCTAATTTTAAATAAGGTAAAAATGGATCTCTGTGCGCTTGTAACTGAAGGGTACATGTACTACATAAATATCTGACCTCTGAACCCGATCTGTCTCCTATATATTACATTATATATGTTATATACTTACATAATGTGGTCTAAAAGAGTGACGTGAAAAGCGAATGCCTTGGGGAGTATGACTATTCTGAAAGTAACGTGGAATGAGGATGCTGGTTCTAAAGTAGTCTTGAAAGGTGTTAAAGTGTACTTTGGGAAGTCATGTATGTAAATGCTAAATATAGTAAACTTAAGTCAGCTTATTTATTTTTGTCATCAGTATAATAATATGCAGGTATTTACGACTAAGGGAACTTTTCGCATAGAAGGTATGAGCAATGATCACGTTGCTTTAGGTGGTCGAATGATTATCAGGTCCATTTTGTATAGTTTTCATAACACTAGGTTCCTTTCACCGCTAGTCATAATAGGAAAAAATCTAATTACAGAAGTACTTATTTGATTGCTGCAAATATCTTGATATGTTCAGTATTATATTTAGTTGCATTGTTGCTCCCATTTTGATTATAATTAACCACATAGATATATGGCTCATAAAATCCTTATAACATACAGGTGTTGTTAGTTTTGGTTGTGACGTAACAGTCGCGTGTTCCCGGTCGTTTGCCATGATATTATTAGTTACTAGTATTATGGCAGACAGTGTAATAACAATATTATCATAATAACATAATGAGCACCTCTATTAAAGTGCGTGCCTTTTAAAAGTACACCTGTATGGAAATTTTTATCTATGGCATATCAGATTGGAGTTAAAAAGGATTGTTTTTTGGAGAAAGTAGATAAAAAGATGAAGTTCAAGCCCCTATAAGTTGAAATGTACGCGTATCTATTACTCATATAATATTTTCACGTCTGAATACACGTGGAACTATTAATTAACTGAGTGATTTGATTGATACAAATGTGTGGGCTGTACGAGGGATTCACGAAAAACAGGTGAAAGAACATATGAATAATAGTGTGAAGGCTGACAGGGAAGAATGGATGATAGATAGGTACACACACACACCCCACAGGACCCTTACACGAACAAACTCTTATACTTAAATATTATTTTTGTACGTTCCACTATACGTGACTCAAACGACCATTTCCAAAGGGTAAGGTCCAAAAGCCCAGTTATAAAAACACGTACGACTCAGTGTTCACCCACTCACGCATCAAAGATCCCACCAAAACGTTACGAGGTATTCCCAAAATAGGAATTTGCAGGGTAACCCATATTAAAATTCCCATTCCCCGTAACCCTTGGTGCGCGTTATTAGGAAATAATTCCGAATGTAAACGCCCGGTCAATATGAGCTTGCAATCAATACGGGACGTGTGAACGGATGTAATCCCGGTGACTAATGACTCGGGGACTAACGACTAAACTTGGAGCAGGTAATGTTTGTTGACGTCACGTCGCCTATGACGGATGGCTTTTGTTTAGGACGCTGCAGCGCAAGGGTTGGGAGGCAACGGTGCATTATTACCTACGTGCTGAAATTATCACCGTCAAACATTTTCTATTAATCAGGCCTTTAAAATCAGTTCTGTACAAGATCTCTCAATTTCAATAATATAATACGTTGTAAAAAACATTAAGCAAATAGAAAGAGATAAAATTGACAGCCTTTTAAAAACAAGGACAGGAAGGAGAAAAATAAAATTAAGTTCCCACTAGAATTCATTGACCTCTATCATCCACGTGGGTCTGTAATACGTAGAAAATAACTTCAATAGTCGTTACCGTATATAGAAAGATTATAAAGCGGTTTATTCCAACCACGTAGGTCTTACGGAAATATAAAAATATTAAGTCCTAATATCAAATGGTTTTGCCGTTCCGTTATTTGTAAAGCTTTCTTTAAACAGATGGTGACTAATCGGAAGTATTTTATTGATGTTGTTGAAAAAATGCGAAAGAAATTCGTGACTAAGTCTTCTACAAATATTAATATTCATGTAAAAAAAATGTGTCTAAATTACGTAGTTTAAACAGGCAAAGTCGTAGGCTGAAGGCAGTGCACGAGTAATCCTTGCCGCAGGCAATATGACATTGACAAACCTGTCAAAGTGACAGGCGGCCATATTGCCGATAAATCAACACCCATAATTAAAATGCTGACCTACATTCAAATCACACGAGTAAACAAATCTAAATAGAAAAAATCTATAATTAAAGCTTCTATAAATATACTACCAATAATAGATTGATAGTATATCTCACAATAGATTGATAGTGCGTCTATTACTGGCTGTCATTGGGTCGGTTGCCATGGCAACGGCTGAATATCTGATTGATCCGCTTACGTTATCGCGATCGTTCGTTAAATAATATAGTGACTTGCACGTTTTGTTGCTATTTGTGTTTGGTTGTTCACGCAACAGCTTTTTAAGTATCTGGTTAGTGAAATGGAGCTTTTATGCTTTTTAATCCAGGAATAAAGTCGTATAAGTAAATCTGATTACTGGAGGCAAAAGAAAAGTGGAAACGATAGGATTATTGTTTGGATTGTAACTTAATTTGGCAGAGCTTAAATGATGCATTGTTCAATATTGTTTAGACATAAGACGCAATCTTTTATTTTCAAACATGAGTTGGCGCAAAAAATATCTTAGAAAAACCAGAAAGAGGACAAAACCATATCACATATCAAAACCTTTACATCACGTTCACTAAACATCACGTTATGTGGTCGCCGATAACCCTCCCGCGCTCACGTGGTCAAAACGACCACATCGCGACCACAGCCACAACGCTTGTTCATATTTAATACGACCATTAACAATTTTAGTGGCGTTCATTTGAGTTTTAATTCTGATCGCGTGCCTTTTTGAGGGTTTAATGCTCACTTTCTTTGGCAGTGTTAGGAATTGCTTGCTTAGTGTGTGTTTTAGGAGCTGTTAATGTTACAGGTGTCAATTAAATGGTTTATTAGTTTTGCTTTTGTGAGCTGTTGGACTGTTTCAGGAAACTATATTTCTATATTACCTTCTGCGGTTTCAACCGCGTCTCGGGGGATGAAAAGTTGCCTATAACCATCTACAAGATACCACCTATCTCTGATATTGGCAAGCAAGTAAAGGTTACTCCTTTCGTTGCTATGCAAGTGATCTTGAATTGACTCTACCTTCAATGCTTTGTTTACCTTTCAGTTTAAACCTATAACGTTATTTCTAGTATTATATTATTAGTAGTATAAACAAAAATATTAACACCTGTAACTAGAATAAACATGACTGTTGTGAGAATCGTATCAGGCGTCTTTAGTAAGCTAATCCACGTCTAATTTTAAGAGTAGGGCCAGAGAAAAGTCGATCGAAACTTATTTGAGTATCCATTTTAAAATTGACTGAAAATCGTCGAACAAATGAATGTTTTGGCCCATTTCTCGTGACAGTATGTCAATGTTATATGCACTTTTGCGCATGTTGATCTCATTAAAGACTTTTTGGGCTTTGTCCAAATACCCGCTCTTAATTTTACGTTTCGTGCGTACTTTTATAATCCTTTCGTATTATGACAAAGTGCTTCTGACACTATAACTTATAACAGTTTCATAAAGAACACGTTCAGAAATAAACGATCATGTATTCTTGGTAGTAGTAATATTTTCAGAAAACAAACATATTAGGTTTGTACACAAAATGGAATGAATACAAACAGAGGTTACAAAGACAATATAAATTACAGTAACCACTTTGATCTACATTCTAGCTTTAACTATTCATAACTCCGTGTGTAGCTTTCAACGAGTTGTAAAGGAAAATAGATTAGTTCTGTTCGGTACTTGTTAACCTTTTGTCTTTTGTGTTGGTACTAGGTAACGGTATTTAGATGGAGGAGAGAATATATGAAAATGTCACTATATGTGAACAAATTGCCTAGGGTTGATTATAAGTTATAATATTTAAGCATCTCTGAATGCTATAATTTAATTTTTGCAACCCATATTAGTACTTCAGGTAGTATTTAAAACTACTGAGACAGCTGAATAACACAACTGAAGTTTTATCCGGATAACGTCATCAAGATAAAAGTTTTTCAAAAATGTAAGCAACTGTATTCACCACATTCAACTAAACAGTAACCGTTTCATCACCAAATATCCTACCTAAATAAATCCAACCCCTAAAAAATAATTAAAGCTCATACTTCAATAAATATACAAAATATTAAATAAATGTATAGCTATCTACATTTGCCTGTATCTACGGGCGGAGTCAACGTGAAATGTGTCGCAAATTGCTCAATCATCGAGCTGGAATATTTTTAATCTTCTATATTAAATCGATTTCACAATCGTTTTTGTGAGCGCCTGGTTTATGTCAGTAACCAATGGATGGCATTGGCCCCTGACACATTTAACTGGTTAATGTTATATTTGAATAAGTTTTTTTGGTTCAGTGGCTGGTTTAGAGCGGGAATAAAATTTTATATTTATGTGTAGCCATGAACTCTCGATTTACTTTTAAGTGTAAAATCCATAAACAAGTAAATAGTCCCAGCTCTAGGTTTTGTATGCCTTCTATTCTTCCTTTTTTCTTTTTTTAAAGAGGCTACAAAATAGTTAAAGTTTACCACTTTCTGCTTTTTTAGTCGTTAGTAGTTAAAGTTTAGTAGTAGTAGTTTAGGCGTAATCTGGCAAACCATTTGGCTGTCATTTTTAAAGGACAAGTTTTGCGCCTAATTCATGTCAACAATATAACCCCAAACCTTCAAGTGGTTAGAAACCAAACATGCCAACACTATAGAAATATTTGCACAAACGCTCAAAATCCTTTACCATGACGTAAACCATTTCCAGAAAGAACCAGTAACAACCGGATAGATAGATAACTGCTGTTAAGATTAGACCATCTTATCGGTGGTTATCGCTTTGTTGAATAACTTATCTTAAAACGATTCTAGATGACATAGTGACATCATTGATTGCGAATGGCACAAAACCTTTAGTAGGTGAAGATAACAAAATAAATAATAAAAGTACCGACTCTCCTAGGGGTCCAAATAATGGGAAAGCCACTACACTTAGTGTTATTAATAAAACCTGTGACTTTTCTGGTATTAAATTAACTCAGTGTTATAACTAACGTCTTTAATTAACCCTGGAACGGTTATGATGGGGGATCATTACCGGTAAACCTGCTGGTCCTCAAAAGCTCCACATTGTCGAGAGTGCATCCAAAGTGCTTCTTTAAAATATATGTACATCAAACTACTTTAGTAACGTCAACTTTACTCATTAGAACATATTGACATAACTCTGGCCATTTTGACCTCAGACAGCGGGAAAAAAAATCGAAGAATATACCTCTAGGTGTGTATTGCAGATTGCAGAATCACCCTTATTGGATCAAAAATCAATTTCTGTGATGTCACCAAATTCATTTAACAAACAATGTCAGGAGCAGATCCACTTCACTTGTTGCATAATGCCCACGTGATGTTTAGGCTCCGAGCTAGAAACATGTGGACCTTCCTGCTTAGAACATAAACATTTTAAAAATACTGCATGAGAGTACCTTTTATCACTAAATACAATTCCAAATATGCTTGATCCGCTTGGTAAAAAAGAGTAACAAATGTTTCCAGTCGCAATTTTTAAAACATTTTTATCCCAACTAAACTAACTCTGCGCAGCATTCTTTTTGTTCATTCGTTTGTTACAGTCCGTCAGCAAAGCTGTGTTGAGTTCCTATCGATTCGGGATTTCAGTACAAATGACCCACTCCAAACTTTGTTACTTAACTCAACTTTTTGCTGAATCTGTAGCCTCAACAACAAATACAACTCGGCTCTAATGAGGCGCTGACAAATCCGCGTGTTGAGAACTACAAGAAAGTCATTTTGTAGCTTTTATGAATAGAAACGTAAGGAACTAAGCCCTACCTCTGAACCACTCGAGCATTGCAATAGGAATAGTAAGGAGGCACGCTTAACTCGCTAGGGAACTAGAGAGAGCGACACGCATACAAATGCGAAGATATTTCAAATGTTAAACGCCCACCTCTACGACAAAACCCACTATACCTCAAATTTACGAGCTCACATATAGAACTGAATCCATTTGGATCCCGCCATTACATTCATTACTCCATTCAGTCGTCACTCGTTCAACTTGCTCAGTTACCTAATCTATTATGGATGCGTTACATAAAACTTCTAGCTAACATGTACTAAGAAACTATAAGTATGTACATTAAACACGCGAAAACGTTTACACCCCGAAAAACTGGTAGACTATTATATTGTCACGCGAAAAACGCGAAGTATCGCACGGAAGTTAATAAAGGGTCGTGTTAGGCGATAAGTTGGCAGAACAAAGAATTGCCTTTGCCGGCGTGTAGCGCACGTGAGCGCTATCGATCGGGCAGCGGCCCTGCGCCCTGCGCGCCTCGCACAAAGCACCATTACGACGCGGCCCCGAAACCAGAGGGACAAGGGAACCTGCCCGAGGGTCGGAGATTCCCTAGTGCGGTAGGTTATTTGAAAAAACTGCACTCCCTTATAAGGGCCATTCCGTTACGACATCGGAACACAGTCGATATTTTTGTTACGTGTCTGTCAGTGAATTATGAATGTTGTTATTCCAAGTTTGTGACAGCTGTGTTAAGAAATACTATCACTTTTATAGTATTTTTGTCTTGTTTTCGTTTAAGTAGTATAACAATGACGCTATGTTGTGACAGCTCAAACAAAAGTCTTGAATCTGATATGTGGAAAATGCATTACAAGCTGTCGTTTTGCCATAGAGGTAAATGTACCTATGATCATATTACGTCGGTGGTTGAATATTGAATCCAATATAATAATTGATCTTATATTTCACTGTTAATACAATAACTCTATTCTGATAAATAAATTTTAATTTAATGTAGTTTCGGGGATTCAGTATTAATTACAAAATTAATTTACCTTTCATGGAGCACTTTGGAATCGCTGATTGTAACATTAAAATTAACCTAATACATGAAAACAGTTGAATTTAATTTCGCACGTAATGTGGTTATTTGTTGCATCATGCATGCGTTGCATATATTATAAATTGAGCGTCGCACTCGAGCTGTTTGCCCGCTCCGCCGTTCTCTTGGGCTCTGCAAGGCCTCTCGAAAGCGTGCATTGGTGTTTACATTAGTGCATTTCGCGCCTACGACGCGCTCCGCGAACAAAGGCCGGCCACTAGCTACAATGACAACAATCGACCGCCATTCGAATAGCCCCCCTGCATAATGTTCACAACTTTTGTTTTAAAATATTAAACGGTGTTATTTCGCTTAATTTTATGTGTTTTGTTTGAAAGTTGAGCGCTTTGCAGGTAATGCGGAACCAGGAAAGCCACGTTACATTGATGCATGGCTCGTCGGTAAATATTGTAGAAATGCAGAGGTAGCGGGATGTGCTCTCGCCGGTGATATTTTATTTAGAATTGTGGATGGTATCTTCCAGAATGGATTTACCGCGAAACGCTCCGAGCTACCGCTTCCCTCGTATGACTCTAACAATTTTAAAGAAAATAAGCTATATTTTGACGGAGTCATACTTGAAATGAAATCAACTTTTCGCGTATATTATTTTCTGTCGACGGCATCAATTCTGTTTCACGAGAAAGGAAAATATCCGTATATCTCAGTTTTAAAATACTACTGAAGTCATTGCTTTTCGGGTTATAAAATTTGATCCCTGGAATTGCGTAAAGGCTTTGGAGGCACTTCTGGCTGATCTTCGCATAATACAAACTCTATTATACAGAAAAATCATAAAAAATAAACCCACGGACGGATATTACACATACATTTTTCATCGCAAAGATCAGCATGGAACTTAAAGGTTTTCGTATAAGCGAAAATAATGCGAAGATCGTAAACCGGAGTCGCAAGCGCGAACCTGACGGGTTGAGTCGCGGAGAAATACGCCGCGTCTACGGACTAACGTTAACTTAGTACTGAACTGTACTGCATCTTGAATTGTTAAGTAAAACGTATTGTTGTCAGGTGTTTTTGTTGGCTAGTTTGTTAGGATTCGCGGAACTTATCGAAGTTCTTATTCGTGTTGAATTGTTGCGCTTCTGTTTTGCTTATAAATTTATCTTTCGACTTTTGACGGCTCAATAAAGTTGACAATCCAACACCCAAAAAAGTCATCCCATTATAAAAATAAACAGAGTTTCCACTACCACATCTAAACCAGCAACACTAACAAAACATAAACAAGCCCGACCACCTATAACTTGTCCATCGAACCCAAAGAACCCACGCACTTAATAAGTACACGAACTGTCCTATTCTGTCGCAGGGTCAGTTCCCGGTGCTCGTTACACAGACGGACAGGCAACATGCCTTATATAGGAGGCAGTCCCATCAGCCTTTGAGTCTAGAATTGATTGAAGTTCTAGACTGTTCTGTCGGAATGTTAGATAGCTGCTCGTTTATGGGAATGAAACTGTTTGAAGATTTAATAGATGTAATGTGGGAAGTCATAGCTTGATTGTAAGGTTGCCTAACGTCTGTATGTAGATGCAGTTGAATAAAATCTTCAAGATTTAGAGAGCTGACATTTATACGAGTATTCGACTGACCAGGATTAATTGCCAGTCGTCTCGTAGTACAGGTTTAATTTCAGCATTTATTAAAGTTATCCTAAATTATTATGATGTTTTATGATGTTACGTGAATCAAAGAAATGGAAAGCTCTTTTTAGTAAGTTCAGTAACATCTATTACTTTTGCGGTACACGCATGACAACGCATACTTTATGCGCTATTGTCATCTAGAAATCTAATATACAGCCACACGTGGTTTCGTCTATCGCATATTCAAACTCCTTACCCCAACTTCGTAGTTTCTTAAGCCACAGTTCCTATGCTCATGCATTTCAACGTGAACCAAGTTTAAATCCATCTTAAAACAGTTTAATATGTAAAATTGTATCGAAATCCTCCCCGCCGTCGGAGACACGATTATACAGTAGGGAAGGAGTTCTCATGCAAAAGTACAGTGTTCAGATGTCCGGACTAAGTAATTTATCTCGCTTCTACCCCCACTACTTCACGTGTGAGAAGTGTTACTTGGAAAACATACGGGGCATTAGGCAAGGAGCGGCTACACTGCCGACAAAGCAGAAATGTACATTCTTTTTTACATGTTTGTTGAATTTTGCGTCGTAATTTTAAACGAGACGAGAGAAATCATTGTGTGCTCGCGTTGTGTCAACTTTAGGTTAGTAACCTGTCTCTGTTAGCTCATTATACTACACGCGCCACAAATGTAACAATACGTTGCATAAGTCAGATCCATACTAAGATAACATTAATTTCAATTCATTTGAAACAGTCTGCATATTTTTTCCAACTCATTTTCAAAGTGGTTGCCAAGTTTTATTGTGATAAAAACTAAACTTGTGCTGTGTCTTCAGTTGCGGTAAATAGCAGTATTTGATTTATCAACAATGTACCTTGACATATGTGTTGCCGGTGGTAAATTCAAGGAAGCAGGTCCAGTGAAAACGTAATTTATTTCGTCTAGATTTTAGGATTTATTGACTGCTTTCGGGCTTAGCTTAAAATCTTTATTACTTTTCTTAACCGAATGCTCATGATCATAAATTATCGAAAGGTCTCCTTATGTTGGAAAACTCATATTATTACATGACACATAATTAAAACATTCTTTTGTTAGCAATTTATATGCGCAACAAAAAAAAAACAGCTTTAAACCATGAGTCACACCACATTTTATTGTTCTCAACTATCCACCGATCACCTCATTTTATAAAAAAAACATATGGCAGAATTACCGACTTAGAAACTTCGTAAATTTTTGAGGCAGGACCGTACCAACCGCACGGCAGTATGTTTCCAACGAAGGTGGAGTTTTCAGTGGTGGCGCTCGTAAATCAGGCGAACAGAACCGAACGATATTAATGTACGGACGAGACCACCTTCGGCAAATACGTTTTATTGGACGAAATGCGCCACTTGCCACCGACTCGATACGCGCACATTTTGGCTTTGTTTTGTATCCCCACGAAATTGGAGCCGGATTGAAAATTATGGACGTTTCATTTGTTTGTTCTGATGATGTATTAGCTTTTTCAAATTTGGATCGTTTATTTGTGGTAATTGTTCTTCCTTTGTTTATTAAATATACGGCCATACGGTGAACGTGATATACCTAATCGTACTCTATATTTAAATCTTGTTGATGCATTGCCTAATTTGTATCTACATAGTTAGAAGACTCATTATTTCACATAGGCAGATTTAAAACACTTGTCCCGAGGATCCAATACTAATTCACAACTATATATTACTTCATTCAAAATTGTCGTCAAAAAACCACACTGAATAATAATAAACCTCCAAACAGCGATAATTCATGCAGACATTCAACATACCTACAATCTGTTTACAGTATGAAACACGACGCCTATGAGTTGAATGACTTGTAGAGATTCCTAAATCGGTTGGCGGATCATTTGCAGCCAGACATCGACATCTGGGAGTCTATCTGGGTCGTTACTTAGTAAGGGGATATGGCTCTCGATTACATTGCTCTTAAACTGTATCCTTGGTATAGATTATGTGGTTATTAATGTGTATGGTTACTTTAGAATTTCTCTGTCTTAACATATTATGTAATAAGTAGCTATTCTACTCGCATCCTGAGGGAACTATTTCCCGCACCATGATACAAAAACTCTATGTTCTTTCATGTGTAGGGTTTAAACTATATGTGTATTAAGCTTCAGTAAATGGATTCAGTAGCTTAGGTGTGAAAGCCCGACGGACAGACAGAGTTACCCATATCTGTTCTGCTCTGAGTTGTAATATCTGTAACTTAATTTCTCCCTTCTCATACACATTCTAAATTATAGGCCAAATTAAAAGGGATGATTGAAAAAATCTTATCTTCAATTATATACTCCATAACATTATGTCTAGCCTTGATATCAAATGTTAAGCCTTACCAGTCGAGCTTACAACAACTAAACCAAAGATTCCGTCGATATTTGCTTGTCCTACATCGCGTATAATCCGGGGTCGTTCGCACCCCGTTTAAGTTTCAATTATAATCAATAGTTCAACGATTATCGTAAGGGTTGCGGAATCGTGGTCACTGCTTACGTTCAATTAGGTGACCCTTTGAACGTTGGTAATGAGATAAATAGATTTTTGGTTACTTTGAACGTAATCCTTTTTGTGATGAGCCGAAATTTTCCGCTTTGTGGATTTATTGTGTATGTAGTTCCTGTGCTTCCTATTGGTTTAACATTCCACTATATGCAGACGTTTTGGTACACAGGGTTTGAGTATTGGTGCTTTTTCAATGTGTGAAATACCTCTATACTTTCGATTTTAGATATAGGCATTCTTTGGTAGATACAGTCATTTTAATAGTGGGTAGGCTTGTTATTAATTAGCCATAAAAATGCTAACGTAGCTTCATGTTTTGACAATTAAATATTAATTATACGTCGTGTTAATCGAAAAGCACACCGAGCAATGTGTACTGGTTAACTTCATTAAAGAAATAGTACAGCAAAACTATCTACCATAATTGCACTAACATCCCCAAAACACGAATGTCATCCCAAAACAAAATCATCCACCAGCATCTTATAAATAACTTGGTACGAGATTAAAGTGTCGAAAAGGCGGGTAATAAGGCCTCAGGTGTTGAGTAATTGTTGAGTGCGGCGATATGACAGCCGCGGTGGCCGGGCCTGATTGGACCTGACGGCTGGGGGGCTACCGGGGTCCGTCTGACAAGTGAAGCCACTTTTGATTTTAGTTTCGTCTGATTGATGTGGATTGATGGTTGCGTAAGAGATTAAAAAACGTGTGTGTATGGAACTATGTAGGAATTGTCCAATGATATGGGAAACTTAAATGTTTTCAGCTGTAAGTTGTGCAATATTACATTGATTATCAGGTGTCGTAGTACTTAATCAAATCATGCCTAATGTGTCTCATTCATGTGTCTGTTTTTCACTTTCAACCTAACAGAATTTTCACCTGAACATTACGTAACCCAATATCGAAATTTGATTCACCTAGATCTCCGTACCTACAGTAGTGACTAGTAAAAGTAAAAATAATCCAGTGTGTCATACAGAAGTTGGCACTCAACCCACCATTCAGTCGGCCACTCGGGTAGTGCTCGTCACTACTGCACATGACGAGTTAGTACACAAAAATATGTATCAACACATCAATATCACGTAACCCTCTTACGGCGCGGGTACATTTTACCCCACCTCCCAAAATTTGTACCCGACATACATAAATACATCCGAACGTGTGCACAGCGCTTGTATTGTGTAGGAAACGTGTAAATTGTTTACCGATATCAGGGAAGCGATATGTTCGCGCCGACACTGCGAGTGAGTCGGGCAAACACCACGAGTGTCGCCCGAGAGCGCCGGCCCATTTTACAAGAGCTTCCCCACACCGCGAGTTACGCCTGTATTATAACACATTCTGTGTGTTAACGCATCGCGCTACTTTTAGATGCAATATCCAATGTGTGCACACGATCGTAAACATATCACACGTACACTTGATGGATATACAGTCGAAATAAGTGCCTATTATTCCATACGAAAGTAATGAGCAATCTTCAATGAAATACTGTGATTTATTCGAAATATTTTTCATCGAATAAACGCCGAGGGTATTTATAGCAATATTTCACAGTGCCTGTCAACACTACAAAATTCCTGTGAAAGATGAGAAAACGCGTAAAAAAGGCCGTTCAGAGAATAGAGCTCTTTGTTTACGCTGGCCTTTAGCGTAATTTAAAAATAAATATTCTTATGTAAGGAAGCGATACCGTCAGCTTGTATTTCGATATAAAATTTATCTACATGACTTAACTTTACGGAAATGAATTACACGGTAGCCGAGTTCTAGTCGACATCAAAATAAAATTATTCGACGATGACTTATTGATGGCTGAGTTAAACGAGCTATATGATAAGTTATTCCCGGGCAAGGCTGTGTCGCGTAATTTCGCCGGGGCGAGGGTAGCGCAAAATGTCTACGTTAAATATTACGTCACGATTCAATTTGCGGCGAGCGGAGCGCGGGGGGGGGGTACGGGGCGGCGCGGGAGCGTGTTTGTTCACTGATCGACGACCGCCAAGCTTCAGCTTGCACTCTGCATTCAAAGGGTTCCATGTGCGTTATATTTTTACTTAATACACCACCCACTCCGCTACCGTCGTAAAATACCAATGTTGGTTAAACGAGTATTAACGGTTAATAGGCCCCATTAACCACAAAGTAGGCTATATTTTCAGCTAAATACTTGACTAATTTCAATGAAAATCCAATTGAGCTTTTTTATTAATTTCCGGATGACACGCGAACGAGTGATGTACTTATTGAATGACACAACGGAAGCATAATGAACGTTACAAACGCGCTCTGCATTCAATGGCTAATTATTCCATGAACTGATTACACGACGTAGTTACAGATTAACCTAATAAAGAACAGTCACGAGTCGGCAAGGTTGCGCTATGCAAAATAAAAATGTCTCCACGAATCATCTCCATCGCTGTAGCAATTTACGTCACAGCTAGAGTTTTCACATCGTCCCTCTCGCTCGCACCACTGCTTAATGCCACATTTACGTTCCAAAATATAGCTCACCCCTTCCCGACCCCGGTTGAATTAAGCAAGTTTATAGTTCAATTTAAAATTTTGATATGAACTACGTAATAACTCGCAAGTTTCGAGTTCTCGTGTTTATATGATTCATAATTTAGTGGCAATCGTGTCTTATGTGGTGAACTTGCTAAGTTTTCGACGGTTACACTTTATTAGATTTCACTTCATATGAGGATATTTCTTTAAAAGGTGTTTCACTTTTTATAGCTCCTGCCATTTCCTACGGAACCGTCCTTGGCAACTTTGTACTGAAATGACTCAAGAAAGTACAACTGTTTCCCAAACACTTTCCTAACGTATTAATTTTAGTGCAGATTTTAGTGGCAAGTGAAAACTGCTTCGAGTCGAGAGTATTTCCGTTTTATTAGGTTTCTATTTAAAAGCTGTGTTACCAGATTTACCTACACGAGTACGTATAAAGCTTCACATGAATACGAATGTCGCGATAAATCCGAATGATTTTACAGTTACCAAGCGGAAATGCAAACATATCGACAGATATACGATGTTTTCAATATTATGTACAGAGAAACTCGCCTTCTATGTTGGGTTAGGTTAGCATACTTCGCAAAAAGTTATTACTGGCGGTACCCAAACCGAGTTTGCTCAAGTCCTTTACGGATATGGGCTCTTCTGCCGTCGGAGGATTTGCGGATAATTACGCGCTTCTTATTAAGCCGTCTGCAAATACTTTTGGGATGGGTAATTTTGTCCCTCGCTCGCATTTCGGGGGTTAACTATTTTTCTTTAGTTTATACGAGCCGGATCCGCCGTCCCTTTTGTTAATGGGTTACTTTTAGGCGAACAATCTTTTATCAAATACAATGAGATCTTAATGGATTACATTCTCACATTTAAATATCTGTATGAATATTAATTAAGTAAAACACGAAAAACAAGTTTATTGTAGTTCTGCGCGTCAGGTCAACGCTCCGCAACAAAATAAATACGTGTCAGATGATCAAAGTTCAGTAGCGAATACTGACAGCTCGAGCGCCATATTGTCTTGCTCCGTCGTCAAATACCGAAAGAATACAGAAAATAATTTCCCGGATTATGTAGAAGAAAAACAAGCAATCTCTTTATATAGGTAAAGATAACACAGATACTTTTGGGAAGTCTCCCTTCGGCGCGGTATAAATCTCAATTTGCATAATATATTTTGCGCCAGTTTAAGGTGTCCGTGAGGCTGGAAGGTACATGGAAACCCGCGTATCCAGCATGAGGCTCGTTTGTCATTCACCTCGGAACCACATTTAATTTTCGACGCCCCGCGGCTCAGCCCTCGCACTTGGGGTTCGCTATGTCGAATATGAAAAGTATTTCGCGTCGATGAATTGAAACAATGTATTTGGGTAGGTTTTTTCCCTTGAGGGCTAATTAGACGATGGTGTAGATGTTGGTTTTGGGAACATTTTGAAGGTTCAATATTATCTTTGTGCGATATTGTTGTATGAAAAATCTGTCACTGTTTTTTGGGTGTTTTATAGTCCTACTCTTAAATTTGTTACACGTATGAGTATGACCACGCTACATACCCTACGCATAGTAAATGTATTCATAGGACCCATCTGTTTCAAGCCACCATCTCAAACACCAATAAAAAGTCTGACTTAGGAAATAAACTTGAACCTTGCCAGTAACCTTCACCTCATATCAGTGAACTGTTGGAATTAATAAAACTGTTCTATGAATACATAATGTCAATAAAGTTAGCTGTGAGTGACGAACGCCGCCTTATGTGGCCAACAGGGCCTTTACTGGGCCCGACACGTCATTCTGGACTTTTTTTATTGATATTTAACTGGTTTATTTAATTTGGTGGCTTTAAGTGTCGTTATTAATGACTTTGAGATTATCAAGCTCGGTGAAGATATGTTTCTCTTAGGTTGGTTGAGGAGTGCTATGAAGTCTGCTACGATAAAAGAATACACTCGGGGGACGTTTCAGTATAATCGCTCGGATCAAAATCAAAAGCCAAATATTGCCACTTGAGATTGAGAACATAAACTGAGATCGAAAAGAATAACTTCGTTATCGCGTCTTTTTGCAAAACAAAATTTTAGTACCGAGCAGAAATAAAATAACGTACATCCAAGAAAAATATCTCCGCGACAGATATCGAGAAAATACAACTTATTGATACGGCGTTCTGTTGACTGACATATTTATATATTTTCATATACAGAACTGATGGAATTTGTCGCGGCCCGTGAGATACTCGCGTTGTATCAAGTTATTTCTGCCGCAGATTGGCTCCGCTACAGACACGACACGTTTACTGGCTAATACTGAAACTATTCAGACATGGGCACCGCGCACTGCCATCAACTTTATTGCAGCATCTTAAAGCTTTTATATTCCTTCTACATTGAGCATCGGGATCCATCTGCGATAGGCATCGCGATGCGTCGCCCGAGACGGACTGCCAGCACTGCTGACTGCTGACAAACTCACCCTTGTTATAAAAAGCTTATCACGAATCCACCCGGCATAGTTACTGAACAAAATTGGATCCGATAAAAAGTTTCTGCCATTTTTTTGTGACTCGTAAAAAGATATCGCAAGCGTTCGCCTCGAGCGAATGTCATTGAATTTTCAACAACGATTTGAGAAGATTGTTGTAGCGAGTGGAGGGGCCCGGGACGCTATACGTTCACCCCGCGGTGCGGCCTGCACAAACTAATTCTTACGGGTATTATGCGCTAACACCCGACACGATAATACGGCGGCCACGCGCCCCAACTTGTTTGCGCAAGGGAGCCCTAACAAAAAGACGTCAACAAGAAATACGTATCTTTATCGAAAGCATTGTTGTAAGGCGCGACAAAGAAACTGAAGAATTAATTATTTCAAGTGAGCGTATTTACTCCGAAGTGAATAACATGAAGTTATAAATAATACCAGGGGATCATAAAATTATCAGCGACTCCGAGCGCCGAAAAAACAAAGATTGATGTCCATCGTGGCCGTTCCGTCTATTATCATAAGGTAGGAAAGTGATTCCAGATGATATACAGCCAGTGTTCACTGTAGACATATTGTAAGTGTTACGCAAAGCTACGCGGAAGACACCAGTAATTTGCTAATGGAGATTCGAGGAGGCGCATAAGTTACGGAAATTTGCAATTCGAAAGGAGCTCCCGACCTCTTTTATTTCATAAGTAATATTGCTGCAATCGCGTCGAGGGAAACAACATTCGCGCGTAGGGCTGTCGACTAACTTACAACAATGACTTCTTGGAGTTCCAATTGTTTTTGACATTGATTTGTCAAGCATTAATGTTTGTCAGCGAAGAAGTTGCAAGCGTGTGTCGAGTTTTGCAAGCTGCTGTTGTTTCTAACAATTTGTGTGAGCGAATTGTTTTTCGACTGAGTTTTGCCTTCATATGTGAGAAATGTTATGGGGTTTTGTTCTGTTAGGATAATTAATTTATGTCGGTTTTGAAGTCGTTTTTAACTGTCCTTGTTAGCGAATTGCAGAAACGTTTCCGTTGTTGTTCATATTTCGTTTGATACCAAACTTTTCTTTCTTCATTTCCTTGTGGCAACCCTGCACCCTCCCCATCGTCGCTGAAGTCTGTCCGTCGCTTTGTCTCCAAGGGATTTCGTCGGCATGTAACTTTATATTTCGATATTTTGTTATCTTAATTCACAAAAGCCTTTGAATTTCTATTTACGATGGCGTCATTGTACACTAGGCCTCTCTCCCGGCTTTGTTTGCTATCGAGTATTTACTAAATTATTCGCTAAATGCAAACGTGGCGCTGCATTAATATTAATGTTTCTGTAAATGGGTTTGATTAAACATTGGTTTGTAATGGTTTGCATTTTTGGTACAGTACCTACTGTTTGTTCATTTGGATTGTATTAATGTCGTACTTATGTTGTTTTTGATGTTAAACATGTTTGAAGACATACACAAATATTGTAAAGTAATACACACGCAAGATTAATAAAATGAAAAAATATAGGTAATATCAAGCACATCCTACATATATAACATTGTTAGTGTTTCGATAGTAGGTATCCTCTGCTTTCAGAAAACACTTCTATCTCCTATAAAATTACCAGCGTAGTCCTTCAATGACACAACTACCGTGTACATTGACAGAACCCATGTAATCCATCCACTACACACAATACAAGCCTACAAATAAACACACACACAAACAAACGTTATCAAAATGTCGCTAAATCAATACTCGTGTATCTGTTACAAATAGATAAGTCTCGTACGGGCACTAATGTTTGCTCACTCCAGCTTAAAGCAACTGTAAAGGTACTATTGTTTATTTTCACTTATGTAAGGTATATCCCACGGAGTAAAAGTGGAGAAAGAGTGGTGATGCCATAATGCAGGTAGGTCAGGCGCCTTCTAGGCCAATTCGCACGGTGGGCATGACTAAAACGGTCAGTTACGAGTGCATTAACTAGGCATTCGGGTTCTTTGAGACATCGGTAAACGATTTTTGGTAAAGTTGGCGTAAAGGTGAAGACAGTAACGTTCCTCGTCCCCCGCACACCCGCATTTTGTCGCCCTACTTTCTTAAGAGATTTTCCGTTATGGCACCTCCGCTAGTCATTTTGTTCTCCATGGCTATATCTCACGAAAGCGGGTGAGCTTTACATGTGTGTGTACATGTACATGCATGATGTGTTTGTATGCGTAAGCTCGAGAACGCTCAGTAGTGACCGAGTCTGCGAGTCGAACAAAGACATCATCATCTGACTAGCCTTTTCCCAACCATTTTAAGGATAGGCTTCCAGTCCAACCGGATGCAGCGGAGTACCAGTGTTTTACAGGGAGCAACTGTCCTATCTGACCTCCTTAATCGAGTTACCCAGGCAACCCAATACCTCTAGGTAAGACTGGTTGTCAGACTTACTGGCTTCTGACTACCCGTAGCCACTGCCAAAGATGTTAAATGACAATAATACAAAGATAAGGTACGTGTGAATTTACAAACATATGTATGGATGACTCGCTTTCATGACATGTTTTTTCGTCTTGAGAGTAACATGGGAAGGTTTAGAAATAAAATAAATATTTGTTAGTCAGTTATGCAGAGTAAGTGCTAGATTGAGTAAAGGAAATGTTCTAATGGTTGATCTCTTTCTGTTTCAGGTAAATATCGATGGGAATTTGGAGTGTATGTTGAAATATAATTACCGTGATGGTGAGAATGCTTTTTGATATAGAGATGATTTCGTTTTGTGCTTCTTTTAAATGTTAATATATGTATAAGTGGATATATAATTTTGAAAATGATTGCATGGATTAATTTTGACTATGATTTAATATAACGCGGGCAATATTTGAGTTGAAGTAAACAGTTATGATTTAATAAAGACAGAATAAGCATTAAATATTACTATTTAAGCAAATTATACGCCACTACGATATGACTGCGAAATTACATACATAAGAATATAGTGTTAAGTGTTATTACTTGTAAGTAACAAAGTGTTTTAATATCTGCAAACAATATTGCCACTCCGTTACCCAAAGTATCTAATAACATTTTATCATAATATCCCAGTGTCTCAAAATTAATTTCATTCAACATAAAATCTTGGGGCCTCCATAATTATCATAATAGAGTCACAAAAAGATTCAGCCTTCTAAAGGAAAGACAAGTGATTTAGCGAAGTATTTTCTTTTATCTTTTGTCTTTGTGTTATGAAAAGATGTCTTTATAGCAAGCGATTTGAATGCTATTTCTTTTGTTGTAAGCTATTTTATAGTGTTGCGATGCGTTCGTCGTGAAACGTTTCTAAAACCGACTACTTTCAAATACCGATTCGTTATAGGGAAACTTAAGTACTCGAGTTCCTGTCTTTTGCTTAGAAAATGACATACCAAACATACTTAAGGTTAGACATAATTTAGCTCTGTTAGAATAATTCAATGATCCATTGATATGATATTTTGGAAAGGATATTTATTCTTCTTTCCTTTTTCTACACTTAAAACTGCATGCAATAATCTTATGAATCTACAATTTCTCTGCACATAACCTGTATTGACGGACAAACCATCAGTTTGCAAATCAACTGTCAATATGGACAATGTCCTGAGAATCGGACCGTGATGAAAGGCGGGTAGGAAATCAGTGCATAGAAGGATAGGATAGGACTGTGGCTGACAGGCGGAGTTAGATATCATAGACCTTATGTGTGTGGTGTGGTTTTAAATGCTAGTTTGATGTGACATACGGGAAGTTGTGTATGTTTCTGTGTATGTTTCTGTGTATGTAGTTCGCTTGCATGTAAGGCAAACTGTTGAGTGTCTTGGTGGAATTAGGTAAAACAAAGAGGGTATAGCTTAAGCTTGACTTGGTATAAGAAATAGGATATTTTTTTGATAACATAATATGTATTTAGGTATATTAGCAATTTTATTTTATACGAGACATATGGAAAGATTTTTGTTTTTATTAAACGCCCAATTTAAGCCAATGGGTCGAGTAAAAATATCATAATTAATACTTTTAAGTAGGTATCAGTCTCCTTAAAATCCCTCTAGTTACATCATCATTTCATCAGTTTCCTCTACATACATACATAAGTAACATTTTTTCCAACTTACAAACAGCTCGTGGGCGATTCATTAGGGCTCCAAGCCAGGATGTTATGACATAAAACAAAACAAACTCGGTTCGTAGTTTAGAACGACAGCTCGTAAAAGTAACTGCGTGGGAGTAGCTCTAACGAGACGTATGTATAGGAAGTATTGATAGGTAGGCCCAAGTTCACTGACAACATAAACGCATGTTTTTTTTTAAAAAACAACTGTTTATTTCGAATTTTCACTAGGCATGGTGAATGAAAAAAAAGTGATTAAGTAGTCCGTCTTTTAGATAACCCTAAAATAATGGAGACGTATTTTTTATTTTCTTAACCAATTAGGGGGAAGTCCCGTAACGCCGGGCGGCACCTAGCGCCGGACACTCGTACTATTTAAGCGTGTATAAATCTGTTCGATTCAAAATACAAGTGAAAAGGGCGCGGGGGGCACACAGGTACAGGATCACGCGCCGCACCTCACCTGTGATGCACACGACCACGGCAGGAGCAACCGTTAGCTGGTTTAGGTGCGAAATCACTGCGACAGCTAAATATCAATGTAAGTAATTCTAGTATATTGATGCATTTACATTTGAGTGGTATTCAAAGATAAAAGTAATACTTGATTGTTATCCGTAAAATGGTAGAATATTATTAGATCTTTTAAACAATTTTGGTAGGTACCACCTAATGAACGAAAATGTCTTTCCCTTAGCACCGGACACTAAGTCGTCCCTTAGCGCCGGACAGTAAACATATGAATATTTCTTATGAGAATTTACGTCATTCATTCTAATTACTTAATTTGTTTTAGATTATAGAAGAAAGAAGATAATTAAAATGGAAGACAAGAAAAAGAACGGATCCTGGGCGCCACAGAGCTTACAATCTGCTATTAATGAGGTTTTTCCAAAAAAAGCGAGACAATTTTCGTAGTTTGCTTAGAAGACTGGATCTAGTGCTCGTCCTGTCGTGGGTGGATACGTGAAGTATGCGAAGACATTCTAGAGTGTGAAAATGGCTAAATATGCTGGTTATTTTGAAATTTCCAGTGCGAGGGGTATGGCGCAAATAGCCGTCCGGTACTAGGTGCCACTTTTTAAAATTACGTTTTTTGTTATCAAGGTTTGATTGATAGTATTAATTATTTTGCAGCAGAGTTTGATAATTTAATTTGATTTCTAACTTTGTCATCTGGGTGTTTGGCGCATGGACCGACAAAATTTTTGGGGATTCGTGAGGCCATGTACTAGTTTTCACTCATAGACCCAATATATCACTGTATTCGAGATACGATTTTTTGTTTGTTTTAAAAATTACCGGAACTATCACCTTTAAAACGCTATAACTTTTCAGTCTGTTGTCGAATTTACACCAAATCACTTTCATTGCGTTCTCTGATGATGTATTATTCCAAATAAAACATAAATTCATAGCACTAGATGGAAAAAAATACTTGTTGAGCTTCACTCTTAATGAAAAACGTATGAAAAATGTCAAATTCAAAATTAATTATAAAAAAGTAAAAGCTTTTATGAACTTCGTTTAATAAAAAAATTGCCTACTTAATACCCTTTCCAACGATATGCCACATGGGTGTGAAATCATTAATAATGTCGTCAAAATCAGAGCAGGAACGAACACGCACTCTAACGTCTCTAACAACGAACCCGTTTGATAGAACAATGGTAAGCAGGTAATTGGCAGGTAAACTGCCTGTCTACGCATGAAAAATATCTCTTGTCTTTGTCTATCATTGGGTTGGAGTTTGTTATGTGATCCTTGTTTAGTCGAGATTTGACTATCTCTGCTATCGGAAGTGTCCGTGTATTTCACGTTTTCCTTTGTTGTTTTGTTAAAGTTTGTTTTGTTAAGTTTTGTTTGTTGAACTTTTCTGTTAAACTGTTGGTGTATTCACCGTGCTTGTTACAATGCCTAACTTCAGCAACGAAGAGTATGCTGACATGTTGTTGGCATATGGCAGCGTAATTGTAACGCTCGTGAAGCGCGTAGAATTTACCAGCAGCGTTATCCCCGGCGTATACCACACCACGAGACGTTTTACAACCTATCGACGTCTGAGGGAGACTGGAAACATAAATTTCCAAGAGCCTCGCGTTAATGTGAGGCAACATAATGTTGTAATTGATGAAAGCATTTTGCAAGCTTTTGATGAGGATCCAACGACAAGTATTCGAGTTGTAGCTGAAAGACTTCACTTGTCGGTTTGGAAAGTTTGGTCAGTTCTTCGGGAAAATGGAAAGCATGCGTATCACTACACTTCTGTTCAAGGTACGTTAAGTACTTTATTTATTTTATCAGGCGAAATCGTAAAACTAAATTTTGAACCAGTTATCTTCGACCTTATTGTGCTGAAATTTTGCACCCAAAACTTGTATTTTAAAATGGTTTTAACCATACACTTATTTTAAACGTTTACAAATATCCTTGTAGCTTTACTGGTTCGTTTTTCAAATAAATACCTAGTAACTTTTATTTTTCTAATTTTATCTTTTAAATTTATGTTAGTTTTGCCATTCAAAAGTGAATTTTACCAGTCTTTAATGGATTGTTCTAGGTCTCATAGATGATGATCACAGGAGACGGCTCGATTTTTGCCGATTTATGATGCATACGGACGTAGATGATACAAATTTTTTAAAAAGAATTTTGTGGACTGATGAATCCAATTTTAATCACGAGGGAATTGTGAATCTCCACAACCTTCACCATTGGGCGCAAAAGACAAAATCCCCGCAAGAAAGACAAAGTTCCTTTCAAACTAAGTTTAGTGTAAACGTTTGGGCGGGGTTATTGGAAGACACCTGATCGGTCCACATTTCTTACCAGAGCGCCTGACCGGAGAAAATTATTTGAATTTTTTACTCGAAGATTTACCTGAATTGGTATTACCAGTATTAGATGGAGAACCAATTATTTTCCAAAATGATGGCTGTCCAGCACATTACCAGCGAGACGTGCGAGAACATTTGGACAACTGTTTTCCAAATTCATGGATCGGAAGAGGCGGCCCAATTCCTTGGCCTGCACGTTCACCAGACCTGACGCCCTTGGATTTTTATGTCGGGGCCGTGCAGAAAGTGTATGCGACTGAAGTACCCACAAGAGAAATTTTAATCGAAAGAATAAATTGCGCCTTTGAAATTATGAAAGCAGAAATGCGACTGAGGACGACGACTGTAGAAATTAGAAAAAGATGCCGTGCATGCATTCGCAACAGAGGCAGTCATTTTGAACATAATTTATAACTTAAATTTAATTAAAACATTTTAAAACATTTTGTGTTTTCATTACCCTGGCACTGGTTAATGTGTACCTTTAGGTTTGTGACGACATTATTAATGATTTCACACCCATGTGGCATATCGTTGGAAAGGGTATTAAGTAGGCATTTTTTTTTTATTAAATGAAGTTCATAAAAGCTTATACTTTTTTTTATAATTAATTTTGAATTTGACATTTTTCATACGTTTTTTCATTTTTAAGACTTTGGAAGCTCAACAAGTATTTTTTTTCCATCTAGTGCTATGAATTTATGTTTTATTTGGAATAATAATACATCAGAGAACGCAATGAAAGTGATTTGGTGTAAATTCGACAACAGACTGAAAAGTTATAGCGTTTTAAAGGTGATAGTTCCGGTAATTTTTAAAAACAAACAAAAAAAATCGTATCTCGAATACAGTGACATATAGGACATTGGGTCTATGAGTGAAAACTAGTACATGGCCTCACGAATCCCCCAAAAAATTGTGTCGGTCCATGCGCCAAACACCCTGTATAAATCATAATTTAATAAACATTTCTTAAACTATTTTTTGAGTTATTTATAAATAACCTTAGGTGTCCGCCACTGGGGGACTTCCCCCTAAATCCTTACTACTTCTTATTTGCTGATACACTTTCACTCACCGCACAAAGCAAAAACACAAAAACTTTCTTAAACAAGCTCAAAGTTATATAACCAATCTCGATTTTCAAACCATCGATTCAACGGCGATAAATCTATACTAAAATATAAAAAAAGGTTTTTTTTTTGTTTGTATTCTAAAGGGTCCGAAATTCTTTCGCTCTTATAAAGCTTGGAAAATCTTTCCCGCGTAACATAGCCTACATTTTATCCTTTTACTGACAGTGGTTTCTACAGGACGCAAGTGAAACCGCGGTAATACATCTCCTAGAAAATAATTCGGATATAGAACCACGGTCCACGTGGTAACGCGCGTGGTCGCTGGTCGCGTACTTCGGTAGCCGGGTTAGTGGCCGCGAGACCGTTACGCGGCCCAAGCTATGGTCGCTGGCGCTTACCAACCTGTTTCTAATGTAGCTAATAGTGAGTCTGAATGTCCTGTCTGTTGTTTTTGTGATCTATGGTGTTCGTGATAGGAGATAGATGAGCGCTTTTTTTTTGGATTTTATGTATGTAGGTATTTGCTTCTATTTTTGGAGGTAAGTATATTTACATTGTAAATAAATAAGAAATTATAAAGATTAAAAATAAGACATCAGTTATGAAAAAAATAACTTATTGGTTTTTTAACCTTACGAGATTAGAGCAAAAAGTTAAATTATTAATTAAAAATCAAATCAGTTTAATTTATTGCTTGCAATATTTATTTTAGAAATGCTTTAATTAGATTGGCTGTCAAAATTATAGTTTAACTTATTATGTATGGAACTAATTTATATTACTTACAATTTATATTTTATAAATATTAAATTACTTTTGCGTATGTTTAATATTCAGTTTCTTCTTAAATTCAGTTAATATATAACACTTTTAATGACACTTGTGGTCAACCATCAACCATTAATATTAACATTATCATAAATAAACATCCATATAGATCTATGAACAAAATATTAATACACCTATCTCTATACAAGATTATATTACATCAATCACGTACATAATTAATCGCTTCTTCTAAGCCGGTTCGGTAATCCGCTACCGCTTATGACACAAACCGCGGTAGTTGGCGGGATTAGGCAAGGATAACACCAGTATCTTACATTATCCAGCATTTTTTTCTAAATTCAGTTAGTATATAACATTTTTATTGACACTTGTACTCAACAATTAATATTATTACTGTCATAAATGCACTTCTAAATAGATAGATAAATAAAATATGTTTACACTTTCGTGTAAACATAATTAATTATAGAGAAAGAAGACAGGAAGGAAAGAATATATGTATATGTATAAAGATGAATGCTCAGGAGTTTCTATGCGCTCGGCTGTCGAATCTTAAGAACCGCAGGAGTTCGCTTTTAGCGATCAAGGTAGTTCTTGATTGACACAAGTCGAAGAAGTCGACAATGCCGGCCCGCTTGTATGTGTAGGAACCCTTATCCGCTCCCGCTTATGTCACAAACCGCGGTAGTTGGCGGGATTAGGCAAGGATAACACCAGTAGCGTGGATTATCCAGTAGTCGAGTCGCGTGTATACGCTCCTTTGTAACAGTAATTACTATGGCTTTACTATGCGTTCTTAGACTTAGCTCGTTCGCGACTCAAATTAGACGGTGCAGTATTAATGAGGTAGAGCGCTTGGTAAGGGAGTAGAAATCGCGGCTTTTAACCAACTTCCTAATAAGGTTCTTGATTGGATACAAATATTAGTTTTGACTGTTCTGCACCATTAGGTTTAAATCATTTCTATTTTACAAAGCAAAATTAATCCACCGGATTAAGCGTTTTCCTACTTAATAATGCAGCTTTGCGAATTTATTTCCCATATTATGAAAAATTCATAATTTAACAATAGATAATGTAAAATTAGGTCAATGCACTACACTACTAAAACTTCAGGTTTCATTAAATAAAAATATCAATCGAGGAGAACCTCCGTGGCCAATTCAAAATTCTCCCATATAACCCTTTATGTAAACTAACTATTTTAAGTCGACGCTTCACACATCCATATCGTACATTGTTCAATTCATACTCCATGTTCATGTGTTCTTAACTTGTATTTGCGACAGAAATTAGACACTGCTATGCTTGCCCCGCGGTTTCGCTCAAATTCCCTCGTTTATTTTAATGACCCCGTTGGAGCACAGATCTCGTGGATTACCAAGGTTTAGCGTGTGTCAAAAACTTTGAACTTACTTTGTTTTGAGTATTTAACATAAAGAAAGGCGTGTTTTCCCTGAAGAAATTAGAAGAGTATAAATACATTTTAACATTTTAGGCTCAGATAAAAGCGTGCTTCTGGCCTTGAAGGAATTGAAACAATAGGGATAATTGATACTCAAAAAATAAAGGATCAAAAGCACATGAAATATCTTAATAACATTTTGTCTTATCCCGTTAACGAACCTACGATGTTCGCGCTCAGGCAACCTTTTTGTCTCTGCTATATAAGAGGTGTACCACCGCCAACTTCTATTCTATGGACTGCTTTGAGAAGGTTTTCTTAAACCCACTTTGTCCAGCTCGAACCAGGAACCTAACCCGGGACAGTGTTGCAACAATCCAGCTATCTGATTTAAGAACATAAAACACTTAACACAAGCCCCAAGATTGATGTCATCGGCCCAATAAACAAACGGACAGCCATGACCTGACCGAACAGCGACGATTAACATTAACGATCGGTTTAAACAATCGATACGACATTCCTACTTAATTGAACCCACGGTTTACGAGCTACGCCCCGTTTGGCGTTTTGTGTTTAGTTGAATCTTGGTGTTGTGGGTAACTGTTTTACACTTTATATGGATTTGATTATGACATTATTCGGAATAGATTTAGCTAGGTAGCGTTTTTGGTTGAAAAGGAAATACCATATGACCCTAAATACGATATCTCTCATAACCATTTTTTACGCAATTCTCTTTTTTTCAAGACTTCTAAAATAGAGAAAAGTCTTTGAGGACTTAGCCTGTCTCTTAAAATCTTTTACACATTCACAGCTTATTATGTACTACCTACAACAATTGCTCGTTACCTAACTGGATTTGTGCCCACTATTCTCCCCTACGCCTATAATTTAAACTATAACTGAATATCCCACAATTTGGTCATCTCATACATTATCTTAACAAACCATATGCTCAAGAGTTCTACGGCCGGTAATAAAATAGTGACACCGAATTCGGTAATAAAATACAGGAATGGCTTGTCCAAATACAAAGTAGCCACGCTCCGTGTATGATATATGGACTTCCCGGAAATCTGTCCTCGATTTTTCTAACAAAGTGTACGCAACGATGTTTGCATTGGTAGGTTTCGAAAAAGAAGGGTATTAAAATGATCGTAGTTTTATTTAAATTGTGTCTAACAAAAATGATATTTTGCGTCGAATCATGGTTTCAATTTAGCGCGCTTTCACATGATTAACTAATTCATTAATTGTCTGAAACGGCAGTTGCCAATTGTTCCCTAACGTCTATAAGATCCCAGGAGAAGAAAATCATATCTGAAAATCAACGAGTGTGAATGAGATGTTAAAAGGGCTCAAATAATCTTCCAACTAAAGAAAAAATGCCTTATTTTACATATCACAGAATAAATACCTTAACATTATTTGGAACATTCAATCCCCTTTTCACTCGACACTCCGCGCAAACATATAAGACATTACTTTTTATTTCAATAGTGTGTGTTATGTGTATCAGTAATCGTATCTCCCTTTTACACGTGCTTTAACACCTTTGTGTATCTGTGTGTGTGTGTGTGTGTATCTGTGTGTGTGTGTGTGTCAACGTTCTACCCATGGAGAAGAAAATGACTTGTGGATGTGCCACAACGGAAAATCTCATAAGAAATATGCGTGTGTGCGGGCAACGAGGAACGTTACTGTCTTCGCTCTTATACGCCTTCATTGGACCCGATCATTTTTTGTATACGACAGATGTCTCAAAGAACCCGAACGCCTCGTTCGTTGACTCGTAACTGATTATTTTGGTTATTCCCAGCGTACATATTTGACGTAGAAGAAGGTCCCTGACCTACCTGCATTATGGCATCTCCGCTCTTTTCTTCCTCTTTGGTTCTACCTTAGCAAATATAATTCGCATTTTACGGAGGTTCGTTTTGAGTCTCTTTGTAGCGTCCGTCCAATTTGTTCAAGTATATGTTTAGTCGAGTTACTGGATGTCAGAGGCGCGTTTCACAATGTCTAAGTTCGTGTACATAAAGTAAAGGTCTTTAGTAGTTTGACGACGGATTTCAATGCTTTTAGAATTGTGTGTAAGGGTTACTTACTGTGCTGGAAATTGAACTTTTCAGGTATAAAATAGGTTTGAGTAAATAATTTGTCCGGAAATTTTAGTTATGTTAATATTTTTAACAGTAACAATTTAACAGAGTAGGTACCACTAACATTGATATTATGCCAATAACATTGATATCTATGCCACCATAAAAAACATACCGGCCGAATTGAGAACCTCCTCCTTAAAGAAGTCGGTTAAAAAGAGGATAAAAGCTCCGAAACTACTGAACCGATTTGAAAGTTCCTTCATTGCTGGAAAGCTACACTCTTCCCGAGTAACATAGGCACACATTTTATCCCGGTACAGGCAGCAGTTCCCGCGGGACGCGGGTAAAGCCGCGAGAAAACGGCAAGTAAGAAATACAACGTTGATTATGACCAGTTAAAACCGAAAGAAACTTATCAATTTGGCAGTCATTCAACTATGTTGAGGAAGTGATCTATTATTCACAAGATTGAAAGGTATTCGTTATATTTAATGTGCGTCTGATATAAACAGATTATAATTAGCTTTATGACACGAGTAAGTCACCAGTAACAGCTGGTTTTTGGTTTGTCTGTCCTTGCTAACTACTAAATTATCTACATTGATTATGTCATGAAAATTCTGTCAATTTGGATCGTCATATAAACCCTATGTACCCTTAAAAATGGCGACAGGCTCCTTAGTTGCGCACGTATAGGTTGTAGGCATAAGATTATCTTAAATTGAATTTCGATGTCTCAGAAAAGAAAATTCATTTCCTGCCACAAATGGTCATACAGTGGCTGAACTTCAAAGAAATGGTCAAATAATACACAATAATGAACAAACACTTTCTTGCAATGCAGTAAATAAAATCACAAAAGTTGAAGATACCAAACAGGAATCCCAAATGCCCAAATCTTTTAGGCTAGCAACAAGCCTTCTAGATCCGATCTTCACTTATATTACAACACAAATGTGTGAATAAGATGACACTATTATGGCGCTAGCTACGCTCAGTTTTTTGTTCGTTTTTTGAGCGAATCTTTAATTGAGGAGCAAAAAATCTCGGTTGTTCTCGATCACATGGTAGCTGAGATTCGGCGATTTGATACCTACCACGTGTTCTGTCGTTTTGTTAACATGTGATGTGGTGGTTAATTTATTAATTGCTAGAAGCTGTTTGTGCTCTATTTGGTCTTCAATGATGTAGTTATGCTTTATTTTGTGACTTGCTCTTTGATTTCTTAGATAAGGTCTTCTCAATTGACTTGAAATCTTCTAATTGGCCACTTCAAAAAGTATGATGTTCCTTTCGACAATTTTCTTTGGTTTAAAATTCTAGTCGTACTTTTTCTGAAATCTGGACTTCATCTAGCCGCATCTGCTTAGACATCAACTACAAATTCCCAACTCTTCTTAATCTTCTCAAAGTTAATAGACAATCCATTATTCCACTCACTTAATTCACTAACGATATTGACTGGTATATTAATATTAAAATGATAAACATCCATAATGTCACTTATAGGCGTGTCAACCTTAGAGTCACGCGTAGCAATAACCTTTAGACGTTATGACTCCAGACAAGTATCGACAAGTTGCCACACTATAGTCTATGGTAAGACATGTTTAGTGTTAGTCTGGGCTTTTATTATCTAGCATCTATTATTATGAGTTAGGTATAGAAGTTTAAGAGGATGGAATTTTTCAAGAGACAGATATTGCAATGACAGTCTTTCACCCCTATCTCACATTACATCAGAAAATAGAAATATTCACGTCTTGGAAAAGTTACACAAGGCTTCTAGCAGCAAAAGCTTATTCTTGAAAACCCTAAGTTGGGTCCTGAATTCACCGTTGCTTTTAAGCCTTGCAGTACTTGATTTGTACCATCTAAGTCCTTGCATTCATCAATCAACGGTACTCTATCAATATTTGTTTAACTTATTTCAATAAATTATTTATTTTTATTTATACTTCCGTTCCCACGCTACGCACCAGAGTTAGCATCGTTACAATTTATTTAGTTATTGTTAAGAGTACTCTTAAGAAATTCTACAATGTAAGAACTGTGAATGTGCTTAACAAAAACAGTTCATCCCAATTCTGTAACCACACGTGCAAGTTATCTGGACCAACCATCTAACCGAGACTTATTCCAAGAATCATTAGTACTATACATCATAAATATTCATACAATACATTGTGTTTCATGATTGAAATGATAAAAGCTTCTTTGTACTCGAATCTATTATCGTGTACGTCAGTACTTTAGTGATGATTAATATGTAAACAGTGTCACGTATTACGAATGATATTAGGGACTAAGGGTACGTGAGTGCTGACCTCCGCTCTGATATACGCACGACTACCTAGTGTACTTTGTTTACCTTTGTATGGTCTTCTGTCAACCTTCAATTTGGTTGTACGTGTGTTACCTTAAACGTTATTGTTGCTAAGTCCTGTTTAAAATAGACAAAATTGTAGAATTTCCCGGCGCTAGACATTAACAAATTCACACTGAATATATCACTATTCTTCTCTTACCAAACATTTTAGTACAATTTCCACTAAAACAGTTACATAATACACTCACTCAGCACAAATTGCTCCACTACGAACAAATTTAAAATAAAGCCGCTTTTCTGCAAACCACTCAAACTATGAAGGTCGAATGTAAATTAATTTGTACAAAACAGCGCTGCAGCATTTTGACAAACATACATTATGACAAGCGTTACGCTGCAAATTGCAAATTTGTTTATCTGCAGTGCAAATGCAGCTGTTGGAAATTCTTTTGAAAGTGTTTTATGTTCTACAAATTGAATGATATCTTGACTTTGGCTGTCTTGTCTTGGAACGACTTATGATTTTTTGATGAGGCAGCTTTTTATGACAGTGCATGATGGAGTAACTGCATTATTATTTCTGGCTCTTGTGCCAGAAATGTGCTTATTGGTCATCATTATCTCTGAAATTCGTATTTATTCTACGATCCGGTAAATATCAATATCGCTACGAGTAATTTGCATAGCAACTACAAGGCGGATGCATTATTTCTTTCAAGAATTCATAATGATTTTCATTTCCTAGAAACGTTGTGTTCAATGCAGAAAATTGCTGTTTTCATTGTTTTATTATTCTCTTTAGTAAGTTTACAAATTGGTCTTTATAACTTTACGTCAATTATGGCCCACGCAACATTAATGTTACCTATATCGACTTTCAAGGTTACCAAGCGAATTACGAAGTCGTAATCATAAAAATGACACTAGGCAGTATTATTTTGACAACCAAGGGCGCTTTATCTGATTTCAATGTGATATTTAATATTACGACAAACAATCTATTAAAGAAACCAATTTAGTTTCAAATATCACGTTTAGGAGGAAAAAGCTTTTAATAAAGAGTAGATCAAATACTCGAAATAATATGGCTATGAATATGAGTTCTGAAAATACGAAAAATGTAAAACAAAAATGGGGATCGTACTGACATTTAAGGTGAATTTTATGTATTCTCAAATTTAGTTTTGCATTGTAATTTCAAGTTAAGGGCTTTTCTCACCACGACGCTTTTAAAATCATCCTTCGAGCATTATTATCAAAACAAAACACGCAAGTAATTATCAGTTGTCAAGTCAAACCGAAATATTTCTTTCAAGACGTAGAACAAACATCTCGTAAATGTGAATTATTGCAGTTTTTACGCAATCATTGACGCATTTTCAGTGCATTAATGCATGCGAAAAAATACTATCGTCACGACCACCAAAGACGATTATCATTTTCTTAAAAAATCTGAATAGTGAGATTGATCATTACAATAAGAGTGCAGATTGGAGACTAAACAGTCGGTCGACAATTGACTTGATCGTAAGCAAATGGTTTTTTATAAAAGTCTTGATTCCAATCAATGTATTCAGTCGCTCTGATACCGGCTAAATACCTGATCTTTGTAATGTGCGTACTACCATTCATCTTCATACTGATTTATGAGCTTAAAAACTATCGGCTGACTAAAAGATTGCAGTGTGCTAGTAATCTAAGAATTGTGAAATACATTTTTTTTTCTTTTTTACGTTGTTGAGATGTGTTCTTTTAAATTGATGTCAGCTATAAATATGTTTGTGTTGCTCTTGAGTGACAGTTACGTAAGTAAACATGGTGGCACCGAAATAGTGGGATGTTCAATGACTAATTTGTAGTGATGGCGCTTATTTCAAATGTTAATGTAAAGATAAAAATACTGTGTTATAGAAAATTAAGGGAGCTGTAGATGATAATTCGCAAACCAGTGACCTGTTTCCAGCCTTATTGGGGGATGAACCGTATCCCAAACTTTCATGCTAACCCATTTGCTTAGTCTTTTAACTCCATCTCGCTTGATAAAAACCCACGAAAAACTGCCTTGAATCTTTTGAGGTTATCGAACCATGTACTGATTAACGACACCATGTTTTTTGCAAATCATAAAATAATTGTAACTACAATTTATTCCCCTAACATTTCACTACAAATTAACTCGCCCAAACTCCTGAAAAGAAAGCTTAGGTATTTAGAACGCGCAAGTTTAGCCGTTCCCGTGGTATACACATGTGTGTGTGAGCTATTTGTGTAAACACGGCGTGACCTTGACATTGGGTGCGCACGCGTCACGCTTCGGCGCGCGCACTCCCGCGCACCGGCACACCCCGCCCCCGGACATAGATTATGTGGTAGATGGGTCAGTTCTCAGAAAACTAGAAAAAAATATCGTAAAATTCATTTTTTGCAATAGCTATGTGGAATGTATGTATAGCAGTTTTGCAGTAGGAAGAACGAAAGCTGTTTTCTTGTGTTCTTCCTAAAGAACTTGAAATCTGCCTTTATAATACCTGTGCCTGAACTTGCTTTAGCAATGTTTTTAATAAAAAAATGCATATTTCATTTACAAATTAATCGCGTTAGACTACGCATTATGACTTAAGTACTTAATGAGTCACTCTATTAAAATGATCACAATCCATTTCACAGTAAAAAAATCCTTAACGACATTATGTGTCAAATTTCCACGTGCCTCTTCAAAAACCTCCAGGCTTCAATCCCATATACCCCTTAGTTTAATATGCGAATTGGTTTTTCTTTGAAATCCAAGCGAACGTGCGAAAAACAAGTCAATGGGATCCATTTGTTGGTGACATTCCTTCGTGTTAGATAATCCTATAACTATGATTGAAGGCTTCGGGCGTTGCGTGGAAAGGATTGAAAACCTTTTGTTATGCTGGGATTCTAATTGTATTTGTGGTAAATATAAAGGATGATGGATAGTTCTGGCTTTTTGGCGTTACTAGCTAGTTAGGAGATCTTTCCGCTGGCGACCCTGGGGAACTACTTCCCGCACCTGGATAAAAGGGAAACCTACTTTCTCAGGGTCTAGTTTCGATTCAGTAGTTAGGTTATCCACCGCTGGCGTCCCTAGGAAACAGTTGGACAAAAAGAAGACCTCCTCTTTTCTCAGAGTCTAGTTTTGATTCAGTAGTTATGTGGTCAAACAGACAGACACAGTTCCTTTAGCATTGTTAATATTGGTAAGGATAGGTCATACTAGACTTTCAACAAACAATGCCATGTTCCCTACCAACAATGTTGGGGACATGCTTCTACTAACCTATGCCACAAAACTTGCCATAACCTGCCTACCTAATGACCAGTCCAAACACATTAGCAAATAATCTATACCGCTTAATCTATGTTACTATGTAAGCAGTAAGCCACGCCTTATATTGTTCTCGAACAAGGACAAAGTTGACCATCATTGGACCTTGAACCGTGGCCCGAGTGATCATGGATGAGTGAATGTCTTTGCGAACTGTGGACTCCAATTAGATTTGTTGAAGTAGGTACGTGGTAGTGTGGTTGTAGTTATATGAAGCCGTCATATGTTTATGACTAGTTTCCGCTAGTGATTTCACCCACATTGCTAGGGAACGATGTACTTTCAGCACCTGAAAAAAGTAGTCCTGAAAATAGCTTTCTTCGATAGATGGGCTATGTAACACAATTGTTAAAATAATTCAGTAGTTCCAGAGATTAGCACTTTCAAGCAATTGATGTGATCTACTGAGGCTTTGGATACACCAATTACTATAATGTACTATGAAAAGAACATATACCTATAGTGCCCTATCTCCATAGCAACTAATAGCTGTTTCGAAAATTGTGACTTAACTGTAATTATGACTTACCTACCTACATTTGCTTGCAGAAAAACATAAATCAGAATACAATATCCCTGTTCCAGTAATTTTTTTTGGTAAAATGAATTCTCATGAAGATAAACCACCGATTTTCAGAATTCAATTGAATCAAAAGTCGTATCTGATACAATATTTGTATCAGCACCAAAAATATCCATATCGACAGATGTGTGAATCAAGCCAAATACTATGGAACATTCACAAGATCTTTGCCAAGGAAATTACAATAACTCTTTACCCAAAAACGTTTGTGAACCAACCTTCAAGAGTTGGTATCACATTACACGATTAGGTCGGACACAATTCGGTACTATGATATACATACTACGTTAAAATATATATGTATTGTGATACGTTATATAATTTTGATTGAAATATATCTTGCTATTCAGGTATGGCCGTCAGAACGAAATTGGCGATGTCTCAAATACATTGGCGGAATTGCTGGCTAGTACAAAAGTGTACGACATTTATGAATATAGGGTTTGATACATCTTTGTGAAGAACATCACTGAAAATAGGTACCTTATTCATATTTCTTGTGTACTTATACTATTACTTTTCTTATGTCATAAAATATTTTAACATTTTATTAATGACTCGGGAAGGCAGCCGGGTGAAATAATATGTCTGTTAGTCTTTATCATAATACTGCCTGAAAATAAAGGTAATTGGATCTGAAAAATCCACATCAAAAATAAAGATCATTTCCCTATCGATCGCTATATTCTACAGGCAGGAACCTTATTATTGCATATTATACCAAAAGCATATAGGTAAAATATTTGCAAATTCCCCATTACATTGAATGCACACTCCAGATAATGGTCACGTATTCTTGTTTATAGTTTCTATTCTAGCTGCCTTTGTGTTTTGCAAATACCTAGAAATTCGTACCAGGAATTTGTTTTGACTTTCCTTTGAATATTATTCTAGGTAAGCAATGGATAGTTTCGCTAGTATTTGTTGTAATAACGCTGTTCTGGTGTAAGGGGATGTTTGAATCGGGTGATGGTTGTAACACTGGTAATACGATTATTTCAGTGAAAATTATTTAGTGCTTACACAATGATTGAGCAAGTGTAATTAGTACAGAAATATTATCATTTTATAACTTTACTTCAGTTATATCGGAAAAACTAAAAGTATGAGTTTAAAGTACCGCTTAATAATAGCTCATGTGTCGTGCAAGAAAATCGCATCGGTCTCACAAACAATTAGCACGACGCCTTACAATGCTAACATAGTAACAATGGCGTAAGTTGGCTCAACTACCAGATCAGTCATAATGATGCATGTTATGTTTAAACTATCTTCAGAGGATGCTGCACTTATCTTAAGTACCATACATCTCAAAGATTGTTTGCTCATTGCATCGTAAATAGAAACATCAGATTTATGAACGATGGATGAAGCAAAATCTCCACTGTGTTAACTCCCGAAATAGCCCACTGTGCAGTTTTTATCGCCGCCATGGAAACAGTGCACTTCAGTAAAAACGGGGTTTTTGCTGTAAAAATGTAATTAAATATGAAACTGCACTGTGGGACGTTGTAGTTACATGTGATAAAGCGGAGATAAAATACGCGATAAAAATAGAGTTTCATGTGCATTTGTAATGTGATATTTTAATAAATAATCGCGTTGTTCCATAGAATGCATACGGTCAGTGTTAATTACGTTGGTAATGGTGTAACGAATATTCTAGTAGGTTTACAGCGGGATTGGCGCAGTGGAGCCATTGGCGTCTGGGGGCTTAACGTCACACGTTTTTAAACGGTTTTATTTAGCTCACCCCGTTTGTTTTTTTTATTTATTATTTATTCATTCTTGGGTCAAATTTAGAAATTGAAATTTCAGTGCCTTCCTGTAGTCAGATTGATCTGAAATTTGGTACACGCCTTTATTTCCGATGACAATACAATATAGTAATATCAATAACATTGCAAATCCAAGATGGCCGCCGGTACAAAATGGCGGATAACGTAGGTTTTATCAATCCCGTCAATGTGGGTATCAAATGAAAGTGCTCAACCAGTAGAATACAATGTACTATATGAAATTCAAATCCAAGATGGCGGCCTCTACTAAATGGCGGATAACTTAGGTTTTATCAATCCCATCAACATGGGTATCAAATGAAAGGTCTCAACAAGTAGAATACAATTTACTATGCAAAATTGAAATCTAAGATGGCCGCCGCTACCAAATGGCTGATAACAATTTTTAAACGGTTTTATTTAGCTCATCCCGTTTGTTTTATTCTTGGGTCCAATTTAGTAATTCAAACACCCTCTTCCTGTCAAGCGATTAATCTGAAATTTTGTATACACCTTTTATTCCGATGACAATACAATATAGTAATATCAATAACATTGTAAATCTAATATGGCCGCTGGCACAAAATGGCGGATTACATATTTTTCCACAACCCCCTCAATATGGGTATCAAATGAAAGGGCTACACAAGTAGAATACTGTCAGCAACCCCAGCAGGGCCAACAGGGCGCCAGGCCTGCCTGGGCTGCGGGATTGTTCGAAAGAGTTACCGTGGCCCTGGTACATAAAGGCCTACGACGAAACATAACTATTTTTAGTCAGTAAGAGTCTGGCACTCCTTACCGCTGCTGACCCAGGGAGGTCACTTGATGATTTTTGGTGTCGTTAAAAAAAATGACTTTTTTTAAAATTAGATTGTAATAAATTATCAGGTAAGAGACCGTGTAATAATGATGCACTAAATGAATTAGATACAATGAGGAATATTCGGTAGGCATTTTCATTAAATACTAAAAACTAGAAAATAAAAAATCGGTAAAAAAACTTTTAAGTCAAACGGTTTTATCTTATGTGCACTGAAAACTAGAAAATAAAAAAATAGTTACTTACCTGTCAACCTACGTAGGTGGTCTTGGTCATATTAGACTAAAATAAAAACGTGGGGCCCCTCTGAAATCCTACCTATGGCAAAGCATATCTTTATACTTTGGTAGATCATGAGCTCGGCGTTCGCTGGTGAAGCCGCTACGGCTGATTATTGATTGTCAAAATCTCCAGTTACGATTATAGTAAGTCGATGCAATCCACACCTATTATACCTCTAGAAGAAAGTACTACAGCAACAGTTAATGGGCCCCATGTTTTTATTTTAGTCTAATATGACCAAGACCACCTACGTAGGTTGACAGGTAAGTAACTATTTTTTTATTTTCTAGTTTTCAGTGCACATAAGATAAAACCGTTTGACTTAAAAGTTTTTTTACCGATTTTTTTTTTAACAAAGCTTGATAAATCTATCACATATAATTTATTCCTTTTTTATTTGCCCTTTATAATTGACTGTTAGCACAGATAAAGTCACAACATAGATACGTGTAAATTAAACAAAACATTAAACAATGCCTTAATAAAACTACTTAACCAGAACAACAGGTGTGACCTTATTATACAAGCTTATTACAAAAAAACAAAAGTTAATTATTTTCTGTTTAACTAATAACCACTATCACCTATTTAACCGTCTAAAAACGGTAATGCACCTATTAACATACGGTTTTATTGCATTTCCCATAGATAGGACTAGCTGATTACAATTTTAATAGATCCAAAGCGTTGACTTCGTCTACAGATGTTCGGTAATGAATGCAACATATTTAAAACGTGTTTTTGGGGTCATACTGGGGTCCAACGGTCACGCTATAGAGAAAGGGCCCAGTATCATGATCTATAAATTAAAGCACTTTTGTTTTGGGCACCATATTTTTCGGTTTTGGCGTTGATAGAGTGACTCAAATATTGTTTTTTTTGTCCAGGTACGAACCTGTTTTGGTCCAAAGGGCAGATTGAATGGGGTCGCGTTAAATATGGGTTTTTTATTCTGAAATGTGAGAATTAGTTTAGAACGCCGTGAGTTATGGTGGTGTGAAATATTTTGGTAAAATTCAGAATAAAAAAAATAAAACCTGGTTCTGTTGTTGTAGCGTTATAATTAATAACAGTAATTTATAATTTGGACAATTATGTAGGTGAACTTAGGATAAAACTAGAGCTATTTTTCAAAATTTATCATAAAATAAAAAAGTCAAAATAAAACACTTTTACGCCCTTTTCTACCATAAATTCAAAACTACAACTCAAGCTTATCTTTCGCAGAAAAAACTTTCAACGTTTAGAAACCTGAACTTTCAAGTTACGTGGGTAGCCAATAAAAATGCTAACACCTTGAAATAGGTGACCTTAGGGGCTAGGCAGAAATGTTTACGACTCAGTCTAGACGCGTATAAAAGACTAGACTCGGAGCAACGAAAGATGAGTGGAGAAGCCATAGTGTGGGTCAGGCGCCTTCTTCTAGGTCAAATTTGTATGGTGGGTATGACCAAAACAAGTGAACCAACGAAGCTTTCGTGTGCTTTGAGACCTCTCTCAACGGTTTTTTTGGATTTCAAAATATTTACGGTCCAAAGAAGGCGTATAAGGGCGAAAACAGTAACGTCCCTCGCTCACCGGCACTTTGGCGCGCTACTTTCTCAGGAGATTTTCCGTTATGGCACCTCCGCTAGTCATTTTGTTCTCCAAGACCAGAACCTTATTTCAGCTTCACTTTTATAATAGGTGATGTCATTGCTTAATACACTCGGGGGCAATGGAATTGGGTTAGCAACAAATATTACAAGTTATTGTCTTTTTATGTCTTTATGAAATAAGTTAAAATTGGAGTGAGTTAAAGTTTTTATAGTTGTAAAGCTATTTTATGATGTAAAAGTTTTGAGGTCTCAATTTTATTGTTCACTTCAGCTAATTGGATATTAACGAGTGACATTTATATTTTATTTTATATTGAGGAAATTACTCAATCCTTCTCCGTGTGAGAGGAGGCCTGTGCCCACCAGTAGGACGATAAAAATGGAAATTGAAACCATGTGGCAGATATATTAAATGTACGATCATGACCTCGACAGGTACTAAAAAATTTATATAGGTACCAGGCGTATATTTAGGAAAAAAACAGTAACCAACCACGTCATTATCACAACTCCTCGAAAGTTACCAACTGATTTTTCCCTCTCAAACAAACAAGCAAATAAACAAACCAACACACATTCATAACACGTTAAAACATAGCATAATTTTATTCAAAATCGCATTGCAACTTGGAACATTAGCATTCGAACTAAAGCGGGTATTGCAATAGTATTCAATAAATTTCAATGCAGTGTAGTATCGAATGGTATCGAATATATTTACAGGAACGGGAACTATCGCTCATTAATATCGTTCGGTTTGAACAACAATAGCCAGGTGACTGGAGAAAAATAATAAATCATATTATTGCTAGGGGTGTGTGGAGATACAAGTTGGTTGGGTTCACTTGATAGAAAGAGATTGTCGATGTACGCAAAGTTGGGTATAAAAATGTTAGAATAGTTCGATAGAGGAGTCAGTAGTGATTGAACAGTTTTCTTGAAAGATGTATATCTAGTACCTACTTACCGTAACTTGATTTGATCAGATTCTAGCTAGCTGATTTTCGCAGGTTTTCCCTCATATCGGGAAACACAAAAAAAAAGAAAAATGTCTCCTATGTAGCTTCCCATTGATGAGTATTTCAGATCAGTGGCATCGGAGCCTTTAGGTACAAATATAATCCTCTGTATACTCTGTTACTTTAGATTAAATACGCAAAACCCAATTGATTTTAAATCTTCGTATTGACTATCACAAAATGAAATCATAATAGCCCAGTCCACTGTTCAGGACAACCCTAGCATTAAGTATCGATAGTCGCAATAACGCTTATAGTGAGGCGCAGCATAATAAATGCGAGCACAAAGCTACCGATATTACACCGTCGATGGAGTTCCAATCGGTTCCGGATACCTGATACAACACTACTATTTGTTTGAATAAGGAATATACTTCGATTGGTGTGAGAAGCTAGTTTTTGTAGTTCTTTTGAAGGTGATAAAATAGTCTATTATCTACAATATTTTTTTGGAAACTTGGATAGATTTTGTACTGACATTTGTAGTTTTGCTTGAAAAGAACTATACTAACTATAGTTTTATTCTGATTACCAATTTTAATGTGCTAAAAGAAATTATTGAAGATAATGAGCACTGGCCCAGTCAGCAAAAGGTCTTTTATTTAGGCAATCTTTTATTGTTGAAATATCATACTCTGTTAATGGAATGTGACTAATGTAGAATTTACAGAAATACAGATAAATAACCGATATTTTTATCAAAATAACAATACTAATATAATGATAAATTCAACAGAGAAAGCTTATTCTATCTCAAATAATAACCTAATGAAATACACCAGCGTGTAGATAACACTAATTATATTAGGGTACCTTATAAAAGGAAATACGATGCACAATTTCAGGTGTACCGAATATTTAGGCCATATTTCTAAGCTTCCTAATATAATGGTTAATTCCCGAGCCCCAATTGGCCGTTACTCTTCTCCCACAATTAATTTACTGCCGAATAAAATAATAACAGTCTTAATAAATATTAATAAGTTAATTTTTTAAGTAACGTGTATTTATTGTGGGGTTTTTGGGTATTAAGTTAGTTACGTTGGCTTTGGTATGGTGTGTTCGCGTTATTATATTTTTAAACGACTTCCCAAATAGGATCTGTATGTTCGTATTTTGTTTAGGGTGTTCCCTTGTGTGTCGTGTTTCGAAAGTACATAAGGTTATAAAATTGAGTGGTATCTTCTCTTTCGACGAATCAATCAGGTTGTGTCTGCTAAAAACGGAAGAAGCTTTCAATTTGGCTGCGAGATTTTTTGTGTTATCCGCCTGATATTTTGCTAAATATTATTATGGAGACATATAAAAAACCTGAAATTAGCTAGTGCTTTGAAGCAGTTACTCCAGATACGGGCAAAATAAGTAAAAAGCAGCTAACATTTAATACAAGTCCTTTGTAAATCGTCCCATGATTCAACGTAACGACTACAAGAGCTTTCAAGGCACTAAGAACTATATGAAGGAACTAACTTGTACACACAGAGAGAGGAAACATAGCGGAGATGCCATGAGGAAGGTAGGTCAGGCGTCTTCTTATAGGTCAAGCTACGTACGGTAGACGTAATCAGGTGCTGGAACTAGCGAGACGTTCGGGTCCTTGTCAAATCAAAACCAATCTGTCAATGATTGGTCTCGATTGATTGGCGATTTTATTTTGAAAATACAAAACGATCAGTTACGAGTGAACTAACCAGGCATTCGGGTTCTCTGAGACCTCTGTCAACGATTTTTGGTATTACAAAAAAAATTACCGGTTCATAGAAAGCGTGTATGGGTGAAGCTAGTAACATTCCTCGTCCCCCGAACACCCGCATTTTAGCACTCTACTTTCTTAGGATATTTTGCGCTATGACATCTCTGCTAGTGATTTTGTTCTCCATGTGCTAACACAATTCAGCGCTTAAGTGGCTGTTTAAGAATATGTTGCAGCGATTACAGCGGACTTGGTTATTATAACGACGTTTAATAACAGTCTGAAAGGACTTTACAGCGATGTATGATGGAGAAATTGCTTGCGTATTTATGTTTAGTGCTTGCGTTTTGGTAGTTTTAGTATTTAGTAAGAGTCTAGAATATAGTAAATGCTTATGTCTTGAAAGAATTGATATGTATAATAAGTGTGTATGCCTCGTATGGTTGTCAATTTCCCATAAAAAAAATGCCTGTAATATCTCTTACATTTTGATGATACATGTAGAAAACCTTAGTGAAGATTAATATTTTGGAAAGGATAAGGCATTATTTGTCATCTGGGTGCGGTAAAACAACGACTAGGAAAGATTTTTGGTTCTCCATGGTGAAAATCCTCTCTCTGTATTATAAACATGAACAAAGATCTAGGTATTTCATAGAAGCTTTACTAATAATTTAATTAGTATTCCCTATTTCCATAACAGATGTCAGAGATTCGTTGTTTGGCTTAACGATTATTGTAAGAGCAAACAATTCAAGCTAGTTACTGTAGAACACAAATGGTACTATTCGGCTTAATTAGACTTCATGTTCTATTGTTTTCAATTATAATTATCTATCGCGTTTGCAGATAGCGAGAACTAATTACTAGCTACGTATATAATGTATGTATGTATATATGTGGTTAGTTACCTTTCTATAATAGATCTATTGTTTGACTTTAGGTATGTGTATGTAACGACTAGTCAAATGGTAATTAGATGGTTGATGGCGTTTGTTATAACTATGTACAGTGAAATTTCAATCAATGTATAATTGTTTCATTTAAGTAAAGTATACAATTTAACACACCCTATTAACTACTTTAAACTGTTTAAAAATGATAACAAATATAAACATGAGTATCAATGATCCAAATAATGTTTGATGATAAGTGATAAAGAAGCTATAAATAAGCAAGCGTGGTGGTCAAATATCATTTCTTTTTCTTTCTCGAGAAAAGGTTTACGTCCTATTTTACTTAGTTTCAGCGTTGCGCAATTTCTTCTTTAGTCTTTTATTTAGAATAATTTCAAAAACGACCATATTTTGAGCTAGGTATAGACGATAATCTTACTTTCTCTCCTATTTCATTCGTTATAAAAAAAACTCAAGCAAAATTCTCAACCCAAAACAAAAGCTAGCTACAACTACTACCAACCAAGGCAACAGAATTGAAATAAGCTAAAATGATTTCACCACTGAGTAGCCACAACAAACGGCTTCATTACACAAAATGATTTGCATTTCCTCATTTGAGAGCGCCATTGTTATAAGTCCGCGAACTGAAAGTGCAATGAATAGTTTGCTATGCAGTTAATTCGACTCGCGGTGCAATTGTTAAGGAGATGTTGTACAAATTATTGAATGCTGGGGCATTTGGGGAAATAATTACGAGATTTATACGAAGTAGTGGTTTTAGAGCTATTTTGAGATTGTACTTAAGTTAATTTAGGGTTGTAGTCGTAAAAAGACTAGGTTTCTGTCTATAATTTCGTCCAGAACATAGTATTTTTATGTTTACGGTTTTTACACTGCAATGCCTTAACTATTGTCTTAGAAAAATTCATCTATTCCAACAAACTTTCACATTATCCAAGGCCATAAGCCACAAGCCATCTATGCGGGCGGCCTATGTTCAGAGCTGTACACCCTGTTGATGATCTAGACTAGACAAAACTGTCAAATGTTATAACATGCACATAAAATTAAAATAAAAACCATGAATATGTATGCCTGAGTTGTGTATCGTGGCTACGGCAATTAGCATTAATTAACTTCCGATTATTGCTTACAATACCACTGACCTGTGACTGCCGTGTTAAGTGCAGTCTCATTCGATGATTCACGCTTTACGATAATAGTATTACTATTGAATTTGTTTTGGTTTTTAAAGTACCTAGGGTTTAGGTAGTAGGCACTCGAATTTGTATGTGGAGCTGTCAGAAATAATGGCCTGTTGAGTCATTATGTAAGTTTATCGTTGAACAAATGACTAACGCAAAAACAAAGCTCGAAAATCCAATTATTTGAAAGCAACAAAAACTTGAAGTCCCAATAATGACAACAGCAATACGTCATCCCCTACACGCTACTCAATAACACGCCACACTCCTGTTATTGATTTTGCACAGTTAAAGAGCACCAAAGTGATTGACGACCTCCTTGCATGAGCGTTCTGACGCAAATACTGCACTCAACAATCAACTCGATTTATTGTCTATGCACTCCGCTTCGATAGCCGCGAAACTCGCGAATACAATTTTTTTAGAAGCAAATTGTGTTCGGAATTCGAAAATTGTGTTACTGGCGCGTTTTTTTTAATCACAATGGAGAAGTAGTGTGGAAACTCTTTGGTTGGTCGTAAATTGTAAAGAGAATGCATGCGTTAAAATTCGTAAAATGGAATCGTGTTAATTTTGTGCGGTATGAGTTGTTACAAGTTGAGATGGAACATTTAAACTCTGTATCATTGCTGTACAAAGTTTTAAGCGGTGAAGTAGTGCTGCTACATATTATAAAACAAAGTTCTTCGTTGCTCTATCTGCAGTGAGCTAATCAAAAACGTCTACGGTATAAATATAAGTCTGAAACTTTAGAATGGTTTTAAGACTGCTGTAGAAAGTACTGCAACTTACTATGTTACTGGTTGTACTAATTACTCGTCAGATTAAATTAGGCTTAAGTCCGATAGATGCGAAAATTACAGCGTGATCTTAATATTGTAGTACAGACAGAAGTTTACTGCGATTGCTAGGTATATCAAACTTGAATTATATTGAGGCTATGCCAGTAGCAATTATCTTTCAACGCATTGTCCATCAAAATGTCTGTCTCACACAGAAATTAGGAACCGTCTCAGACAATTAAAACATAATTATCATTAATAAGGCCATCCAAAAAAGTTTTGTAAACGACTTTGCAAAGGTAATTAGGCAAGTTAACTTCAACTAATATCGTTATCAACCAGTGTTATGGATTAATGGTCAAAATTTTAATTCGATTGGGACGAAGTTGTAACGTAATTAATGGACTTGAGGAGTCCCGTGTCCCCCTTTTGTCCTTTTCATTTGAAGTTCCCTGTTTTTGTTGGGGACTTGGGGGATTTGTGTAACGTTATTGTTCTAAGCGATTTCGCTGCGGGACGTTTTTAATTCCGCTTTGTTATTGTGTTATGGATTAATGAGTTTTTTATTAAATGTGTATATTTTATTTTTACGAGATGATTTTTTGAAGTACTGGGTCACTGATTCGTTTAGGAAGATTGACACTCATTTATCAATTTTTACAGTTAGGCAGAGTTCAAATCGGTTGTGGTTGTGTCCTATTGGTTACCACATCTTTTTTATACAGGGTGACAAATTTATTTATTCCAAAATACCATACAATACAGCTGCTTATCTGTAAGTTTGTAGTCTATCATTACCACCATATTATTTTTACCATAGCGACACCATAGACAAGTTGTTCTAGTTGACGTGCCACGGGACAATGCATGGATTTTAATGTATTTGCATAATTGTCACGGTGTTTTCCGTGTTTATCTGTGGTTGGTGCAGTGGCGTGAGGGAGACAAGTCGGGAATTATTTATTTTTTAGTGCACAAAATGGATTAGTAAATATCATTACAACCCAAATCGAAATTCAAATAGCATCCTGATGTCCGTCTTAAGGACCCTTAAAAATGCAACTGTTCATCGTGCCTTTATGAATGGACGATATGAAAACAGTTCTTGCCAAATGAAGAAGAAAAATTGATGTCCGATGTAGTTGCGGTGACTCTCTACCCTTGCCATTCATCTACAACTATGATGGCTGTAAACCACCCTTACCATTTACCTACACAAATATCAGCATAGCTGTTTAAAGCCAAAGCCAGGCAAACTGTAAGCACTTACAGTTTACAGCAAAAGAGCAAACATTCATGAAATTTTGAACTGCATAGTGTTGTGCACACGAGTACTTAGGAACTCGTCCGTCGAGCGGTACGTTTTGTTGCTAGAAGTGTAATTCGCCGTACAGAACGCAGCGCGGCCTGAATAAGTATCGTGTACTTTGATGGCCGAGTTGTTTGTAAGCTGTTGTTTTGATGGTGAAACTTGTCGATATAATAATCTATAGGTACTTCTATAGTAATATTATTAAGCTAAAGGGTTTGTGTGTTTGTATGAATGCCCAATTGTCGGAAATAACTGGGCCAATCCGACCAAATCTTGCAGTGTTAATAAGCAGTGGACACATGACCACAACGCGAGAAAATAAATTCGTACAAAAAGTCGGTACAATTTTTGCGCAACTTCTACCGAACTTAACACAAAACTTAGCGTAATCGTTTTACAAGTTAACCTTCGCACTTATACCTCTATTTCAATATTGTGTATTGTAACATTTTTAGCTTAAAAGTATCCGATACGGGATTCTCCGCTGGGGTCAGTCACGCGTGAACCCCCCCTCGCCCCTCGGCTAAGAGCTCACTCAATTATTTTTGCCCGCTCATCTGAGATAAGTAATTTGAATTTTTTTCAATTCTTTATTATGTTGAGTAAGTCTGGCAACTTAGCCTTGTTAATGACGAAGTTTAAGGAAGAGCTGTGCTAAATAAAGTTTTCGAAAAATGGGGTTGTAGGTAGCTTTGTTAATACTGTAAAATAGTATGTTTAAGTTTCATTAATTTTGGAAAGACACGTTACTGTTAGAGAACACAAAAAAAAAATATTTATATTGGTATAGGTGCTCAATTTACTGTACAAATTACCTATTACACTCTTTCTTATTACGGCATATTAAATAACCCCCCTTTACTCTCATTTCATAACATATCTCTCCCCTTCATTCTCATTTTCTAAAAACTGACTTCCAGCTTGACTTCTACAAAAATGTCCCACAGTTTCCTTACACCACGCGGCACAACCATGTTTGTATACTTCGTGTATGTATACAGTTGGCCGTCGCCGCCACACAGTCTACCGCCGCGAACGTAGCCAGCCTTTTGTATAGATAGGCAACTATAGTGTGTACGTACAGTGAGGAAATGAAGTTCAATGGTTCTAGGTTTAGGCTGGGTTTGGAGATTTTTGTGATGTGTTGTATTATTATGAGTATTAATCTAACGTTGTGATAAGAATAGAAAACTTTAGAAACTTTCTAAGTTATTTATCTGTTTTATCTTTTAAGTTATTTCATATTTTAGATTGTGTTTCTTAACTTAAAGCTAGTTTAATATTTTTTTTTGGTTTGATGAAGTACAAGGTTTGTGAATGAATCGTGACGAATTGATTTTGCAAGTGATGGCCTCTTGCTTGTCGTAACTTATTGTTGAATTAAGTAATGACGAAATGTTGTGTGTGCAATTTTGTATCCACATCTTTATAAAGTATTACTAGTTAACCAATATTATAAACATAGTTTAAAAAGTTTATGAGTTAATGTCAGAAAATAATACTGTAGAATGTAATTCTTTTAAGGCAGACTTTAAGAGCAGAATCCTTGACAAAATCTATACTTTCATGTAGTTTTATAGTTTTCCTAGATACTATGGCATAGCCGCCATATTGTCTAGATCCTCATACTACCAGCTGTTAGCGAAAGCAATCGCAATGCATGTCGTATGCATCCCACAAATACAAAGATGGACGTTCACGACTCCTTCAAATGGTATTCAACTAACTATGAATAGTGGAGTTTATAATGTGTTAACTCATTATGTTATATTTCAGTAACCTTTGTTAACATAGAAGATAATGGTAATTTTAAGTACAAAAACAATGGCGAGCTTAAGCAGCATATATCCAATATCCAGGCTACTTTATAAAGGCTACAAACAAAATCTGCCCCAATTCCCACTAGATTGAAAATCGAAAATTCATACGAATACCAACCAAAGTTTTTCATTTCCCTTTAATTTACCAGTAACTCAGTCAAAGGCATATAAATCGGTGTAATACTCGGAACTGTATTACTTATTCCGGGTACATAGTCGAAATTAATACCAATATCCGTTCAATATAATCAAATAGATTCACCTCTACCTGTCTCTAGGGGCAGAAATACATGACACCACGGAGTAAAGAAAGATGAGCGGAGATGCCATAATGCAGGCAGGTCAGGCGCCTTCTGGTAGGTCAAATTCGCACCGAGATCATGATCAAAACGACTAGTTACGAGTGAACTTACGAGGTATCCCAGTTCTTTGGGACATCTGTCAACGATTTTTGGTATTACAAAAAACGGCTAGACCATTAGGGCTAAAACAGTAACGTTCCTCGTCCCCCGCTGACTCGCATTTTGGCGCGCTACTTTCTTAGGCAACGTTCCGTTATGGCACCTCCGCTAGTCATTTTGTTCTCCATGCATGACACACATTCGAGTCGGCCCTTTGTCGACGAGTGTACAAGCTTTCATTTGCAAATACGGGCGAAGGATCGATCGTGATCGAGTAATGTACAGTCGCGCACAAATTGATGTTATCAATCAACTGGGAAACTGTTTCGAGTGTCTCGGGAGATTGTGCTCTTTGACTGGTGAAAGTATAATTGTGTTTTTTTTTCTTCGCGTTTTTTGAATTTCGAATGGAACGTGGTCGGCTTTTGTTTTTTTAGGTTAGGTTAGATGAAATGTCTATTTAGCTTATGTAACTCTAATTTCCAAAAAAGATTGAAACTTCGTGATTCTAGACATCACATAACACATACGATTTGTGAGCTCAACCTTTAGCTAAGTCAATCATAAACTTATTACCAGGATGACTCAGCAAAACGCACAAACATTAACCATTTCAAAGTTAACAGAATAAAAAGTAAACTCATATTGAAATGACATTAAAAATAAAGACTAGACTACACTATACTGACAGCCAACATTGCCAGCAATCTGACATTACTCCAAGAGCTTTCTGAAACAATTCGTGGGATATTTCCAAGAAAACGAGCTTCGATTCCAGTTAGCTGTAATAATGAGTCCGAGACCTAATTTACTTCAGGTTTTTGAACTCTTACGGCCTTGTTACATTGTAATTTGGACTTTATTGATAAGGTGTTAAGTCACATTTTTATTTGCAAGTAAAAAGGAAAATATATAAAAAAAACTATTCTCATATATGTATTCTTTTACATAGGTTAAGCTAGTATTTCGTTCTAAAAATCCTCGACCTTTTTTTATATTTTATTTTTGTGCTACATAACTTGCCATTATATGAAAATCCGAGGTAACTTCCAAGAATCTTACTGTCTTACCTTATGGAAATAAAGTAGGTAGCAACAAGTTAGAAAAAAACACTGATAATAAATCAGACTATGAGGATAACCGAGAACATATTGAACTAAAAAAAACTGGCCACGTGAGAAGCGGAGTAGCGCACGAAGGGTTCTGTATCATTCATCTATAAAACGGCTAAAAATCATATTTGTTTGTTCACAGTTGCTTTTTCTGTCCCTATGTCCCTTTGTACGCTTAAATCTTCAAAACTACGCAACCGATTTTCATGCGGTTTTTTTAATAGATAGTAGAGTAATTGAAGAGGTTTATACGTATACGTATTCATTAAATAGTGGGGAAATACTGTTATCCCGTGCGAAGCTGGGGCGGGTCCCTATTACAGAAATAAAGTATAATCTGATAAAAGAATTCCCTAAGATATTATTTAATTGCAGTTTTCAGTTACAACGTTCCTATGTTAAAATTTTAACTGTCAAACTTTCACGGTTCATAAGATACAGCCTGGTAACAGACGTATAGACTGACAGCAAATTCTTGTTAACGGCTGCCATTTTTTACGGAACCCTAAAACCAAAACAGAAAGAAAGATGTGTAAGAAATACCAGCAGAAAGTCTCAGGTAAACATTGCGTGCAAAAATGTTGTTTTTCCAGTCCTAGTAAAAAATATGATTAGTATTCCGTACGTATCGCTCCTGCCCTTTTCAAGATCAGCATTCGCTCAATCTTGCAGTCCACGTCAACTGATAATGTTTTATCAAAATACCCAATACGTTTATCTAGTTTTCTTTGGACTGTGGACTTGAGGACAAACTGGCATTTTATTATTGAATACTAGGTTCTGCTAGCGTTTTCAGGGAACTATTTCTCGCAGTCGGATAAAAAGTAGTCTATGTATTTTTTCAGGCTCTAGATTATATCTGTGTTTACTTTTATCTAGTTTTCTTTGGACTGTGGACTCTTATATTGAATAAGCTGTAATATTTTTATTGAATACTAGGTTCCAACCATGTACCGAGAAAACTAGGTACTTTCCGTACCCTGCTAAAAAGTAGTCTAGGTATTTTTTCAGGCTCTAGACTATCCGTGTATCTTTTATTGAAATCGATTGTCTAATTTAGGTGAGAAAGCTGCTTAGACAGAGTTTCTCTTATTGATAATAATAGTAAGGTTCTAAGGCTGTCTACATCGTGTCGTCCATTTTTTTCTTGTTTTCTTAACATTGACATCATGTTTAACCTAGCCTTGTAATACACAGTTTTTGTGTCCTGTCATTTCATGGTCATCATTTTCATATCGTTTACCTCAACGGGGGGTACTCTAATTCTTTTCCACTGTCGTCGCCATAATTCACGGTCTTAGATTATTGAACCAACTAGAGACGCCTTTGCCGTGCCTTCTCTACCAAACATGTATGTGTTCAACTTTATGCTTGTGTGCCTATGCGAATATGGCCATTGTTGACCTGTTGAAGAACTGACGAGGATCTGACAAATCTGGTGACGGTGTAACCACCACACATCACCAATTGGGATAATAAATGCCTTGTTCAGAGATGGGCATCTGCAAAGCTAATAGATATCCAATACTTCGCTCAACAACACGCATGCCTAATGCAGCGAGTAAGGGCAAATGTTCGGGAAGCTTTGGGGTGCCTTTGTCCAGCAGTGGACGTTTTTATGCCGACGATGACGACGACGATTTTATGTTACCTAGCCCCTTGTAAATTGTCAGACTCAAAGAAGTTTCTGTTTATAGCGTCTTCAGTTGTTTAAACGCTCCAAGACACAAATGACGACCGTTCTATTACAATGAGTCAGGGAAATTACAGAGCAATTCATGAGACAGTTGCAGTTGCTACCCAGTTCTGTGGCACTATGGGTAGCGGGCCGTTACGGTCGTGCAGTGTGACGGGACGGCCTTGTGGAGCCGGCTTCGTTGTAAGAAATTCATGCTTTGGGTTAAGAGTCAGGTGATGGTTTAGATTTAGATTTGTGGGGACAATTGTGGTGTTTGGTCTTGTTTTATCATTTCAGTATAGTATAATATAATAGTATAATATTTTGTTTTGCGTACAGGTAGTGGTAAATATGAAATGGTTGTGTTTGGTCTTCGGTTAGGTTATGCCGAAAAAACTGTCCAAAACACCCTTTGTGTGATGGTTTCCTGATATCAAATCTAAGTCATCTTTAGTATTTCTAAGTTAAAGGAAAAATAATATGAGATTCTTTCACAGCAATTATTCTATTAGTCTGCCATTCCCACAGCGATCCAATATTTAATAAACAGAATCCTATAACAATCAAAGCACTTATTCAATAAATCATCAGACCACAATCCTCCCTAATCTAGTCGAGGATCCCACAGTGCCATCTATGTGTTCTCTTCAGTAATCTGTTTACGAAACCTGTTATTTCCGAGGTAATTAAGATTTGTTTTCGGGACAAGCCCCGGATTCTGCCATTTCAAACTTCCATGAATATATAAGGAAAACGCGACCCAAATCCCATTGACTTATGTAACCATATTACTGGCAGAAATAATTCCGTAGTTCGGAACATGATTCAGCTATTTATATGTCTCGAATTAGCATTCCGAATCCAAAGTCGAGATTTGATTTATTAGACATCGTGCGTGTCAAATGTCAACGTTTAAAATCGGTTTTAACTAGAACATTTGTTTAGTTTGGTAATTTTTTGTTGATGTCTTGTTTTTGTGTACTATTTATTGGTGAATTTAAATATAGAATTGGGAATATACCTAACTAAACTAGACCACAATCCATAATAAGTTTACCAGATGATCCTATCGTTATTTACTGACTGTCTATATTTGCGTAGAAAAATAAATTTTTGTCTGCCCAATGAAAAAAAAAAGAAAATTTTTTTTTTTAGAAATAACAAAGTGTAATATACAATGGCATACATTCGTCAAATGACAATATTATGGAAAGTCTAGACCACATGTCACACAGCGTTCTAGGCTCTTCTAAATCGAAATAAACGTGATCAAATAAACACTCAACAAAACCACTTAATTCGAGTCCGCTATCTAACATTATCGACGCTATCTTCTTGATATGGGTATCAACTTTCACCAATCGACATTATTTGTTTACTGAATGCAATCTTACATTTGTCGAGCATGTCACGAGCAAGACAGTTACTAAGGAGATAACGTGTTTATGTAATAGTAAGAAAGTCATTTCAAGGGTTTCTGAGGTAACACTGGGCTGGGCTGTGACTGTACTAAGGTATATCACTGATGCACTTTTGTTTTGATAGGGATTGTAGGTGACCTGATAAGCAAAATTAATTGTACTTATACTACTTTCAGTTGTTATTTTAGTGGTCTTGGCAAAAACAACATTTTTACCTACGTCTCTTCGTGTTAAATTGCAATCAAAACAATTTTGATAGTTTTTTTCTAGATGATCCAACCAATATGCAGTTTTCCCAAACACATTTTATTTCTCCCTTGTCATCCATGATCTAAAAAACAGTGTCAGGTGCTAGTTCCCTCGTCGTAAAATTGTTTGATGGCCCCGGGTTAATACGAAGGCAGTTCCTTCAATTCATCATAACGCCTTCAGCATAACTACCTCCTTTGTGTAGCCTTCATACTCGACTGCTCCCGACAAGTTTGGATTAGGAATACGAAAATGTATGACTGGTTTGGAAAAAGGTTGGTTATCTTAATTTTTCTCTATGCTAGATGAACGAACTTTGATTCGAACATTGTTACGTAAATACTGGCTTCTTACAATAACACCCACGGTTTAAAATTACAGACTAAAAATAAACAAAACAAACTGTAACATGAAACCTAAAAAATAAGTCTACCAGTCACTACAACGATTCCACGTAATAAAATATAATTTTAACGTCACTTATATAACCTGCGTTTACGCAACCTACTTGCTACTGACTGACAGAAAACAGCTGTTGTACCATCACTATTCATTAGGGTGACATCAAAATAACAATGTCAAGATGAAACGTCAAGAGAAATGACGTGTGTCAAATGTATTTTTTTCTTTTTTCGAAGGTATAAAATTGATTTATGTATCAATTGCGTTTTTAATTTTCTGAACGACGATGTGCCAATTTGATTTCGTTCACGGTTATTTAAATGATGTCAACAAATGGTTGCGTAGCTTGGTTGTTTTGAGTGACTGCAGTCTATTTATGAGCCATACATGCACGATAAACGTTGGAAGGCATATGAATTGGTGGGTCCCGGCTGTCATTTGGACATCTTTCATCAGTCAGAAACCAGAAAGTCTGACAACTCGCCTTACCAAGGGATATCAGTTTTCCCAGGTAATTGGGTTAATCACTAACTCTTATACGTCCGAGAGACTGAAAACCGAATCCATCATAGTTGTGTAAGGGCTAGGTATATGATGAGAAGCAAGCAACAGTAACAGCACAATTGCATGATTTACGTAATCAGCATTTAAAAAACTGACATATCTAAACAAAAACGCTTATCAAAATACCTAACATAAGGCACCAAACAGTCTCAATTTAAGTAGAAACACGAATGTTCTGGATGCTTCTCTGAATCAACAAGCTACGCCTCATGTAGGCAAACATGTATCAATTACACAGCGAAACAGAACCGCCTTACATCTTACATCTGATACTTGTTAACGTAAATACGTCTATTTTGTCTAAACACTTGACAATCGATTGAAATTCAAGGGCTTGTGAACGGTGTTTCGGAGTGAGGGTTTTACTGTTGAAGGAAATTCGTGTTGAGGAAACTGCTTTCAAGAATAGTATTTTCTTCTTCAGAGTTCCCTATTATCATTCCATATTAGTTAATCTGCTGCTGAACAGAGGTCTTCCCAAATAAACGCTAACCAGTCAGGTCTTGGGCAGCCCGCGTCCATCAATAACGATTCGCTATTTTTATGACGACCACTGTATAAATTTCAATTTTATTAAGCAGTTAGGATTGTCATAGATATTTGCCCCCTCTAAGTTCCTCTCCTCAACCCGTAAATAGTGGTCATCCAACAAGGATAGCCCTATCTTATTACTAAGCTGGATAACATTTGTAACTACCATACCAAAACTGCAAAAAATTAACAACTTAAAAAAAGTCAAAACAATCAGATTTCAACTGATATCAACTCACTTGCAACGTGATTTCAACAGTCATATCAAAAACACAGCGTTATATAAACAAAACACATGTTTGAATCAGTCCTTGTGTACCAACAAACCTTATCGCTTCTGATAAAAATATTGTTATAATTCGGCAATGCTAATGTCATTTGTTTGCGAATGTTGCTGTCGAAGTTCGTAATCGGGAAATGTTTTTTTTTACTGATAAGAGTCAACTGTAGTGTTGACGCATGGTCGTTCTCTGAAAATCCTTAACGTAACAAAGATTTTGAGTGTAGTTTTGGGCCTAACTGTGTGTGTATTACTCGCCATCTTAATGTATTAGTAAATGTCTTTCGGCTAAAATGTCGACTTCTCTCAATGGGTAAGCAGTAGTACAAGGTATATAAAGGTGTCATACTTGCTAACAGTCAATTCTACAGTTAATTCTCTTGTGCGATTTTCTTCAACAAATGCTTCCAATCAAAAGTAACTACTCGTGACCTACTTCGTTAGATACATCTATCTTTGACTGATAAATAGTTTGAACAGTAACATATGTAGCGTGAAACGATCTTGACATTGACATTGAGCTACCTCGATGTGATATACGAACTCATTATAGTTTTGGCGCGATTACGTCAGTCTGTATTTTTAGGGTTGTTACGTATAAACGATTTGTTTAGATTACTGGCGTTCGTTCGCGTGAATTGTTTTACTAAACTAGCTTACCTATAGAACTTTTTTATGAATTCCTTTTTTAAATTGATGGCATATTAACTCTTTTGAAAGTGACCTTGTTGTTATTATTCCTTTTTTTAATTTGACAGTATGTCTATGGTCATCTTGTAAAATGTCATCGTATCATCTTTAACATGATTCTAATTTCTTTTTTAAAACGAGAAAATCGTGAGGCTTTGATCACATTGGTAAAAATGTCAGCAAAAATGACTCAACAAAAAAAAATACATAATTATACAGATATCAAAATAGGTAGAAAATAAATTTTATTGCTATAGGCATGTATAATATGGTGACTAATGAGTACAAAATTCTTGATAGTGCTGTTTAAATACTTACAGTCATGTAAATGTCACGAAAATAATATTTAGTTAGTTTATTTTTTAATATTTATTATTTGAACACGTGTTTAATTTATTTTATCACTTTCGAAATTATTAATACAGAGTGGTCATAAATAAGTAATATTATGTATAATAAATGCTAAAACTTGGTAATACGAGTTACTTTTGTGTGTTTTTGGGTGTTTTGTAAAAGTTAAATTGATTCAAATTATCTATTTGGTTGTAGAATGCTTTTTAGCTCGTAATTTAATAACTTTATAAGATAGCTTTGACGATGTGTCAAGGTTGAAGATTAAAATAATAAAAAAAATAGGATGTTATTTTGAACAAGCAATCACCTGTGTGAAAAGTTTAATATAAAGTTAAAGCCCGTGGCTCTAGATTATCTGGGAACCAAATTTTATTTACATTGGTTCAGTAAGTTTGCCATAAAGGTGCAACAGCCTTCTTGGATGGATAATCATGTGATTTGAGAACCTCTGCACTTGTGAGTCTGTCAAAAAACCCCGTCAATTTTACAATGAATGGCTAATTGGCCTAACTTCCTGCTATATTGTAACTTTCAGTAATCGTATTTCTAGAAATGAAGATTACCTATACAGACATACAATAAATCACAATACATTTACAAGAACATTTACTTATGCACTTTACTCAATAGAAACGACGTATCACGATTCTAGATACATAATTGTATGCGTGCAATGATTTTCCTCAGTTCGCGCATGCGCTCTCTGAATGCGCGCGCTCCGACCTCGCCGAGTGAATGACACGTCATTCTTTCTCTCTTAGACGTTTATTCAAATAAGGCTGATAATCAGCACTATTGTAACGTCAAAAACAAAAGACAGCCCCCAAAACGCCCACCCTTCACCACTTCCTATGTGTTTTTGCTGGGAAGAAGTGGCGCAACTAACTCCCCAGCAACACATGTCTGTCTAAGTTGGAAGAACCAGAATTAATACAGAACAAGTCAAATAAAAATATCATTATCACATGATAACCTTACCTTAGCTATACTTATACCCTTTTTTAACCCCCGACGCAAAAACGACGGGGTGTTATAAGTTTGACGTGTCTGTGTGTGTGTGTGTGTGTGTGTGTGTGTATGTGGCATCGTAGCTCCCAAACGGATGATCCGATTGTAATGCGGTTTTTTTTGTTTAAAAGGTATGTCAGTCGGGAGTGTTCTTAGCTATGTTTGGTGGAAATCGGTTCAGGTCTTCAAGGTCATCAGCTCGTTTGCTAGATGTCATAGGAATGTTGCACGCTCAGTTTACTTGCAAGTATGTGTGGGATCTGAAATTTGAAACACTAATGTCTTTTGGAACCACTGAGCTGGTCTGCTGTTAGGGCACGAAGGTAGGAGACGTAACCCTGAACTGCCTTTTAGTAAACCCATCGAGTTTGGGCTCGTTGAATTTGTCTTGACGAGTTCTCTTCATGTTTCTGATTGACGAGAACCTAATGCTGCAAATGGGATGTGGCGGATGAAACCCTGGAATGCCGGAATGAAACGGATAAACCGATTTATATTTTTGCTGAAAATCTAGAATGTCCAAAGGTTAATCTTTATTGTTTCTCAATCTGTGCAATTCTCCCAGAGCCAGTTTGTCATGAGGGTTGTTAAACAGCTTCCTTTGGCCGAGATCGCATATAGCGACCCCATCTTAAGATAAAATAAATTAAATAAAAGAAGGAAAAATTAAGGAGCTCCTTTAAAAAGCATGAAATAAAATTAAATTATAAATTTAAAAAAACCCCCGACCCAAAAAAAGTATGCTATAATTATGACAAAAGGTTAAAAACGCTAAACCCTATAAAAAGCAAAAAATAACTTTTAACACTAAGTAAACTAAATTTTGACGTGTCGGGGGACCGCTTTTTACCTTCATAAATACTTACATAAATCAAATGATACCTACCTAATTACAACATTCGTTTTAAAAAAAACACGTATCTAAAGTAATTAATTAGAGCGGTCCCCCGACACGACAAAATTTAGTTTACTTAGTGTTAAAAGTTATTTTTTGCTTTTTATAGGGTTTAGCGTTTTTAACCTTTTGTCATAATTATAGCATACTTTTTTTGGGTCGGGGGTTTTTTTAAATTTATTGAACACGTGGTTTAAGTTTTTTTAAAACCATTTGCGTAACACGGTGTTTAGAAGTGATGCTTATTTATGACTAACAAAAAGTTTATGTAGTTTTTTTTTGTTACAGGTAACCGGTTTGAACTAGTTAAACAGGTGGTTGAAGATTATTAGTAAGTTTAGTGGTTGGAAAAAAAACATCTTATACCTATCGTAAAATTAAATTACCTATTTAAAGTACATCATCGATAATAATAAAACGTATCATGTATTTATACGTGCGTGCGACCACGTGCGCGGCCTTCGAGAGATGCAGTCTGCTCGGCTGCGCAAGCGGCGACCTTGCCGCTGACCTCCCGTGACCCCCGCGCCTATTGGTCGAGGGATACTTGCAAATTGACGGCCTACCCGATAAATTATGGAGTTGGTTCTAGAGGAAAAAAATTTAAAATACCTATTTGAGATTTATTTGACTATTTTATAAAGCCTTTCGCACATAATGTGGATATATAAGACGTATTCTTGCGTCTTAGGATAATATAGCTAGAAATTCAGTCACTTAGTTTGTCATTTAGACACAAACTTGAAAAACTCCGGCCTCTTGAAAAAAATCGGTTCAGTAGTTATTTCGTGAGACAGAAATACAGAGTTACTCCGTTCGTATTTATGATATTCTATTAGGTACCTAGTATCTACCTAAGGATAAAGTCCAAATGGATATAAGTAGAGGTACATATTATTATGTATGTATCTTCTCATTGATATGACGTGCACAAATGAGTTGCAGCTGTTTAGTTTATCATATCGAGGTCAGATTAACTGCACATCGGATATCCTTTATGGGAAATAAACTGTGAGTTCTAGATAACCTCGGTTTCCGCTGATATTGCAATGAGGACAGGATAACGCGTCTTAAAGTATAAGTCTTGTATTTACAAACTAATTTTCTAAAATACCTATATCAATTTTGCACTCTGAAGTTTAACAGACATTGGGGCACTCTATATTCCCTCTCTATCATAGTCTGATGGGAAGGCATTCCGAGATGACCGAAGATAGGCGTTTGACCAAGATAATAGAAGAGCACGTTAGCTCTTCAGTAGGCGTAATAATCTCAAAATGAACACTGCAGGTTATTTTTGTGGCAGAAAGTTGCCAACTTCAGAGCCAAGTCGATGAATAATAAAATAATAATAATAATAATAAGCCCCCTAAATCCCTACCTTACGTCCGCGTCGAACATCAGACCACGTGGGGGGCGGACACGTATACTATCGAAACTTATACGGCTAACAAGGCAAAGGTAACCCATAAACATGGAGACTCGTTCTAAAAGTAAACCGGGCCGCTGCCCGGGGGCGATCGCCGGGGCACACCTGGAGCTGACGCTGGGTGTCACAGCATGCGAACCGTCAGCGGTGAGGAGTTGAACAGGCGGGCTCCCACCGACAAAGATACTACAGCCGACAACAGTGACGATGGTGACAGACATACAGACCGTACAGACACTCCAATAGAACCATTTAGCCCTAGTACCATTTCTTACACACCCTCAAGAGCATCATCACCATCGATACCATCGTCACCTCCCACACACTCATCACCACCTCATACTAGTATGAGATATTATCCACCACTACCAGCTTTGAATGTTGCGCGGGGGGCAAGTGCCTTTTGCCCGCGTCCACCAAGGCTGGAAAACCAAGTTCGCATGAGATGGAGCAAAGAAGTGAATACCTTTATCATGCGAACCTACTTTCACATCACCAAATTAGAGACCGACATGACCACTTACCGCCAACAGTTGCATGAACTTTTCACACGACAGTACCCCGAAATTAGTGTCTCAGAACAACGCATTTCAGATCAAAGAAGAACAATAGTTAGGAATAAACTTCTATCCCAAGTAGAAATAGATAAACTGAAGGAAGAAGTGCGGGAACAGCTAGAGACTTTAAGTTATATTTCTATGACAGAAACACACACGGCAACACAAAACACAACACAAGTACAATCACACTCACCTACTCAATCTCAAACGAACACACAATCCCAACCGTACACTCACACACCATCATACTCACAAGGCACACATACATCCACACAAACTGAAAACATTACCATAACGCTAGAAAACGATATCGACACGCTAGAAAATTTCCATCAAAATCAGTTATCAGACACGTACATCCAAGAAATACACGAAAAACTTAAAACTGCTTTAACACAGTACTCGGGGATGGACCCAGCAGTTCGTCCAAAGCTACCTAAACTTAAATACACACCAAAACTGACTCACTTAGTACGTATATTTAATACTATCATACTACAACAATACATAGATGAAAACATGACAATTATAGACGTACACACACTGATATACTGCACAGCGTTAGTCATATCCGAAGAACTTAATTATAAAATTACAGAATACACTGGCAACACAAGACCAAGAACAGTAAATAAACCACCATGGCAACAAAGACTCGAAAGAGATATCGAAAAATTACGAGCCGACTGCGGTAGACTAACGCAATATATAAACAACAATAGATCTAATAGAGTAGTTAAAAGAGTCGAAGCTATTTTCAAGAACATGACCACACACTAGACACGAGAACGACAACAGAAAACCTGAGGAGTTCTTAGACACATTAAAACAGAAGCTCGCACTAAAAGTCCATAGGCTAAGGATACAATAAAGCACAAGAGCGCAAACGAGATAACACCATGTTTGCTACTAACGAAAAGAACTTCTACAGAAACTTACACAAATCACAAATACACACAACAACTGACATCAACACTAACACACAATTGCCAACAACAGAACAATTAGAATCATTTTGGGCTGGTATTTGGGAAGATCAGGTTCAACATAACGATAAAGCTAGGTGGATTACTGAGGAAACAACCAAATGGAATGCACTAGAAGAAATGGAATTCACAAACATTTCTGAAACAGATATTAATTACACTACAGCTAAATTACACAACTGGAAATCGCCTGGTATTGACAAAATACACAATTACTGGTACAAAAAATTTGACTCACTACACAAAATTATCGCAAAAAACTTCACAGATATAGTCCTAGGAAAACAAAACATACCTGATTTCATCGCAACCGGAATAACGTATATGTTACCAAAGGCTCAATACTCACCTCAACCTTCCCAATACAGACCAATCACATGTCTTCCCACAATATACAAAATACTCACCTCCGTACTCACAAATAAAATCAACAAACACATTGAACACCATCACATTATAGCAGAGGAACAGAAAGGGTGTAGAAGAGGCCACATGGGATGTAAGGAACAATTAATTATAGACTCAGTAATACACAAACACGCTACCACCAAAAATAGAAATCTGCACTGTACATACATAGACTACAAAAGCTTTTGATAGTATCCCACATACATGGTTAATCCAAATATTACACATTTACAAAATAAACAAAATAATAGACTTCCTCCATCACATTATGGCCCGCTGGAAAACAACTTTACACTTACATTACAACAACGACACTATCACAACACGACAAATATCTATTAGAAAAGGTATTTATCAGGGCGACTCCCTGAGTCCATTATGGTTCTGCCTAGCGCTGAACCCCTTGTCCAACCTACTCAACAACTGTCAAGCTGGATACCCTCTTAAACACACCACAACAGACGAAATCACAATATCACACCTCATCTACATGGATGACATTAAACTATACACAAAAACAGAGAAAGAAATGAAACAATTAATAGACATCACCACAGAATTCAGTACAGACATCAACATGCAATTTGGACTGGACAAATGCAAAACACTTCACATAATTAGGGGCAAAGTAAAACCAGGAGACTACACCGTTAACACTTCAGACACAATTGCAGCTATGGAACCAACAGATCTGTACAAATACCTAGGCTACAAACAACTCAAAGGATTGGACCATACCTCTATTAAAACACATTAATTACAGAGTATAAACGGAGTGACCGCAATATGCAAAAACAACTCTCTGGAAAACATCTCATCAAAGCATTGAACACCTATGCAATTCCTATATTGACCTACTCGTTTGGAATTATAAAATGGTCCAAAACTGACATACAACAAATAGAACGAACAACACGCACCACACTCACCAAACACAATAATCTACACCCGAAATCCGCAATAGAGCGACTCACCATTAAACGCCAAAACGGAGGGAGAGGCTTAATAGACATCAACTATCTATGGCAGAAACAAATTCATAGGCTAAAAGCATTCTTCCACACAAAATCACACACCAGTATCATCCGGTTACACTAAATGATCACAACTACACTCCACTCAACTTACACGAACAAACAGACACACAACACAACAACACTACTGACCCACAAATACAAAAAATAGAGGACTGGAAGAAGAAAGTTCTGCACGGGCGACACCCACACATAGACACGATAGCCTCTAATAAGTGGCTAAAAATCGGTAACCTATTCCCAGAAACCGAAGGATTTATCATAGCAATCCAAGATCAGATAATCAACACTAAAAACTACAGAAAGTACATAATAAAAGACCCCACAGCCACCAACGATAAATGCCGCAAATGTCACACACAACCGGAGACCATACAGCACATCACAGGGGCATGCACAACACTCACACAGACAGACTACACTCACAGACACAACCAGGTCGCAAACATCATTCACCAAAAGCTAGCACTCAAACACAGACTCATACAAGACACAAACACACCATACTACAAATACACACCACAAACAGTTCTAGAAAACAATACACATAAACTTTACTACGATCGCGCAATACTAACAGATAGAACTGTCCACTATAATAGACCAGATATAACCCTTCAGGATAAAATAAACAAAGTCACCTACCTTATAGATATTGCAGTACCCAACACTCATAACTTACAAAAAACAATAGAAAAAATAAGCAAATATGAAGAACTTAAAGAAGAGGTCACAAGAATTTGGAGACAAGATAAAGTATACGTAGTGCCAATAGTCGTCTCCACCACGGGTGTCATACCTAATCACCTCCACCACAGCCTCAAACTAATAGAACTTAAAGACTCCACCTACATTTTACTACAAAAAGCCGCAATCCTCAACACGTGTCGCATAGTACGAAAGTTCATGCAATTGGACGAACATGGCATAACACCTCAACACACATAAACACACACATACACACTACACGCTGCATTTACTTGGCACCCGCCCGTAAATGTAGTCGAAACTAGCCAAAAGGCTAAGAAACAGAAATGTTTACCCCAAAATAATAATAAAATATGTTTATTTCTCCCAATAATACAAATGCCGTTCATTTTAACAATGTTAATGTAAGGAAGGGAGACAGGAGCCCATACTAAGTAAAAAACTTGTGACATGGGTCTCCTGGCCTCCTTGACGAACAAATGTTGGTTCTAACAAAATAAAGAACAGTTAGTTTGGGAGTGAGCTAGATGAGTGAGTTATGGAAGTGAAAATGTTTTGGGGTGTGTGTGATTGTGCGTGCGAAGTGTGAGTGTGTTGTGTTTGTGATTGTGTGTGGATGTTAGATATCTTTGTGCGTGTTAAGTAGTTCCTCTGTTTCCTCATACTTAAGAGTAAGAGCCATTTGATCACTTTTTCTTACATTCTAGAGTTGTATTTGAGTAGATTGAAAGTTTTCTATTAATATAGTTATATAAACGTGCACCTTTAAAAAAGAAATATTTATTGCTGAAGGCTGTTCTGGCTGGTTCTGTAGGGCATATTTGATACTTACGACGCTGAGACAACGTTGGGTTACTTGGGTTAAATAGAAGAAGCCTATGTTGCCTAAGAACAACGGAAAGAACATACAGTTGCCTAACTGTTAGTACCTCAGCTAGTTCATAGAGTTCCGAGGTAGAGAAAAGCCTTGGTTTAAATAAACTAATTTTTAGTATAAGTCTTTGGGCCCTCTCTAATTCTATTAGGTGGCTCTTAGCTGCTCCACCCCAGGAAGAAATGCAGTAGGCAAGGACGGATTGACAAAGCGCTAAATAGACTGTTCTCATAACTTTAGAGTCCGCTACATGTCTTAGTTGTTTAAATATATATGCTAATTTTCGCACTCTTTTGCAACATTACTTATATGTTCTGAAAAATTAAGATTTTCGTCAATGGTTACCCTAAATATTTTATAGATTTAGTTTTTGAATCTGTGGACAGGAACAATTTGTGCTTTGGGTTAAATCACATGAATGCGCTATAATTTTATGCGGTGGTGAAACAGAATTACGTAGAGAAAAGTTATATAGTACGATTTATTTGTATTTAATGTTAGTGAGTTGTTAGATAACCAATGACATACCCTATTTAAGCCTAGTTGGGCGTATTCGAATACGCTTGACCACGAGTCTCAAAAAGGTGAGGGTTGTATCATCAGCATAGGAGATTATTTTACAATTTTGAAGATTGAGTTGACATAATCCATTAATGTAGCATAAAAATAGGGTAGGGCCCAAAATACTTCCTTGAGGGACTCCAAAGTTAACAGAACACTCCCGCTCAATGTGTCAGATATCCTTACCCTCTGTGTCCGACCCAGGAGGTAGCTTTCAAACAAAGAAAGTTGTTTATCCCTGATACCGAGACTCTCAAGCTTAGCTAAAAGCTTGGGAAGAGACTGTGTCGAAAGCTTTGCAAGGTCCAGAAATATTGTTAGGCATTTAGTTTTGGCATCTAGCTTCCTTGCAACAAATTCTGTAAATGTGTGTACGGCATCATCGGTTGATCTGCCCTGCCTAAAACCATATTGGGCGTCAGATAACAAATTTTTTGATTCTAAAAATTTGACGAGCCTCTTATTAATAATCTTTTCTAGGACCTTCGATAAAGACGGTAGTAAAGATATTGGACGGTAATTGTTGACACAGTCTCTCTCGCCACACTTGTGAATGGGTATAACTATGGATTGCTTAAAAACCTCCGGAAAGACACCAAGATTCAAGCAATCATTGAAGAGGTCGGTCAGGGGGGGTACAATGAACTCTTGGATCAGTTTAAGCAGTTGGCTCGAGATGCCATCATATCCAGTACTGCTGCTCGACTTTAAGTTGTTGATAACATTCCTCACTTCATCAACATCCGTTTCAAGCAAAACAAAAGAATCCGCAGAGGCACCTTCAGTGCCTGCATCAGATGTCAACGATGTGGGGAGTATCCTACCAGCCAAGTTTGCACCAACAGAAGCAAAGAACCCATTAACTAGATTAGCAGAATCAACCGGCGTTCCCTCAATAGATAATAATTCCTGATTGGGAGGTTTAGTTTTGTGCGAGTTGGTAATATTTTTAATGCTATGCCAGAGCATTTTACTATTGTTTTTTGCCTTTTCTAATTCATATTTTTCGTATTTGATTTTACATTTTTTAATTAAGCAATTACAAAAATTTCGATATCTTTTATAAGTAGTAGTAAGTGTGACATTATTAGGATCACGTTTTAGTTTTAAATGCATTCGATCCCTATTTCTTATGCATCTTAATAAACCTACTGTAATCCAGGGTTTTAAAGTAGCTTTATTTCGGGGTATTTTTATATTAATTGTGTTAAGATGAACTAAATTTTGTAGATAATTGATAAGGATACTACTTGCTGAGTTTGGATTTTGGTTACATAAAAGCTTTCTGAAGTCAGTATTTTTGCACTCCTGACTGATGTTTTCGAAATTGATTTTACAAATTGCTCTATTACTATGGAAGTTATTGTTTTTATTTTTATGGCAAAATAATGTTGATCCGTGATCTGTAATAGCTGTGTTAAGTACAAACGACAGTGATGGCAAGGTGGTTTTCAAAATGACGTGGTCAATACAACTTTTACTTCTGGTTGTGGAGTCATAAGCGGGGAGTAGGCCATGAAACGATAGCAATTCTAAATAGCGTGATGTGTTAGAGTTGGAGTCTATTAAATTGATGTTGATATCTCCTATAATAAATATATGTCTAAAAGAGGATAAATCGTTTAGAATATCATTTAATGAATTTAAAAAATTATCAATGTTTTTGAAACAATGGGGCCTATAAATTGAAATAATTACAGTATCAGCACTTGTCTTAATAAGTAGACAATTCGCATCGAGGAATGTCGGCTCCTCCACCTTATGCTCAAGCGATTTACTAATAAATAATATCACTCCGTCATTTTGATTGTAATGGTCTGAGCTGCTGTATGAGTAATAGTCATTCAAAATAGGTAAGTTTGTTACAAAAGACAGCCAACATTCCGTCAGTATTATAACTTCACAGTCTATTTTTAGTTGTTGTAATAAGATGCAAAAATTGTCATAGTTTTTATTTACACTTCGGATGTTTTGGTGCAAAATTTTTAGATAAGATTGAGGGTTAATAATTATATGTTCACAGTCTTCAGGATTACAGACAAATGATTCGCTTGCATTGAAATTGTCAAGTTGATTAATTAAATTGTTAATATCCGAGAATTTTATAGGTTGACAAGAAAGGAAGTACGTAAAATTGATATAATAAATTAATTAAATTAGAGTATCGTAAGAATTTCAATTGATAATTGTAAATAATAGATAGGTTAGTTACAGTTACTTTGCACCGGAATGGATAAGAAGACTATCAAGTATAGGTTGTGTGGTTGATGTGTCTGTAGAGGTATGAGGGTGTATGGGTGTATATGTGTATGTATGTGTGGTAAATCTTAAGCTAATTAGCATGCAATTACACAGTTTTAATACATTTTTTATAGAGTTAACATTGTATAATACTTCTGGATATAATTTCAAAATAAAATTTAAGGAATAGACTAAGCATAGTCACAATTTGTTTTTTAAATTAATTAAATCTAGTTCATTTTTAAGCTTGATGGGGTGATCTCCCTCTTTTTTTCTTAAGTAAATCGTTCCCTGCGTGGACCAACAAAATTTGTAATTGTTTGTAGAGGCAAAATCTCTAGCAAGAAAGTGCAATCTCTTCATTTTTGGTGTAAGGTAGTCGGCTACGTATATTAATGAACATGGCCCATCGAGTTTAATTTGAGTGGTATTCAGCTTGTTAGTGCTGTGTTCTTTATTATATAGTTTAAAGGAGGATACTACTTTGTACTTTAACATGACAGAAGAGAAGTCTACGATTATAGGTTTTTTAGAATCATTTTTAGAGTAACCCCTGTAAATGTTTCTTATATCTGCAGGTACTATAGGGACATCCAGAGTCTTGCATAAATTGGATACTACAGTAAAAAGATTATCTATGTTTTCATTTTTAGAAAGTGGGATGTTTCTTAACTCGACACACGAGCTTTTCGAGATCCTATCTAGATATTCAATCCTGTGTTCAAGGCTTTGAATATATGCCAAGTCAGACTTTTTCTCCTCTTCCAACTTCTCAATTTTCAGCTTGATGTCATCATACTGACTGGAGATTGCATCCATGCTCGCCATCATTTCCCTGTTTTGGACTTTAATAGCCTCAACAGAATCTAGAAGTCGTTGATATTTTTTATCTTGCTTTTCAGCCCAATCTTTGAACATTGATTCCATTTTCGACATAAAAACTTCAAGATCATCTCCCTGCTTCCGTTTTTGCGCTCTTTGGGTAATATGAGATGGTGTAATTGAATGCTCTGTGGTTTTAACAGACGTGGATGCATTAGGAGGAGACCGTTGGAGTGACATTTTCAGACTTCAAAGTGAATATGGTTAAATCGTGTCGATCCAGTATTAGAGTATTCACTGGTGAAAGATTCTCCCGCAAATAATTTTTGTTTTTGTAATATGGCAACTCTGATGGGTGATCAATGTCAAATCGAGTGACAGTTGATCACGTATCTTGACAGATGACAGCTGGTTAGACGTACGGTGAAAACTGACAGTTGTTTTGACGTATGTTGACAGATGCTAGTTTGTTGTGACAGATGACAGCTCACCGTGAAAGTTGACAGCTCACTGTGGCAGATGACAGTTCACTTTGGCAGATGACAGTGCCGCGTAGCTCACCGATTATCTCTGTTTCAGTTGTTGCCGTCTTCTTCGCACTGTTATTCCGGGTCGCTTGTTAAGTTATGTGCGCCTGGTACTTCACTTAGTGATTTTTAGTTCTAATTTTGTAGAAAATTGTAATATTTTAAATAAAAACTTGTAAATGTGCACACGTCTAGTCACTATCGTGGTCCGGGGGGGAAGGGGATCAATCTCCATAGACACCGGTTTAATTATACTTCTTTTTATATGTTTTCTACAAAATAGTACAAAATTCCTCAACATCCCATCCATTATTTACCAAACACCACCAAAACTCCTCAGCTCACACTCAAACATCGATCAATCGATTCGATAGTATCGAGTAACGAGTTTCCTACCAACAGTCGTCAGGGCTCGATGTGACACAATCGGTACCCTCGTCAGAGTCAGTACATCACCTCATTAAGTCGTGACGTGACAACTACTGAGGATAACGTGTTAACGACTGTTTTGCTAGTTCCGTGTAGTTTTTTTTGGTGATATAAAGGGAGTTCTTGCTAATATTCTAAGTGCAAAAATAACTTTTTATCCTGCTGCAGGAAGTCGGGCTAAGGGGATGACAGTCGAACCGCAGGAATCAACTAAATTTATTTGATAAGTTTAGTTCTATCTGTCGCGATTTAAGGATAATGATAGCGTATCGAAAACGCTCCAAAATTATCAAAAATTTAGAACCTGTTGAAAATTAAAGCATCCTTAGCCTTAAGAAAATTACACTACTAAGCAATATTGCTTATTATTTTTTAGGTTCTCTAATTTTCAATCCAATTCCAATCCTATAAAACTCTAACATCTGATTCGTCTACGTAAATCTCGTCTAGACGTACAACATGAAACATTTTAACAGGCTTTCAGTACTAGTCTATAATCTACAATGTAACTGATCCGCTTGAATACAATCTGGCAATGTGGAAACTGTGAAACATGGAGAACAAAATAGTGGAGATGTCATAATGCAAAATCTCCTAAGAAAGTAGCGCTCCAAAATACTGGTGTTCGGGGGACGAGGAACGTTACTAGCTTCACCCTTACACACCTTCTATGCAACCCGCGTTTTGTTTTCAAAATAAAATCACAAATCAATGAAGCCAAATCTTAGACAAGGAACCCGAAAGTCACGATAGATCACGCCTAACGTGCGTCACTTGACCTACACGATGGCGTCTGACCTACCTTTCTTATAGCATCTCCGCTATTTTTCCTCCCTCCGTGGGAAACAAGTCTCCAGACGGTTTCAATTTCCAGCCAGCATCGAAAGTGAAGTGTAATGCAGTTAGCATCTAGAGGCTGCCAAAAAACTTTGTTTTGGTTTGTCTTTGGTAACTTGAGATCGTAAAGACGGGTGATTTGAAATGAGAATTGGAATTGACAGCTCGACATAATGTGAAAAGAGTTTTTATTTGTTACTGGCAGGTTTTTAGAAGGTGTTCAATGATCTAATTATAAATTAAAACAAACAAAATACGAATTGTCAAGATATTATTATGCAATTGGAACCTTAGAATAGAAACATTTTCGTTAAAATATTTTTTTACCGCGGCATTTAAGTTCGCATTAACGAAAGTCGACATTAGCTTTAATTAAATCAGTACATTTGCTTTTTTAGAAGTAAAGTTTAATTTTTGATTCACGATTCAGCGATCACTATATTTCGGAAATTACCAACCATTCCAAGACGTTGCTCCCGAAAGCCCATAACACCAATATCCTTAGACACATAATTACAGCCACAAACAAGGCCTTTGATATGGCTAACGAGTGTAGAACTAACGACAGCCTTTGACACAATATCCACAAAGAGCACCTATCGATCCTTAGCACCATGCCTGACAATGTGACTTTGTTCTGTAGCTATAATATACTAGCGACCCGCTCCTTCGCATGGGATTACAGTATTTCCCCACTATTTTATGTATGTTATTACACATATAAACCTTCCTGTTTAATCACTCTAGCTATTTAAAAAATACCGCATTAAGATCGGCTGCGTAGTTTTGAAGCTTAAGCGTACATAGGGATTGAGGGTCAGAAAAAGTGTTTTTTTTTAATACTACTTTTTGACACGTAGCGTCGTTCCTAACAATCTTTCAAAGAAGTGTTTCTCCCATGTATTACCCACTAAGAGTCTTAGGTTATGAAATATTGATAGGCGTTCTCTACTGTCTAGGTATTTCATGCCTTTTAGACAACCTGGAGAGGTATCTTCGAGTTGTCACGTAGGCTATGACTCACGAAGATGGTCGGCCATTACAGTTGGTATTTGTGAACATTTTAGTGCTCAAAATAATTTAGTATTAGATGTTTTTTTGCTTCGAATACTAAAAATTAAGGTGAGGATAAAGAATTTTTAATCAAGTCTTATAAAAAAACACTAGCCTTTATTCCGCGGTTTTACCCGCGTCCCGTGGTAACTACTGCCCGTACCGGGATAATGCCTATATTACTCGTGGATAATGTAGCTTTCGAATGGTGAAAGAATTTTTAAAAACGGTCCAGTCGTTTTTGAGCCAATTCATTACAACCAAACAAACAAAGTTTTCCTCTTTATAATATTAGTATAGATATTCTTTTAGGTTTCAGTAAGCAGTTTTGTAGAAAGAGAATTATAATGAATTTATTGATGGGCGATGCATAGGCTACCTCTTACCCAGTTGCGGGAATTGGTTCTCTCACCAGTCTTTAAAGCCTTTAGCAGCAGCATAAAGCCATTTACATAGAATCAGAATTAACGTAACAATATTTCGTTGAAACCCGATTTCCCGAAATCGACTTTTGTGCATAAAAACTTTAATGTATCCGTTCATTCCATATTCAAAAAGTAACTAAAATAGGAAAAATTCGAAGTACATCCCGCTTTTAAATTAAAATGAAAGTGTACGCTGAAACAAAAAGTGCAATGTACATTAAAAGCATTTATGTGACGTCAAAAAGGAAATTGTGTTAGTGAATGTACAGGCTATATTTTGATAAATGTCAGCTACTATTTTTTGGGAGAAAAATATAAACCTAGTTACCTGGTATTTCACCCGCGCACTTCTCCCGCCCGAACAAAAAGTAGCCTTTATCCTTTCGGGCTCTTAACAATCCATCAATCGTAGCCATTAAATATGTGACTTCAGAAATTAAACTAATTTGATGAGAACGTCGTGAATGTAGCTTTAAAATGAACTTACAGTGGAACTACAGAAGATACCTAGACCTACACTAACATTGTGCAAAATCACAAGAATAAAAAGCAATAAAAATTATCCCTACACTGTCAATTTTGCACAATACGTAATACCTATTGCATCTACAGAGCGTTAGACTAACCCAACTTACCAGCTTAGAAACACCATAAAACAGGTTAAGTGCGAGTCGAACAAGCACACAAAGGCAGCTAAGCCACTACAATAATACCGTGCTCACTTACCGTTGCGTACGTGTCCATGCAAACGGTTTATCTTAAGAAGACTGTTTGTCGCTTGGTGAGCTGCCAACGCCTAAACTGGTGGCCCAATTTGGGTAAAAGGTTATGCTTGGAAATAAGATTGTAATGTAATATGGGTTTTAGCGCCTGTATTAAGGTTTTGGGGAAATGTGGATGCTGTTTTTGCCCTTTTTTATAATAGTATATGTTATAAAACTTCATAGAGTCAACTCTTCGTATGTAAAGTAAATTTTGTAGATTCTAGTATCAAGCGACTGTTAACGTCATCTTTAACTTTAAGAACCAATTTCATTATCAAAACTAAAAATAGTCTGGTAGAAAAGTCCACCGTAGTACAATGTGCAAGAAGTATTGCATAAATAAATATGTATAAATCTCGTACTTCGGATAAGTAACAATTAATCGTAAAGGAACGTATTATGACATATTAAAGTAGGTTCATACAAATGCATTTTCCAAAAAAATCTGTTGGTTTTCCTCATGTTTCTCCCAGAACTACTTATCACTGCTATCTTAAACAAAGCCAGTTATTTCGCACTTATTCAGCGATAACGGTGTTATGCATGTTATCCCTATGCACATACAAACATGTCTGTACTGGAATTCAGATAATTCATTACATGCCCCATATATCAAACTATTAGGCCAATAATCATGGAAGTAGGCACATCAATTGAAATCTAATATCACTACAGAATACAAAGCTTTATACCAATTATTCGAGTATATCGATTGTTATGTACTCGATTTGGAATCGAAATCTGATTACGAAACTACAATTCGGATTCGATTCTAAATCTAAATGATTAAATTTATGCTATCGATTGTTGATTCGAGAACGTGATTATCGATTGTTAAGACGTTTCGGAATCGGATAATATATCGAGTAATAGGCTTGTATATAATCGTAGCTAGTATTACATGTCTTTGAAGCTTGATTACTCGATTCGCTATGTGGTTATGATATAGCAATCGGTAATGGTTATAAGCAATAACCGATCAGATGGTTTGATCTTTGCCTTTGATTTCCAGTATGTTTGAGAAGTGTAATGTACAATTAAGTTCTTACTCGACTGCTGAGAAGGGAAGACTGTTTTTCGTGTGTATCTTGTACTTTAGCCGTTTTCCCGTGGTTTCACTCGCGTCACGTGGGGACTACTGCCCGTACCGGGATTAAATAAAGCCTATTTTTTTCAGGCAGAGTATAGCTTACCAATAGTGATAGAATATTTCAAATCGATTAAGTAGTTTCTTCTATTATATTAGTTTAGATGTATGTATTTCCTTGTTTAAAATCCGTTCATTACTTTTTGTGGGAAACAGTAACAAACATCCAATCCTTTGTCCGTACAATTAATTAAGTACAAGTTTTTACTACTATGTTGTTCATGAGTTCTTTGGCTTGAGATCGTTTGTCATTTTATTGTGATTAAAAGAAACATTGAACTGTTTGCTTGGATGTTTCTTGTTTCTAGTTGATGAGGTCATTGACTTTGAGTGTAGCAATCTGCTCAAATGTGTGTTATTGCTATGAGATTTTTGTTTGAAGCGATTCTGAGTTTTACTAAATCAACACGAAATAATAATATTCCAGATATAAATGTAATGGTGTTTTATGATGAAGTTAGACAGAGATAATAAGATAGATAGAATAGGAACACTAACTGCGCCAACTGAATTGAAATAAATGGGATGTAAATGAATTAAAAGCTTCAACAAGCAAATTAATATTGCATATTAAGCATGCATCCTTTAAGATCCTGAAAAAGAATTTTCTCACCATCCCATCTAGATTTAACCTTAAAAATAATAAAGCACATAATCCAGAGCTAAGTTATAACCCTATAAATATGAGTACGAAACCCCCATAACCCTGAAAAGTACACGACATTAACTGTAAAAGTACTGAAGAATGTTTTTAATATCGATATTATGAAGTATCCTTGGGTAGCGCAGATGTGCTTGGATTAAGGCTACGGCTAAATTAATTTGTTCATAATAAATTCAGCTGAATACGAAATTATGGATGATATATAAATTTCAATGTTGGAAGGTTACTGTTTGAGGTATTATGCCGTGATTTTCTTTATTGGTTATTTATTTAGCGAGATATTTAATCGCTAAGTTATATTTTGGTGGAAATGTATGACGGTTTTGGGAATCAGGACACCAAAAGGTTTAGTTTAGTTTTTCAAGTGTATCTACATGACCGGTCAAGAATTAACTTCTTAAGTGATGGCATTTGTAGTTGTTGCAATATTTTGTAAAGCGGTGTGCAGTTTAGATTGCTGTTCATTTCTGTCACACTATTGTAGCATGTGTTTCACACGACAAACACTGGTGTCCGAGTGTCCGACCCTTGAAATGAAGATCGAAATCGACAACTTTCATCGTCATTATCATCATCATTCTGTCCTTGTCCCAATTTTATATGGGATCGCCGCACTATATTTTCTCCTTAGCTTCCAAACACTGTAAATCCTAAAATATCTCCACCATCTTTAAGATCCAATTCCACCTAAAAGATTTGAGCCTTGCACTGAATTCCCGACATGATCAGCAACAATGTACCTACAATGGTACGTGAACAATCCAAGACATCTGGTCACGATTGGTCACGATGCGCTCAAACGTTTTACGACCCTCACTCGCCGCTGTCGGTTTATGATGCTGCAGCTTTAGTGCACCCATCGATGGAATTTAGCTTTATTTTTGGACGAATTTTTGGAGTAGATATGTTTTGTTGATAGTAATTTGGACATGATGTCAGATAGGACTTCGGAATAAGATATGGGACACAGGCTGAAGAATGATGATGATTAATATAAAAATGGTCTTGTCATAAACTTATCAGATAAGAATGTAAGCAATTACTAGAAGAAAGCTTGTGCCATTGACGAATTAAAGTCATGTTAAGCTTTAGAATTTACGAATTACGAATGAAGGAACATCTAGTAGTTAGTATTGGTAGGTATGATAGTTATTTAAAGCGTATCATTAATAGGTATTTTCCTACATAGGCACCATACATTAACCTATGTATAGATAAAGAGTAACAAATAACAAAGTAGTCTAAAAGACCATGTCGCGTGTCACTAACTTTGTTTGACTTCGCATTTCCACTTATTTTATGAAACATGTAACAGGGTTCTTCTTCGAAAAGCGCCCCTACAATTAGCAGGATTAACGGTCAACATAATATTAAATAAGTTGTCCATACATTTTGTATTATATGGGGAAGTATGAAATGTCACCGGTAAACGAAAAGTTATGTATATGGAAACTGGGTGTAATGGTATGTGTTGTGGTGAAATAAGGATAATTTTATAAGGAAGTGGTGTATGGATTGCTTGAAAGACAATGTGGCTAGAATTAATGCCACTTGTAAGATAACTTTCGACAGAGATCTATGGTAGAGAAAGACATAGTGAGCCTATACAAAATGAAATTGGTACAATAAAAGAGGACACTGATGATTATATTTAGAGTTCTACTTCTACAGGTATACATGGACCGCACACGAAGGTACATCGCAATATGAATATTCCAGTTTCTGTGTACAATAAAACATTTTATGCATATTCGATAGATGTTAGAATAGAATGCTTTACGACTTCACATCTGTGGACGTCAGACTCAAATCGAGCATTTGACTGTTCCAAGAAATAGCATTACAAAAGCATTTTGCATGAAACAAATAAAACTACATGCAAATGCTGTCATACCACAACTGTCTCTTGCAACGAAAACAATGAACAAAGAGACAGCTTTTCATTGAAAAACAGACTTTTTATTTGATTTGAAATGAAACCAAGACAATTATCAGAGACAGCCTTTGTTGCTTCAAAATAATTATTCTTTGCAAACAACGCAAAATTGTTCAAACAATTCCGCAATCCAAAATAGTTGCGGTATAACAAGTGCACTTAAACGCAATCAAAAGTCCTCAAAATGCAATAATATTGCGGTCCTTCATCGCAAATTACCGAAATACATATTCGCAAACAAATCGAAATATTTCATTATAACTACGCACGCGACCACGATATGAATATCAAGTATTTTAATGATAATCCCGAAGTGGTGAATTCGAAATCATTACCGACATCAAAGGCATATTACATGCATATGTTTCATATGGAATTAATGTGATTCAAGTTCCCAAATACGAGCACGGCTTTATATAGCTTGCATTTCACAAAATATCAAATGAGGGTGCACACTGGAGCACTGTGTTGTAACACTGTGTTAAAACACTCGGTGAAGTGTAGTGTTGGCGTGTAGTTGGAAAACGCGAGCCTGAGGTGTTTGCGCTCCCGTTATGAAATTCACTTGGAGTTTATTCATATTGTACCTTTAGAAGTTTACAGCAGGTTTTAGAACTAGATGTAGTGTTGTAGTTGTTTTCTGTAATGTTCTGACCCGTTTATGTTTACTAAACCTTGGTTATACAAATATAAACGAAGGTAATTTTAAGTTAGAATTTTATGTTTTGACGTTTCGTGTTCTGCGGTTGTGGCTGAATATTCAAAGTTTTGTTTTAAGTCTTTTACACTGGCGTGGTGAGTTGTAAATCTGTGTCTTATAGCTTTTACTGGTAAATGCAAGAATTGTTGGCATATTGTATGACTTTAATTAAGATTGTAAGAAAGGCACTTTTCAAGTCGTTGTTTAATTAGTAAATAGTACGGTACTGGGCTTTTTTGAATGTTGCCTTAACTCTCAACTATGGTCCTTAAACCTACTTAACCCTAGACATGACCCAACCCAGACACATTCAACTATATTCTTAATTGTTGTTATACAATCAATCAAATCAAAGTTTCTGTCTTGATTTACCGAGATCGTCACTCAATATAACCTTAATTCATAATGGTAGTCACACATCACTGGACAGCAAGAACCTTATATCACAAACAAATAATCAACTTCTACCGTTCCCCTACCGTCACGCCTATATTTCACTATCAATGACTATTCATACCACAGAACAAAGTTTCCCAAACTTTTCCTTCCCAAATAATCATTGTTACAAATATATTTCGCCTCACAGATTAACGTATGGCAAATACTTTTTATCGGTATCGATAACCCCGATTCGTCCAAATTGCTTTCGTAACGACATACGTGTATTCGGAAGACAAATGAGGCGATCTCTCGCTTACCAAAAACAATCAAGGTTGACAAAAACAATATAGAGTTTGAGTCCACGATTTGTCTTTGTCTCGACAATGGATTTGTCGATGGTAATGCTGTTACGGCCATCGAATGTTGTTGCGGGTTATTAGATAGCTGAGATGTGGAAATTGAAGAAACATTTTTGCCTGAAGATGTATGAGTGAAAATCTATGTCTAAATGTATAAAATATATAAGAATGAAAGGGGCAGTTTTGCGTCGATATAGGGAAATTAAAACATACATAATGTATTGAAGAACTAATCAAGCCTATTTGTGAACAGGGGTAGAAATAGCTTCTAAGGTTTTTTATAGTGCATTTTGTATAAAGTTTCTCCTCCACCTAATGTAATTCAGAGCAATATATTCTCAACAGCCCACATTCGATAAAGCTCTCAAGAACAAGGCGCTTTATTGCCAGCATAAAAAAGTCAGTAACAAAATTGCCAACGTCAACGAAATAATTCCTTTCTCTAATATCTCGGGGCTTTTTGCAATAATAAAATAACATGTACAAAAAAAAACTGCCGCCAGCCATTACGATGAATGCCCGAAAAAATCTTCATAAATCAAATCTAGCGAACACTTAATCTGGCATTTCTCGCCGTTTTCAAGAAAGTAATATTATCCCTGTTGGTAAAAAGAGATTTTCTTTGCAGTAGGCGCGATGTTGACGCAAGCATTACTTGTTCAAACGTGTCGACGCTTTTTTTATGGCTGGCAACCCGAGAACCGTCGCGGGGCGCCACTAGTGTGACCTCGTAAGATCTTTTTGGTGGCGCGTGATGTTTTTCGGTGACAGCTTATGAGGGGTTTTATTCAATATTTTGTGGCTTACTACGTTGTTTTACGTCATTTTATGAAAAAAGTTACATTGCAACTTTTCGATATTTGCTGTTAGAGTGCTATGTTCAGTTTATTTTGGTATGAACATTTTCTAATTAAGTTTAAATGTTCATTCTCGAATTTCCTTTTAACAGTATCTCAGAAACCTTATTACTACAGAACAATAGCCGTAACTCAAAAACAAAGAAAAACAAAATCCTTTTAAAATTAAAACCCGCTTAACATGCACCAGTAAATGCAATTACCTTCTCGCTAGCCGTTTCTACTGAAGAATCAAGTTTCCAACCATTCTAGTTAAGTGGGAGTCAGGGGCTAATTAAATACACCCTGTAGTTTATTTTTAAGTAGGCAAGCGCATACGGAAATACACGAACGTGAGCGATTGTTCAGGGTTGGGTGTAAGGATCTTTACCTACTAATAATTTAGTAGAGGAATGTCTGTTTGGAAATAGAAATCTGATATTCAGTCTTACGAAAGGACATTGGGTTGCCCGGGTAGCTGGGTTGAGGACGTCACATAGGCAGTTGCTCCTTGCAAAAAATTAGGAATTTTCTGCATTCGATTTTAATGTACGCCGATCCCCACGTAGTTGGGAAAAGACTACCCATATGAGGGCTGTATTTAAATATCATTTAATCGTACTTTCTTTCAGTAACAATTTTAAAACTGAATTAAGGTTCCTTTTCATCCCCTAAGTATCTATTAGATATAATCCCGACAGCCATGTAGGTCAATTATTTAACTTAGCAACGAATTAAATAACTCTCTATACTCAAATACTGGTTAGCAACATACCATTTATAACTTAAATAATAAAGGTAAACCCTAATTAGCAATTTACTAATACAAGACTAATGTTTTCCAAGCTAACCAAATAAAACCTTGCCAGAGTTAATATTTATATTACCATTAAATATTTCAACGAACCATGTAGGACGTACCTTGTAATAAATTATATTATAACATTTTATCCTTTATTAGTACTTTTATTTTTGTTGCCATAAATTACCGGAATAATCTACCACTAGCCGGTTTTGTCCTGAAAACGACAACCCTAATCATTGTAATAAATTATACTCGGTAAAATGTAACAAAGGAAATCCATATAGTAAACAAGTTGCTAGAATTAGTTTTTATAATATCGGTGTACTAAAATATTAGCCATTAAATTCTTTCAAATAAAGTCTTTCTTGAGATACATACAATTAGTAGTTTCTTTAGTGTATTGATAGATAGAATATTATTCTATTGATCTAGGTTTACTTATTAGAGATAGATTATTGGGAACGACCGTTAAAGACCTATGAAGTGATCTATCATGACCTGAATGAGAGAATGTGGTCTATATTTTATCTTGACAAGTACTTTATAATATGTATGGGAAAGTCTGCTATCTTCACTTAACCTCGAATGCATCTAGATAATTATTATGACCATAGGTCAGAGGTAATGAGTGCATTTTCTATCAGGTGTATAAAACCTTACAAACAGGTAAATAAAATGGCCTTTCACTACACATTTTCGTAATTTTAAGGGATTGTTCGTAAAACAACAGAAGTAAAGAAAATATTTGTGTTACTGCTACTTACAGCTAATTCAGAAGATAATTTTGTAAGCACGTCTCCAAGTATTTTGGTTCTTATTTCCAAGACCTTTATTACATACCCAATAAAGCTAACTTTACTTAATACAAAATTATTATCAGCAACATAAACTCTTACAAACGATAAACCACCCTTGAATTACGACAGCCAATCTTCCCATTCACGAAATCAACCGTTAAAAGCTAGCAAAGTGAATTTAAATTCAAACCTACTATCTACTTGAGGGAAAATCCGTTGTAACAGACATGCCATGTAAGTGTACCGGCAGACTGCAAACTTTTAGTTGTCCTATTGTTTTTTTGGGCTCATACGAATGAAGATTAATAGTAGTTCGCACATTACAAAGATCAGGTATTTAGCCGGTATCATCAGCATCTTCCGAGCCTTTTCTCAACTATGTTGGTGCCAGCTACCAGTCTAACTCGATGCAGCTGAGTACCAGTGTTTTACAAGGAGCGACTACCTATCTGACCTCCTCAACCTAGTTACCCGGGCAATCCAATACACCTTGGTAATTTAAGTCTTGTTGTCAGACTTACTGGCTTCTGTCTACCTGTAACGACTTCCAAGGATGTTAAATGACAGCCGAGACCTACAGTTTAACGTGCCCTCCGAAACACAGTACACACATGGTAGTGTGTACTTTAAAAAGATCAGGTATTTAGACGGTATCAGACCGACTGTAAACTGACTGGAGATTCAAGATTTTCTTTAACTTTTTTGCCATTTATCGGGTCAACTGTCGGGCGACTGTTTAGTGTCCAGTGTGTACCTTATAAGTGCATACATTGATGGGGGAATCTCCCCTGCCAATAACCCCTATCGATCATTACATTTTGCATTTTATTATTTACGAAGACTTTGCAGTGGGTTTTTGCATTATTTATGGGAAAAATCACTGGTTTCCTTCAGGTTTGGTTCCTATTGATTTTTGAGTGAATTTTCCGGTGATGCAAATTGGTTGGTGGTGTGTAGTTTAGGAAAAATTCTTTTGCTTATCTTTGAGTCGGTTTGGGAAATTGGTTATATTGTTTTAGTTTCGTTTTTTGATAGCAGCAGCTTTAAATATTTTAGTATTCTTGCTAATATGATACTTATTTTTTTATTGTATTTACAATCAGTCCCAGGACTATAAAAAAATATTGCAAATTGGTGGTGTTCATATCTACTTAAAATGGCAAATTACGTTTGATTGTTTCAATTTCTCCTTAAAATGTTTGAAAGCATTAAAACGTAATCTAGTATTAATATAGATGGTTTAACAGAGACTTTTATAATATCTGTTTCTTTTCTACAACCCGTAAACTTGTCATATCTTTAATTCCCCATTTACCTAACTTTAAAAAACCAACTTATCTCTCTAAAATACATACAAAATATTCTAAATTGGAGCGCAATACACGCCAAGAACAATATTGCGACAGTCTATAACAAGTGCACGAGCAGTGAGCATCGCGCGGTGTTTATGTTAATAATTTGGCAGGCAGCGCCGCGTGCTATGCCAGTATGTGATGTTATCGTGGCCCGTGTCACACCGTGTTGTAGATTCGTATCTGGGGGTGAGTTTTATAAGGTAATGTTGCCAGGATTTAAGTTCATTGGTTACTGTTAAATGTAATAAGGGAGATGAGAATCATATGGGTAAGATGTTCAAGTTCGTTATTCAATGTAATCTTAATGAGCTACTATGTCTAAATTAGGTTCTCACTTGTAATTAACTTTTTCTCTTACGCACCCTAAATACTTCATCATATCATATGCCTAGCTTTTCCCCTAATATGTTGGGGTCGTACCAGTGTTTAACATGGAGCGACTGCCTGTCTGAACTCATCACCCAGTTACCCGGGCAACACGATACCACTTGGTAAGACTGGTCTGAGTTTCTGGCTTCTAATTTCCAGTAACGCCAAAGATGTTCAAATGACATCTGGGAATATCATAAATACTAATTACAAACTATTTGTACATATTTCACCATCTAATAAAAAAAAAGTCATAACTGGAAAGCAGAACAAACAAAACTTTGACTAGCGCACGTTGTAATACAACTGTACAAATAAATTGTTTACTTCGTTATCAAAGGTAATATTTGCTTCAACTTGTATGTATTTAGTTTATTAGATAATAATTAAAAAGAAACTCGTATGGAAATGTGATGTGTGTTTGTTTTTCAATATTCCAATTATGGTTTGAGTTTACTTTTAAAAAAATAGAAATGTGTGTCGCTTATTTACTAAACTGGTTGATTCAGTGGTTTTTTTAAATGAAAAAAGCACTGAATAAGCCTCTGGATGCATCTCTATCGACTCATTTATGTCGTTTTTTTATTTTCTTTTCATATACACCATCAACTATCTTACATCAACCTAATCTTACAAAGGAATTGAATAAATTACACACTGTCAAACCTAATTTAAAGAAAATAAATGATTTCATCAAAGAAAAAGTAACAAGCATCTTTACGTATTTTTTTTACCAATACCACGTGGCTTGCTACACTACGGTGTAATAGACACTCCGTCTCAGTTCCTACATGTCACCGACGCACCTCAGAGCGTTATTTTTATTGCAACGTTCACTCCTTGGCACAGGTTGCGACAATGGACGTAAATATTATCTCGTATGGAGATCAATAAGCTGCGTTCATTGTAATACTGACAGTTATTGGTGGGGTTCGTTTTAAATTTTAACTTTGAAAGTGGTTTGAGTGGGAGGGCCTATTTTTGGATGTGTGTTTTTGTTTTTAGCTTGTTTATTTTTAGGATTAATATAATAGGCTAGTTTCCTTAAAAATAATAATTAGTCCGTCTTGTAGATTGGCCAAAATTAAGCGATACGTATTTTTTCTTTTTTAAATTGGATCAGAACTTGTTAAGATATAGCGTGTTGAAGTTGAGTGTGACGTCACAAGTTGCTACAATTTTCAGGACACTGTGACGTAAAGGGCCCCCACTCCTAATTTTTGAAGTGTATTATCTTTGTCATTTTATGTTTAATTAAAAAAAGAAAAAATACATATCCAATATTTTTTAATTATCTAAAAAGCGGACTAAATATTATTTCATTATTTCGACCCTGGAAACTACCCTATTTTGGGCTTTGGGTCATTGTGATATACAGGTTAAATATTGTGTCTGCATCACGGTTAGTGAAATCTATGTATCTCTACTTTAATTTATAAAGAGGATAAAATTGTATTCTTGTTTGTTTGTAATGGATAAACTCAAAAACTATTTGACTGATTTGAAAAATTCTTTCACTGTTCTGAAGCTACATAATTCCTGAGTAACATAGGTTTTGTTATATTTCATCCGGGTACGGGCAGTATACCCACTAGAAGCGAGTTGGATAACGGGAAAAGGGCTAGTAGTTAATACACATGATGATTGAATGTATACAAAAAAGGAAAAACAGGGACGTTGCCTACACGATGTAAATATAATATAACAATGAAAACATTCTAGTACCGACTACCTACAAATTAACTACCCAAAAGTTTTTTAAAACACTGATTAAACCCGCTAATAGATAATTCAGAAGCCTCTGAAACGTTTTAATAATAAATAAAGTACGGGTAAAAAACTGGTCCTTTGCTACCTACTTTTGGAAGTACGGAAGGACCAATTTTTTTTTCTTCTTTTTAACAAGGTTTTTTGAGCGATTACTTTGAAAGTTTTTCTATATTGTTCGACGTTATTCTATATTAAAGTCTTAGAAGGTATTTTTCTTAAGCCTTGTAGTCAGGGAGGATTTGGTTAAATAAAAACTTACTGTGTATTTTTGCCGTATTTCATGTGTTAAAATAAACTTCCTTATGTCTCATTTTTGTTACAGGTATGTTACTGAATACAGATTCGATCTATCAACACCAACAGCGTTAATATTGTAAGTTTAAAATCCACACAGCGCAAGTTAAATATGTCAAAGTGCTAACATGATGAATGATACCTTAAGAACTTAAACCACTACTATAAAGATTTATGGCATATAATCCTTCTTATCTTAAGAGCAAAAAATTACAAAGGTTTTGTTAATAAGTGTTTGAAGACATTAGATTAGGTAGAGATGACTGAATGGCATCATCTATTTAGTTTTAGTTTGCAAATCTGAATGGAATGAGTCAATATCAAGGTCTTGCTAGTTAGTGGTATGATTATTTTATAGTAGCAGCGAGAGAGTGTAAAAATTTATATACCATTTTATATACCCCTTGTATACCAGAGCCACTGAAACTCTTTCGAACAATCTTGAAATGGCTCATATACTCCTAAAATATTCTTATTTATTACATCTTTGGTAGACTTACAACTGATTTTGGTACACCTGTAAAGATTGGTGGATGCGTTGTTCCTTTAAAGATATTTCTTTTATTGTCAGAAAGGCATCATCCAACTTCAAACTTAGAACACCATACCAACCTCCTTACGTCATTTCTTCATTCTTCGTCCCCTTGGTCCGCTATCACAACAAAGCGACAAGACACGATAAGCACTCGTTATCAGCTTACCCGTGAGTTACTGCGATACTTCATGACAACAAGATTGCTGCCTCATGTTGGTGTTAGGATTAAGTGTTTTAAGGCGATGTGTTGGTCCTTTGAGCCGGATTGTAGGAGTGTTACGTGTGTTTTTTGTGTAAGGGTTAGGCTGTTATTTACTAACATTATATCACATTTGTAACATACATGTTTGGGAAATAAATGATTTCTATTTCACATCACACTAATACCTAAAAGTCTAAGTTTGTGCGAGTGTGTATATTTGTTAATTCTTCACGCGCTACTGGCCGGTCGGATTTTGATGAAGCTTGGCAAAATATAACTTACACATCAGAATAACATGTTCTTGTTATCTTGGTGCGGGAAAAGGTTCCTGTACTTTTCTCTGGACCTAGGTAAAGCCGCTGGCCGAAGCTAGTTAGTTCTACTTTGTAAATGAAAATTATAATGATTATATATTTTTAAAACGCTAGTTAATTCAACACAGTTTTATAAAGTTCTACAAACTTTTATACATGAAGCTACTTTTTTCTGATGTTGATCCGTAGTTACAAAGCAAAGCGAGTTGCTGTCTAATTGAAAAGGTTATGTCATGTTTTATGTTGAAGCCTTTTCATGTGAATATATTAAAATTTATGAAAGGAATTTAAATAAAGTTTGATAATTTCATACGAGTATGTAGCACTCTTGTGTTAAAATGAAAATTGGTCTAGTGTCCTATGTATTTAAATTACTAATTTTTCGTTAGCAATTAAAGACAGCTTTCAGTTGCTACGCCGACTTTGTGGTAGTATTAGAAAAAAATTGTCATTAAATCACCTCTAAATTACTGCTCATAATATTTATCTTTAAAGCCATAAATAGTATGTTTTGAGAAGTTAAACCTGTAGCACAACAGCTTGCTTAAGTGACATAACTAAAAATTAAAACTAGGAAACACGCAATAAAATAAATTCCTAAGCAAATAAATTAAACAAATATAAAAGGGGTTGTTAATATGTAGTGTATAACGAGGTTGTATTACCGGTAACCAGATTCAAGCATAAATCTTGGCTTGCCTACTGCCTACATTGCCGAGTTTCCGAGCGTCGCGCGTTTCACTACCGACTCTAGGGCTGTCAAACACGTTTGTTTACGAACTTTTTAGGTAAGAAATCTGAACAAAAAACTTGTGTTTATTGAAAAAACATGTTAGAAAAGCAAAACACTAAATATCTATCATTGTTTAACCTTTTTTGCATCATAAAATTATTAAAATTCAAATAGGGGTTTTGGCATTGGGATTTAGAAAATGCTTTAAGTATGAACTTGATGTTAGTACTTGAAACATTTTCTGAAAGCCAATTACCTACATTCAGTCCTTATTCAACGTAGACATAGCTCACTTTAAAAAGTTTTATACGCTCAAAACTTAAAAGAACTCTACCACGCTTAAACCCTATATTTTCCCCGATTCGAAATCAAAACTGTGCGACCAGCTCTCCAATATTAAAGAAAATCTGCTCGTTTTATCCGCAGCTAGTTTATCAAGTTGCCGGCGCAACCCTATCTATATCTAAAATGTATCTCGTCCGCACCATTTGACGATTCTGCTCGTTTCGACGTCGGCTTTTTACAATTTATGTCCTACTGATTTCTCGGCCTACGCTAAAAATTTATAGATTTCTTTTCCTCCCTTCAAGTTCCTTCACCTCGCTTTAAATGTATATTTGGCGGAGCGTCTGCCGATCATTGTGTTAAAGACGCATTGTTGTCTCTTCAGGTATACTTTGCAAGACGTCGAATATTTCTTTCTATATGTTTTTCTGAATAAATGTTTGTATAAAATAGGTCGAGTGCCGAGCCAATGATAATGTTGAGAGCTGTTCTGTTATAACTAAATCAACTGTTAGCAGATTGCAGTTTATTGCGGAGAATTAATTTGTTTTATGTTGAGTGCTTGGTAAAGTGGATAATACTGCGTGATATTTTCTTTATTGAATTGAGGTCTGCTTTATCTTGTAGAAGTGGGTTTCATTTAGATTATTTAATAATATTTTGTAACGATTTTCATTTTGAAATGGTGGTAGTGACTGCACCATTCTTAGTTTTGTCCATCTGCATTTCTGCTTTTAGGTACATCTACATCCCTACAGCCCCAAAGGCGTAAAGATACCACCAGTTTTACACCCTTATCTAAACCCAACCATATCGTACGTCCCAGCGGTCAAATCTAAACTAATGGTCGATTTTATTCCGCCAGCGTACTGAACCATGTTACACAAAATAGTTTGTGGGACATCACAGTGCAGGAACGACTATCGCATTTCTTATCGGGTAAGAGTGGACTGGGCTCGCATTAATCATGTCGAAATCGCGTAAATTTATCTCAAGGCTAGGGCTGTCATATTGTTAGAATTAAATGGGTAAGTTTATCTTGGGTTTATCGAGAGTAGTGTGTGGGAGTGAGTTTTCAAATTGAAGTTGGGTTTTGAATATTTTAAACTTTATATGTAGTTGTATCAGGTAATCTTTCTACCTCCGTAGGAAAAGAAATTGCTTGTTTCTTATGTTGGTAATGTTAGTATCGTTTTTGATGTTTTTTCTCTAAAGATTAATTATGAATAATAAATATGTAGCTCTCTTCCCTAGCTTGTGTGCTATATGTTACTTGGTCTTAAAATTATGGTTTGATTAAAATAATTTAGGCTATATTCTATTCCTAAGAGTTTAATAACTATGTACGGCAACCCTACAAGCGGTTATGGGATTATTCGATCTAAGCTTATTTATCTGTGCCTGTACTATTTCTTGGGTGTATTAATCTCACATAATCTGAACACTAAATAAATTACCACCAACCTAAAACCTGTGTTAATAATTCTACTATTTATAAAAATATCTAAATGGCTTTTAAGCTCGCAATATTGCAATGAATCACTTCGTAGATCAAGCGATAAACGCAGATTCTATAAAACTTTGTTCAGAAGAAAATCTTTTAAAATAGTTCTCAGACGAGTTATATTCACATTTTTGAGACCTTATAAAATAAAGCTTGAAGCTTTCAGACTGCTACTGAGAAAGTACACATGAGATGTGCGGATCTGAGGTCATAAATGGCTCAATGATCTTTACTTCCCATGATTTCGTTAACTGCTACCAAAGACTGCATGTAATTTCTTTGGAGATCTGGAATTGTGTGGGATGACTCTGGGATATAAGAGTAACGATTTCAATAACTTATCTATCTATGGATTTAATAATTGGAGATAGGAATTTAACATTACCCTCATACAAGCAAAGAAATCAACAGATACATAGCTTATTTAAACAGTTCCCTTACGATCCTAGGCCCAAGCTCACCGACACATAAACATCCTTTTTCTTTACTCATCATCCCTACTAAAAACAACAGTCAACTTTGACAATTGAACGTGAAAAATCATACTTAACAGTTGTTTAAAAAAAAACTGAGGCTTATATTGTCAGAGAATGTGGGTTTAAATCACCCGATCTGTTACAGATTTCATAAAAAAAACTGCACTAACTAAAAACGTATACAAATGATCATCATTGCATCGCGTGCTCCGTCCACGTGGTCGCGTGCGCCTCTAACCTACATACAACAGTTAATCTTTAATGATGTTCACGCGAACGCTGCATTCAAATAATCCACTTGACGGATTATTTTGCGCTGATTAAATTAGAAAATTTGTATTTTGGTTTCGGGGTACTTTGCTTTAATGCGTTTTGGTTTAAAGAGAAAGAATTTTGAGTGAATTGAGATTTATGTGTTAGTTCTAGTGTTAAGTTTCGATAGGATCTGTGGTTTATCCGTCTAGAATGTACCATATTGCCTGAAACTTTTTCTCATAATTATGTGAAGAATATACATAAATGTCTCCAAAGTCTGAATACATTGATATTGGTTCACTGTTTCGAAATCTAGCCTTCATCATCATTCATCATTCATCATCAGCCTATCGCAGTCCACTGCTGGACATAGGCCTCTCCAAGTACAAGCCAATCTAGCCTTAGCAACACATTATATAATTTATTTTTATAGATGCTAATTAATAGACAAGGCACATACGTGTCAGGCTTTATTATTTCAATAAAACTAAACAAAAAGAAAGGTTAATTAATCTAACGACCTTGTTTAGTCTATGTGTCTTCATACATCATTAGATTTAATATCAGTTTGACCTAAGAACATTGATCTAAAACAATATACTTTTTTTAATTATGTACAACCATAATATGCTATAATATAGCGGTGTAATAGGTACTAGACCAACTTATTAATAAATAAACTATTATTGCTAACTACTCAGTTACCTACTTACTTATTGCCTTTGATGTCGTGCAAATCAATAAAATAATATAACTCCAGACGTTTGAAGTGGTATCTTGTCAAACTGGAAGAGAAACTGACAAAACAAATTCTAAATAATTATATTTTTTCTTTAACCCTATAAATGTCACCCCTACCACTTCTTGCCATTCGTGCCAAGAGCAGCGATTCGTGGGACTATCGTCTGATATTTGGCAGTTGTCGGCCAGACGGTGCACTCGCGATATCGTCTCAATTATCTGGTTAATAAGCCGCGTGGATACTGACGCTGGCTTCTTTAACGCTTTTTTGCTTAAGAAATGTGTTAGTAATTTATAGTTTTTTGTTCGGTAATTTTGTAAGATTTTGATTGGGATTTTAATGGGATAAGAGTAATTCAATAAGTATATAACAGAAATAAGAAATATGTAATACTTGTATTAAATTTGATCCTTGTCTTGTTGATGGCATGTTGTCTTGGTAAATTAAGACTTTTATACTTTTTTACAATTCATCATTTTGTCCTCAAGTTTCTTTTGATCAACAAACTTAGATAACGTACGAAGATCTGTATTTTAAAGTCAATTATGCTCCCACAATTCGTAATGAAGACTAACTGCAATTATTGCAATCTCTTTATTCCTAATGGCAGTAAAATCCGTTGACATTTCAAAACAAATAAATTACGTGTTATTTTGCAAAGTGCAGCGTTAATGTGCTGTTAGAATTTGAATGCCAGCCGACATTTGCATAAATATGCTATAAATTATTCTACAAACACATTTGTTCTGAATACCTAGTGTCAGAGTAGGTCATTCGATGGCCTAGGACTTGTCATAGATGTCTATAGGTGTCAATATTGATTATTTTTTTTAATATGATGAGTTGACACACGCAGGGGTCGTCTATGATGTTCTACAATGATATGAATAACAATATTCTTTCTTACAATAAGTAGCTCAGTCTATCAAGAACGATAGCCTATAAATCAGAGTACCTAAACCATTTTTTTCCCAATCACCCGTGCTCACATAAAAACACATACAACACGAGCGGCCTTTTAACCCTGCGATGGCGACGGCGACTTTAAACTTTCCTTTTTAGCTCCCGGGGACTTAAGTGTGCAGCGTGGCCGGCGATAAATCCCCCGCAACGTCGTCACTGCTATCGCGATAGGCAAGCGGTCAGCTAACAACTGGTGTTTTCTTTTAAAAGCTCAAGCTGCGGCTTTTTATTTTGCGGGCGACTTTGACCGCGCAGTTTGGGGTTCACTTGAATGTTTGATGCGTTCTAAATGTAAGTTTGAATGTTTGCGATCTGTGATTGGGTTTGGTTTCTTGTTTGGGTTTGGGATGTCAGGAGATGTTGTGTGGCGTAGTAAAAAGGCGGCTGTTCAAATTATTTTGACGTATGTATTTTGAAAATCTCCTGTTATAATTTCGAGTATCTAATATAAAATAGGGTTTAGGTTTAGGCATAAAAATCACAGTCAGTATAGGTAACTTTCAAAAACCATTCTCACAAAACCAGACAGACCGAGCCAATAATTCAAAAACGGTCGCAGCTTAAAGGTTAAAACAATACAGGACATTTCACATTTAACCCTGCACTGTCCGTGTTTCATTGCATGTCGTTAAATCGGCTTCGATATTACGGCTATTATTGCGCTCGCACGTGTAGTGGGGATGTGACGGTGGAGGGGGTTAAGCGACATTTGGCATCGAGACGTGGTAGAAGTACGACGTGACTATGTATTTGATGTTTATTATTTTGCTGTAGTTTATTGATTGTCTGTTTTATAAGATAGATGCTTATCTGTGCTCAAAATTGATGAATATGTTAACGTTTATAACATAGCTGCTATTTAGTGGTAATCTTAACAGATATGCTTCAATTTGTATGATAAAAAAATTCACAGGCTCGTGATGTGCAAGCCTTTCTAACCCTAATGTTCCTACCACCCTTACACCTTAAAAACCATAGTATTCACAATACTACCGTAAAATACAAGCCTCAAATTAAAACCCTTCACTAAAAGGCTTTGATTATCAATAATTACAGGAACAATACTGCATAAAGCCGCGGTAACTACCAGTATGCCACTGCTCCAATGTGGCCTATAATTTCAGTACATTAGTGCCTAATGATCAGTAAGATGTCGCCTTACCACGCAACTTGCGTAACCCTTTCGTTGTGTCTAAGTGTGGAAACTAACTTTATTGTTGACATGAAAATAGTTGAAGAAAAGTCTGAAAATTGATTGTACTAAAATGTAATTAATTCCCTTCAGAGACTGTGGATAGATATGCCCTGATCGTGATGCAGTAAACTACTTACCACGAATTAAAGCTGATAATGTATGTATGTATGTAAAGGATGTTACTTGTGCGATAGAGCATATAGAAGAGTATGGAGGAGGGAAAAAGTCCCTATGTTCACTTGTTGTGATTTTATTCCATACTGGTGTCTGTCATATTTAAATAATCAGTAAACAAGCTCGGTGATCGATGCTTATTATCTTTCAGTTACAAGAAGTCTGAGGTTGACTGTTTTACAATTCATTAAATTATTCATATCGATTTCAAAGAAATAAGGTAAACAAACAAAAAACAACTGACTTACATTGTAAGCATAAAATTGACAACCGTATAAAAAAAGGCATTTGTTTTATTCACCGTCATATAAATTATTTAGGTTAAACATATTTCCAACTGCCAGCGAAATCGCCGAACACTGAGCGACTTGCAAATTTTACTTTTCTCATAAAACAAGCGAGGCAGGCGATAGCAAATATGTGCTTGCTAATAATCTTGGACCAGGGTCGTCAAAACTTGTAAGTAAAGTTCATATTACTCTGACAGACGTTACATCAACAATATTACGCTTACGAATTTGATTTATCTTCAGCAGCGTTTGCGTCAACACGAAAAACATTTTTACACTGGCCCATAAATAAGGTATCTCTTTATTGTGCCCCCAGTTTCCTATGTGAATAGATTTATTCATAGTAAAACAGTAGGGCTGTCATATGTAAGTTTCACGTCTCGCTTGCAATAAAACTTGTAACGGTAATTGCTTTGTTCGCTTTCTTTTTTCTTTGTGTACCGAAGTCGGGATACATTGTAATTCCCTTGACTTTGTATTAGGGGGTTAAATTAAAATAGGAGTAGAAGTATCGAGTTCGGCGCTATGTAATAGAGCCGAACTCGGTTTAATTACGCTTTTGCAATTTTCTCGATTAAAATTCCGATTGTTACTCGAAACAAAATTGCATCGAATTTCGATAGGGTTAATTCGATACCGGTTTCGACATTCTTGAAGCTAATAAATCAAGCTGATGACTTATTCAAGTTAAATTATTAATACAAGTGGCATTAATGCGATGAAATCAAAGATGGAAATAAACTGGATGTCCATAAGTCATACCTTAAAGTCGATTCCAGCTTCATGAATCTAATCGAGTAAGTTAAATCGAATCGGTATCATTGCTCAGGACAATGTGAAATGGAAGCGATTTGTGTTAACCGAGTGGCTTAAGACGTAGTAGGCGGGTTTTAAAGAATGATACATTGTTTTAAAAAAAACTTAGATTAGAGTTAGATGTGTCATCGTAAAGATGATTAATGGCATTTTGAGTTTTACTTCGTAGACCTTCAGTTTATTCGATCTGGTTACCAATGAATTGATGTTCACGTGTCATGTTTTGCAAGGGATTTTGTTGTTTGCAAAAGGATCACTCAGCACAAAGATCATTTTTCGCATTGATCTGCCATTGTCATAAAATTCAGTACCTATTTATAAGAACAGTTTTTCTCTTTCCGACATAATTTGAACATTATTTCGAGTCACTCTTCATTTTTTTTAAGGTTCAGATAGATCAAGTATTCACTCGTTTAGTTTAAATGCACCCTTACAAAATAATAAACAATAGATGGACTAACTCGGACCTCATTTTGGGAACCTGTTTGCTAACCCTAGGGTGAATGACCTCTTGAACTGTCACGTCTGGCTATCGACACATTTGTGTCTACATAATGTATGAGACTATTGATAACCGTTGCTCTGTACTCGTTACATTATTTTACTGCGTTTACTATGCAATTGAGACATTCATATTTGAATTTGAAGGTGGTTGCGGAAGATTTATTGAGAGTATTAAGTGAGACTGTTTATAGTTTAAATGGTGAATTTTGGGTAGACAAAGACTAGTTATTTCTTAAGGTTGTGCTTTCTGAAAGAGCCAGCGTATGGCTCTTGTTTGAAACTACCCTGGAACTTACGTAACTCAGATATTTAAAGTTACTTTACCTTGAAAGTTCCTCCGACCGATGATTTAAATAAAGTGAAATAAGTAACTATACTTACGATATGATAAAAATCTATGTTTTATTTTATCATACCCGAAAAAAGCGGCTTAGGCATACTTCTATGTGTTAATATAAAAATGCACAATGTCTTTGTGTGACTCGACGTCTCGACCACTACTGAGTGCTCCCGAGCTTTCCTATATAAGATAGTAACTAAGTAAATTATTACACACCTCTATCGACACTTTACTCTTTACAATCTTTACCTAAACCCCGTAAAGTCAGATCGGATATAAATAGAAATATTGGTAGTAAAGCTAGCTCGTAGTTAGGTGGTCAAGTGAATATTAATGAGACAATTGATAGTTGATTGCGTTTCAAAGGCCGCGTTCATTATTAAAGCCTGTGTTTATCATGCGGGTTACGGTGATTGCCAATGATCGGTAGGTAGCTGGATGTGCTTTGTGTTTGTGCTTTTACCGTCAGTTGCACAAAGATTCATTCTATTGCTGACTCTTTCTTTGTCAGCAAGATAAAAAGTTTTAACAGTAGATTTAATGAAGCTTTAGTTTGAATGGACCTGAACTGACGGTTAGAGACTCGGAGAACCGATTTCTAGACTTGTAAATTAATGCAAATAATTAAATGTTTTTATTGGCGAAACACTTGTTACTTTCATAAAAGTAGATCTTAAAATATACCCAGTCATTAACGGGTGTCATGTTCTTTTCTAAACGGAAGCTTATATTTCGGAAAGAGGTGACTTTTACGCAAAGAATGAAATCAGTTGTTGTTTGAGGATATTTTTTGATAAGAGAAAAATTTAATTTATTTCAAGTCAAGCGTTACAAGTTGGGCTTAGTCAGATGTACATCGGTTGTCACTCCAAAGCGATGCATGTTTGAAAAGAAAAAAAGAATACTACGCTCACGACACAAAACGAATCAACCCAGCCACATCTAGTTTACCAACATCATCAGCACAATATAGGTCATGAAGATCGATGCAGAAGCGTTTATATAAATGTCCGTCGTATGCAGTGCATTATCTACCGACCATTGTTTCACAATGGCTGAATTAAATGCTATTAACTGATAAATTACTGATAGCTTTCAGTGGGCTTCGTATTGCTGGAAAATTGTACGGTACTGCCTCTGTTTTGTTGGTTGTTTTATGAGGAATTTAAAAATGTGGTTTTAAAAAGGCATTATTGCGACTTGTGAGTGATGACTTTAAGTTTGTGAAGAAAGTTATAGATTTGTGTGTTAATGGTATTGGAAGTTAATGCAATTGAATCGGTCTTTGAGAATAAAAAAAGATTTTATCAAGATGTAATTGCTTACAACGAAGTTATTCAAGAATATTTATTCAATAAGTGATTTGTTTATCTTTAATTACTCATTTATTAGGCCTAGATCTTGATAAGATTACTACCTAATTATATACTTTATTCGGAAGAATTAGATAATTCTTACATTAAAAAATCAAAGAAAAAAGACACTTATTCAACTTTTCACCCTCACTATAAGAACTTACTCAAAAATTAATTAGAGTAAAAAGCATAAAATCTATCAAGAACAACTATGAATGAGCTCAATTAATCATACAAATGTATTCGGACGCTTTGTTACTTGATGTCAGGTCAGCCTTGGTGGGAATAATAGCCTTTATTTTATTATAGAAGACCTTGTAATACTGCAAAATTGTTTTATGAAAGTTTACTAATTGATGGACTTGAAGGACATTGATGACGCTAAAAGCGTATTACAGGGTTTTAAATAGGGGTCCATATAACATTTGATTTAAATTATCAAATGTGGAAGCTAGCTTTTTTTACTGGTTTTGAATTAGATGATTTTTAACGTCCTTTCAAAGTAGAGTTATTTCTCATTTTACCTAGCCTTATCTCATCTATTTTAGGAGTCAGTTTCGAGTTTAACTGGGTGCCGCTGAGTCCCAGAGCTTCACATGGACCTCGATACAACGTAGTTGATCACACATCCAAGGAACGACCGCGCGAAAATTAATTGTATTGACAGAAAATATGATCACTACCTTATATTAAGGACTTATGTCCAAATCATTACCAACTCAAAACTTCTTAACTTTGTAAACTCATCATCTTAAAACAGAACTCCTTACCGAATAATTTCCTCACCTCAACCATTGTACCGTCCATCACTGTTAAACACTTACAGCAAATTTAACCCCTCTCGTGGCATGACATGGCACCAAGGTCCCTTAGACCTTGTTTATTAGCCGACATTTCGCCTCTTGGAGTTAATACACCATTTCCCGAACAAATGACGCCTGTGTGCAAGTCATTGTCGAAAAAATGGCTTGTTCTCAATTGGTCCACAAAATCCTTCCCAACAAAGTCAAAGTCTAATCATTCTTTAATTTAGCAAAAAAAAACAATTCTTTAAAAAATGATATAACATTTCCCCTGAGCTCCAAAAGATTTTAATTACAGACAACACAAAAATATAGGTACGTTATTTTAATTGGCGTGTATTACATGTTGTATGTCAAAACACCTTTAACAAAATAAAATAATTAATATTTGGTTCAGAACGGAAGGAATTAGAAGGTATATTTTAATTCATTTATTTTGTTTATATTTTGGACCCGAGTGCAAGAAATGTATGAAAACTTTGCTAACAAAAACATGGGAACAAGCCGGAAAAATTACCACCAAGAGCGGTGTTGCTATTAAAATTTTAAATTTCCCAGCTCTTTTTGGGAAAGGGAGAATATTGGTATTGAGTTTGGACCACATTAGGATTCCGATGGTGAAGTAATGTGTTTGTTTTTCTTTTTGCGTGCTAGTCATTGCAGGGTGAGGATGAATGCGTTTTTTTTTTCGTTTTTTAATTTCGGTTTTTTGAGTGGTGGTGGTGTTGCATTCTAATGTTGAGCATTTTTTGAGAACCGATAATATATTTTAAAGAGCCTTTTGCTAGCAATTGAGTGATTAAAGTCCCAAAATATGTCATCGTAGTTGCCTTAGTGATCAGGGAAAGTTTCACCAGTTGACCCCGTAATAAGATCTAGTTTTCACCATAGTTGAAATAATCCACTATTTATTCCATATCGTTAAGTAATAATGTTGTCATACCATCGACATTCCACCACCAACAACATGAATACAATACCTTGTCTTACTAAATCCTAATGCGATAAGCAGCAATAGTTCTAAACAATCAGGTTATAGTCGAGTCGACAAGTTATGCCATGTAATCCAGTTTGCTCTTACGCCAGTGTTCAGGTAAATTGGAATAACCTTAAGCTAGTTGCAATAGGTATTTTGAACAAATATTATCATCGATATATAATTCAAAATGTGTGATGAAAATTTCTTTGGTAGCGTATGACTTTTTAAAACTAATCTTCATTTCATTGTTGATGAGAACATGAACACATCATATTTATGTAGAACCATAATAGTTCTGACTGTCAGTTTGATTCAAAATCTCAGTTGAATTGTTGATCTGCCAATGATGAAATCTCATTTAGGATCTCCTTAAAGGCTGAGGCATCCTTATATCGCTTCTCTTGTCCTGTAAATGTCAATTGGTTACAGAATATAAGTAGATTATAAGTGAAATCACAATTCGCCATTACATCTGATATACTGATACTTATAAAAAGGTTGAGTATGTAAACAACATTAAAATTCCTCGATGTTATTAATAGCGCGATAATTTCAGTCGATTTGTTATTTTTATCCGCGATAATCCCAAGTAGAGATATTTATTTGTTTGTTAAGCGATAAAGGAATGTGTTTTTAAAACCTAAAATTAATTGAGTGTTTAAATTCTTGCTGTGATTGATACATTGTTTACAAAGGATTTTGGGTGAACTCATAAATGTTCTATTTATTGTATTGATGAATTGGAACGTAGAAATTACAATAATTTGAAATATTCGTAATAAGAATGTGCCTTGGAAAAAAGACTTGCAGAGGTATTATATTAATTTGCACTGAATAACAGAAGTGTCAATAGAAACTCAGACAGTTTGTAATTTATTCGATTTCTATCTCTTATCTGTTATATTCATTGATCTGAGCTCCTTTCCAAAGCACATCAACATTACATACTTGTTTCCTTAACTTAAACGTTCACTTACCACTTATAAAAAATCCTGTCATATACAAAAATACATACCCACCCAAAGATAAGTCGGTCAATAAAATCCCACGCGAAAAAAAGTCTTTGAACATCCACTTTTCATAACCACATTAAGAGCGGTCGAATAATTATCTAAAACAAACCTTTTTGAGGGGGTAGTGGGGGGGGGATTTTTCCTTTGAAGTGACTCAAATTGTCTATTAAATGTCTGGAATGAAGCTTTTGACTGCTATCGTTTTTTCTGTGAGATTACACCAGCTGCTCCGACGGTCTATTGGCGGTAATTTGTGGGAGTGAGCGATGGCTGACTTGGAATGTTGGCTATACGTAGTTATATTTGGAAAAAAAGAATAGTAATGATGAAGAGTTTTGAAAAGATTGTAAATACATAGTTATTGGTAAACTGAACATACTAAAGTTTGTACGAAAGACGATTGAGGCTGGAAATAATGTTATAAGTAAGTTTTGCTGACAGAAGAATACTGCAAAAGAAAACTAGCATCATCGTCTCGATAAGGGCGGGATGATGATGATTTGTCCCTAAAAGAATAAGGAAGGAAACCCACTTCTATGTAACTTGAATTGCTACAATCAGCACTAATGATCAGCAATAGACTGAATCTGGCACTGACTGACTAGTCTGCAGTATATGTAATCAACATATAAGAAGACATAAGTGCTTTTGTCCTAAACATACTAAGCAAACATTCACACAGTCACTTCACAAAAATCTTAAGCCATCGTCCATTGAACAAGAAACAAAGAAATACTCTCATTGCAATAAAATAAAAGGGTTAATCCGATCATGACGTGTCACCACGTTGAAGACAATGGCTGACTTATGAACGTCGTTTGTCAAAGTCGATGACTTTAGTTTGGAAGTCGATGTCTTTTTGAAAGTCGCTGTCAATTATAATTGATGGGTCGTTATGAAGCCGTTGTGACATTAGGTGGGACAAATAAGTTTTGAATGTGGTTCTTTGTTTGATGATGTTCTGGTTGTGTTTTTATTTTTATCTTAATAAGTATAGAGTGCCTGAGATGAGAGGCTGTTTTGTAATGCATAGTTTTAAATTGTTCCCTAGTAAAATAGGACATTATCGTTTTGCTGCGTTTTGACCCTTTATGCCCTAAGAACTCAGCATACTATCTTCAAAAACATTATTGAAATAGATGACTTCATTTTTGCCTGGCAAAAGTTACGATAACGAAAGTCTAAAAAAAATATTTAAAGAATTTATATCGTTACATGGTAAATAATACTTTTGTACCTATAACAAAAACTAGTGGAACAATATTACCATAATACTTCTATACAATCTAAGTGAGGAGACCCAACTTCCCACACAATTTTTCCAATCCTAACTCTAACCAGCCCAGAGTCCTACATGGCTACATTTACCTCAAAAACTGCAGAACCCTTTTAAAAACAAAGCCATGTGTGAACCGGTGGACATTAGGTAGCGCACTGAGGTAGGTGCAGCGAGCGCGTGTAAGTAATTGATTATAATAGCTGAAAGTTCCGCACTTGATGTCGTTGCAACTGATGGCCGGTGCACGTGGGGCAGTGGACGTAGTGATAAGCGGTAGCGGGTTTTAGTGGACTGTATATGGTAAGGTGATCAGAGGTAGAGGTAGCGTTTTCAGTGATATAAGCAGGACTGTGTCTTTGCAGAAGGATACTATGCTAATAAGTAGTAGTTCCTTTCTCTGGCTCTAGAAGAACATCTGTGTATTAACAATTTTATATGTTTCTTTCAGTAGTTTGTCGTGAAAGTTCAAGACAGACTTCCGCAGACAGTCGAGACAAGACAAGATAGACATTATAGTAGTATGAAAAATAACTGTAAATAATGTAGGAACTTAAGATCACATTATAAATCTTACAAACTGCACCACTGTTCGATGAATTTCAGCATAAAATCATCGCACGCTCGTTAAGTCTCTACCACACGAGGTAGATATCCTGCGTTCTATCTTCAGATAATAATTCACGTGAATCGTTTATCCGAAGATAAGTTTCAGCATAATATATCGTGGGACTTTCTCATAATTTTTGCCGGCAGTTAAAAAGTTTTTGATATACTATTTGGCAACGATTTAATATATTCCAACTTGGGTTTGTTTACGCAAATAATTTTTAAGTTATCGTTATGTGAAAATGCTGTAAAACCTGTGTTTTACGTGTTATTGGGAAGAACGAAATGGAGGAGAAAATTTAAGGATCAATGTTTTTGAGAAAGATTTTTAATACCAAGTACTTTCCTCTTTTATCTCGAAATAGTTTTTAAAGAAAATCGTGTATTTATTGCAAGAAAGCATTTCAGTGTTCTACTTCGCTATCGTTATTGTATTTCCCAATGATTATTACAGTTTTAAAGTTAAAAAATACTGTTCAATTTCCTTAAAAAACAATACAATTCCTAAACAGTTTTCCAATAACGTTTATTGAGACGTTCCTGTACAAAAATTCCTTTGTATACAAGATACAGATATATCTTAACCGTGCCCTTTTTCTAGTTGTCGCGTGGCCCGTCCGAATCGGCAGGATTGCTTCGAAGAAATTCCTTGCATTTCTACTGAGAAAAATGTATGGGTTTTATATACGGCCGGCAGTGGCGACATCTAGTGAGAGATTGCTGTAAATTGGTTCGATGGTCTTTGCTATTGAATTGGAATTGCATTCGGTGAAATAGAATTTGATGTTAGAGAAAATTATGTACAGAAATTGACTTTAGAAAATTATATTTAGCCATGTTGAAGCAGTTCGATATTCTGTTTTATTCGACAAAACATTGCGTTGAAATCTGAACAAAAGCGATTCAGGGCACCACTTAAAACGTTAGCGGTGAACTAGCGGACCGCGGCGCGGATACATGGAGCCTCTTACACTCGATTAAACATCCCGCTTACACCGCAGACCAAGCGATGATACTTTTAATGCGCCATTCCTCCCACAGATTCCAAACAAAATACTTTCGCGCTCAAAACTTCACCGACGTGCTAGGAAGCCCACTTAAATCGGTTAAAATCACGGGCCAGCTGAGCAATTGTGTCCATTTGACATTTATGGCGCAATTTATATTTACGTCGGGGAACAAAGCGACCCCTTATCTCAACTCCGACCCACATACAGCCAGGGCTGTCGGCGCAAAGCTATGAGAACGGCCCCGCTCCCGACAAAAAGTCCCCATTCTAAGAGGAATGGGGGGTCTAATGCATGTAATATCTCAGTAACAAAGGTGGAGTAATACGACAAGACAATCGATGCCTACAAAGAAATATAGATACCAATTTCGGAGGATCGACGTCTTTATCTCAGCTCGTGGACGTATACACAATTACAGGATAGATCAAAGCTGCTACAGCCCTAAACACAAGTCACAGTGCGCGGACATTCAGTAAATCAACACGGTATTGTTCGTCAAATAATTGTTCGCTGGTATGCAGTTCCGGGTGCATGTGATTTGTACGGCACACTGGAAGTCGGCTGTTTGCCCCTATTGTCATGTAGACAGAATCTACCGATGAAACATATTATTCCCTTTTGTGACGCTCGGATTACTGCGTTGAAAGTAGAGGAATATAAAAAGGGGGCGAAACTTATGGAGATTAAGTATGACGTATCACGACATCGCCGGGACGTAGACGCTTAAAAGCGCTCGTACAAAGAAAACTATACAAATAAAGGGAAGGGAAGTGTAAGGGATTGAAGCCTTTCGATTCTATTGCCTCTTCATTGGCTCTCGTGCGCTAGGCTCGGCTTTGCGCCGCACACAGACACACGTGTCGTCGTCAATAAATGTGGAACGTTAATAGAATATTCATTTGCCTACCTCAGAATGGTTTTTCATGTCTTGTACCGATTTAATAGGCGTAACAAGCTTCTTGCATTAGTTTGAACAAGTTCCATTACGTTTAACTACTTATTTGCATGATGGATGCATTGTTCTGTGTATAAGAGTCCTCAGCATTGTCTCAGTGTTTATGCTTAGCTGCGTCGTACACAACAGCCGGTAATTACGCGATATTTCGTGGAAAGCTTTCAAGTCGCGCGACAAAGTCGTGTCGGTTGCGTCGTGCGCATGTCGCGCGATATTGCCGCGTTTATTATCTACTTAAGAGCATAATTCGTTCAGAAACGACTTTGCTAAGCTTCCCGCGGCCTCTTTATTTTTCATTTGCAAAGAAATGAAAGTGTCAAATGTTTTTGGTTTTGCTTTAACGACGGCATTTTTTCGCTTTTCTGTTTACGGCATTCTTTGCTTTTAGCGTTGTTGTTAAGAAATGGAGACGAAATTGAAATTCTCGCGTTTGTGTGTTTTTGTAAGTGTTGCTGTAAGCAATAGCTGGGATCTGTTTGATTTTATTGTTGTCTTTACGTTAGTGCCTGCTTCAGTCTGGAATGAAACAAGTTTCGCTATCGAAACGGAGACGTGTTTTACTTTCTTGGCTTTAATTAAAACGCTTAGACTGAAGTTTGTAATATTGCTATTTAATGAACAGTGAAGTTAAACAAGTCTAGGCGAGATAATAAAAGGCCTATGTCAAACAAATTGGTTTCCAAAGGGCCACCTGAGCTTGAAAAAACTAGAAGTAAATTGGGCAAAATGTCCTTTTTCTGTAGATTCGAGTGTTCCCAATCATGTCCTCGAAAATTATGTGAAAGAAAAATTATTTGTGTAAGATAATTTAATTCGAAGTGGATTTTGGCTGTTATACATATGTATAGAAAGAGATAATAAAATCAGAATATACCACTATTCGCTCAAAAATATACTTCAGCGAAAAATTACTACATCTCGCAAAATGTGACAATGTTGATGTTATCAATGAAACGGACTCGGGTTTTTGTAAAAAATATCGTTTTCCAGGCTATTTACCGCGGTATATAGCGAAGGCAGCACGTCATTAAACCACGGTCGAATCGCTCATACACGCGACGGTGGCCATAAGTTTACATTTCGGCGGACACCGCTTTATAAAGCGAGCGAAGCAAAAGATTTATGAAGGTCGAAAAGGCAACTTTGCGGTGCAGACTTCTACGTCAAATTAGGCCACTAAAGTCTTCTTTATATTGCCTCAAAAATAATGTTGACTTAACAAAATAAAGCACAACATCTTTGCTCCTTCCAAGCCTCCGTTTTAGCATATAATGTGTAGGATAATTTTTGTTTATTCAGCGTACGAAGTATTTTTATGATCGTAGGAAATGTATTCATGAATTTCTCCCAAAGATTACATGTTTATATAAAAATATGGGTAGCGTAATAAAGAAATTAATGTGAGCACCAGAAAAAAATATGTACATATTTATATCCATAAAAATGTTTGATGACTTGACGCGCGTACACATCGATGGTCGTAAATTTAATGTCGTTTTATATCGCGTTATCTATGCATACGTGTAGAGAACGTCCGGATTTTCCGTGCGAATATTTTATGGTAACCCCAGGGCGAGTGTGAATTCTTGTGTTATAAAGTTTGCACGATTTTCGTTGGCCGGTAGTTCCCTTCGGCGACATTTTTCGACGCATTAGAGCGATGGCCATAAAAGTTTATTTACGAGCGGCATATGAATGCTCCCTTTTTATTATGTTAATTCTGCGGTGCGGTGGCGGGCTGTATTGTAGAGGGTGCTAATTTACGACGTGGAGAGACCCCGGCGGGCATCGATAGAGACGTCGTGGCCACGCTGCCGGCCCGCAGTAAATATACGTCCAACGGCGTACGCAATTTAGGAAGCTGACAAACGGGTGTTCGCCCAAATAGACGGTGTAATTGTAGCCTAAGATTAAGCACGTGGTGTGCTGTTGTGATGAGACTCGGGGGTAACGTTGCGACGGATAATGTTTTGGTCTAATCAGCCGTGACTGTCGAGTGTTGGATAGCCGTGTTTCAATTCTAATTTAAAGTTAAAATGATATAAAAAATATAGAACCTGGTTATTTTGTTCAATTATTTTTCTATTTTATAAGAATACTGGTTGTGCTATACTCTCTAGGAGAATGTTGTAAGTCAGCACATTTTTCCAGAGCATTTCAGTTCTAATCTCGATAAAACTTACTTTTATGTTCCACATGCCTTTCCTTGTTACTTGAACAAAATATCAACAAAGGGAAATGCTACTTCAGTGAATGTACGATGGGTCGGAACCTTTTACTGCTAACCTTTTATTACGATGATTAAAACAAAAAGTACGTAGTTTCTAAATGTAAGCGTTCTGTCTGAATGTTGCGTATATGTAGTTGAATGTTCGGAATTAGTTGTTTTTACTTAGGCCTAGTTTATTGGAGCATTTAAAGCTGTGTTTATTTGCGTTTAAGGCTAGTGGTAATTCTGTCGAACTATCTGGAGTTATTATGATTACACATCTCGGTAGTGTATTTTTTATATTTGGTGTTAGTTATATTTTTTTATCGAAATGCGAGTCTTTGTTAATGTTGATTTTGTAAAATTTATCATAATTACGCCTTTCTTCATTGAGTTATTCATAATCAGGAAATATTGCGTACAAAATTCAATATACCCGGAAAACCCCGTAAATCGCTAAATAATTATCACAAAAATCGACTTACAATTTTTCGAATACAATCAAAATCAGATAAGGAAAAATGAAAATGAAAATGGAAAAGAAAACGAAATAATAAAAATAATTATTATTGTAGATCTCTCGAATTCCGTCATTTCCCGTTGAAATTGTGTGCACCCTAGGGACGGTTATCCCGTGACTCGAGACGATCAAGTTCCGAATTAGAGTCTTACGTTAATCGAGAACTCGATTTCCAAAATCGACTTTCATCAGTATTTTTGTTGTAAATAAATTGAGTTTGACGTTTCGGTCGACACGTGTAGATTTTGTTTCGATATCGAATTTATAGTTTTATAGTTAATTGTGTTATTCGTAAATGGAGTTTCTAGGTTTTAGTCTAGCACGTGTAACGTTACATTGATTTATTAATGGGTATATTAAATTAATTTGATTACTGATAGTAATTTGACGGGTACATGACTGATATTCAATTTTGGGTTATTCTATGATCGTAGTAAATATCATGTTATGATGTTAGTGAAAAAGGTAAATTATTATTTTTACTTTTTGGGTTTAGTAAGGATCAATTTTATGTATGTATAAATATTCTAACACTATATGTAACATAAGTAAGAAATCAAGTGAGTCTTTGTAACCTCACGAGATACGAGTAAATCCATTATTATCCAATAAAATCGTTATATTCTTTATTTGTAACAGTTCCGTAATACGTAATGAAACAAATTTAACAGCACATTACTAGGCGAGCGAGGATTTATTAGATTTACTTGGAATAAGCGCACGCGCACACAATTTGTACGAATTTAATAAAATACGCCATTACTAAAGGTTTAAAGGCGATTGTCGACTGCTCTGATTACACAACTTGTGATTATTTTTTACGAACGTGGAAAAATATTACAAGATTTAAAGAAAAATACTTTTTTCCATTATAAACAAATATCTACATTAAACTATAAGAATAAGATAAAATAATAGTTACCCTACCAGTTTATTTAAGTAAGGGTGTCTCCGTATGTTTATTTGAAAGATAAGCTGTGTGACATTTAATTTGAACACAGCTGGGAAAATACAACAAGATTGTATAGAAGTAGCACATCCCGTACGATCTTTATCACAAAGCGTTCTACTACAATATGTAGAAGACCCATAAAAAGTACATAAAATTCACCAACAATAGACCATCGTTGCAATTCCTTACAACCACCATGACCATGTCAAAACACCCTTAATTTAACATACCATAAAAATGCTATAAAAATTAAAATTTCGCCTATTTGCTTTGCTTGCATTGTTCGGTATCAATCGTAGTTTTTGTTGCGTCGCAGTCGGTTGGGACCCTAACGTTCGCTGTTATTATGTTACACGAAATATGTGACAATCGGTTTTATTTACGATCAGCCGGTATTGCGTAAGGCCGAGGTTTCTTTGTTAGCGGGATTTATATTATCAGGATACCCGGTTTTTGGAGACGGGTAGTTTTAAGGTGGGTTGAAAAAATAATTTTGGGTTTGAGTAAAGGTGTTTTTGTATGAAATTAACGGTGTCGTTAGGGGACGTTATATTTTTAATTTGAATGAATTTTATGTTCATTTAATGCTTAATTATATTTATTTAAAATATACTGAATTTTTGATTAAGTAAGCGTAATCATATAAATTATACTTAAGTTAACCTCACCATAGAAAAGTACATAACAATAATTTTTTACTCTCAAGATTTTTTAACCATTGTTCCGCATCAATTAAAACGTTGAAAGTTATTATTTTCCAACGTCCATTTCTCTTAATTATAAGTAATTACATAAGACGTTATTATAGCCTAAAACACAATTTATCATCATGAAGTCAGCAGGGAGTCCCGACACTTGAAAGTAATTCCAACTACACTGCGCTTGTTCTAAAGTGGGCTATTGTACGAGACTTTGTACTGATTTAAAATAACTGTAGGTATTTGAGAAAGGTAAAAAAAGTGTTAATTTGGTAGAAGTATTCAATAAAGGCCACTACACAACAGCTTCTTGTATCAAAATCAATCAATAAGACCACCGCTTCAATTAATTGTCATTTAGCCCGCAGTTTAGATCCCAGTAACTAAAGAGTTGGTTTGCTTAAACGCGTTAAGCCCAGGAGCCTTCCCATTTAAAAACGCATTTATAGATACATAGTTCATTTGTTGCCGGGGTAGCTGGGTTGAGAAGGGCAGATAAAACTCTTTTAGGTCTTTTAAAACACTGGCACTCAGCTGCATCAGGTTATACTGGAAGCTGACCACAACGTTGGGAAAAGTGTAGGCAGATGATTAAATAACCCATTTATCGAGGCTTCATAGGCTACTTCATATCCAGGTGCTCTCAGTAGTTCCTCACAAGATACAGCCGAAGCCGCTACCAGAGGCTAGTATCGTATAATCCGCTTAGATGCACACTTCTACGTGACATGGCTTAGTGCAGGAACGCATCGATGCTCTATTGTTTAGGCTATTGGCAGGACCTGTTGTCTGTTGACGGAATGGCTTTGGGATGAGAGGATGAGGATGTAAGATGGTCTATATTCTTATCCCTAAGCAGTATAGATGTATGCTTTTTGTAATTATTAATCCCACCCAAAACAATAATGTGAAAGACTGCCAAGTTCGATAATATGGGAATGCTTCGCCTATAAAATAAGTGAGATCTGAATAAGTACCAAGTTCCATAGTTACATATACCTCAGTTCAAAATAGTAACTTTTTAATGATGCTACTTGGCAAGTTTTCACACACCTTGTTATAAACCTACTAAACGCAATGAATCAAGTATTTAATTTTCTATTAAAACTTGCCAAGTAACATCATTAAAAAGTAACTATAGTAGATTTTGAGTTATAGGGGGGTCGAATTTGGCCCGAAATGGTTCGTGTAATATAACCCACGGCCGGTGTGTCGCTTTTTTTGCTCGAACTTGGCGGACACACTGCCGTGTGTCTAGATCTACGGTAATTTTCTATTAAACGTTTATTCAAATTAGGATGTTAAATCTGGGAAGAAGTGGCGGCAAGCTTCCTAGCAACCTATTTTTTCTATCAGCATCAGTTGCCCTAAATTAATTTAATTTTTTACCTGGGGTGCATAATTGTAATCCAAACTAAGTTTCTTAGCATCATCTATAGCACTATAGGATCATAGCAGTTTTTCCGGGTAAAATATCTTGCACACACTATTTCAAAAGCTAAGACCTCTGAACTCTAATCACACAAAATATTCACAAGCGAGGGATTTTTTGAGAAATACTAATAACAAACCTTCTCCAAACTATCTTACGTCCTTTCCTTTAGAAGATTCATACATAACAAGCCTTCTGTATTCCATTCCCCAGAAAAGAATAGAATTTAGTTACAGTAACATATTTTGTTTTTAGTAAAACGAGCATCGCCGCGGGGAATGTCTTGCTCAACATTTCTGTTGTATCTATGTCGGGTATTATTAATGTGCCTTTATATTGTGTTTTTAGTTTCTGAATATAGGAGGTTATTATTTTATGATCATGCTTTTTTTAAAGAAATTGTGTAATCTGTTCATGAAAGCTTTCCCTAACTAATTTGTCTATCCATAAAGGTCTGTAGTGACCAGCTGGGGTCAATTTTTTGAACGAAAAGGTGACATATTATGGTATCTAGTCTACAAAACATGCAGAATATACTAAGAGGAAGATTAGATTCGTAGTAAATTATTTGAATACTTCAAAAGAAATACGTTAGAATTATGCGTATATAAAAAAAAATTAAGTGAGCATAAAGATTTTTCTCAATCGTTTATTTATATTCGTTATCTTATTTTAAGACAGTTCGCTGATAAAGTGTGGTAGTATTTTGTGCTTAGCTATCGGCTTAAAGCGATAATGTATCCGGCTTATAACTGCTATGGGCGGTGAACCTCGTGCCTGAATCCGCTCTGCCATCCAGGTAGCTGTTAGGGTTGCCAGTTGGAAAAATGAGCGGGATTTTTAGGGAAAATTCTATATGGAGCATTTTTTTAATTAGATGATAGGAGCGGTTAAATAAGATAGTTTGAATTTAGAAGGTAAGTTAATATGAGGTCTGTAAAAGTAGGGTCTGCAGCAAGGTCAGTACCGCGGTCAGCCCTGCGATCAGCCCTGCGATCGATGCGGGCCGGTCGCGAGTGGCCACCGCGTTACAATCGTAACTCACCGACTGCTATAATTGTGAACGCGAACAAGTAATGGCTGGCCGAGCCGCTGCTTAATGGCCCGTACTGCTTTCATTACCGACCGCTTCCCCGATGCCAAAATTTTAATCTGAAAAAGTACTCCGGAAAATTCAGCCCGCCCCCGAACGCGAATCCCGCACTCCTTAAGTGCCTCGGTATTTTCGCTCATAATGGACCTTAAACAGCTTTTAGGGGGATCGTTTAGTGCTTCATTCGTCGACGGCGTTAACGATGTAGAAACGATAAGTTTTAGACGTGGAATAAACATGATACGGTGTCATTACGGAGCCGGTAGGCGAGTCAAGTGTTGTTCGCTGCACTCGTATCGTCGATACGGCGCGCTCGCTGCCACTTGCCTACACGTACGTAAATAGCTGCCGATGTTTAACTACGCAGCTTTGCGGCGAGATTTCTACATCAGATTTTTATTTTTTACAGCGATACGGAGCCGTTTGAAGCGTTTCTCGATAATGGTGTTAGCTGTTTTTTTTTTCATACATATTCCCTTTTAAACGCTGTATTTATTCTTTACCTCTTCAAACATTATTAATGAGTTGCATTTCTTCCACATCATTATCATTTACGGACAAACTTACATTTCTGTTACTGGCTGGTATCAAACAGTTCCCCCTGCGTTCGAGTGGCGTGTTGTTTGCGTTTCGAACGTAGCTTTCCTCTGGTACTTCAACCCTCGGCCGCACAAACAACGCACGACCGCCACTGATGGGTTAAGTGATATAGCGCTTATTCGTGTTTCATAACCGGCTTCTTTTCTGTGTCTCAAGATGGGGGTAAATTGTACCCCTGTGTTAGATGTTATCTGCAGTACCAATTGACTGTAGTTGATACCTTCTTCGATTCAAGATGTTTCTTTTGTTGGCGAATTATCTTTGACTTGGTATTGTATCTTTGTTCGTTTCTTGAGACAATTGAATATTTAGTTTCACTTCAAGAGTGGTCTGTGTCGGGATTGGTAACTATTTGCAGTGCTACTCATTCTTGTGGTTTTCTTCATCATTTGATGGTAAACATTGCTTGAAAATGTATACCACATGGTGTACTAATTTCCTTACAAATGCAAGAAATATCGCAAACTTCACATCGGCTTTCAAATTAATTTGCAAATGAACTAATTAATACAGCTCCAACACAAATAGATGTGACTCGAAAGCTGCAACTTTGATCGGCCATTCGCTCCAGCCACGAGCCATTACCACAACCAAACTTAAATGATATCGATTCCACAAACTTTCTCACAAACTCACAAACTTCGCTAATTATACCTCTCTATCTAATGACATAATGTAAGGGAGACTATATGATATATAGTTCAGTATCTCCTTTCCACGCCATTAACTTCGATGCATCTGTCATTCGCTCTCATCATTGTTTCGTATGTGTATGTCAGTATGAGAAGGGCGATATCGGAAATTGCTCAATCAATTCGGATAGATTCGCGCGTAGATTGCCTTTTATTCGGCAGTCAGGGCAATTTAATGGTGAAAATTACTGTGAATTGTAGGCTGATGCTGTACAAGCAAATTGCTTTATGTAGCACGCTTTATGGCAACGTAAATTATACTTATGGATTTAAATAATGCAGAATTTCACTTTCCCTTTTGATATAATATTGAACTATTAACCATGTTCGCCCAAAACATACATACTTAATCGTCTCTGTTTCTTTAAAAAACTGATCGCATTGAATTTTCAATCAATCTTCAGACAGTTTTATTAAGAAACCTGACATTTATACTGTCGGTGTACTTCGGCCTAGGTAATTCAATTAACACACCTAAAGAATGATTATCATCAATCTCATACTATCACTATTTAAACCTGATAGCATATGTTAAGACCTGAACTTAAGCATTATAAAGCTATTAAGGTTCGGCAGCAGTCATTCGCATGCAAATAGCATCGGATTCCGTTAAGTATTCACTTAAAGGGGTTAACTGGAAATATGGGGCTTTATGGCTCGTGGCTGGACTGCTGTTTTTAGTAAATTGAGAGAAGATTAGTTTTTGTAAGTGTGTAGTAGTTTAGTGAGTTAGTTAATTGTTCCGTTAACATAGTAA